>NC_090342.1:32653532-33393951 GCF_035084215.1 Heptranchias perlo | reverse complement strand
GTTTGCAGATGACACCAAGATTGGTGGCATTGTGGACAGTGAAGAAGGTTATCTAGGATTGCAACGGGATCTTGATAAATTGGGCCAGTGGGCCGATGAATGGCAGATGGAGTTTAATTTAGATAAATGTGAGGTGATGCATTTTGGTAGATCGAATCGGGCCAGGACCTACTCCGTTAATGGTAGGGGGTTGGGGAGAGTTATAGAACAAAGAGATCTAGGAGTACAGGTTCATAGCTCCTTGAAAGTGGAGTCACAGGTGGATAGGGTGGTGAAGAAGGCATTCGGCATGCTTGGTTTCATTGGTCAGAACATTGAATACAGGAGTTGGGATGTCTTGATGAAGTTGTACAAGACATTAGTAAGGCCACACTTGGAATACTGTGTACAGTTTTGGTCACCCTATTATAGAAAGGATATTATTAAACTAGAAAGAGTGCAGAAAAGATTTACTAGGATGCTACCGGGACTTGATGGTTTGACTTATAGGGAGAGGTTAGATAGACTGGGACTTTTTTCCCTGGAGAGTAAGAGGTTAAGGGGTGATCTTATAGAAGTCTATAAAATAACGAGGGGCATAGATAAGGTAGATAGTCAAAATCTTTTCCCAAAGGTACGGTAGTCTATAACGAGGGGACATAGATTTAAGGTGAGAGGGGAGAGATACAAAAGGGTCCAGAGGGGCAATTTTTTCACTCAAAGGGTGGTGAGTGTCTGGAACGAGCTGCCAGAGGCAGTAGTAGAGGCGGGTACAATTTTGTCTTTTAAAAAGCATTTGGACAGTTACATGGGTAAGATGGGTATAGAGGGATATGGGCCAAGTGCAGGCAATTGGGACATGGACATGTTGGGCCGAAGGGTCTGTTTCCATGTTGTAAACTTCTATGATTCTATGAGTCAGGAGGTGAGTTACTCGCTGCAGAATACCCAGCCTCTGACCTGCTCTTGTAGCCAGAGTATTTATATGGCTGGTCCAGTTAAGTTTCTGGTCAATGGTGACCCCCAGGATGTTGATGGTGGGGGATTCGGCGATGGTAAAGCAGTTGAATGTCAAAGGGAGGTGGTTAGACTCTCTCTTGTTGGAGATGGTCATTGCCTGGCACGAATGTTACTTGCCACTTATCAGCCCAAGCCTGGATGTTGTCCAGGTCTTGCTGCATGCGGGCTCGGACTGCTTCATTATCTGAGGGGTTGCGAATGGAACTGAACACTGTGCAATCATCAGCAAACATCCCCATTTCTGACCTTATGATGGAAGGAAAGTCATTGATGAAGCAGCTGAAGATGGTTGGGCCTAGGACACTGCCCTGAGGAACTCCTGTCGCAATGTCCTGGGGCTGAAATGATTGGCCTCCAACAACCACTACCATCTTTGTGCTAAGTATGACTCCAGCCACTGGAGAGTTTTCCACCGATTCCCATTGACTTCAATTTTACTACGGCTCCTTGGTGCCACACTCAGTCAAATGCTGCCTTGATGTCAAGGGCAATCACTCTCAACTCACTTCTGGAATTCAGCTCTTTTGTCCATGTTTGGACCAAGGCTGTAATGAGGTCTGGAGCCGAATGGTTCTGGACGAACCCAAATTGAGCATCGGTGTTCAGGTTATTGGTGAGTAAGTGTCGCTTGAAAGCACTGTTGACGACACCTTCCATCACTTTGCTGATGATTGAGAGTCGGCTGATGGGGCGGTAATACACTTGGCTAGCAAAAATCTATCGATCTCAGATTTAAAATTATTAATTGAGCTATTGCTTTTTGTGGAAGAGAGTTCCATACTTTTACCACCCTTTGCATGAAGACGTGTTTGCTAACTTCTCTCCTGAATGGCCTGGCTCTGATTTTAAAGTTATGTTCCCTTGACTTGTCTCTCAAACTAGCAGAAAAAGTTTCTCTCAATCTACCCTATCAACTCCTTTCAAAATCCTACAAGCCTCACTCTAATCACCCCTCGACCTTCTATATTCCAGGGAATACAAGCCTAGTTCATGTAATCTCTCCTCATAATCTAACCCTTGGAGCCCCGGTAACATTCTGGTGAATCTGCACTGCACTCCTTCCAAGGTCAATATATCCTTTCAAAGGTGTGGTGCCCAGAAGCGTACAGTGCTCCAGATGTGGTCTAACCAGGGCTTTGTATAGCTGCAGCAAAACTTCCTCCCCTTTATATTCTAGCCCTTTAGTTATAAAGGCTAACATTCCAATAGTCTTTTTGATTATTTTTTGTACCTGACTACTATATTTTAATGATCTGTGTACACGGACCCCTAAATCTCTTGGGATCTCCACTGTTCTGAGTATTTTTTAAACGATGAAAAGCTGGATCGATCCTTTTTTTGGTCCAAAATGGATGACCTCACACTTAGCTGTGTTAAAATCTATCTGCCACAGTTTTTCCTCTCTCACTTTATCACTGTCTCTTTGTAATTTTATGCTCCAGTCTACAATACTTTCTATACCACCAATCTTTGTGTTATTGGCAAACTTGTATTTATGGCTCTCTTTTGTGTTATCTAAGTCATTAATAAACATAGTGAATAGTTGAGGCCCCAGCATAGTTCTTTGTGGGACACCACTAGTCACTTCCTTCCAATTCAAGTACATACCCATTATCCCTACTCTGTCTTCTACCGCCTAACTAATCTCCTAACCAGGTCAATAATTTGCCTTCAATTCCATGAGCTTTAATTTTAGCGAACAATCTCTTACATGGAACCTTATCGAATGCCTTCTGTAAGTCCATATAAACTACATCTATAAACATTCTCCTACTACTTTAGTTACTTCCTCAAAAAATTCAATTAGATTCGTTAGACATGACCTACACTTTACAAATCCATGTTGGCTCTCTCTAATCAGCTCAATGTTTAAATACTGTGATCCAAACAGTGGTCTGACTGGGATCTTCACCCTTATTTGGGCTTGAGGGTTTGACAAAGAACTGTCATTTAGGAGTAGCAAGAACAAGTCCATCGTAACCAAGCAGGAGAACACAATTCACACTCTGTGGTAACTGAAACCAAGAGCTTTCAGAATAGTACCTAGGTACCAATGTGCTGTGTTACTGAGCAGACTTAGGATGCATGTGCACACTCAATTTCTCTGCACACGGTCTTCTGCATCTAGATGGCCGATCGGGTTGGCACTTCCGAGGGGGGATAGGGGCAAAGAGAAAACAAGGAGGGACTTCGTCTCACCAATGAGAAGGTTGCAGTGCTGCTGCATTGTTCCAAGTACAATGCACACAGCTGAACAGAGTGTTTTTTCATGCATAGAAGATCATGGACAGGCCACCATTACGTCTGCACACCAGGATAATACAGCATCATCCAAAGACTGGCAGAGCTACAAAACATGAACACTATAACATCATAAGCTTCAACAATTCAAGCAATATATTGATCAATGTTAGCTAAGCCCAGACGTGTGCGGCATCCTTCAAACTGCTTTGCCTTGCTTTTCCGAACTTTTCCCGCAGAGCGGCAGTGGACCTGAGAGTAGAAGACTGAGATTGTGGAATAAAAGCAGCAGCAGACCTGCAACAAGAGACAACTATTGTGCGACATCACAGGTGAGGCAGGAGAGTCCGAGAGTGAGCAGAGTATAAAAGGGGAGATCTAGAGCGGGAAGAGAGTCTAAGAGTCCAAGGCAAGTCATGGCAGCACAGCTCGCACCCGTGATATGCTCCTCCTGCACTATGTGGGAAGTCATGGACACTACCAGTGTCCCTGGCGACCATGTGTGCAGGAAGTGTGTCCAGCTGCAGCTACTGGCTAACCGTCTTTCGGAACTGGAGCTGCGGGTGGATTCACTGTGGAGCATCCGCGATGCTGAGACTATCGTGGATAGCACGTTCAGTGAGGTGGTCACACCGCAGGTAAAGAATACGCAGGCAGAAAGGAAATGGGTGACCGCCAGGCAGAGTAAAAGGACTAGGCAGGTAGAGCAGGAGTCCCCTGGGGCCATCTCCCTCTCAAACAGATATTCTGCTTTGGATACTGTTGGGGGAGATGGCTTATCAGGGGAAAGCAGCAAGAGCCAGGTTCGGGGCACCACAGGTGGCTCTGCTGCACAGGAGGGGAGGAAGAAGAGTGGCAGGGCTATAGTGACAGGGGATTCAATTTTAAGGGGAACAGATAGGCGTTTCTGCGGCCGCAAACGTGACTCCTGTATTATTTGTATTGTAGATTTCCCCTGGGTCTTCCCCTCTCTTGCTGCTCTCAACTTTATTCCCTTCTGACTCCCCGCTCAGGTTCCCATCCCCCTGCCACTCTAGTTTAAACCTTCCCCAACAGCACTAGCAAACACCCCCGCGAGGACATTTGTCCCGGTCCTGCTCGGGTGTAACCCGTCACGCTTGTACAGGTCCCACCTTCCCCAGAACCGGTCCCAATGTCCCAGGAATCTAAATCCCTCCCTCCTACACCATCCCTGCAGCCACGCATTCATCCTGTCTATTCTCCTGTTCCTATACTCACTAGCACGTGGCACCGGTAGTAATCCTGAGATCACTACCTTTGAAGTCCTTCTTTTTAATTTATCTCCTAACTCCTTAAATTCACCTTGCAGGATGGTATGTTGCCTCCCTGGTGCTAGGGTCAAGGATGTCACGGAGCGGCTGCAGGGCATTCTGGAGGGGGAGGGTGAACAGCCAGTAGTCGTGGTCCATATTGGTACCAACGACATAGGTAAAAAAAGGGATGAGGTCCTGCAAGGTGAATTTAAGGAGTTAGGAGATAGGAATAAAGTTGAGAGCAGCAAGAGAGGGGAAGATCCAGGGGAAATCTACAATACAAATAGTACAAACAGTTGTTCAAGAACAAGTGAAAGGGAAAAGCATAGAGCAGCGGAAAGAAAGGGTACTTTAGGCGCGACAGATAAAATGAAAACTAGAAGGCGTAAGGCGATTAACCCAGCATCAAAGCTGTGGCAGGGGGTTGGGAACCTGAGCAGGGAGACAGAGGAAAGCGTATCAGGAAGGGACAGAAGGTATGGAGTAAAAGGTAAAGTGTTAAAAAAGGAAAAAGCAGGAACTAAGTGTCACAAAACATATTTGAAAGTTCTTTATCTGAATGCACGTAGCATTCGTAACAAAATGGACGAGTTAACGGCACAAATAACGACGTATGGGTATGATCTTGTGGCCATTACAGAAACATGGCTGCAGGGTGACAACGACTGGGAATTAAATATGCCAGGGTATTTAACAATCAGGAAGGACAGGCAGGAAGGAAGAGGAGGTGGGGTGGCGATGTTAATAAGGGAAGGAATCACTGTAATACAGAGAAAAGATATTGGGACAAAGGATCAGGATAATGAAACAGTTTGGGTAGAGATAAGGAATAATAAGGGGCAAAAAACACTCGTGGGCGTAGTATATAGGCCTCCTAATAGTTGCAACTCTGCTGGAAGAAGTATTAATCAGGAAATAGTCGGGGCATGTAATAAGGGAACAGCTATAATTATGGGGGATTTTAACTATCATATTAACTGGACAAATCAAATTGGGCAGGGTAGCCTTGAGGAAGAGTTTATTGAGTGTATTAGGGATGGATTTCTTGAGCAGTATGTAACTGAACCTACAAGGGGACAAGCAACCTTGGACCTGGTCCTGTGTAATGAGCCAGGATTAATTAATAATGTCCTAGTTAAGGATCCCCTTGGAATGAGTGACCATAACATGGTTACATTCCATATCCAATTAGAGGGTGAGAAGGTTGGTTCTCAAACAAGCGTACTGAGCTTGAATAAAGGAGACTATGATGGTATGAGAGCGGAATTGATTAAAGTGGACTGGGAAAATAGTTTAAAGGGTAAGATGGTACATGAACAGTGATGTTCATTTAAGGAGTTATTTTACAACTTTCAAAAAATATATATTCCACTGAGGAAAAAAGGGTGTAAAAGAAATGACAGCCATCCGTGGCTAAGTAAAGAAATTAAGGATAGTATCCGACTAAAAACAAGGACATATAAGGTAGCCAAACTTAGTGGGAGGATAGAAGATTGGGAAGTCTTCAAAAGACAGCAAAAAGTAACGAAAGGATTGATTAAGAAAGGGAAGATAGATTATGAAAATAAATTAGCAAAAAATATAAAAACAGATAGCAAGAGTTTCTATAGTTATATAAAAAGAAAAAGGGTGGCTAAGGCAAACGTAGGTCCTTTAGAGGATGAGACCGGGAAATTAATGGTGGGAAACATGGAGATGGCAAAAATGCTGAACAAATATTTTGTTTCAGTCTTTATGGTAGAGGACACTAAGAATATCCCAACACTGGACAAACAGGGGGCTCTAGGGGGGGGGGGGGGGGAGGAGCTAAATACGATTAAAATCACTAAGGAATTGGTACTCAGTAAATTAATGGGACTCAAGGCGGATAAATCCCCTGGACCTGATGGCTTACATCTGAGGGTCTTGAGGGAAGTGGCGGTAGGGATTGTGGATGCTTTGGTAATAATTTTCCAAAATTCTCTGGACTCGGCAAAGGTCCCGGCAGATTGGAAAACTGCTAATGTAACACCCTTATTTAAAAAGGGTAGTAGGCAGAAGGCTGGAAATTATAGACCAGTTAGCCTAACATCTGTGGTGGGTAAAATTTTGGAGTCTATTATTAAGGCGACAGTAGCGGAACATTTGGGTAAACATAATTTAATAGGACAAAGTCAGCATGGCTTTATGAAGGGGAAGTCATGTCTGACAAATTTGCTTGAGTTCTTTGAGGACATAACGTACAGGGTGGATAAAGGGGAACCAGTGGACGTAGTGTATTTAGACTTCCAGAAGGCATTCGACAAGGTGCCACATAAAAGATTATTGCTCAAGATAAAGAATCACTGGATTGGGGGTAATATTCTGGCATGGGTGGAGGATTGGTTATCTAACAGGAAGCAGAGAGTTGGGATAAATGGTACATTCTCGGACTGGCAACCAGTAGCCAGTGGTGTTCCGCAGGGGTCGGTGCTGGGTCCCCAACTCTTTACAATCTATATTAACGATTTGGAGGAGGGGACCGAGTGTAACATATCAAAGTTTGCAGATGATACAAAGATGGGAGGGAAAGTAGAGAGTGAGGAGGACATAAAATACCTACAAGGGGATATAGACAGGCTGGGTGAGTGGGCGGAGATTTGGCAGATGCAATACAATATTGGAAAATGTGAGGTTATGCACTTTGGCAGGAAAAATCGGAGAGCAAGTTATTATCTTAATGGTGAGAAACTGGAAAGTACTGCAGTACAAAGGGATCTGGGGGTCCTAGTGCAAGAAAATCAAAAAGTTAGTTTGCAGGTGCAGCAGGTGATCAAGAAGGCCAACGGAATGTTGGCTTTTATTGCTAGGGGGATAGAATATAAAAACAGGGAGGTATTGCTGCAGTTATATAAAGTATTGGTGAGACCGCACCTGGAATACTGCATACAGTTTTGGTGTCCATACTTAAGAAAAGACATACTTGCTCTCGAGGCAGTACAAAGAAGGTTCACTCGGTTAATCCCGGGGATGAGGCGGCGGACATATGAGGAGAGGTTGAGTAGATTGGGACTCTACTCATTGGAGTTCAGAAGAATGAGAGGCGATCTTATTGAAACATATAAGATTGTGAAGGGGCTTGATCGGGTGGATGCGGTAAGGATGTTCCCAAGGATGGGCGAAACTAGAACGAGGGGGCATAATCTTAGAATAAGGGGCTGCTCTTTCAAAACTGAGATGAGGAGAAACTTCTTCACTCAGAGGGTAGTAGGTCTGTGGAATTTGCTGCCCCAGGAAGCTGTGGAAGCTACATCATTAAATAAATTTACAACAGAAATAGACAGTTTCCTAGAAGTAAAGGGAATTAGGGGTTACGGGGAGCGGGCAGAAAATTATACATGAATTTAGATTTGAGGTTAGGATCATATCAGCCATGATCTTATTGAATGGCGGAGCAGGCTCGAGGGGCCGATTGGCCTACTCTTGCTCCTATTTCTTATGTTCTTATTAAACACTGCGGTTATACAGGAGGAAATTTCTGGGGTGGCTACGGAATGATATCTCATTTTTGGAAAGTTTTAATTTTCCTATTGGCAGGCATCATAGTATTCGCCCTGGATGCAGGCTACTATAACATAACAAACAGCACTGATGCCAGGCTTTCTTTATGTTGCTGCAAAACAGCAAACTGTATTAGAAAGTTATCACATGAGCAAATTGGTAATGCCAACAATCTATAACCAACCAGATGATTATTTAGGAATATCCCAGGGGTATGAACCACATAAAAGGAAAGAAAAACTTACCTTTGGAGCAATCCGAACACGCTTGCGTTTCCTGGCCAGCTCACTGCTTGTGGCGGAGGAAGGATGTCCCTGGATGGTTGGGAGGGTGATGTGAGACGATGGCTGTAGGATGAGGGAAGAGGTGACTGGCAGCTGAATGGGCACCAGGTAGGAGTCAGTCCGAGGCAGCAGGGGCTTCATCTTTCTCAGATTCACTTCTGTGCAAAGAAAAGCCATGAGGACAGTTTATCCAGCAGGCCTATCACCCTAAAGTGTGACTCACCACCTCCCCTCCTTTAACATTTGATAAAGATTAATATCCTTTTTATGTCTTCTGGAACTTGAAACTAATTCAACTCCATCATCAGAGAAAAAGGCTGGGAGCAGTAACTGAGCTGGACAGTGTGAGGAACTGAATACACTCAATTGAAACGATATAGTAAAGCACTTGCCCGTCTCAATTAATGACTCCATCGGCCTTGATGCTAATTCACCTCTTTCTTGCTGCTGGGCCCTGCTTTGCTACTTTCTCCCCTTCCAGGAAGTGCCTCCGCCGTACACATCCTCAACTCCATGGTTGAGATGGATAATGTGTGTGCAGGGAATGGGAGATGTAAACCCACATCCCACCACTCCAGGGTATAGCTATTGGATTCTAACAAACTGGACAGACGTTGCTTGCAGTGACCAACAGCCTCTGCAGGCAATGCTCACCTATTCATGTAGGGTGTCACAACGGAGGTTATGGGTGGCTCCCAGACTGCTTCTAGCCAGCATATTTAAAGCACCGAGGAGGTTAACAAAGGATGAAAGAAACACTAGAGAGTGTACTGATATTTTTCATATGAATGTTTGGAATGAAGGGGCAATTCAGATTAATACACCCCCTTTAATTATTAAAAATGGCCCTGTTGTTGAGACTCCCTTTAAGTGGGTTACAGGCTTTTCATTTTAATTCAATTTAATGTCAGAGTTCCCCACTTTGACTGTTTGGAATGGACCCAAAAACTGGAGATTGCACATGGTTTATACCCAAGAATCCCTACACAATGAGTTCCCAATTACAACTTTGGCTTTGAAAGCACTTCCCTAAAATGTTTTTTTTTAAATTGAAATATCGAGGAAGATGCACCATCTCATGGACTGATTAACCTTTTAACATGTACAGGTTGTCTGTCCAACTCTGGGCTGGTATGCTACTTTGAGGCATGGGGTGAAATAACAGAGAGTCAGTGAATATACAGCAACATGTTCCCAGGAGTAAGTTACAGATTGGAATCTCAAATGAGATATATAGTTCACATATAGAATAATAATGGATGCTCAGGAGCGAGTTTCAGGGTGGAATTTTTACTAAGGTATTCAGATGGTTTATATATAGAGATTGGAAACCTAGGAGTGAGTTACAGGTTGGAATCTAAACGACGGTTCAGATGATATATATGTATGCAGAATAATTGGTTTTGTTTGGGATTTAGGAGGGTGGGGGGCGAGTTTCTCAATGTACTGCTGCTCCAGTGTGCATTACAATACTATCAATAGTCTGATGCAGAAAAATATTGGCACAGAACAGGAAGGTAGGTAGGAATTATAGACCAGTTAGCCTAACATCAGTTGTTGGGAAATTACTAGAGTCTATAATTAAGGATAGAATGACTGAACACCATGAAAATTTTCAGCTGATCAGAGAGAGCCAGCATAGATTTGGAAAGGGAAGGTCATGCTTGATGAACTAGATTGAATTTTTTGAAGAGATGACTAAAGTAGTGGACAGGAGAATGTCTAGGGATGTTGTTTATATGGATTTCCAGAAGGCATTCGATAAAGTCCCTCATAAGAGACTGTTAGCTAAAGTTGAAGCTCATGGAATTGAGGGAAAATTATTGACCTGGATAGGAAATTGGCTGAGTGACAGGAGACCAAGAGTAGGGATAATGGGCAGATACTCAAATTAGCAGGATGTGACTAGTGGTGTCCCACAGGGATCTGTGTTGGGGCCTCAACTATTCATTGTATTTATTAATGACTTAGATGACAGGATAGAGAGCCACATATCCAAGTTTACCAATGACACAAAGATAGGCAGCATTGTAAGCAGTATAGATGGGAGCATAAAATTATAGAGATATTAATAGATTAAGTGAATGGGCAAAACTGTGGCAAATGGATTTCAATGTAGGCAAGTGTGAGGTCATCCACTTTGGACCTAAAAAAGATAGACCAGTGTACTTTCTAAATGGTGAAAAGCTCAAAATAGTGGAGGTTCAAAGATACTTAGGGGTCCATCTACATAGATCATTAAAATGTCATGGACAGGTACAAAAAATAATCTTTAAAGAAAAGGCCTTTTTCCTCTAGCTCCCCTGTGTCACTCCCCAACTCCCTGGTCTCTCTCATTGGCATTATTAAACATGGCTCGAGGCAAATGTTTGACTGTCCTTCCTTTCCAGCATTTGTGTGTACTTCCTAGATTTCAAGCTCTTAAAAACACACAAATACTGAAGCACTTCAAAGTTAAGTTCACCTTTAACTGAACTGCTACATTTTCACGCACCTGTGCTGACAGCTACATTGTTCTTTGGCAGCTCAGTACTGCCGGTTCGCTTTTGTTGCTAAAATTGAAAAAAATTAAATAAAAAAAATTAAACTCTGCACGCTTTAATAACACCCCCCCTCCACAAACACATACAACTCCAACTCAAGATTCAGTTACATTTCAAATTCCCGACCACCCCATAATTAAACTCAGACAGAAACCAACAACTCTAATATGCAGCAACAACAGCAATGCTGACCATTTTCAATGTTGAAAACATACGTAGAATAATGGAGGTACAGGGTGGAATTTAATTCAGGATTTTGGATTGTTTAGAATAATGGATACCTGGAAGGGAGTTACAGATGCCAAACTGACAGCAAAACTGTTACATCGAATGCCCTATAATTCCTAGATTTTATGAACAGCTGTTCTCTTCCTGTTGCTTTGCTGCTCTAAACTACATTTTTTTTCTTTGGCATTACTGATTAGGGAAAGTCAGGGAGTAAACCGTTTGTGCACAAAACCATCGGAGCAGAAATTCAGTACGTTCCATTAGTTATACACAGAGAATGCTGCCAACATGTCGTATCAGTCTTCAACATGTCTTCATCTAGTTAAAGCATAAATTTGTCTATTCCTCCTAGAGATCATCTTTAAGGTCTGGGAGAGCAGGCATGGGTTCAGTAAGACTCTCGAAGGTTCAATTGTGTAATGTCCAAATATGTAGCTTCTTTTTCCAATCCCCAGATAGCACTGCTGTACAGGATCTAATGTGCTATTGTCTCAAGGTCGGGTTTCATCATGGGCATTCTAAACTCCAAATAAAAATGTAATTGGCTCTGACTGAAGTATAAAGGCCAGTGATGGCTCCCAACTGCAAATGTGGTAGGCCCTCACATACTGTGTTTTCCAATGATGAATACTTCCAATAGATCACTGCTTATATAACTATATATTGGTTTCCCAAGTTCTGAGCCTTTCTCTTGCTGATTGCAGCTTTCAGCGTGGATGCCACTTTACATGCAATGCTTCACAATACCCACATTGAAAGATTAGTGACCATGACATAATCACTACACATTTCTCCAAAGACAGCTGATCTACAATAATTTGGGTAACCTTTTCTAAAATATAAAAATTAGATGGCAGTGAGGACAAGGTGGTAACTTAATCCCAGGATTCAGATGTCACTGATCAATTCATTCAAATGTTATGACACTACATGAACTCTTCAAGTTACAGGCCAATAATTCATTAAACACCCACTAGCCAATACATTTACTGTAACATACAAAATATACCCAAAGGAAATGTTCCAAACATTTCCCCCGCCTAATATTATTTCAGTGTTTGTGGTCCACACATGGCTACATTGCCCTGCCTCCTCTCTGCTCCATTTCCTTGCTTTGCTCTGGCTCCTTTTCATGAGATTATATTTCCTGAATCCCATTTGCTTTTCTTGGATTTTTTTAACCCATCATTTCCCTTCTCTTTTGCTCAGTTCCTTTTTCTTCTCCATTCTTCCCTGTTCATTTTCTTTTCTCTTAATTCTTCTTTCCCACTTATTTGCAGCCCTGTCCTTTCTTGGTCTGTATCGATTCAATCATGTGCCATTCTGGCTTCCCAAAGAAGCCAGATTCGGAAGACACAATCAAAACAACCTTGGTTATGAAGATATTATCTACCTGTAAAGATGAGTAAGCGTAGCTCATAGCAGCAACAGAACATAGAGTCCAATATTTACAAGTAAATATATTCATGGATACTTGTTTTAAGTACTGAATTCTGCCATCAAATAGTAGTAACAGCTGAAGTTATAGTATCTCAGTACAAATATCACCAAAAGTAGTGCCTCCCCTTCCAAGGCCCACCCAAAGCAGTCGGTTAAAATAAAAATCAGTACAAAGAGGTGACATGATACCAAGAGCACATGGGTCTTACTTGTTGACAGACCAGCAAAGGCGCTGCTCGGATCCAGTGAGTCTGTTCAGTTGGGCTGTAATCCGGTGACTGCACGAAACATCGACCAAGAACGAGAAGTGTTGAATGTTAAAATACATGTACAAGTAAGGAAAAAGCTGACATCATACATGCAATGGAGTGCATGCCAGCAACTGGGTATTTTACTGAGTTCAATGCAGAATGTCACTCAACTAGCCCTTCCCTTTTGTTTCCTATAATGAGCATCAAAAGGAACTGGCATATATATAGGACCTTTCAAGTCCTCAGGGCATCCTTATTGCCTCACAGCCAATGAATTTCCGTTGAAGTGTAGTCACTGTTATTTTGTAGGCAAATATGTCAACCTGCTTCTATCACAAAATATTCACACAAAGCTGCACTGATAGCAAATCTGGAACATTTAAATACCAGAAATATGGAGTAACAGCTGATATAACAGAAACATGGAGTAACCTGGTTCATCAATTGTACTGAATAATCAGCATTACAGGCCACATTAACATAAAACGTACATAATTAGAAACGGCCAATTTCAATAGGTACCATACAATTTGTCCTAGTCTGGATTTTTAAAATGTATTTAATCTTAATCACAGGTAAGACTTCAAAGGAAGAAACTGTAAAGCTCCTCTTTACTCTCCAAGGTAATTGAGAAAAACGCCAGGTGTCAATCTGACATTACAATGTATCATAATGAAATCCAAGTTGTTTCCTTGACCCCAGCAGTATAGGCACAACTTTGTTCCATATAGTAATTGAAAGTGCCTGTCTATACTCATCCTTATAATTCTCAATCCTGTGATTAACCAGATATTTATCCAGCTCGCGACTAAGAACCATAAATCTGCACAAAAAAATAGTTTAAAAAAAAACACACAGAAAACGCACCTTAACAACCTGATCCAACGTCAGGAAGCGGTTGGCTTCAGCACGGATGGTCCAGTGCGATATCTTGCCATTGTGAGATGTCTGACGTATGAACATATCATGCAGAGACAGGTTGTGGCGAATAGAGTTCTAAGAGAGGTTGGAAGGAGTTAGTCATCATGACAATCAGTATCGCAAGTTAACAAAGCATCAATGTCAAGCAGTGACTCATCAGGATTGCACTAACTGCAAACTGATGAAAGCGGCTCTTTGGAAATTTCCATAGTTTACATGAAATCCTCTTACATTTTCTTCAGATCTGCCAAATGGAAGGCAAAATCTCCTCTTGAAATAGCATGTATACTTTTCCCAACATAAGCACACCAGAAAAAACACTTCTGTGAGAAAAAAAGATCAACCAACTCTATTTTTGCTCCAGCACTAGTTGCAACATAATTGCTTAGGAACGATATGGCCCTGTGGTCTGTGTGTGGGTCTTTTTGGAGTCAGCTTTAGGCAAAAATAGATAATAAATGACAATAGCTGACAGTATTTTTTTACATTTTAACCAAGTGATAGAGCTCCCCCAGAGGCCTACATGGCTGGGAACTTAAGTTGAGAACATCCTGTATTTTTAATTTTGTTTTAAATTTTAGACCTTATGGCACATCAAGCTAATACTTTTAACTGGAAACGTTTGGCTCTCCAGTGCCGAAGGAGCCAATAAGCCTGTCTCCCACCTCCAATAACATCATAGCACCCCAGAGCATTGAGGAATCCTAATCAGTGTTTTCACTAGGTGTATTTAGTGTATTGTTAGCAATATATTAGAGTGGAAGATGATGCAGCTTAACACCCAAGATTCCCCAAACACTAGTTTCCTAATGCTAGTAGATCCTACGAAGAGAAGCACTAAGCAGAGACCAGGCAAATGCCCTTCACCATGGGCAGATCACCTCTGAGCAGTATACTGTATTCCAGGTCAAGCTATGGGAATGGGGCATCTAACCAGTCACTCAGCTGAGAATGTTACGTATTTGAACTCCACAAATGTATCAGTCAGAAAAACACATCTTTCAATAATGTACTAGTGACAATGAACTCAAAGGCCTGTGTTTAATCAGGGTTTAGCACAGGAGGCAGACCATGTACTTTCACTATCATGATGAACACATCCCCACCTCACAATTTATTTTTGGATAAATCTGTGGGCTAAACTCAACATGCCTTACTGCTTATTAAAAGTAATTTTATGTAATTGTTTTCATGGCTGCAACTCCACCTGGACTCAGCTCTCCGCCAACTGCTTGGGAGGGAAAGGATCAGCCACGGCGGGACATTCCATCAACCTTTTTCTCAACCTCCCCACAAGAAGTGCTGCAGCCTCTGCCTGACACAACTCAAATCAGTGGCTACTGAACTTGCACCCCCGACCCCCCCACCCCTTTGCGATGTGTGTCAGTGATCCAAAGCTCAGCTCCAAATTGCACATTATTATCCATCTAGATACTTCCATCTTACCTTCCAACCTGGTTTGGCCACATGTTTGAAATAGGGGAAATGATCCTCAATCCAGGTGTAGATTTCTTTCAGTGTCATTCTTTTGCTTTGGGTGCTGTTTATAGCAAACTGAATCATAGCCATGTAGGAGTATGGAGGCCGCTCGTGAACAGACTCTGCCTGCAATAAGGAGATAAACCATCATAGGAAATGTAATCACAGCCTTCCATTCAAGTATATATTCTGGGTGACATATCAGACTCACACACAGGGTCCCCTACACTGCTGAATTCTAATGCAGGTCAGGTCACTCTTAGGCCAGGTATGGCTCCCTTTACACTGCCCCAAGCACTTAATCCTGGATACAGTGTAAGTTAGTTACATTTAGGGCAAAGCTAACTCTACATTACCAAAATGTGCCTAAACCTCAACCAAGCCTTTACTATACAAGTTCAATTTTCCGTATAAGCCATTCTGAGTGAAACAGTAAGAAATCAAGACAAAGCCAAGTGCAATGGTCATAAAACATGATCGACTGCTTCCTCGTCTCTTCTTTCAACATCCCTGTTTCCACCAAATCATTCACCATCTGCCATTCCTCCCTCTCAAGTCCAAAGGCCTCCATCTCAGCTCGCACACATCTGATTTAGTCATTCACTGCTAGATCTGGTACGATTGGGTTAAGTTCTGATGTGACTCACTTTCTTCTGCCAAATCCTCATATTGCTCCAAGATTATGCTGGAAGGCAAGGCAACTCATGGCTCCCTTCATGACTAACTGCCTTTTTTCCCTGCCATCTTCACCATCACATCCAATACCAAGTACAAAGAACTGAGATTTCTTAGTTTTTAAGATTGAGTCGATCAGTGCAGCTGCCTCTGGTATCACCCACCCTCATTCCTGACCATTCCTCATTTATTCTACTCTGATCCCCTGTCACTCTGTAGTTTCTCTCCCATTTCTCCCCTTCCAAGCTCATCTCTTCCATGAGATTTACCTCCTCCTCCCTCGATCCTCTTCCCACACACCTCCTGAATACTCAATTACTTTTCCTGGCCCCCACGTTTGCCCAGATTGTTATTGGCTCCCTTTGCTCAGACACTGTCCCTCTCCAAGCACCAAGACCATCCTAGCCAAGGTCACAAATAACATCCTCTGCGACTGTGACCACAGCACACTGCTCCCCCAGTCATCCTTAACATGGTCGATCATACCTTTCTTTTCCATTGTGCAACTCAATGGGACAGCGCTTGTGTGTATCCATTCCTACACTGTCCTAACACAGCCAGCATATTTCCAGTGAAGGCTTATCTTCCTGTCCTTAAATACCCACCTCCCAAGTTCCCCAATGATCTAATCTTCATCCTTTCTCATTTCTTGGCACATGCTGCTCCTGTGACATCATTTGTAGGCACAAGATTAGCTTCCATGTATATGCTGACTGCACCCAGCTCTGCATCAGTATCACTTTCCTTAGCCTGAATGGGCACACTGTCAGACCCCCTGACTGGGCACACTGTCAGACCCCCTGACTGGGCACACTGTCAGACCCCCTGACTGGGCACACTGTCAGACCCCCTGACTGACATTAAATTGTGGAAGAGTGAAAAGCTCTTCCAGTTGAACATGAAGACCCAAGCCATCTTTTTTGGCCAAAAGCCATATACTCTGCTCCCTTGCCACTAAGTCCCTTCTCCAGCCACTCACTCAGGCTGAACCAGGCCATGCAAAACCTTGCTATTCTGTTGGATCTAGAGTTGAGTTTCAAACCCCATATCCTGTCCATCACCAGGACTGCTCATTCCCACCCCTGCAACATTGCCTGCCTCCACCCCACTGCCACCAACTTATCCACGCTCGACACCTCCAGCCTGAATTTCTCCAACGCCGCCCATTCTGCTCTCTCCATAAATAGTTTAAAACTCTGCCGGCCATAGCTCGTCCTGCACCGTCCCACTTGTCCATCAGCCCTGTCTTCACCAATCTACACTGGCTCTTTGCTCCCCCAGTGCCTTGAATTTAAACCCTTCTTTGCATTCTCAAATCCCTGCACAGCTTTGCCCCATGCTACCTCTGTAATCTTTCCAGTCTTATATCCCCTCTTACACCCTTTGGTCTTCTGATTGTAGCCTTCTGTGCATTCCCCACCCCGATCCCTTTGCCCCACCATTGGTGGTACGAGCATCAAATCACCACAACCCACTTTTTTGGAATTCCCTCCCTAAATTCCTCCATCTCTTATTTTCTCTTTCCACCTTTAAATGCTTTCTTACAACCCAGTGCAATTCACCCCAAACATTCCTGCACTCTTCCCAAAGGCAGGTGAAAGTGTGACATTTAACACCAAGACCTCACAATGAAATTCTCCAACCTGCCACGTACACATACCTCTTAGCTTTCTAAACATCCAATGTGGAGTATAGTCTAGTAGATTTTTTTCATGTGTTTTATGTGACCCAAATTAATTGTGAAGTTAATGTTTGTGAAATGAGGCTATCATGTTGATGCTGGAGCTCTTTGTCAAGTGATGATAGAAAAAAATGAAAGAATTTATAAATCAGAAGATTTAACCAGCACTGTAGAAAAAACAACTTGCAATTAAAACTTTGACTGAAGACAATGTGGAATATTCAATGGTAATGTGCAATACAGGGACAAAGCAAGATTATCACCAGGAATGTGAAGCGCTCAATGCAACATGCAGCAACAGTGTGTGCATACGCACAGTGTAGCAACGTACCCAGTCATTACTGTGTGGATATTGTACCATGATTTCAGCGTCAGACCCTAAATGACAGCAGAACATTCATTGTCACTGCCGTAACATAGCTTCACTTCTGGAAAACATGGCTGGCTGGAGCAAAGAAGCCCTGCCTTGTCTCTGTCAGTTCTTATTCATGGACATTCCCTGTATGCCAAGGGCAGGTACAATCAATTCCCACATCAATAAAGTATGCCAATGGTGCTAAATGTCCTACACTTAAACTTCACTAAAGTTATCAAAGGGATAATTATTTCGAAGATGACACTGCTTTTGAAATACCTCAGAATTTAACATGGAGCTGGGAAGAACAGCACTTACAGTGGCACCTTCTGATGAAGGCTCTTGGTTTTCTTTCTCAGCTTCACCCTTCACGCTGCAAGCCCCCAGGCTATCCGTGCTCATCTTACCCAGCCACTGAATGTTGGTCAGGCTGTCGTCCAGGAGAGGGCGTTCAGGAGCTGTAGGAGCTAAGAGAAGGAGTTTTCACATAAAAAGCAGAAGGTTCGCCTGATGTAGGTTGGCCACTGTGGATCACTTGGAGGCATCAATCCTGTGATCGAGTTCAGTCATCAGGACCTACTCGCAATCCTGCTTTAAACCCCTACACCTTCATTTACACTTTATGCCACAATTCACAAAGTTCAGTCAGTTGCCCACTTTAACTGGCATAGATTGGCAGCAATTCACCAGAAAAAAGCAACTTTCTCCTCACTGATGCTGCAATACATTTCAGTCTTCAAGAAATTTGAGTTTGACACTGGTGAGAATTGATGCTGAACTCAAACCATTCCCCAATACCATAATAACCCAACCACAATGAAGTTGTGCTAAAGGGAGCTACAGGTGATGTATCACAATCCAGGACTACCACATGACCACATAATCTCTCCTAAGCTTTGTCTCCATAGCTCATTATGTCATTCAAATCCCTTAACATCCCTCTGGTTAGAGTTTTATGCTACACAGATCTTCTACACTTCTGATAGAATGTTATCAGAGATGCAATGATGCTTCAACACACAGGACCAGAGTTTGGGATGCAGACTTGTCCCTGCACTTCAAACTTCTGATCTGGGTTGTTACAAGTGAGAGGATACATTGAGCAGATTATGAAGCAGATTATATAGAATAGCCGAGGATAACCATAACCTGCTCTGTGTGTTTTGGAGAAATGTTAGAAAGCAAGAATAATAATGAGACCCAGAGAAGTAAAGGAAATGGAGAAAATCCATTATTAAGCAGCATTCGTAGTCCCTCGGACAGGCTGACTGGGATGAAATGGTTTTGTTCCCCTCTGATAAGAACTTGTGCATTGCTTGGAATAGTAAATAAAAAAAATTAGTTGTAAAAACTGAAGAAGAGTAGAAGATCCCTTTATACCTAGAAAGGAAGGTACATGACAATTTCTTGTGGGAGTGCAGCTGTAACAAAATAAAATAGTAACAGGAGTAGGCCATCCTACCCATTAAGCCTGCTCTGCTCTTGTTATGCATGGCAGCTCTATCTTTTTAATCCCAATTCCTCATATATGTCAATCTAAATTTATGCCCTCTAATACCAACTCATCAATGAAAATAGTTCTCCCCTCCATACTTCATTAAAACCCCTCATAATCTTGAATACCTCTATCTGATCTCTTTACTCTTCTCTTAAGCGATAAACACGGAAAGGTGTAGATGTTCGGATGGGAGCAGTGACAGTCAGTAGGAGGAACTGGGTGACATGTGGGTGGTTGGAAAAGAGTGGTGATAGAGAACCTTTCGCTTCCCTTCCCCATAAAATGTAAAAACTTGTAGGACTTTTCATGCTCTGCTGGAAAGGCTTATTTTACTTTAACAGCAAACAATGCTCTATCACTCCCGAACTGACAAACACTGGGTTTCCGCTGAAAGCAGTAACTGATTTTAAGCTCGTTAAAAATATTAATATTGTTAAAAGTGTTCAAAGAAATTAAAACCAGTTTCTGCACACCATACGAATCTAGCTTTTGTTACTTGGGGGACTGGGACTCGTGGCTTCGAGTGCAGCCAAAGGCCCTCCCACCATAGTAGGAAACTCCTCTATAGGATCCTGCCCTGCACTTGGAAAAGCTTGGCTGCCATTTTGAGCACTTTCAAAAACACATGATAGGAGATAAAGCATAAATTGGAGTTACAGACTAGAGTCTAATAGTGGAGTTCAGGTAAGCACATAAACTACAAGAGCAATACTCAAGCAGTTTCTATCCATCTTATGAGAGATTGAGATTATTGTCTGGAAATCACTCAGACGTTTTACCCTGTGAAGGTAGTGAGCGTGGGTTTTATCGTTTTTGTTCTATTTTGTTAGCAGCTGGTGTCAAATTGTCAGAATTGTTCCCATAATTATTTGACAATGTCCACACATTAATAATTGTGATAGTCGCTGAAAGTTTGAGTAATAATCTAATTTACTGCAAAAAGTTTGCACACACTGTAATTCCTTCATAATGGTAGAGATAAAAAGAAAAACTGCAAATGTTCAAAATCTGAAATAAAAACAGAAAATTTGACAATAAATGAGGCGAGTCAGCCTCTGAAAGAGAAATATAGGTTAATGTTTCCAGCGAGGCTCTTTACCAGAGGAAGAGTCTTACTGAAAAACTTAAATCTGTGTTCCAACTTCTTCACAAGATGTAATTTCTGGCTAGTCTCCCTCTGTAGTACTGTTATCTCACAAAGGACTCTTTCTTACCTGTACCAGTCTCTTGGTCGTACAGAGCTGAAGGCACCAGTGTTTCAGAGGCATGCACTGAGAGAGCCTCCTCCTTTTTGATGATGATACTGTTTGCAGAGTCCACTACTGCCACTTTGCCACTTGGGGTAGCAACTTTTAAGCTTGGTTCTTCCTGTAACTCCATAGACTTTTGGTCGCTTTCCAGAAGTGTAGGAAAACCTCCCTGTGTTGCGCAAAGATCATTACTTCTCAAAGACTGGCTTTGGCGAGAGGAGGAAGTTGCATTACCGCTCAAAAGAATAAATTTCTTGGGCCCATTGGAGCCACTCTCCTTTCCCTTTGCCGTGAGTGCTGCTATGATGCTTTGAAGATCAGCATTTCTTGGAATCAACACAACTTGGGTGTTGGGCATTGATGGGTGGTTTACAATCCGAATCCCCTCTGGAAATTTTTGAGTCTCGATGGCTATGTCCTTTTCTGAGCTTTCCAATCCATCTTTCCTTGGGCAGGCACTGGATGTGTCAAAACCTCTAGACACAGTTTTGCATTTGCTCCCATCAGTCTTGTCCTCGCCAGCATTTTCCTTTATATCCACCGGATTACTGAAGGTCAGGGGGCGTTTCCTCCGTTTCAGAATCAAAGGCCTCCTTGGACTGGCCTTCATTATTATTGCAACAAGAGCTTCTTCAATAATACACCGCACAGTGCCTGCAACGTTATAATACAATTAGAAACTCTCCACTTAGTCTGAAATAAAGGTAACAAATGACGGGCAGAATCAAACGCCAACTATTAAATTAATTACTCATAGAATGTTAGAAGGCCATTCGGTCCATCGTGTCCACGCCAGCTGAGAAACGAGCCACCCAGCCTAATCTCACTTCCCTGCAGGTCACGGCTCTTCAGGTGCACATCCAGATATTTTCAAAATGAGTTGAGGGTTTCTGCCTCTACCACCATCTCAGGCAGTGAGTTCCAGACACCCACCACCCTCTGGGTGAAAAAATGTTTCCTCATTTCCACTCTAATCCTTCTACCAATCACTTTAAATCTATGCCTCCTGGTTATTGACCCCTCCGCTAAGGGAAATAGGTCCTTCCTATCCACTCTATCTAGGCCCCTCACAATCTTGAACACCTCAATCAAAAGCTTTCTGAAAGTCCAGGCAGACAATATCCACCGGGTTTCCTTCATCAGGTATCCTAGTGACTCTCAAAAAATACAATCAAATTGATGAGATAGGATCTCCTTCTTCGGAAGCCGTGTTGGGTGTCACGGGTATGACTTTCTTTGTCTAAGTAGTCATATAGTGCATCCTTAATGATTCCCTCAAGCATCTTCCCTAATATTGACGTCAAGCTAATGGGCCGATAGGTATCCGGATCTGCCGTATCCCCCTTTTTTAAAGATTGGAGCTACGTTAGCCTCCCTCCAGTCTGAGAGAACAGTCCCAGACTCCAGCGAGCTACTAAAGATATGGACCAAGGGCTCCCATAGCACCTGACCCATCATTCTGTATATTAAATAAGGAGCTAGAGTACAAGACTAAATAAATAATGATGAAGTTATCTAAAACATTGGTTAGGCCACAGTTGAGAATAGCATTGGGACCCTATTACAGAAAGAATATTAAAGTCATAGAAAGTATACAGTGCAGGTAAATCAGGATGATTCCAGGGATGGGAAACTATAGTTATGAGGAGAGACTTGAGTAACTGGGACTATTTCCACTGGAACAGAGAAGGCCAAGAGAAGATTTAATTAAAAATTAATTTTAAAAATTATGGAAATAGGGAAAGACTATTTCCTCTGGTTGGGGAAATCAGTGATCTCGCGAAGAAATTAAGCAGCGCAGTTAGGAGCCATTGAGGCAGAGATCACTGCATGTTTAAAGGGAACATTGGACAAATATTTGAAGCAGAGAAAGATACAGAAAGGACTATGAGAGAATGAGAAGTTGGATTCATTCTGGATTGCTTTAGCAAAGAGTCAGCACAGTCACGATGAGCTGAATGGCCTCCTTCTGTGCTGTAAACTTCCAAAGTTCTATTATCAAAGTGCTGACAATTCAGCAAACTAAGTCGGTACACTGTTCACTCCCATCATCAATAGATTTTTTAAAAGGTTTACCATCAGACAAGTAAGGAACTGTCCAAAGCTTTACAGGACTGTTGGGCAAAGTAAGAGAAAAAATTAGGGGAGGTGACCAAACCTATTATCAAATTATGTAGCCTTTGAGGCCGTTTTTGAAAATGGAGAAATTGGTGACAGGATGGAGATTCAGGAAGATAATTCCAGAGTGCAGGATCCACTGATGGTGAAGTGGAGCTGGGAGGATGGAAATGCACAAAGGACCAGAGACAGCAGGAAGGCTGCGACAAAGGGAAGTTAAAGATTGCATAAGGTTGATGGGAAAGGCCATGGGAGGGTTTAAAAATGAGAATGAGGATTCTGAAGTTGATATACTGAGTGGTAGGAAACCAGTGGAGATCAGTAAAGACAGGGAGTGATTAATGTCCGGAACTTTGTGTGGGACTCTTTTGAAAGGGTCAATAAAGTGACACCGAGTTTTACCCAATGCCTCCAGCAAAATAATTATATTCTACAGGGGCCCTCCCCGAGAGGAAGGCACCACTAATACAATTAGCCCCAACTCAGTAAAGTTATATGTGAACTTTGTGTGGGACAGGATATGGCCTGGATGGGTTGGACTTTGGGCAGGCCTGTGAACTCCTGATGGTCTCTCACTAACTTCAATGGACAGATTCCTGACAGATCAAGCGACAATTCAGTACACTTTAGGTGACAATAAGATGGTTCCTCGCAGCAGCAGCTTCCGCGGCTGACACTTCGCCCAGCCCGAGGGCCAGGTGTGCGCCGGGGGCAGACAAGCATCACAGGTAACGGCGGCAGCGCTGAATGGCGGGCGAGGCTCCCGGCTGACACCCGGCTCTGGAACCCGGGACCGTTGTTACAGTTTTTTTATTACCCTGAAGCTAACGTGAATCGGGGGGAGGGGAGGTCGGTCGGTCGGTTACTTACCGGATCCCGGGAAGGTCATCAGATCGCCGCCTGGCCGCGGGTACACACAGTCCCTCACTCACCTGCATATTACCGGGTCAGAGCGGACCGCACCGGATCCAGCTCCGCCCCGCTCACTTGTCCCCCGATTGCCGCCCCGGGCTCTCCTCAGAAGGGATTTCAATGCCCCAGCCGGACCCTCCCGTGTGGATTCGCTCTCCGCCGGCCCTCGGTGGGTTGATGTCCCCGGTTCCTCTCTCTCCCTCTGGCCGGGCCCCGGGTGTTCACTCACTCTCTCCCCCTCTCTCTCTGGCCGGGCCCCGGGTGTTCTCTCTCTCTCCCCCTCTCTCTCTCTCTGGCCGGGCCCCGGGAGTTCACTCACTCTCTTCCCCCCCCCCCCTCTCTGGCCGGGCCCCGGGAGTTCACTCACTCTCCCCCTCTCTCTTTCCCTCTCTGACCGGGCCCCGGGAGTTCACTCACTCACTCACTCTCTCCCCCTCTCTCTGACCGGGCCCCGGGAGTTCACTCACTCTCCCCCTCTCTCTCTCTCTCTCTGACCGGGCCCCGGGAGTTCACTCACTCTCCCCCTCTCTTTCCCTCTCTGACCGGGCCCCGGGAGTTCACTCACTCACTCACTCTCTCCCCCTCTCTCTGACCGGGCCCCGGGAGTTCACTCACTCTCCCCCCCTCTCTCTCTCTCTCTCTGACCGGGCCCCGGGTGTTCACTCTCCCCCTCTCCCTCTCCCTCTCCCTCTCTCTCTGACCGGGCCCCGGGAGTTCACTCACTCTCCCCCTCTCTCTCTCTCTCTGACCGGGCCCCGGGTGTTCACTCTCCCCCTCTCTCTCTGACCGGGCCCCGGGTGTTCACTCTCCCCCTCTCTCTCTCTCTCTGACCGGGCCCCGGGTGTTCACTCTCCCCCTCTCCCTCTCTCTCTCTCTGGCCGGGCCCCGGGAGTTCACTCACTCTCCCCCTCTCCCTCTCTCTCTCTGACCGGGCCCCGGGAGTTCACTCACTCTCCCCCTCTCTCTCTCTCTCTGGCCGGGCCCCGGGAGTTCACTCACTCTCCCCCTCTCTCTCTCTCTGGCCGGGCCCCGGGAGTTCACTCACTCTCCCCCTCTCTCTCTCTCTCTGGCCGGGCCCCGGGAGTTCACTCACTCTCCCCCTCTCTCTCTCTCTCTGGCCGGGCCCCGGGATCCCCGCTGATTTTTTTTTGTTACAGTTTGTAACCAGTTCGATTTTTTTTTGAATTTCCAGCGTTCTGTCACCGCGGACCAATCGAATAGGGCTGTGCGGGTCAGGTGGGGTGCAAGTGACCAATGGGCGAGCTCAAAGCAGCAGGTTCGTTGAGACGTCAGAACGCGGCGTGGGCCAATAGGAAGCGGCCGGTCGGTGGCGGGTTGGGAGAGTGGGGTGGGTTCACAGGAGGGGAACAGCACCGGTCGATTAGAGCAAGTACAGCCTGGGATAGAGAGCTGGGCTTATTGTTGCATGGTTGAACCAGGGATGGTATGTAATAGCACCTCCCAGGACCTGGAAACTGGCACCCCGGGAGAACAACACCCAGAGACCGTACAGCTGGGGCCACGAAACAGGAACGACAGCGGTCAATCACAGCCTGGCTTATTGCACAGGCCAGCACACTGCGACTGAGACAGGAAGAGCACAGGTTGGTTACAGGGTGGGGGTTCATGCAATCAAGATAGTTCTGTACTGTATAAGACTGTTTAACGTTGTAATTTTAGCTGGAATGTATTCCATAGATAATGCATAGGTTGCAATGTATTACAATGAGGTGTAACATATTAATCTAACATGCCTGGCTCATCCTGGAATAGCATAGCCAGGACGAGGGCAGCTGAGTTAGGAACAGCACAGCACTAAGCTTTATGATATAGCATAACCCAGGCAAAAACAAAATAACATTAAACTGTATACATAGAAATGAGTTGCCCAACCTGCAACAGTTTGGCATAGTGCGTTCAGGGAGTGAGAGTTGCATCGTTAAACAGGAATAGGTTAGTAGAGCATAGCTCGTTGCACCACTTGAGTTTGTGTGGTCTCCTGAAAGATTTGTGAACCGTAAACTGGGTGGTAGCGTATCCTTAAAGTTCATTTATTATAATGGAGTAGTGTTAAATTCAGAGCTTGGGGCATTGTGATAAGTGTTGTTCCTTCATCTCTTCTCAATTTGATGCAAATTGCTTAGAATATCAGCTGGGAAGATGTCAATGGCGCCATCCAGTGGGATACCTCAGAGTTGTTGAGAAGACACATACTAATTTAAAACAGGTAAACAAAAACTTGAATATTTCAATAAGAAAGTGACTGTGTTCAAGCGTTTAGGCTTTGTATGATCGTTTTCTGAATCATTCCTTTAACAGTGGTGTCAATTGTCTTGTTTAATTGAGAATGTGTGTTTTAACAATGAATCTCTGACATCACTGGAGAAGTGGAAAGTACTATAAGAACTTAAACTCATTCTGATATGTGATGCAACCACTGCCCTCAGGCAAAGCCCTTTGGATTATTCCTTAAATCCATATCTGTCTGTTGATCTTATACAATAGTGACCCAAAAATAAATCCTAAACTGAGTACTGTCACCCCAAAAATAACCAACTTATACTGGCTTTATGTGGTCAAAAGTTATAATGAAAGTTGTACTCGAGATCGGAAAAAGGAGAAGCAGATCTGCCTCAGGACTACTAGCACCTCTCACTGCTAGTCTGTCCTTAGGGTTAATTAAGACATAAGAGCAGGGAGTTCTCCCAATGTCCTGGCCAACAGTCATCCCTCGACAATCACTAATTAATCAGTTTTTGCTGATCATTCATCTTGTTGCTGTTGGTGGGATCCTACTATGTGCAGATGGCTGCAAAATAGTCAGTGCACTTCAAAGTAATTAATTATATGTAAAACTTATTGAGACATTTCTAAGAGATGTGATGAGGTGCTACATAAATCCAATTTTTTATCTAGCCCTACTTTAAACAATTAGATTCAAATGTTAGTAAGTCCTTTTTTGGACTATGGTGTGCAGTTCATAGTGTATTAGGGATTGTTTCTTAGACCAGTATGTCGGGGAACTAACCAGGGAACAGGCCATTTTGGGTCTGGTAATGGGTAATGAAACAGGATTAATCAATGATCTCAAAGTAAAGGATCCCTTGGGAAGCAGTGATCATAACATGATAGAATTTCGCATCCAGTTTGAGAGCGAGGATCTTGAGTCTGAAACTACTGTATTAAACTTAAACTTAAATAAGGGCAATTATAAAGGAATGAGGGAGGAATTGGCTAAAGTGAACTAGGTAAACAGATTAGATGGTATGATGGTGGATAAGCAGTGGCAAACATTTAAAAAGATATTTTATGACTTGCAACAAAAATATATCCCTGTGAGGAGGAAAGACTCCACCAACCATGGCTAACTAAGGAAGTCAAGGATGGTATCAGGTTAAAAGAAAAAGCATACAACATGGCAAAGATTACTGGTAAGCCTGAAGATTGGGAAAACTTTAAAAACCAGCAAAGGATAACTAACAGAATAATAGAGAGAAAATAAATTGAGAGTAAACTAGCAAGAAATATAAAAACTGACAGTAAAAGCTTCTTCAAGTATATAAAAAGGAAGAGGGTAGCTAAAGTAAACATTGGTCCCTTAGAGGATGAGACTGGGGAAATAATAATGGAAAACAAGGAAATGGCAGAGGAATTGAACAGATATTTTGTATCTGTCTTCACAGTAGAAGACACTAATATACCAATAATAGTAGAAAATCAAGGGGCAAAGGGGAGGGAGGAACTAAAAACTATCACTAGAGAAAAAGTACTAGGTAAACTAATGGGTCTAAAGGCTGACAAGTCCCCTGGACTTGATGGCTTGCATCCAAGGTCTTAAAGGAAGTGGCTACAGAGATAGTGGATGCATTGGTTGTAATCTTCCAGAATTCACTAGATTCTGGAAAGGTCCCAGCGGATTGGAAAACCGCAAACGTAACACCCCTATTCAAGAAGGGAGTGAGACAGAAAGCAGGTAACTATAGGAGGAAACCAGTTAGCCTAACATCTGTCATTGGGAAAATGCTAGAATCCATTATTAAGGAAGTAGTAGCAGGACATTTGGAGACTCATAATACAATCAAGGAGAGTCAGCATGGTTTTATGAAGGGGAAATCATGTCTGACAAATTTATTAGAGTTCTTTGAGGAATTAACGGGCAGGGTGGATAAAGGGGAACCAATGGATGCAGTATATTTGGATTTCCAAAAGGCATTCGATAAGGTGCCACATAAAAGAATCCTGCACAAGATAAGAGCTCATGGTGTTCTGGCATGGATAGAGGATTGGCTAACTAACAGAAAACAGTCAGGATAAAAGGGTCATTTTCAAAATGGCAATCTGTAACTAGTGTGGTGCTGCTGGGGCCTCAACTATTTACAATTATGTATCAATGACTTGGATGAAGGAACAGAGTGTCTTGTGGCCAAATTTGCTGATGATACAAAGATAGGTGGAAAAGCAAGTTGCGAGGAGGACACAGTCTGCAAGTGACAGGTTAAGCGAATGGGCAAAAATTTGGCAGATGGAATATAATGTGGGAAAATGTGAAATCATCCAATTTGGGAGCAAAAAAAAAGCAAAATATTATTTGAATGGAGAAATACTACAAAATGTTGTGGTACAGAGGGATCTGGGTGTCCTCGTACATGAAACACAAAAAGTCAACATACAGATGCAGCAGGTAATCTGTAAGGCAAACAGAATATTGGCCTTTATTTCTAGGGGGATGGAGTATAAAAGCAGGGAAGTCATGCTTTTTTTTTCGTTCATGGGATGTGGGCGTCGCTGACGAGGCCAGCATTTATTGCCCATCCCTAATTGCCCTCGAGAAGGTGGTGGTGAGCCGCCTTCTTGAACCGCTGCAGTCCGTGTGGTGACGGTTCTCCCACAGTGCTGTTAGGAAGGGAGTTCCAGGATTTTGACCCAGCGACGATGAAGGAACGGCGATATATTTCCAAGTCGGGATGGTGTGTGACTTGGAGGGGAACGTGCAGGTGGTGTTGTTCCCATGCGCCTGCTGCTCTTGTCCTTCTAGGTGGTAGAGGTCGCGGGTTTGGGAGGTGCTGTCGAAGAAGCCTTGGCGAGTTGCTGCAGTGCATCCTGTGGATGGTGCACACTGCAGCCACAGTGCGCCGGTGGTGAAGGGAGTGAATGTTTAGGGTGGTGGATGGGGTGCCAATCAAGCGGGCTGCTTTATCTTGGATGGTGTCGAGCTTCTTGAGTGTTGTTGGAGCTGCACTCATCCAGGCAAGTGGAGAGTATTCCATCACACTCCTGACTTGTGCCTTGTAGATGGTGGAAAGGCTTTGGGGAGTCAGGAGGTGAGTCACTCGCCGCAGAATACCCAGCCTCTGACCTGCTCTCGTAGCCACAGTATTTATATGGCTGGTCCAGTTCAGTTTCTGGTCAATGGTGACCCCCAGGATGTTGATGGTGGGGGATTCGGCGATGGTAATGCCATTGAATGTCAAGGGGAGGTGGTTAGAGACTCTCTTGTTGGAGATGGTCATTGCCTGGCACTTATCTGGCGCGAATGTTACTTGCCACTTATGAGCCCAAGCCTGGATGTTGTCCAGGTCTTGCTGCATGCGGGCTCGGACTGCTTCATTATCTGAGGGGTTGCGAATGGAACTGAACACTGTGCAGTCATCAGCGAACATCCCCATTTCTGACCTTATGATGGAGGGAAGGTCATTGATGAAGCAGCTGAAGATGGTTGGGCCTAGGACACTGCCCTGAGGAACTCCTGCAGCAATGCCCTGGGGCTGAGATGATTGGCCTCCAACAACCACTACCATCTTCCTTTGTGCTAGGTATGACTCCAGCCACTGGAGAGTTTTCCCCCTGATTCCCATGGACTTCAATTTTACTAGGGCTCCTTGGTGCCACACTCGGTCAAATGCTGCCTTGATGTCAAGGGCAGTCACTCTCACCTCACCTCTGGAATTCAGCTCTTTTGTCCATGTTTGGACCAAGGCTGTAATGAGGTCTGGAGCTGAGTGGTCCTGGCGGAACCCAAACTGAGCATCGGTGAGCAGGTTATTGGTGAGTAAGTGCCGCTTGATAGCACTGTCGACAACACCGTCCATCACTTTGCTGATGATTGAGAGTAGACTGATGGGGCGGTAATTGGCCGGATTGGATTTGTCCTGCTTTTTGTGGACAGGACATACCTGGGCAATTTTCCACATTGTCGGGTAGATGCCAGTGTTGTAGCTGTACTGAAACAGCTTGGCTAGAGGCGCAGCTAGTTCTGGAGCACAAGTCTTCAGCACTACAGCTGGGATGTTGTCGGGGCCCATAGCCTTTGCTGTATCCAGTGCACTCAGCCGTTTCTTGATATCACGTGGAGTGAATCGAATTGGCCGAAGACTGGCTTCCGTGATGGTGGGGATATTGGGAGGAGGCTGAGATGGATCATCCACTCGGCACTTCTGGCTGAAGATGGTTGCAAACGCTTCAGCCTTGTCTTTTGCACTCACGTGCTGGACTCCGCCATCATTGAGAATGGGGATGTTTGCAGAGCCTCCTCCTCCCGTTAGTTGTTTAATTGTCCACCACCATTCACGACTGGATGTGGCAGGACTGCAGAGCTTTGATCTGATCCGTTGGTTGTGGAATCGCTTAGCTCTGTCTATAGCATGTTGCTTCCGCTGTTTAGCATGCATGTAATCCTGAGTTGTAGCTTCACCAGGTTGGTACCTCATTTTTAGGTACGCCTGGTGCTGCTCCTGGCATGCTCTTCTACACTCCTCATTGAACCAGGGTTGATCCCCTGGCTTGTTGGTAATGGTAGAGTGAGGAATATGCCGGGCCATGAGGTTACAGATTGTGCTGGAATACAATTCTGCTGCTGCTGATGGCCCACAGCGCCTCATGGATGCCCAGTTTTGTGCTGCTAGATCTGTTCTGAATCTATCCCATTTAGCACGGTGGTAGTGCCACACAACACGTTGGATGGTGTCCTCAGTGCGAAGACGGGACTTCATCTCCACAAGGACTGTGCGGTGGTCACTCCTACCAATACTGTCATGGACAGATGCAACTGCGACAGGTAGATTGGTGAGGACGAGGTCAAGTAAGTTTTTCCCTCGTGTTGGTTCGCTCACCACCTGCCGCAGGCCCAGTCTAGCAGCTATGTCCTTCAGGACTCTGCCAGCTCGGTCAGTAGTGGTGCTACCGAGCCACTCTTGGTGATGAACATTGAAGTCCCGAACCCAGAGTACATTTTGTGCCCTTGCTACCCTCAGTGCTTCCTCCAAGTGGTGCTCGACATGGAGGAGGACTGATTCATCAGCTGAGGGAGGACGGTAGGTGGTAATCAGCAGGAGGTTTCCTTGCCCATGTTTGACCTGATGCCATGAGATTTCATGGGGTCCAGAGTCAATGTTGAGGACTCCCAGGGCCACTCCCTCCTGACTGTATATCACTGTACCGCCACCTCTGGTGGGTCTGTCCTGCCGGTGGGACAGGACATACCCAGGGATGGTGATGGAAGAGTCTGGGACGTTGGCTGAAAGGTATGATTCTGTGAGTATGGCTATGTCAGGCTGTTGCTTGACTAGTCTGTGGGACAGCTCTCCCAATTTTGGTACAAGTCCCCAGATGTTAGTAAGGAGGACCTTGCAGGGTCGACTGGGCTTGGTGTTTTTTTGCCGTTGTCGTGTCCGGTGCCTAGTGGTCCGATGCCGGGTGGTCTGTCCGGTTTTATTCTTCTTCTGACTTTTCGTAGCGAGATTTTACAACTGAGTGGCTTGCTGGGCCATTTCAGAGGGCAATTAAGAATCAACCACATTGCTGTGGGTCTGGAGTCACATATCGGCCAGACCGGGTAAGGACGGCAGGTTTCCTTCCCTAAAGGACATTAGTGAACCAGATGGGTTTTTACAACAATCCGGTAGTTTCATGGCCACCATTACTGATACTAGTATTTTAATTCCAGATTTTTATTTCATTAATTGAATTTAATTAATTAAATTTAAATTCACCAGCTGCCGTGGCGGGATTTGAAGTCATGACTCTGGATTTTAGTCCAGGCCTCTGGATTACTAGTCCAGTAACATAACCACTATGCTACAACTGTACAGGGTGCTGGTGAGACCACACCTGGAGTGCTGTGTACAGTTCTGGTGCCCTTATTTAAGGAAGGACATACTTGCATTGGAGGCAGTTCAGAGAAGGTTCACTAGGTTGATTCTGGGTATGGAAGGGTTGTCTTATGAGGAAAGATTGAACAGGTTGAGTCTATACTCATTGGAGTTTAGAAGAATGAGAGGAGATCTTATTGAAACATACAAGATTCTGAGGGGACTCTATAGGGTAGATGCTGAGAGGATGTTACCCCTCATGGGGGAATCTAAAACGAGGAGGCATAGTCTCAGAATAAGGGGTCACCCGTTTAAGACGGAAATAAGGAGGAATTTCTTCTCCCAGAGGGTCGTGAATCTTTGGAATTCTTTACCCCAAAAAGCTGTAGAGGCTGCGTCATTGAATACATTCAAGGCTGAGTTAGACAAATTTTTGATCAGCAATGGAGTCAAAGGATATGGGGAAAGGGCGGGAAAGTGGAGTTGAGGTAAAAATCAGATCAGCCATGATCTCATTAAATGGTGGAGCAGGCTCGAGGGGCCGAATGGCCTACTCCTGCTCCTATCTCTTATGGTCTTATTAAAGCAGGCTGTGCATTCAGGATTTTGTCAATTCTGTCTGGCATGGAGAGCTGCTGTGAAAGTGGGTCACATTATTTCAATACTGTGTACATTATATACATCCTATATTGTGTGTAGCCTGTTCTTCCAGAAGCCATTTGATCAAGTCCCTCATAAGAGACTGTTAGCTAAAGTTGAAGTTCATGAAATTGAGGGCAAATTATTGACCTGGTTAGGAAATTGTCTGAGCGGCAGGAGACAGAGTAGGGATAATGGGCAGGTACTCAAATTGGCAGGATGTGACTAATGGTGTCCCACAGGGATCTGTGTTGAGGCCTCAACTATTCATCATATTTATTAATGACTTAGATGTTGGGATAGAGAGCCATATATCTAAGTTTGCTGATGACACAAAGATAGGAGTATTGTAAGCAGTGTAGGTGGAAGCATAAAATTAGAGAGATATTAATAGATTACGTGAATGGACAAAACTGTGGCCAATGGATTTCAATGTAGGCAAGTGTGAGGCCATCCACTTTGGACCTAAAAAGGAAAGATCAGAGTACTTTTTAAATGGTGAAAAGCTCGAGACAGTGACAGTCCAAAGAGACTTAGGGGTCCATCAAAAAGGCTAATGGAATGATGGCCTTTATATCTCAGACTAGAATACAAGAGGGTAGAAGTTATGCTACAGCTAGACAAAACCCTTGTTAGACCACACCTGGAGAACCGTGGTCAGTTCTGGGCACTGTAGCTTAGGAAGGTTATATTGGCCTTGGAGGGAGTGCAATGTAGATTTACTAGAATGATACCTGGAGTCCAAGGGTTAAATTACAAGGAGAGATTACACAAATTAGGGATGTATTCCCTGGAATTTAGAAGATTAGGGGGTGATTTGATCAAAGTTTTCAAGATATTAAGGGGAACTGATAGGGTAAATAGAGAGAAACTATTTCCGCTGGTTGGGGAGTTTAGGACTAGGGGACATACTCTTTAAAAATTAGAGCCAGGAGTGAAGTTAGGAAATACTTCTACGTGCAAAGGGTGGTAGAAGTTTGGAACTTACGCAAACGGCAGTTGATGCTAGCTCAATTGTTAATTTTAAATCTGAGATTGATCGATTTTTGTTAACCAAAGGTATTAAGTGAGATAGGGCTACGGCGGGTTTATGGAGTTAGGTTACAGATCAGTCATGATCTTATTGAATGGCGGAACAGGCTTGAGGGGCTAAATGGCCTACTCCTGTTCCTATGTTCAGGGGTAAAGCACCTCGTGTGTATGTATTTAAAAAAAAAATGGAACTGCAGCAGTACTTCTCTGCCAATAGAGGGAGGGATATTATTGCATGGAATGCCAAGGACTAAAATTTTACATTGTTAGGTCCTGGAAAAAAGCAAAGCATTTGTCATCTTCCTTGATGTTGGGTGCAATTTGACTGGCAGGAGTTACATTTCTTGTAGTGTTGCCTTTAAAGGTTCCATTAATTGCACCTTAATAAAAGAACGCATTTTTCTTTTTCTGCTCCCGGCTTGAAGGTGGCCGACCTCACCTCTGTCCTCCAATTGTGTCTGTCCTCCATGGATTATGATCAGGCACACCCATCCCTCCCAAAAATGGTAGCATCTCCATTGGTTGAAATCTGCTAATTCAGCAGAGATGGGGGATCAAAACTGGGGCCATCTTGATCTATATGTTTCAGTGCATTTACCCAGTGCTATCGCAGGAAACCCAGTTTATTATTTTCTTAATGAAATTTTAAAAAATTCTATTCCTATGAATACCAAGGCCAAGATGTTGGATGTTTGATGCCCCGCAAGAAGAAGCCCAGCCAATCCAAGAAGCCACCTCTGCTGTTCCTGGAAAGTCCACATAAGGGAGAAAAGTGCATGCGAGTGTTGTCTCTACCATCTGCGGTAAACCCCCGCCAGGCATCCTGCGTGCCTGTTGACCAGAGGTCTTCGTTCACTTGGGTGTGTTATTTTCTGTACTGCTCAGTCTTTTTAGTATAAGAATACATTAACATTCCCCCACCACAACAGAGTATGATCCCCAATGCGACTTTAAATGCCTTGACAGTGTAGACTTGGATTGTCAGATTGTGAAAGAGCATTCTGATTGGCACATGCTCGTAGTACTCAACTTATGTGACTTTGTGGTTAGATCCACATTGTCAATTTTTCTCTGTGAAGAAACTTGCTCCTATACTACCCATACCTGTATTTAGTGGAAAAAATATTGTAAATTGTTTTGCCTTTCAAAAAATAAGTTCTAAAGTAGTGGGGGTGTATTGCACATGGACAATAGAATGTAAGCAATTACTACATTTTCCTCCTTAAAATTCATGTTCCAAAGCAGTATATTTGAAGATTTACTGTGCGATGTGTTTCAAAGCAGCAACACTTTAGAGTTAATCAATCATCCACAGTTTATTCTCCTGGATTAAGATGCAACTATGTGGTTCATTGTCCTCTGTTAATTGATATTAATGTAAAATAGTGCCTTTGTTGTGAGAGAGGGAAGGTAGAATCTGTGTCCTGCTACATGTGTAATCTGACATCTATTATGTCCTCCCTTTCCCCTTCCAGGTGTTGCCACAGTTTGAGCCTTCAGACACGACAGTTCAAGGACCAAGACGAGAACAACACAAATATGTTAACAAATCTGGCAATGCAGCACAACAACATAGGAACTGCAAGAAGAAGCAGAGTGCTGCACCAAAAGCAGGAGCTGTGAGAAAATCACACGTTAACTTTGTCCCCTTGACCTTTCTGGGCAGTGATGAGTTACCTGTTCAGAAGAAGAACCACAAAGTCCAGCTTAGCACCTGTCAGAAAGTTGGAACCCATGGACAAGCTAGACTGCCAATAAATAAAACTTCATTCATGGGAAGCACTTACCAAGGATGTAGACTTGACGCTTCCTTTGGAAGAGTTCAGAATTCAGATGTATTGTGCCAGAAGCTCAAATGCAGACAGGGGTCTGTGGCAAAGGGCACCTTGGTTGGCAAAATTAACTGTGTCAAAACTAAAGGATGGAATATACCTCGTACTTCTGTGAAAAGCTCTAGTATCAGTCCTCCGTTGTTTTGTATCAATGGCCAAACTGGTGCAGACTCTGGTGATAAGGAGATATCCCTTTCTGATAACTTTGCTCAATCATCCGATGAGGTTTTCACCCTGCCACAAGTTAGCACTCCCACGATTGATTGCTTACTTTCACCTGGCAGTTTGAGGAAAAATATTGTTAGATTAAGGGACAGGGCATCAGACAGACACAATGTGATTCCTTTCCATGGTAGATCACAGGACTGCTTGGACAGGTGCTCTGGTCTAAAAGATGACTTTTCTGAAGAATCCCTGTCTGTGGAGGTTTTGGTGCAAGACACTCCAGAGCATGAATACGGACGCAAAGCAACTTGGCGAAGGCGGCCACACATCATGAAGTACCTGAAAGACCGTGGAATACTGACCAGCACGGATGTACTTGTTAGCACCTAAAGGGGACATTCACACATTGACAAAGTTTTCCCATTGTAATGCAAATACTAACCTATTCATTTAAAAAAAAAATTCAAAATATACTTAAATCATAAAATTTTAGAATACATGGTTTAATGTAAATATCACCATTCCAAAGCAATACAATTCAAAACAATACAATTCATTTTAAATGTGTTACCGTCAGTAGTATAATTAGAAAACCCAGGCCAGTTTATCTGGGTATTGGGCTGGGTGAGGCTGTGTAGGAGCATTATCCTTTAATCTGTGGCGGTCAATGTTGCAATACCGCTTATACAGACCTGGAGTGCTTTGACACTCATTGGGTTCAAAGTATAAAATCTTAATCCTCAACATTAGCATCTCCCATGTCCTTGCAGCATGGGTCCTAATGCCACTTTAAGTGCCTTGACGCAGTGCAGACTTAGATTGGCTAATTGTAAAAGAGCATTGTAATTAGCTTAGGCCCACAACATTCATAAGTTGCATATCTTTGAGTGACCTACTTTCTGTTTCAAATGATTAATCTGCTGTGCATTTAAAAAGGTTTTGCTTTTATTCCAGATTATTGGAATAAAAGTCATTTCCAGCTGCAAGAGTCCTATTTCATGGATGTGATCAATTTCAACCCAGTTCCTAGTAAGTGTAGGTCATAACACAAAACTACCTGTAATCTGGCAATAAATTGGCAATCTGAAGAGTGGCTGATGTGAGTAATGGAGATATTACACTGGTATTGTTTGGGGTTTTTCTTCTAAAGTCAGCATTACCCTAATCTGTATTGAACCTGGGAATAATTGAGACAAAGTAGAGGGAATTTTACCCCTCTTCATGAATATGTAGCTTTTCTAAATGCTGACATCCCTCACCTCAGTGTGCAGAAAAATGGAATAAAATTACAAAAAAAAAAACAGACAGAAGAGGTTTAAGTACAATTTCAACATTGTGAATTTATCTCTAAGTCTGCATTCAGGGGTAGGGAGTGAAAAAAAATCAACTGTGACCACCTTTGTTAACCACCTTCCCTATACTTTTAAAGGTTATGTTTTAAACTGATTGATTATCTTTAATTGTCCTGACTTGCCATTGTTAGTGCAGATAGCAAGTAAAATCTAGTATGGTGAAGAGGAAGGAGAGAACAAGGAGCTGCAACAGAGTTCAATAAACCAGGGTGTCCAATCTGTGGTCTATAATCCCTAGCAATCTGGCCTTCGAAGCCCGGATAACTCACTCCTATAGGCACTTATATTTCTGCTTCCCTGGTTTGACTTATTTGAATTTCGTCCCCCTGGAGCTTTTGGCAGTTTCTAGTGTTGCTGCCTTAATGCTAAATCAGAACATCAGGATCTGTTGGTATCCTCAAGTTTAGAAATATGCAGATTAATGGGAACCTGGATTTAAACTTTATAGGTAGGCCCTGAGGCTCCATGGTACGTAGCTATGTGGCCCACAAGGACAAAAGCTTGGACTCGCTGCAATAAATGATTAATTAAAAATTCCTGATGGCAAAAGATTTTCCCCATTCCACCAATCCTTATCAAGGAGAATGAGCTGCTGATCAGTTCTTATAGGATTGATGTTGGAAAATAGTCACTTTTTAGTGCAATTTTTAAAAAAAATCTCTTTACTTCGCAATTTTCTTCTCTCTTGACTGATTCCTTCCTGTGGTACAGTTCCATGTGGCAAAGAGGGTTGATTGCTTTCAGCTAAATGGCTTTGTTCAAGTGTGACCGTGTGTGTCAGCAGCTATTCAACTGCAGAAAATATCAACCAATGCTGAACATGTACTCTTGTGATGTCTACAAGAATAAACAACAATAACTTGCATTTATAAAGCCCCTTTAATGAAGTAAAACATCCCAAGGCATTTCACAGGAGCATTATCAAACAAAATTTGATGCCGAGCTACAGCCATTAGGACAGGTGACCAAAAGCTTGGTCAAAGAGGTAGGTTTTAAGGAGTGACTTAAAGGAGGAGAGAAAGGTAGAGGGGTCTAGGGAGGGAATTCCAGAGCTTAGGGCCTAGGCAGCTGAAGGCACAGCTGCCAATGGTGGAGCGAAGGAAATCGGGGATATGCAAGAGGCCAGAATTGGAGGAATGCAGAGATCTCATAGGGCTGGAGGCGGTTTGAGATAGGGAGGCGTGAGGCTATAGAGGAATTTGAACACGGATGAGAATTTTAAAATCGAGGCGTTGCACAACTGGGAGCCAATGTAGGTCAGCAAGCACAAGGATGATGGGTGAAAGGGACGGTGCAAGTTAGGATACAGGCAGCAAAGTTTTGGATGTGCTCAAACTTATGGAGTGTGGTAGATGGGAGGCTCGCCAGGAAAAGTCACAGGATAGTGATCAAGACCAGAAACCCTGGCAATTTTTCACTGATGCTAATGGCAGCAATTCCTACCACTATCTCAGCTAGTAAAGCATTGAATCTGGATCAATCTTGTAGGTATGGCTCAGCCACTTACTGGATAAATGCACTGAGCATTGAGGAAGACTTGACCCCATTTTTATAGAAATGAACTGGATCTGTGACTTATTTAGAGGCTTCCAACATCAGGTCATGTTGACTGACAGGTCTGAAATAACCTGCTGGTACACCTCTGTATATAGCATTCTGATAGGAACAGGAGTAGGCCATTCAGCCCCTTGAGCCTGCTCCGCCATTTGATAGGATCATGGCTGATCCGTGATCTAACTCCATATACCTGCCTTTGGCCTATATCCCTTAATACCTTTGGTTGCCAAAAAGCTATCTCAGATTTAAATTTAGCAATTGAGCTAGCATCAATTGCCATTTGTGGAAGAGAGTTCCAAACTTCTACCACCCTTTGTGCGTAGAAATGTTTTCTAATCTCACTCCTGAAAGGTCTGGCTCTAATTTTTAGACTGTGCCCCCTGCTCCTAGAATCCCCAACCAGCAGAAATAGTTTCTCTCTATCCATCCTATCTGTTCCCCTTAATATCTTATAAACTTCGATCAGATCACCCTTAACCTTCTAAACTCTAGAGAATTCTTGAACTGTATGCTGGGAAGTGAGTGAGAGCAGACTTGGGTGTCATGTGCCCTCATTGTTCCATCACTGTTGGAAGTGCTCTGCTTCCACCTGGTGCGTCAGCACAGCCTAAATTAAAAGCTCATGATTAAGTGGGAAATTATGGATGTAAAACCACGTATCAGTACATATCCTCTTCCAGCTTCCTTTTGAAACAACCTACAAGTCCAGTGTTGGCTGCACAGGGTGGCAGTTCATTTCATAAGAGAAATTCCCTCTGGTCTCACAATCTTGAATTTGATTTAAAAAAATGTTCTACCCAAGATCTTATCTCCTTTTTTTCCTTACAAAAAAAACTTCCTCTTATCTCCTCTTGTTCTTACAAAATTGATCTTTGCACACCTCCAGCCTGGGACTGTGACATTATTGGTGAATGGGAATTGATCTAGAGCGAGTGGTACAGTGAGTGTTGACTAAAAGCTACTACTGAACATCTTGCTAGAGTAAAGCAGTAAAAATTGTGTGAAAGAATCGAGAGTTCCAATAAATTAAAAACCACAATATAACACCCGGCATACCCAATTCCATTCAATGTCGGAACAGGCCTGTCTTGCAGTTTGCAATGCCCAATACAGCAGATATCTTGGGACATCTTTGGTCTTGATGAACAAATATTTTTATATGCAATTGCCAAAGCTTTATGTATAAGTTATTCAGATTTTAAACTAGAGTACTGAAAGACTGCATAAGAGAAATCCAAGAGGCAAAAAGGCTATGGAGCTTATTTATGCTCAATCCTCTGATACCCTACTTCAACCGTATCTTGAACAATCCCAACGCTATCCTGAGGAAAGAAGTGCTTCTGATATCTGATAAATGCCACACAGGAGACGTGGACATTAAAGACTCAGGTGTTAAAAGTGGTGGCATAGGTTGAGCAGACACTATGAATAATTGGATATTTCCCTAATTGGCATGATGTAGCTAGTGGCGTGCTCCAGATATCTCTGTTGGGACCCAGTGGCGGAGCTGGCGAGGTGGGGGTGGGTGTCATGACCCTCCCCAGTCACTTTGAGGTCAGGACTCAGCCAAAATTGACTGCAAGTATTTTTATTCACTTAACTTTTAAATTCACAATCACAATCCTGTTGAGGTTTTGAGTTTGATGCAAACGGCAGTGCAGCATCGGAGGATGTCGTCATGGCTGTGCTGTGCCAAGTCGGCCAAATCTAGACTTTGATTCCCCCCCGCCTCCCTCCCCAATCCTTCGACTGTAACTCCAGCCCTGTTGGGGGCTCTTTTTTGTTCACTATGGCATAAATTATTTGGACATAGGCATAGAAGACTGAGATCAAATTATAAGGAATGGCATACTGAAGAACAATACAGAAAACTGCACGAAAATGTGGTTGTTAGAAGAGTGGACAGATATGTGATAAATATCACAAATGTGCAGTGCGATGTAGATAAATGAGAAGCAATACATTTGGGGGAAAAAGAAAAATGGAAAATAACCTAACATTCTCAATTAAATTGAGGACCAGACAGATCTCGGGGTACAGATAAACAACATTTAAAAGCAGGATTGTAGATGCAAAATGCCATGCAAAGGGTAAATTGGATTCAGGGTTTTAGATAGAGGTTAATTGAATACAAAAGCAAGGAAGTGATGTATCTGTACAAGACATTGGTTAGATTACAGTTGGAGTACAGTGTGCAGTTTTGGGTAGCCATTATAGATAGACTATTGGAGCCACGGAAAAGATTCAATGTAGATTTATAAGGATGATACCAGTGATCAGGTATAGTTAGTAGAAACTTGGAAAAAAGTAGGACTGCCGTCAGTAGAGCAGACCAGGTTAAGTGCAACCTAATAGAAATGTTCAAAGTATTGGAAGGGTTTGAGAGAGAAGTGAAAGATTGTTTCCACAAGTTTATAAATTGGTAAAAAAGGGGCAAAAAATTAGCATAAAGGGGAGGTTACAATAATTTTTTTCACAACGTTAGAATATAGACTGCATTACTGCAAGTGGCTAATGAAGAATCATCAAATAGATAAACAATTGAAGAGGAAAATTATTAAGGTGTACTGGGATAGAGCACGGAAATGGGATTATAATGGATTAGTATGATATAGAGCTAGCATTGGCATAGGTAAGAATAGCCTCCTGCTTTGCTGACATTTCTGTTTTAAATTTACTTTTCACATTTTGTTTTATATCCTCTGGTCCAATTATTCTGGCTTACTTTGAAGTAATTTATGTCATTTTAATATTTTTGAGGTAGGGCAGGGAATGGATGGAGGTAGTGGTCTTTGTCATGGAGAGGATATGGGATCAGAAGCTCAGCTTGGGGTCGAATAGGCACCATGGTTGGAAACTGGTTGAGCCTGAGAAAGTGGTCGGGGAGGGGAATGGAATCGGTGGCATGTAGTGGGACATATTTACTGATGTAGCATGGTTGGTGGACAATATACAAAGGCTAAAAATGTGAGAGTAAAGCAACATTAAACTGCTAATATTTTATTGGAGATGGGATACAAGCTTCTGGATATAACACTGCCCAGGTAGGAATGCTTTTCGTACTATTGGCTTTTATTTTGGATTTTTACTTTCACTGAATTATTAGAAGCTTTATTTTAAATATGATCATAGCTAGGGCAAATGATTCATTGTTGCTAAGATCTGTTCCGACCTCCAATTCCAGTGCTTCTGGAACTTTTTTTTATTGCAAAATTGCAACACAGTAAATTCATGGGGTATGTAGCAGTATATTTTGCTGTGCCATATCACTCACTGTAACCATAGCTGAATGTTCAAACTCTATCATACAATTGCACAGATATTGCAACACTGAAATCTGTCTGTGCTGATCTTTGTCCTTCACCTGAGCAGTAGCCCTAATTCTATATTTCCCCCTCTCTGTTCCCATATCCCATGATACCTCTGGTAGTGCATTTCACGGTCTCACAACCTTGTTTAATAAAAAGGTTTTCATACTCTGTCCTAAATCTCTTATACTTCATCACGTATGTATGTCCCCTTGTTCCAAACCCCTCAACCAATCTGTTTCTATCTACTATCTCCTAGCTCTTCACAATTTTAAACACTTCTATCAAATCTTCTCTGTTGTAACAAAAACAGCCCCAATTCCTTCAAGTTTTTCTTCACATTTGTATTTCCTCTTACCAGGCAGCATCCCAGTGAATCTGTGCTGTATCCTCTCTATTGCCACATCTTTTCTATAGTATGCAGCCTAAAACTACACACAACATTCCAATAATGATCCTGGGAAAAGCCAGATAACCTGTGCATGCCTCCCTGATGGTTCACAGGTCCTAATTGTACTGCTCCAGGCAGGGTATCGATTGCAGCATGCAGACTGAAGGTTTGCCTGTACCCTGTGGATTGGAGGAGGGAGCCAAAACCGTCACAAGTGATCGGGATATTCCTGGGCAGATTGCCAGACTTTCCATGGATTGGGCCCATTAACTGCATAAACATCAACGAATGACTAGGATAATTCCAGGATTTTGGGAGGAGGGGGTACGTTGCTAAGAGACTGCTTGAAAACTGGACTTTCATTAAAAAACAGCAGGGTTGAACCACGGTTGAATGGGATGACGTGTGTAGGTGGGAGAAAGACGGAGGACCAATGGGAATGGTGTTTGTTGGGGGGTGCGTTGCTACGGCCGGGACTCCTGGAGTGAGTGGAAGTTTAGTGACGGAGCCAGGAGCGGGAGACGGGAGCTGCCGCCAACACCATAGCAACGGCGCCGAAAGATGTCCTATTACAGCGTCAGGTAGGAAAAGAACGGCCGGGAAACAGCGCGGAGGGGGAGGGTGTTGATTGCGGGTTATGCGGCTCTCATACTAACTGGGAGTGAGCGCCGCTCAACACCCCGGACACTCGCCTCTGTGGTGGGCTGTCGCTGGAGGCTGGCGATGCATGTGTTTCATCACATGCATGTACTCCCCGCAGAATAGTGGCATTTTGGGCAAAATCTGTAATTAATCTTCAAATAAGATATGTAGATTGGACAATATTCAAGGCTTTTTGTCGCAAATAAAGCTCAGGAGGCGGTGCACTTTTTAGGACAAAATCCGCTTTTGAGTAGCGCTGATTACTTTTTCTATTTTTGATGTGTTTTTTAAGGATTTGTCGGTGTACAAGTGCCGTGTAGCAAGCGGGTAATGCTGCAGAGGGGACCTTTCCCTTTTTATTTACAGTTTAACTTTCTATGTTGCTTTACTACATAAAGTTCTTTTGTACAAGACTTTGTAGCACCTGGTATATTGTGAGCAACGATGTTACGTAGTCTCTTGCTGCTCTGTTCACATTAAAAATTATTGTGTTAAATCTGTTTGCAATATATCTTACAAAATCATACTGTATCTTCGGAACAGTTTTGAAAATATGAAAATGACATTAAAGTAGTCAATTTTATACTGTGGCGTTCTTTCTAGTACAATTCTCAAATGATCTAAGAAAGTGCATATCTGAGGTACAATTGCGGGCAACTAGTTCAAAGGTATAGATTTCTTTCTTGTCTGGCTCGGTGAACTCTTCATCTTGCTAATTCTCTCCACTTGTTCAGAAGCTTCCTCAAAATTGACCTCTTTGAATGTGTATCTTCGGACACTTACCCAAACCGCTCTCACCCTACTGCTATGAATGTAAGTTGTTGAATGTGATATTAAACAACTGTACCCCAGTGATTGCTGATATAGTTAACGTTAATCTTGTGGCTCAGCAACTATTCTTAGTAGAGGTATTATTGTGAATTGTAGCTCCATTGTTCATGTTTAAGACTTAGCTACCCAAATTGTAGAAATAATGAAATGGAACTTTTATGAATTTAATTTTATGCTGCTTTCAGGGATAAACAGCTGCAGAAAACGTCAGATGGAGTTACTGTAATTGACAAGAATTTTGGGTGCTGTTTATCTTTTTCTATCTCAATTTTTCAAATTAAACTGGAGCTGACCTTAATTTTTTTTTAAATTAAAGAGATAGTGGTTAAAGGATGGTGATGCTTCCCTTTGTAATATTTCTGTTCTACCAATTAAGAGCTCATTGTGACATTTATTTTTTATTGTTGCAGACCTGTTACATCATACATGTATCCCTAGTAATAGCAAATTATTGTGATGCCATAACCTGCACTGTGCAAGATATTAAGTACATTTCACTTACAAAAAAAAAATCACTTTTTTATAATGAGAATAATAGCTGATGTCACAGTGATCTCACAGCTCTGATGCTTTGTGAAATCATAAAGCAGCTTTCAATGTTAAGACAGCATAAGGAAATTAATGCGCACAATCACTAATTGTACGAAATGTGAAATGTCCAGGTTCCTGTTAGCATCATTCGCGTAACTCCCTCACAACAGTTCTTGAATTAAAAAGGCTCTGTCATGCCAGGAGTATGATATTTAAAGTTTCTCTACTGGTGAGGATGGATCGGATAACTTGTAAGTGGGGAGACTTTTGTATCACACTGCTGGCCATCACTACATCTGTGGTATGCTTTTTCAAATACACTTTCATGAGTGTCCTTATAAACTGCATGAATGCGTATCTCATGATTGGCTTTGACCTAGTTTTATAAAATGCAATATATTTTTCAACTGCACAGATCGGTTGAAAGAATGTATAATTTATTTCCATTTGTATTTCCCCACACAAGTCTTACTGATATTGTACATTCGTCTATTACTTATTGTCTACGTCATTGGTACCCAACCTGTGGGCTGAATGTGGCCCATTCTGTGTATTGTGGCCTTGCAGTATATGGCCCAGAGAGCAACAATTGGTTTAAATCATTCCGCTCTCTTTGTTGCTCACAGTTGCATTCGGAACAGTGTGCACCTACCTGATCAGCAGCTCGTGGTTTCTACAGAGAGACAAAACAGAGCGATAGAGCAAACAACTGCTGTCCCCCTGCAAGTTGCACAGACCATCATCAAACTATAAACAGAAGTAAATCGAGTAGCTTTATCAGCTGGCATATGAGCCAGTTAAGAAAAGTGCAAGTAGCAGAGCAAACAGGAACCAAGAATGCTCGCTGCATTATCATTGGCTATTTCACATGCAATCTGTATGGAAGAGTAAAGAATGCCTAAAAGGGTTTGATACGGCAAGCTGGAATAGGGCAAGTAGCATCCAAGTGGACAACGAAACAGATGCAAAGGCACACTGGAACACCACCTCAAGCTACACTGTGTCTGCAGTTGGAAAAATCTTGGAGCTGATCGAAGGAACTGATGAACAGTGATGTACGTCAATATTAGGTAGTATGAGTATCGGAGTGTAGATCTTCTGAACGAGAAACTGCAACAGTGGAAATGTGAACAGCAGTAGCCTGTTGACTCCAAATGGGTTTTTGGTCTGAATTGTGCAGGAGAGATGCCTCTTTGTATAGACATAATAATCATTAGTGCAGTCAAGACTTGTAGAAAGAATTGTCACCTTCAAATACAAAGGGGTAGCACCAGTATCTTGTGCATCTCTATATAAAGTCCTCTTTCATTTGTTCAATTTCAAGGCTGAAGTGCCCAAGTTTTTCCAAGCTTTCCTTATAACTGAGTCCTCAGATCCTAGAGGTCAGCATCATGGTCCTTCTTTGCACTGCTTCTGTGATTTGGATGTTTCCCCTACACTTCAATGAACAGAACTGAACACATGCTTAAGGTGTGGCCTGACCCAAGCATATACAGCTTCAAATAACAACCGTGGACTTTTACTCTACTTGTAATATCTAGTAAGGTAAATACATAGCGATCATCAAAACTAGTTTTCAGCAATTAATTCCTGTTTATTTTCAAGTGATTAAATAGATTTTAAAAAAAAAATTTCCTCCTGAATTTGAGAGAACACCCCCAAAATTTCCCATTGTTTTCTTACCAAAACTCAGCTCTGGTGATGCCATGCATTGTATCTCTGCTGCCAGCGTGCACATTACTTGCTGTATGTGCCATGCTGATGTTACTGATGTGACACGTCCACTCTGGGCATGATTTTCATCAGGAACAAAACTGAAAGGCTGTGCAATTTGGATTTTTTTTAAGGGAACATGGATCACCATTAGGAGCTGCTGTAAGGTCCATATTGTTTATACTGCAGCAAATGTCAATCTTCCATTTCTAGTTGGGTATGGAGGAAGAAAAGCAGTAAACTGGTGCAGTTACCACTTGACAGTCCCCTGAAGACTGAGGTTATCAGCTCACACATCATAGCATTTTTCACCAAGATTGCAACTGTTACCCTGTGCATAATTACAAACAATTATTACCCCACTTTCATAGTGGCTGAAGCCACAACAATATACATAGGTTCTTCAATTTTACTTTTTTAGTAACACTTTGATGGTAAGCCCTATAAAAGTCTAAATATATAATAGGTGTAATACTGGAAATCATTTTGACTTGGTCTTGGCTGGATCTGATTTAATTTTCATAAAAATTGAAATGTTTTTTATAAATCTGTCAATATATTACTCGTTAGTTTGTGTGTGTGCAGTAATGTTTAAATGAAAGATATATAATCCTGCACCATTATCTCTGGAGTTCCCCAAGAATCTATCCTTGGCCCCCTCCTATTTGTCAACTATATACTGCCTCTCGGCGACATCATCCGAAAACCCGACCCCAGGTTCCACATGTACGCTGACAGCACCCAGTTCTACCTCCCCACCACCTCTCTCGACCCCTCCACTGCCTCTGATTTGTCACACTGCTAATCTGATGAGCAGATATTTCCTCTAATTAAATATTGGGAAGACCGAAGCCATTGTCTTCAAACCGTGCCACAAATTCCGTTCCCTAACCACCGACTCCATCCCTCTTCCTGGTTGCTGTCTGAGGCTGAACCAGACCGTTTGCAACCTTGGCGCCCTATTTGTCGCTGAGATGAGCTTCCAACTCCCTATCCTAGACCGCCTACTTCCACCTCCATAACATTGCCTATCTCCGCCCCGCCTCAGCTCATCTACTGAAACCCTCATCTATGCCTTTGTTACTTCGAGACTTGACTATTCCAATGCTATCAAGGCTGGCCTCTCACCCTCCGTAAACTTGAGCTCAGTCAAAACTGCTGCTCGTATCCTAACGCGAACCAAGTCCCGTTCACCCATCACCCCTGTGCTCGCTGACCTACAATGGCTCCCGTTCCAGCAACCCCTCGATTTTAAAATTTTAATCCTAGTTTTCAAATCCCTCCATGGTCTCACACCTCCCTGTCTCTGTAACCTCCTCCAGCCCTACAACCCTCCGAGATCTCTGTGCTCCTCCAATTCTGGCCTCTCGCGCATCCTGCACTTTCTTCGCCCTTCCATTGGCGGTCGTGCCTTCAGCTGCCTAGGACCTAAGCTCTGGAATTCCCTCCCTAAACTCTGCCCCTCTAACTCTCCTCCTTTTAAGACCCTTGTTAAAACATAGTTCCTTGACCAAACTCTCATATCTCCTTTTGTGGCTCGGTGTTAAATTTTACTTGATAACGTGGGTGTGAAGCACCTTGGGATGTTTTACCATGTTCGAGGCGCTGTATAAATGCAAGTTGTTTGAGGCAAAAAACATGGTGGTCAGGTAATTGGTCATTTAAGGAGTTGAGCATTTCTGTATTTATTTTTACGAGTTGCTGAATCAGTTCTTTTTGTATTTTATGGAACCCAATTGGAAAAGCATAAAAATACTTCTTTTAAATCTGTTTATACAGTTTTTTATTTGTGTTCCTGATGTAAAAAACTGCAGCTCCAAAGGATGGAGCCCTTCATGAGCTACACCAGAGTATTTTAACTACTGTCTTGCTCCGCAGTTCAAATAGTGTATTCACTGGGGAATCCGGATTGACACACATGGAAGCTTTTATGTTGTGACTGCTGGAGCCTCAGCTGTTAGTATTGTCGCAGTGGAGTGGTCCATTGCAACTGAATGTTGTTTGTGAATTTTTAGAAAATGGCCCTAGCCAAAACTATCACTTTCAGAAATGGCGCTGCCAGCATACTTTGGTATGCTGATCTGCACCTAGGCAGATGCTGCTTGGCACCTAATTTATCACTTTTTCTCTTCCCTTTCCCTGTAGGCCATAGCTTGGGCATGAATAGAGCTTACCATTCATTTATGAATCTGTCTCCTACTATTTTGCTCTAGCGTGCTAATGCAGCAAAAAGCATCTTTTAAATAAATTATTTTAAGTCTGAGATATCCTTGACTATGCAACAAAACCCTTGGCTGTATAACTACAGAAATAATATTCCTAATTATTGAAATCAGAGGTGTGGTTTTTCAAATTCTTGAACAGTGTGCTAGTAGCATGTCTGCATTGCCAACTCACGCGCTGTGCTGCAGCTGTGCTTCTCCCAGCAGACACTGCCAGGACTTGTTTGGTTCTATCTGACAAACCTTAAGATTTTTCAAGGGCTGTGTAATGCATGCAACAGTAACTAACTAGTTTTCTGTTCTGAAGTGCTAGGTAATTGTTGAACAAAATGCAGCAGTAGAGTATAGCTGCTGATCTTTAATTCAGTTTAATGCTTATTTTACTTGTCTGTCTTCAGGTCTCCCTCCCCTTCACGTCAGACACTATTTCCTGTCTCCTTATAAGGTGCTTTTTCCCCCCCCTTTTGTATCCCAACTCCATTTTGAATGAGATGGTAGGCATACAACCGTTTTGAAAAGTTAATAGGAACAGTCTGGGTTGATAATCTCCCAAGTATGTTTGCTTCCTTCCTTTACTCTCTTTCTCTTCCAGAAATCACCTTTTAATATTTTTGCTAAGATTTGTCATGTGGAGAATTCAATGTCCCATTGCTCTGTTGTGTAAAAGGTTGATATATCTGTGTTCGGTGTCCCCAGACTTGCTACCATACAGGGAATGCTGGCAATGCACAGCATGTTGATCAACTGAAAGAGAAAGATAATTTAATATTTCAGATGTGAATCTTCATCTGAAGTTTCACCCATAAACATTAGCCTATCTTTCTCTTTCAGATGCCGACTGATCTGTTCATTTCCAGCTTTTCCTGTTTTTATTTGATTTCAAATTTGTGGTTTTCACCTTATGATTATAGCTGGATTTAAAAAAAACTTGGAAATATTTGCAAATCTTTTAAAGAGGATTCTAGCTACTTCATAAACAACTGCCCTAGCACATATTCTGAACAATAGGCCAGAAATCGCTCGTAAAATAACGGTGAGCCTAATGGGCAAATTGAAGAGCAAGTTCTGGTGACTGTACATGTGTAGTCAAATGTGGAAATCTGGAACTTGCTCTTCCTGATTCCCTGCAGACCTAACAGCTTCGTGTTAAAGAGACAGCGCAGGCTGCAATCAATGGACCAGGGAGAACTTTCTCTCCTGCCCAACTGGAAACTAACTAATCTAGCTAGAAAAAATGTACGCTGAGTTATATCAGGTCTAAACTAACTTAATGGAGTGGTAAGTATTAATGACTGCCAAACAACTTCTCTGGCAAAAAAAATGATTTTTTAACTTTTTCTGTCTCTTTTATCTCAGTCTTTTAATCTTACCCTCTCTATTTTGCTTTCTCTATCTGATTTTATAGTACAGTTACTAATCTTATCTGACACTTGCTGGTTCTTACTCTGCGTGATTTGTGAATGAACGCCACTTTCTGGTTCTCACAGCGTGGTTTGCTTCAAGCTGATTGGTGGAGGGGACATAGCGATCCTTTCCTCCTCTCGCTGCTCGGAGAAGCCCAGGAACGAGCGCTGTTCTTCTTGAAGCTCTCAATTAAAGCAAGTTGACGTCCAGATGACCGTGTAAAGTTTGTGGGTGAGTTAGTTACTTACCAGTGCAATTTCCGGCCCATTGTGGAGAAAACTGGTCTACAACTATTCATTTTCTACCATGTGGGTGATAGTGTTTTACTTCTAACTGCCCGTAATTATTGTAAGCCAGGTACCCAGCAAAAATAGATCGAGATACAATCAGCTACCAAGTAATTTGCTGGTTTGAAACAGTGAGACGTGTGCAGCGCTTTTGGGGTGGAATGGAGTTGGACGCTCGCAGTTCCCTCTGTTATCATTCGTAATCATGCTGCACTGGGAAGCTGCAGAACAAGAGGCCAGGTTTTTCTTTTTGGGAAAGGAAGGCTGGTCATTTCAGGATGTCCTTGCCTATCTCTGGTGCAGCAGCATTAGGGGACCGGGTTCCTATTCTGGCTGCTTGGGTGGGAAAGGTGCATGACATAGGGAAGGAAAAGAGGGAAGTGAAATAAATTTACCAGTTACAATTTGTACACTACAGGCTGTAAATTTACTTATTCTTAATCTTTTTCCACCTTTTATTCAATCTGTTCCCCTTGTTTGGTCCTTGTAACGTACCTAAATTGAGTGGGTAGACTGTTGTTCCCAGACCCCTACTCTGCAACCTGCCATGGAAAAACACTTGAGAGTTGTATGGGTTGACTTTTTAAAAATTTTTATCTTTTTCTCGAAAAGCATGACCTCTCCGGCTTTGTCCTTCAGTGATGTTGTAGCTTAGAGTAATGACTGGCAACATGGGGAATATCAGGAGAGAGAGCCTGTGATGCATTGCATCAAATCTACTATCCGGGGACTATTGCCTTATCCTCAGAAACCTGTCTGGAGTGGAATCAGTAAAAGAGTAATAGTAGTTAATCAAAACTCATGAAGCTGAAATGCAGACTATGTGTATATACCGTATTTAAATTATCTGAATAGTAGGTTCCTCCAACACAGTCGTGACTCATGTTCAAGGGGAAAATTCATTTTTTTTATTATTTTCATGTGTTCGTGTTAACAGTTGCTTGGTTATGATTTGGTAATTGTTTTGTTTAAAGATGGTAAGATGAAGTTTCTGGGCTAGCTCCACATGCTGAGCTACTGATCTCAGGCATACTGTGAGGGAGTATTGAGCAGGGGGTGTGGGTGAAGGAGGGAAGCCTCACTGATGGAATATGCTGTTTCACCTCGGCATCCAGTTTCAGAGCAGCACTGGTCGAGACTTGGGAACAGGGCATCTTATTGGCCATTGATACAAGAAGAAAGTGGAAAGAGTATTTTTTTTAAAGAGCATATCTTGGGCCCGACAAAAAAAGTTGTAACACTATTTGTAGTAAAAATATCAATTTTCTAATGTTACATTTTTTTTGTTTTTGAGAGAGCCCAGTTTGTAAATATAAGAAAGCATGGAGTGAGAAGAAATCATTTAGCCCAACAAACCTCTTCTGCTGAGGTCCCATCTGCTCTCTCAGGTGGACTTAAAAGATCCCGTGGTATTATTTCGAAGATGAGCAGGGGAGTTCTCCCTGGTATCCAGGTCAATATTTATCCCTCAACAAACACCACTAAAACCGATTATCTGGTTGTTATCACATTGCTATCTGTTGGACTTTGCTGTGCACAAATTGGCTGCTGCCTTTCCTGTATTACAACAGTGATTACACTTCAAAAGTACTTAATTGGCTGTAAAGCACTTTGGGACGTCCTGAGGCCATGAAAGGCGCTATATAAATGCAAGTTCTTCTTTTCTCTCTTTATTTAGCTAAAATATTACAGCTATGAAAAATACAACAGGTTACTAACATACAAATCAGTGCCGTTGTGTAAACACACACACTTGGCTCTATTTTAGAATGAAAATGTTGAAGAACAGCTGACATGAAAGCTCTGATAGTTGAGGTTACACCAGATAAATCAAATTAAATGCTGTTTGCAATAATACTTTCTGCACTACTGGCTGTCCTATGTGTCTAGAGTTAAAATGTCTTTTGCAGATTGAACTGGGAGACCTTTTTATTGTATGGCCCAGGACTGAAAGAGGTGTAAACTTGCAGTAATTATTGGCTGATCTGCCATCAATTCTCCAGTCTGTCTATATCTAAATATATACTTACATATATATAGCTGAAAGAAATTAGAAATTTGAAAGTTGACCTTTGGCTTTCAGTCACATCTTTGGAAGTGCAGGAGTGAAGCTCTTTGAAATACTTCTGTCTGAATGGGTATCCTGCTTTAATGCATTCAGAACAGCATTTGTAAACACAAACTTCCGATTCTTGGGTGTGCATGAGGCAGTAATTGGGTTCCAGGCTGATTTAAGTGCCAAGGTTGCTCAGCATAATCAAAGCACTGTAGCTGTTTATTGCCGAGAGAAATATAAGTCACTGCTATGATAGATAATAATTACATCAGTGTGGTTGTGATGGTTGTTGACAATTAAATATTTATTGAGAAATTTCTGTTGATAATTGGAAATGGAAGCTTCTTTCCTTTTAATTGTTTATGCAGAATATTTTCCTTTTCTAAGACTACATACCTCTCGTTTATACTTTTTATTTTTTCCCCCACCCTCCTCCCCCATTCAGGCCTTGCTAAGCCATAACTGTGGCTGACTTGCTCTGAGATCTTGATCAGTGTTATTTTTGAGCCAGCTGTTGGGAGGAACATGAGCAGACTGATGTGCCCCTCCACAGGTGGATGAAGGCATGGCCTCCTTTGGTGTCTTGTCACAACACTGTGCCTGAGATTGGCAAATAGGTGGAGTGACTAAAAGACCCAAAAGGGGGAGGGCCTCTCAATACCCCGATCCTTTTTAAAAAAAAAATCATCCTGCAACAAGACTGCAACTTCCCCGTTTTAATATTCTTGTTTAAACGACGAGTGCTGGTGATCTGTGTACTGTGTCTATGGCATGAGAGAGCTGAAAAAGTGCAGGTGGACACATTAGGTTGTGACATCAGCAGAAATAAAGTTAATTAAAAAAAAATAACATTAATTCAAGTAATTATTTACTTAAAGGGTTCATTGGTGAGACACTCTTTAATGTTTTGAAGTAAGCAAAATATCCTGCAGTCACCAGAGCTAATCCTGAGTTTAATCATTGCCTTGGCTGCCAAGGCATTGTTCTGTAAATTTGCAAAAGTATCCATAGAATCATAGAAGTTGGCCCAACATGTCCATGTCGCCCAGTTTATACCACTAAGCTAGTCCCAATTGCCTGCACTTGGCCCATATCCCTCTATACCCATCTTATTACCCATGTAACTGTCCAAATGCTTTTTAAAAGACAAAATTGTACCCGCCTCTACTACTGCCTCTGGCAGCTCGTTCCAGACACTCACCACTCTTTGAGTGAAAAAATTGCCCCTCTGGACCCTTTTGTATCTCTCCCCTCTCACCTTAAATCTATGCCCCCTCGTTATAGACTCCCCTACCTTTGGGAAAAGATTTTGACTATCTACCTTATCTATGCCCCTCATTATTTTGTAGACTTCTATAAGATCACCCCTCAACCTCCTACTCTCCAGGGAAAAAAGTCTCAGCCTAAAAATAGAAATTCGGAATTACCTCTGATTCTGTGACACTCAGTCATTTATATATACCTTTGAACCAACACATTTTAAAAACTTAGTTCCTATTATAGGGACAAGCTTTGATGGATCAAATGGCCTCTTCTCGACCTTCAGTTAATTGACCCACTCACTCCCAAGCAACTTTATTAATTTTGAGTGTTGAGTTATGGCATTCATTGGTCGATTTTAAAAACATAATGACTTCCAAGAATATGGTTCAATTCCCAAGCATGGCCACCTAAACTTCGGAAAGATCTTATTTGGACTGATATATCTGAACATTAAAACTATCTTGATATTAACTGACTGCTGGGAGTTGAAGCAGTGTCTCTCTTTGTTATATATTAGCAGATGTCATGTGGAACTGCTCACTGTTCATTGGAGGATATGCTGCTTTATAACAGGAGTACTTTGTCAAGTAACATGAAATGTAATATTATCAGGGCTTCTAATAAGTAGTTTAGCAGCACAGCATGGGGATCCTGAAGTTTGGCTTCACTGAGGTGTGGTCCTACTGTGGGGTTTATAGAGTTGAGTGGGTCCTGGGAATCAACAGCACTGGTGTTGTGATCATGAGGTTTATAATAGCTTTCATTTGAGATCTTCGTTCAGAAAGATTCTGAAATTCATCTTGTTTTTACATATTTTGGGAAACCAATAGTTGAATACAGAGCAAAGAGACAATTGTGACTTTTTAATTGGTTTAAAAAAAATCATTCTCGGGATGTGCGTATTGCTGACAAGGCTGCCATTTATTGCCCATTCCTTGTTGCCCTTGAGAAGGTGGTGGGCTGCCTTCTTGAACCACTGCAGCCCATGTGGTGAAGATGCTCCTACAATGCCGTTGAATTGACATTGCCAACTGTATTGTGCTAATCATGTTCTCAAACCTTCCTCATTTAGAATTGTGTAATTGTAATAATGCACTCCTGATCTAGTGATTCATAAAGGTAACCAGGAAAATTGAGCTATTTATTCATATTTCTTTGCAGCTGAGAGAGTCTCGTTTTACTTAAATACGAGTGATATCTTATGTCACTGTAAATGTGACACATTATCCCTCTTTGTGCTTGATCTCTCTATGGCTTTCAAAACATTTAGCCACTCCATCTCCTCTGTCTTTCGTCCATAGTCCAGCTCTGTGGCACTGCCCGCTTACAGTTCTATTCTTTACCTGTCCCGGTATAGCCAGCATATCGTCTATAGTGGCCTCTATTTTCAGACCCATGTGCCCCAAAATTCCTAAATGGGCTCTTTCTCTGTAAATGCTGCTGTTCAGTGACGTTAACTGTAAACGTGGTGTTGACTTCAAAATGTATATGGATGACACTCTGCTTTATCTCTCCTCCATCACTCTCAATACCACAATTGTTGTTGTCCCACTGCCTGTCCAACAATAAGTTGTGGGTGAATTAGAATTTTCTTCAACTCAACATTGGCAAGATCAGAAACTCTGAACCCTAGCCACGATTCTGTTCTCCCTTCCTGCTTTGACTCAGTGCCGTACTTGACCCTGAGCTTAGCTTCAAACCCACAATCTGTCCATCAAGATTGCCTACTTCCACTTCTTCCTTAACATCACCCCTTTAGTATGTATCTCTCCTCCAGGCTTGATTTCTCCATTGCCCTCCTCACTGGCCTGACCAGCGCCACCCTTCACATACTCCAACTCATCCTGAATTTCATGTGTGCATCGTGGAATCAAGCAAGTAAGCCCAACCAGGAGGTGAGTTTCGCAGTCAAAAACCTTTTGAGTTTTTAGGAGGACCTACCAGGAATGTACATGTGTCTCATTATTCTCGTTTTTCTCTCCCTCACTTTCAGTTGTTCTTATTTATGTAGTCCCATGATGAATATAGTTACATCACTGGCCTGTCCGTTCCTGTAGTTGGAGGAGTATGGGGATGTCAGGCAGAGGGAAGAAAGGCAGGTGTGCATGCATCTCGGACGTCAGTCACCCAGACTCAGTTCAGAACCCAAATATTCAGACTCCGGCACACCCACTTGGCCATATTTGAGGAGACCTGCATTCACCATTTCCATTTTACAGGGAAAGCTGTCAAATGCTGATGACTGCATCCTAACCTGCAAATGTAAGCAGGTTAGGATGCAGTCACCTAACTGTGATAGCCTTGCAAGTTGGTGTGAAAGCAACCACATCATTGAATTATGTGACTGACTTCATTTGAACCACCAGTGATGCTAGTAGCTATATTAATTATATTGGTTAGACTTCAGTCCACTGATGCATCAGGAAGATAACAGAAGCTTTGCCTAACAAGGGAAACACTTTTGTCAATCTTCCAATTCCATGAAAGGAAGATAACAGCACAGGAAAGCACAGCAGTTTTACTGGGAGGAGTAAGGATATTAATGTAAGGAGTGTAATGGGTGAGCTAGAAGTCCTGGTACTTAGGGAGGAAATAGATTTTTGGGAGTGACTGAAACGTGATTGAAATCAAATGATGATTGGGGAGGTAATTGGCGGGAAGGGACGGCAGACGGTGGGGTGTCATTATTTGTTAAGAGATGGACTAGTTATAATGTAGTTGGATGCTGGAAGTGGTATTGAGTCTTTGGATAGAATGAAGACCATAAAGCGGAAAAGGTAGGAATAGGCTACAGGCCAGTAAATAATTTAAAGGAGGCTGATGCAGTTTAGTGGGAGATGATAAATAAATGAGTACAAAACCTTTAGTATTAATCCTGGAGATTTCAATCTTTCTCATTGATTGGAGCGCACATTGGATATAGTCTGCATGCAAGCGGGAATTTATTGAAATTGTGAGGGACTTGTTTCTAAAACAGTGCACTCAAGAACCTACAAGAGGATAATGCAATATTGAATTTGGTTCTAATGAATGAAGAGGGAACAATAATCAAAGCAGAAATAAGGGAACATTTGGGATCTAGTGACCATAATGTTCTGACAATATATTGAAAACAAAAGGAAGCCAATTAAAAAGAAATGCTAGAATTGGGGGTATAGTTTAAAGGTGAATGTAGACTGAAAAATGTTAAAATCACAGGATAGGACATATTGGAGAGGTTGCTGAAGCTCAAGGTAGAAAAAGCCCATGACACTGACAACTTTCATCCTTGGGTTCGAAAGGAATTGGCTCAAAAGCTTGAAAGTCCCCTTGGGGATATTTTTCAACGTTCACTGAATTCAGACTAAATCCCAGAGGATTGGAAAATAGCAAATGTGACTCCCATTTTCAAAAAAAGGGTGAGTGATCAACCATCAAATTATAGACCTGTAAGCTTTACTGTTGGGGAAAATGTTTGAAAGTATAGTGAGGGATAATATAAGGGATCAGCTTGAGGAGTGGGAGGTCATGCTTCACTAATTTATTGAATTTCTTTAAGGAGATGACAGATCTAGTTGCTAGGAGAGAGACAGTAGATCTACCTGGCTTTCGGGAAGGCATTTGATATTGTCTCACATAAAAGGCGACATCATAAGGTCCAAGCCATGGGATAGATGGGAATATATTAAAATGGACTAGCAAATGGTTGGTTGGTAGACAACAAGAAACATATTTGAAAGTTCTTTATCTGAATGCACATAGCATTCGTAACAAAATGGACGAGTTAACGGCACAAATAACTACATATGGGTATGATCTTGTGGCCATTACAGAAACATGGCTGCAGAGTGACAACGACTGGGAATTAAATATGCCAGGGTATTTAACAATCAGGAAGGACAGGCGGGAAGGAAGGGGAGGTGGGGTGGCTATGTTAATAAAGGAAGGAATCACTGTAATACAGAGAAATGATATTGGGACAAAGGATCAGGATAATGAAACAGTTTGGGTAGAGATAAGGAATAATAAGGGGCAAAAAACACTCGTGGGCGTAGTATATAGGCCTCCTAATAGTTGCAACTCTGCTGGAAGAAGTATTAATCAGGAAATAGTTGGGGCATGTAATAAGGGAACAGCTATAATTATGGGGGATTTTAACTATCATATTAACTGGACAAATCAAATTGGGCAGGGTAGCCTTGAGGAAGAGTTTATTGAGTGTATTAGGGATGGATTTCTTGAGCAGTATGTAACTGAACCTACAAGGGGACAAGCAACCTTGGACCTCGTCCTGTGTAATGAGCCAGGATTAATTAATAATGTCCTAGTTAAGGATCCCCTTGGAATGAGTGACCATAACATGGTTACATTCCATATCCAATTAGAGGGTGAGAAGGTTGGTTCTCAAACAAGCGTACTGAGCTTGAATAAAGGAGACTATGATGGTATGAGAGCGGAATTGATTAAAGTGGACTGGGAAAATAGTTTAAAGGGTAAGACGGTACTTGAGCAGTGGTATTCATTCAAGGAGTTATTCTACAACTTTCAAAAGAAATATATTCCACTGAGGAAAAAAGGGTGTAAAAGAAATGACAGCCATCCGTGGCTAAGTAAAGAAATTAAGGATAGTATCCGACTAAAAACAAGGACATATAAGGTAGCCAAACTTAGTGGGGGGATAGAAGATTGGGAAGTCTTCAAAAGACAGCAAAAAGTAACGAAAGGATTGATTAAGAAAGGGAAGATAGATTATGAAAATAAATTAGCAAAAAATATAAAAACAGATAGCAAGAGTTTCTACAGTTATATAAAAAGAAAAAGGGTGGCTAAGGCAAACGTAAGTCCCTTAGAGGATGAGACCGGGAAATTAATGGTGGGAAACATGGAGATGGCAAAAATGCTGAACAAATATTTTGTTTCAGTCTTCACAGTAGAGGACATTAAGAATATCCCAACACTGGACAAACAGGGGGCTCTAGGGGGGGGAGGAGCTAAATAGGATTAAAATCACTAAGGAATTGGTACTCAGTAAATTAATGGGACTCAAGGCGGATAAATCCCCTGGACCTGATGGCTTACATCCGAGGGTCTTGAGGGAAGTGGCAGTAGGGATTGTGGATGCTTTGGTAATAATTTTCCAAAATTCTCTGGACTCGGCAAAGGTCCCGGCAGATTGGAAAACTGCTAATGTAACACCCTTATTTAAAAAGGGTAGTAGGCAGAAGGCTGGAAATTATAGACCAGTTAGCCTAACATCTGTGGTGGGTAAAATTTTGGAGTCTATTATTAAGGCGACAGTAGCGGAACATTTGGATAAACATAATTTAATAGGACAAAGTCAGCATGGCTTTACGAAGGGGAAGTCATGTCTGACAAATTTGCTTGAGTTCTTTGAGGACATAACGTACAGGGTGGATAAAGGGGAACCAGTGGACGTAGTGTATTTAGACTTCCAGAGGCATTCGACAAGGTGCCACATAAAAGATTATTGCTCAAGATGAAGAATCACGGGATTGGGGGTAATATTCTGGCATGGGTGGAGGATTGGTTATCTAACAGGAAGCAGAGAGTTGGGATAAATGGTTCATTCTCGGACTGGTAACCAGTAGCCAGTGGTGTTCCGCAGGGGTCGGTGCTGGGTCCCCAACTCTTTACAATCTATATTAACGATTTGGAGGAGGGGACCGAGTGTAACATATCAAAGTTTGCAGATGATACAAAGATGGGAGGGAAAGTGGAGAGTGAGGAGGACATAAAAAACCTACAGGGGGATATAAACAGGCTGGGTGAGTGGGCGGAGATTTGGCAGATGCAATACAATATTGGAAAATGTGAGGTTATGCACTTTGGCAGGAAAAATCAGAGAGCAAGTTATTATCTTAATGGCGTGAAACTGGAAAGTACTGCAGTACAAAGGGATCTGGGGGTCCTCGTGCAAGAAAATCACAAAGTTAGTATGCAGGTGCAGCAGGTGATCAAGAAGGCCAACGGAATGTTGGCTTTTATTGCTAGGGGGATAGAATATAAAAACAGGGAGGTATTGCTGCAGTTATATAAGGTATTGGTGAGACCGCACCTGGAATACTGCATACAGTTTTGGTGTCCATACTTAAGAAAAGACATACTTGCTCTCGAGGCAGTACAAAGAAGGTTCACTCGGTTAATCCCGGGGATGAGGGGGCGGACATATGAGGAGAGGTTGAGTCGATTGGGACTCTACTCATTGGAGTTCAGAAGAATGAGAGGCGATCTTATTGAAACATATAAGATTGTGAAGGGGCTTGATCGGGTGGATGCGGTAAGGATGTTCCCAAGGATGGACGAAACTAGAACTAGGGGGCATAATCTTAGAATAAAGGGCTGCTCTTTCAAAACTGAGAGGAGGAGAAACTTCTTCACTCAGAGGGTAGTAGGTCTGTGGAATTTGCTGCCCCAGGAAGCTGTGGAAGCTACATCATTAAATAAATTTAAAACAGAAATAGACAGTTTCCTAGAAGTAAAGGGAATTAGGGGTTACGGGGAGCGGGCAGGAAATTGGACATGAATTTAGATTTGAGGTTCGGATCAGATCAGCCATGATCTTATTGAATGGCGGAGCAGGCTCGAGGGGCCGATTGGCCTACTCCTGCTCCTATTTCTTATGTTCTTATGTAATGCATGGGCTGGTATCTGGTTGGCAGCCATTTACCAGTGGAATTTCATAAGGATCAGAATTTTGGCCAATGTTTACAATTTTTATAAATGATTGAGAAAGGAATTGTGTCCAAATTTGCAGATGATACCAAATTGGGAGAAATGGCAAATGATGAACATCAATGTACACAATTTCAAAAGGATCTTGACAAACTCAATTGAATGGGTGGTGAAATGGTAGTTTAATACATGGAAATGTAAGGTTATGTGATTTGGCAACGGTAAGGTTAATAAGGATTATGTGCTAAATGGGAATACACTTGAAGTATTGGAGCAGGAGAGAGATCTTGGGTTTTAGTGGACAGGTCACTGAAACCATCAACACAATGTTCCCCGGCTGTTAAAAATAGCAAACAATGTTGGGATGGTTCATCATGTGCTCCCACCTGATTCTTTCTCTGATTCTCTTGAGGTGAATGTTACTGTGCTGGTACTTGTGCGCTGAGGAGTACTTGACTGGTAGTAATGTGATGGGCCAGCTTTCTGCTCATTCTGGTTGCCTGCCGCATCGCAAAGAGAAAGGAAACATATATAGCAAGTTGCAAATAGTCGTACACATAGTAGCAAGGCTAATATATTACCCTGCGCGCTGATCGGCTGATGTCACTGCGTGTTACTTGCTGTAAGTTTGAAGAGTTCGAAAGAAGTTGCAAACATTTGTTTTATTGAGCTATCACAAAGCTACCAGATTCTCCCTTGTTCACACACTCTATGGCCTACAACTCCATGATTTCCAGAGCAGCCTCTTCATGGTGTGTGTAATTGCTCAGCCTGGCAGGACTGCCACCAATCTGGGCTATCTCTGTCCGCCTCCTTCATGCCCCCCCTCCCCTCCCCTCTCTGGTCCTCCACACTGTCCCCTCCCCCCCGGCTGCTCTCTGGTCCCGTCCCCGCCCCCCCCCTCGCTTTCCTTCTTCTCCCCACCTACCTCTCTGATTTCCAGTCTGTTTTGGAGCCGCTTTCTCCTTTTAAAAACAGAAAAAACTGGTGCTTTCAACATTTGGATGTGACAGGAGGTGCCCAGCCTACAATTCTCCCTTGTGTGAATGCAGGTACTGTAGTTGGATGTGGCATTTTAACTTGCTGACACAACATGCATCAGTTAAATGTGATATTATAAACCTTTCTCTTTGGTGGCTACAAAGTGCAGACATGAAAGTTTGAGTGTGAATGATGCTAAGGGTTGTGCCAGCACTGTCCATATTCTATTGCCGATGCTGTTGGAGGCACAGCACTTTGGCATACATGGTATAGCATAGATTTAATTTAAATTGTACAATAGGCCACCTTACCTTGGCCCCCAGTCCAGATAATTTTTCTCATCTGCTCTCATGCTTCCTATTTAGGCTGCTGCCAAGCCATGAAGTTACTGGAAGTTTTAAAAAAAAATCAATACAATATAAAGGGCTCCTGATACAAGCCCTGAATTTACCTTACACTAATTTAGATTTATATTCCCTTTCTACCTGTCATGGTTTAATTTAATGTATGACCAAATAAGGTTTCCAAACTTATAACTTTACTAAAACAATATTTTTATTATTTTTTTAATATATATTTAATTCCATATTTTATCTTGAATAACATCCAGCTCCCAGAACTATAGGAAGAGGGCATTTCATTGCTCATAAATTTACTCTGGCAGTGTTGTGACCCATATAGCTGCCTAAACCATTCTTTGTAAAAAAAAAAGTTCAAATTCATGTTGGGCATCAGGATAAAACATTAGAGAGAAGAAATGAGGTGCACAGAGGACTGGGAGAGACAAATAGCACTAAAGTAAAGAATAGTTCAGAAGTAGGAGGGATCAGATAGGGCACCATCCCGACTTGGAAATATATCGCCGTTCCTTCATCGTCGCTGGGTCAAAATCCTGGAACTCCCTTCCTAACAGCACTGTGGGAGAACCTTCACCACACGGACTGCAGCGGTTTAAGAAGGCGGCTCACCACCACCTTCTCAAGGGCAATTAGTGATGGGCAATAAATGCTGGCCTCGCCAGTGACGCTCACATCCCATGAACAAATTTTAAAAAAATGCGAGGCAGTCTAAGATGAGTTTGGAGCGTATGTGCGTAAATACACAAAGTGTGGTAAATATGGTTGGTGAGCTGCAGGCACAAATCGCCACATGGGACTATGATGTCGTGGCTCAAAGAAGGGGAGGACTGGGAACTTAATATTGCTGGCTACAAGGTATTCAGGAAAGATATGGAAGGAAAAAATGGAGTGGGGGTGACAGTATAAATCAAAGAAACTATTATAACACTAGAAAGGGATGTTTTAATTGAGGGGTCAAATAATCGATTTGGTTATAATTAAGGAACAATAGAGGAGCTCTTACGCTACTGGGTGTATGCTGTAGGCCACCAAATAGTGAGAAGGAGATAGAGGAGCAAATTTGCAGGCAAATTACAGAAAGATACAAGAACTATAGAGTATTGATAATGGGGGACTTCAAGTATCTCAATATGGACTGGGATAGTAAGAGTGTAAAGGGCAAAGAGGGGGAGGAATTCCTGAAATGTGTACAAGAGAACTTTCTTGATCAGTTTGTTTCCAGCCCACGAGAAACAAAGCTCTGCTGGATCTAGTTCTGGGGAATCAAGTGAAGCATGTTTAAGTTGGGGAGCATTTGGGGAACAGTGTTCATAATAGCATCAGGTTTAAAATAATTGTGGAAAAGGACAAGGAACAATCAAGTGTAAAAATACTTAACTGGAGGAGGGATAATTTCAGTGAGTTAAAAAGGGATCTTACCCAGGTGGATTGGAATCATAAATTAGTAGGCAAAACAGTAATTGAACAATGGGAGGCCTTCAAGGAGGAGTTGGTTCGGGTACAAAGTAGACACATTCCCACGATGGGGGAAGAAAAGGGCATCCAAAGCTAGAGCTCCGTGGAGGACTTAAAGATATAGAGATTGAAATGAAACAGACAAATGTAAGGTTCATAATACAATAGAGTACCAAGCTAAATACAGAAAGTACAGAGGAGATCTAAAAAAGGAAATAAGAGGGACAAAGAGAGAGTATGAGAATAGATTAGCGGCTAACATAAAGGGAACCTAAAAGGCTTTTATAAACGTAAATAGTAAAAGGGTAGACAAAGGAAGGGTGGGGCAGATTTAGGGACCAAAAAGGAGATCATCTTGTAGAGGCAGCGGGTATGGCTGAGGTACTAAGTGAGTACTTTGCATCTGTCTTCACTAGAGAAGGGGATGCTGCCAATGTAGCAGTAAAGGAGATGGTAGTAGCCATATTGGATAGGATAAAAATAGATAAAGAGGAGATACTGAAAAGGTTGGTAGTATTCAAAGTGAAAGAGTCACCCGGTCTGGATGGGATTCATCCTAGATTACTGAGGGAAGTGCATCTCCTACTGCATCAATGTCACATTTCTCCATTTCTGAATGAGAATGCCAACTAGTGCAGTATGGCCATGGCCAGTAGGAACTGGATTGAGACTTCTTAAACTCATTTCACATCAATTGGGGCTGAATTTGAATAAATATCCCATAGGTGAAAGGTCATTGTCTAACCCACTGTGCCATGTAGTTCCTCTATTTCCTATAACTGTGTTTTCTTTATCCTTTAGTGTGAATGTACTATCCCTACCTAAAACCAAGGATTGGATGTGGTTATGGAGCAGCTGCTGATTTCTGATTCATGGTGAATCTGCCCAAGATTATTTTTGAGGGGGTTACACTTCTCTCCTTTTTAAATTGATTTTTAAAATCTCTTTCCTCAATTGAGTTTCTCCAGGCTCTGTATCATCCACATGTTGACAACTTGACCCTGGGGCTCTGCCAATGCTGTTGCAAAATCAGCCAACATAAGCTGTGAGTGACTAACCTCTGGATTTTTTTTTCTTATCCGTCTTTTGTAAGGAATAGACCATCAAGCCTCTACTTGGTTCTTTCCTAATGCGATCAGGCTGAAATCAAGCGTTCAGAAATATGAGGGAATTCTATGGGCACCTCCAAAGGCTCATCACCATAGCCATGTGCAATAATGATCAAATTTACAACACACATTATCCATAACATTGCCCGTCTCCGCTCCTGCCTCAGCTCATCTGCTGCTGCAACTCTCATCCATGCCTTTGTTATCTGTAGACTCGACTATTCCAATGCTTTACTGGCCTCCCCTCTTCAACCCCCCATAAAGTTGAGATCATCCAAAACTGCTGCCCGTATCCTAACTCGCACCAAGTCTCATTCACCCATCACCCCTGTGTTCGTTTGACTCCCGGTATGGGAACGCCTCGCTTTTAAAATCCTCCATGGCCTCGCTCCTCTCTTTCTCTGTAATTTTCTCTAGCCCTACGACTGTCTGCGATCTCTGCGCTCCTCCAATTCTTACCTCTTGTGCAGCCCCGATTTTAATCGCTTCACCATTGGCAGCTGTTCCTTCAGCTCTTAGGCCCATAGCTTTGGAATTCCTTCCCTAAACCTCTCTACCTCTCTCTCCTCCTTTAAGGTGCTGCTTAAAACTTACCTCTTTGACCAAGCTTTTGGTCACCTGTACTAATATCTCCTTATGTGGCTCGGTGTCAAATTTGTTTGATAACTCTCCTGTGAAGCGCCTTGGGACGTTTTACTACATTAAAGGCGCTATATAAATGCAAGTTGTTGTTGTTTGTAAATAAGTCCATTATGTAATCTTAGTTTATTGTAGACATTTCAGTTTTCTGAACTTCAATCTTCCTTTTTTACAAGACATTGCAACAGGTCCAAATTTTGAAATGAAATGCTTTTTGAAATTGCATGTTACTTCTCTTGCATTGGATTTTGGAGCATTTAAAAGTTTGTGCCAGTCATTCCTTACACCAATTTACATATTTTTGGGACAAATATTTATTTCATGCATGATGATGTATGATTTATTTTTGGATGGATCCTGCCGTATAGCTCATTGCTTAGGAGTTATTTGCGTTTGCAACAGCTGTGGGCTGTAGGTGAGAATGCAGAGGAGACATTCTGTTTAAGTTAAGTTTGATGACCCATTGATGTGAGGAAGTGTATCATGTAACATAACCGCACAGTTCTCGTGGAGACGAAGCCCCGTCTTCGCACTGAGGACACCATCCAATGTGTTGTGTGGCACTACCACCATGGTAAATGGGATAGATTCAGAACAGATCTAGCAGCTCAAAACTGGGCATTCATGAGGCGCTGTGGGCAATCAGCAGCAGCAGAATTGTATTCCAGCACAATCTGTAACCTCATGGCCCGGCATATTCCTCGCTCTACCATTACCAACAAGCCAGGGGATCAACCCTGGTTCAATGAGGAGTGTAGAAGATCATGCCAGGAGCAGCACCAGGCATACCTAAAAATGAGGTGCCAACCTGGTGAAGTTACAACTCAGGACTACATGCATGCTAAACAGCAAAAGCAACATGCTATAGACAGAGCTAAGCGATTCCACAACCAACGGATCAGATCAAAGCTCTGCAGTCCTGCCACATCCAGTCGTGAATGGTGGTGGACAATTAAACAGCTAACGGGAGGAGGAAGCTCTGCAAACTTCCCCATCTTCAACGATGGCGGAGTCCAGCACGTGATTGCAAAAGACAAGGCTGAAGAGTTTGCTAATATCTTCCAACAGAAGTGCGAAGTGGATGATCCATCTCGGCCTCTTCCCGATATCCCCACCATCACAGAAGCCAGTCTTCAGCCAATTCGATTCACTCCATGTGTTATCAAGAAACGGCTGAGTGCACTGGATACAGCAAAGGTGATGGGCCCCGACAACATCCCAGCTGTAGTGCTGAAGACTTGTGCTCCAGAACTAGCTGCGCCTCTAGCCAAGCTGTTCCAGTACAGCTACAACACTGGCATCTACCTGACAATGTGAAAAATTGCCCAGGTATATCCTGTCCATAAAAAGCAGGACAAATCCAATCCGGACAATTACCACCCCATCAGTCTACTCTCAATCATCAGGAAAGTGATGGAAGGTGTCGTCGACACTGCTTTCAAGCGGCACTGACTCATCAATAACCTGCTCACAGATGCTCAGTTTGGGTTCCGCCAGGACCACTCGGCTCCAGACCTCATTACAGCCTTGGTCCAAACATGGACAAAAGAGCTGAATTCCAGAGTTGAGGTAAGAGTGACTGCCCTTGACATCAAGGCAGCATTTGACCGAGTGTGGCACCAAGGAGCCCTAGTAAAATTGAAGTCAATGGGAATCGGGGGGGGAAACTCTCCAGTGGCTTTTGTCATACCGAGCACAAAGGAAGATGGTAGTGGTTGTTGGAGGCCAATCATCTCAGCCCCAGGGCAGTGTCCTAGGGCCAACCATCTTCAGCTGCTTCATCAATGACCTTCCCTCCATCGTAAGGTCAGAAATGGGGATGTTCACTGATGATTGCACAGTATTCAGTTCCATTAGCAACCCCTCAAATAATAATGCAGTCCGAGCCCGCATGCAGCAAGACCTGGACAACATCCAGGCATGGGCTGATAAGTGGCATGTAACATTTGCGCCAGATAAGTGCCAGGCAATGACCATCTCCAACAAGAGAGAGTCTAACCACCTCCCCATGACATTCAACAGCATTACCATCGCCGAATTCCCCACCATCAACATCCTGGGGGTCACCACTGACCAGAAACTTAACTGGACCAGCCATATAAATACTGTGGCTACAAGAGCAGGTCAGAGGCTGGGTATTCTGCGGCGAGTGACTCACTTCCTGACTCCCCAAAGCATTTCCACATCTACAAGGCATAAGTCAGGAGTGTGATGGAATACTCTTCACTTGCCTGGATGAGTGCAGCTCCAACAACACTCAAGAAGCTCGACACCATCCAGGACAAAGCAGCCCGCTTGATTGGCACCCCATCCACCACCCTAAACATTCACTCCCTTCACCACCGACAGACAGTGGCTGCAGTGTGTACCATCTACAGGATGCACTGCAGCATCTCGCCAAGGCTTCTTCGACAGCACCTCCCAAACCCGCGACCTCTACCACCTAGAAGGACAAGAGCAGCAGGCAAATGGGAACAACATCACCTGCACGGTCCCCTCCAAGTCACACACCATCCCGACTTGGAAATATATCGCTGTTCCTTCATCGTCGCTGGGTCAAAATCCTGGAACTCCCTTCCTAACAGCACTGTGGGAGAACCTTCACCACACGGACTGCAGCGGTTCAAGAAGGTGGCTCACCACCACCTTCTCAAGGGCAATTAGTGATGGGCAATAAATGCCGGCCTCGCCAGCGACGCCCACATCCCATGAACAAATAAAAAAAACTATTGCTCTGTATGTTCACCTGATGTGAAATAAAGCAGTTTAATGATTTGTATCAAGCCATGTCTTACCAAATGTTTGCTTAGTCCGCTTTTAGAGTGATTGAAGACATACATGTGCGAACGGCACTAATACCTGGTCCAAGTCACAAGGGGATGCATTTGTTACATCCCAGGTTACTTTACCATACTAGTAGCTATAGGGCAGTGTGAGTCAGCTCCCATAAAACTAAGATGCTCAGATTGTTTACGGGAGCAACTGAGGCTGCTGAACCCAAGATGCTATCTACAATAGACTCGATGTGGAGATGCCGGTGATGGACTGGGGTTGACAATTGTAAACAATTTTACAACACCAAGTTATAGTCCAACAAATTTATTTTAAATTCCACAAGCTTTCGGAGGCTTCCTCCTTCCTCAGGTGAACGGTGTGGAAATTAAATTTTCGAATCCTTCGCATTTGAAAATCATAGAACAATGCCTGGTGATTACTGCCTGTTGCCAAGGCAGTCACAGTGAGTAGACAGAAAGGTGTCACCTAAAAGGCCACCGAATATACAAACCCCCCAAAAAAAAAGAGAGAGAGAGAAGGAAGATAGTCAATGACCCGTTATATTAAAAACAGATAACATTTGTTCGCTGGTGGGGTTACGTGTAGTGTGACATGAACCCAAGATCCCGGTTGAGGCCGTCCTCATGGGTGCGGAACTTGGCTATCAATTTCTGCTCGACGATTTTGCGTTGTCGTGTGTCTCGAAGGCCGCCTTGGAGTATGCTTACCCGAAGGTCGGTGGCTGAATGTCCATGACTGCTGAAGTGTTCCCCGACAGGGAGAGAACCCTCCTGTTTGGCGATTGTTGCGCGGTGTCCGTTCATCCGTTGTTGCAGTGTCTGCATGGTCTCGCCAATGTACCATGCTCTGGGGCATCCTTTCCTGCAACGTATGAGGTAGACAACGTACAATAGACTCGACTTGAAACTATCAAACATTTTGATTAACAGTTACTCGCTAAGTTTTGTATTTTGTATGGTCAGTAACTAATTACGTCTGCTTTCTCTTTTAGTGTCCTTGAGGATGAAAATGTCAACCTCCGACAGCAGAAACTGGAGAAACAGGTACAAGACTGGTAGGGTGAGCGGACATTTGGTGACCAACTGACTTTATTTTACGTCGAGGCTCAAATGTCTGTGTTCCCAGCAATTTGTTGCTGTAACTATGATAGAAAAAATGTTCTGTTCAGTTACCTTCAATTAGCTGTGCAAAAATGTGTGATATGTTTTAAAGGCCTTCATAAATGTGTTTTCAGGTAGAAGCTAAGGGACATTTGACACAATTAGTTGAAATATCCTAGATAAAAATTTACACAAGATACTGGAGACATTTTTTTAAAACTACCAATTCGTGGTATACTAAAACTTGCTCTTTCACCAGATAAAATATTTATTTTAAGTGAACTGAAACATAATGAAACATCTGATTATTTCTCTCCCCTCCTAAGATCATTGATAACCAGTTTATTAACAGATGTAAAAGATAGTACCGCAGGGAGGGGATGTTCTGTTGAGGGCTGTAGGCTAGAATGCAGAGGAGTTATTCTGTTTAAGTTCAGAAAGATAATCCATTGATGTGGAGAAGTGTAATATGTTCATTATTTTATATTATACAAAAACAAATTGTATTGTTTGAAATAAATGAAACTGATTATAACTATGTGGCGGTGTTGGAACGAAAAATTGGCACACAGGACTTTAGTGCAACAGTGTGATTTTTAAAAAAATAAATAAAAATAAGTATATTCCATTTAAAAAAAAAGAAACCACTAGTAATTTCAGGATGCAATGGATAAATAAAGGCTAAAAACCAATAAAAATTGAAAGCATCTATAAGAATAATAATGATGAAAAAAGTGAAGGAAAATATGACCATCAGAAAATTGTTAAGAGCATGATATGGAAAACTGAGGGTGCATGATGGAAAAATTTCAAAAAAAGAACAGTAAAGTATTTTACAAGTGTACCAGTAAAAAGAGAATTGTTAAAAACAAGGTGGGACCCTTGAGAGGAGAGAATTGTCACTTTGTAGGTGATCAAAAAGTGGCAGAGGTATTTAATAAGTACTTTGCATCGGTCTTCACTAAACGGAAGGATATTGGAGAGCTCGGGAATCTTGAAGTGCTTGTGAGCAAAATGAAGATATTAAGATGGATGAAAGGAAAATTTTCGATAAGATAAGGTAAAGAAACACACAGAGCCAGGGACCGATAGGATATATCCTAGGATCCTGAAGGGAATAAGGGAGGAAATTGCAGAGGCCCTAGAAATTATATTTAAGGGCTATATTGAACTGGAGGACTGGAGAGTAGCCACTGTAGTAGCCATTTTTAAAAAGGGAGACAGAGCTAATCTGGGTAATTGCAGGTCCAGTTCATTTAGCATCTATGGTAGGGAAAATTTTAGACCCATTAATTGATTAAGGATTTAATTACCAAGTGTCTAGATTTTTAAAAAAATGAGAAGTAACCAGCATGGATTTCAAAAGGCATGATTGTGCCTGACAAACCTTTTTGAATTCTTTGAGGAGATAACAGACATGGTAGATGGAGAAATGGTGTGGATGTAGTGTATATGGACTTTACAAAAATGTTTGCCGAGAGATTATTAGATAAGATTAAGAGGTATGGAATTAGGGTTGGAGGTTAGCAAACTGGATAAAAAATTGATTAGAAAGGTGAAAAGAGAGAGTAGGAGTTAAGGACGGTTTCCAGTGTTTATGGACTCGATTTTTCCGGTGAAGTGGTGGGGGCGGAGGGGGGCGGGTGGCACTGAAAATCGGGGAAATCCCGTTCGGGTTTGGAGACCGGCTCCAACCCGCACACTTCTGGGTTCCCCATTGACGCGTCTGGGTGCGCGCGCGCCTCCCGAATGCGTAAGTCCCACCAGCAATTAAAAGCCAGTGGGATGATCATTTACATAGCTGTTGAGATAGTTTAAGTACTTGAAGTACTTAATTTTCTCCCCATTTTGGCAGGGGTGTGATTTTTGAAGCATCCTCAGCGTGTTTCCCGTGCTGTGGGAAACACTCCATGTTGCAACAGACATGTTTCAGCCAGCAGCCAGTGGGAGCTTCAAGTGCTTATTTGACAGATGGGGAGAAAAGGTCACTTATTGCAGCAGGGCACTCTGTTATTTCAGACAAAGTTTTGGCTGAAAGATCTTTGTGTTTGCACTGAAAATTCTTACTTTCCACTCAAAACCCTGCTGTTCAAACATATTTAACTACTTTGCGGACCCCCTCAAGCTCATACTGTCAGGATGCGGGGGCGCCATGGCTGCATTCACCACTACATCCGAGGACGAGCAACATCACCAGCCTCACCAGGCACGGCGTCCACCTCCGCCATGTGGAGCTCCACAACACAGTGCTGCGCCACAGGTACCTGCACATGAGCACAGAGGGCAATAACAGAGAGGGGCAACGCTAGAGCAGGCCTCATCCACATCTGCCTCCCACGTTGTGGAGGAGGAGGAGCAGGAGCAGCCCATGGGCAGAGCAGCGGCTCACCTGGCTGCTCGTGAAGCCAGGGAGTCACTGATATGTCAACGGTTGTCCTAACATCAGACAGTGTGAAGAGTCCAGTCCTCACACCACCTGGATAGAGCAGTGCCTACACCAGCAGCACTCCCACCCCCCACCACCCCTCCCTGCACAAAACAGGCCTGCAACTACACATACACCCACTGTAGAGTGACCCAATGTGTGGTATCAAGTGTTGCCGTTCATGGTGAACCTCATGAAAGGGCCTTCTTACAGAAGCCAGTCAAGAATGGCCAAGATGTGGGAGTAGTGGTGACAATAATAATATTTAATGTGAGTTTAATAAAAAGCTAATATAGAATCATAGAATCATAGAAGTTACAACATGGAAACAGGCCCTTCGGCCCAACATGTCCATGTCGCCCAGTTTATACCACTAAGCTAGTCCCAATTGCCTGCACTTGGCCCATATCCCTCTATACCCATCTTACCCATGTAACTGTCCAAATGCTTTTTAAAAGACAAAATTGTACCCGCCTCTACTACTGCCTCTGGCAGCTCGTTCCAGACACTCACCACCCTTTGAGTGAAAAAATTGCCCCTCTGGATCCTTTTGTATCTCTCCCCTCTCACCTTAAATCTATGCCCCCTCGTTATAGACTCCCCTACCTTTGGGAAAAGATTTTGACTATCGACCTTATCTATGCCCCTCATTATTTTATAGACTTCTATAAGATCACCCCTAAACCTCCTACTCTCCAGGGAAAAAAATCCCAGTCTGTCTAACCTCTCCCTGTAAGTCAAACCATCAAGTCCCGGTAGCATCCTAGTAAATCATTTCTGCACTCTTTCTAGTTTAATAATATCCTTTCTATAATAGGGTGACCAGAACTGTACACAGTACTCCAAGTGTGGCCTTACCAATGCCCTGTACAACTTCAACAAGACATCCCAACTCCTGCATTCAATGTTCTGACCAATGAAACCAAGCATGCCGAATGCCTTCTTCACCACCCTATCCACCTGTGACTCCACTTTCAAGGAGCTATGAATCTGTACTCCTAGATCTCTTTGTTCTATAACTCTCCCCAACGCCCTACCATTAACGGAGTAGGTCCTGGCCCGATTCGATCTACCAAAATGCATCACCTCACATTTATCTAAATTAAACTCCATCTGCCATTCATCGGCCCACTGGCCCAATTGATCAAGATCCCGTTGCAATCCCAGATAACCTTCTTCACTGTCCACAATGCCACCAATCTTGGTGTCATCTGCAAACTTACTAACCATGCCTCCTAAATTCTCATCCAAATCATTAATATAAATAACAAATAACAGCGGACCCAGCACCGATCCCTGAGGCACACCGCTGGACACAGGCAACCAGTTTGAAAAACAACCCTCTACAACCACCCTCTGTCTTCTGTCGTCAAGCCAATTTTGTATCCAATTGGCTACCTCACCTTGGATCCCATGAGATTTAACCTTATGTAACAACCTACCATGCGGTACCTTGTCAAATGCTTTGCTGAAGTCCATGTCGACCACGTCTACTGCACAGCCCTCATCTATCTTCTTGGTTACCCCTTCAAAAAACTCAATCAAATTCGTGAGACATGATTTTCCTCTCACAAAACCATGCTGACTGTTCCTAATCAGTCCCTGCCTCTCCAAATGCCTGTAGATCCTGTCCCTCAGAATACCCTCTAACAACTTACCCACTACAGATGTCAGGCTCACTGGTCTGTAGTTCCCAGGCTTTTCCCTGCCGCCCTTCTTAAACAAAGGCACAACATTTGCTACCCTCCAATCTTCAGGCACCTCACCTGTAGCGGTGGATGATTCAAATATCTCTGCTAGGGGACCCGCAATTTCCTCCCTAACCTCCCATAACGTCCTGGGATACATTTAATCAGGTCCCGGAGATTTATCTACCTTGATGCGCGTTAAGACTTCCAGCACCTCCCTCTCTGTAATATGTACACTCCTCAAGACATCACTATTTATTTCCCCAAGTTCCCTAACATCCATGCCTTTCTCAACCGTAAATACCGATGTGAAATATTCATTCAGGATCTCACCCATTTCTTGTGGTTCCGCACATAGATGACCTTGTTGATCCTTAAGAGGCCCTACTCTCTCCCTAGTTACCCTTTTGCCCTTTATGTATTTGTAGAAGCTCTTTGGATTCACCTTTGCCTGATCTGCCAAAGCAATCTCATATCCCCTTTTTGCCCTCCTGATTTCTCTCTTAACTCTACTCCGGCAATCTCTATACTCTTCAAGGGATCCACTTGATCCCAGCTGCCTATGCATGTCATATGCCTCCTTCTTCTTTTTGACTAGTGCCTCAATCTCCCGAGTAATCCAAGGTTCCCTACTTCTACCAGCCTTGCCCTTCACTTTATAAGGAATGTGCTTACCCTGAACCCTGGTTAACACACTTTTGAAAGCCTCCCACTTACCAGACGTCCCTTTGCCTGCCAACAGACTCTCCCAATCAACTTCTGAAAGTTCCTGTCTAATACCATCAAAATTGGCCTTTCCCCAATTTAGAATTTTAACTTTTGGGCCAGACCTATCCTTCTCCATAGCTATCTTAAAACTAATGGAATTATGATCACTGGTCCCAAAGTGATCCCTCACCAACACTTCTGTCACCTGCCCTTCCTTATTTCCCAAGAGGAGGTCAAGTTTTGCCCCCTCTCTAGTCGGGCCATCCACATACTGAATGAGAAATTCCTCCTGAATACACTCAACAAATTTCACTCCATCCAAGCCCCTAATGCTATGGCTGTCCCAGTCAATGTTGGGACAGTTAAAGTCCCCTACTATTACCACCCTATTTTTCTTGCAGCTGTCTGTAATCTCCTTACATATTTGCTCCCCAATTTCCCGTTGACTATAAATAAAAAAAACATGACCAACTGTCAAACACCCTTGTGCATCCCCTTCGTGCTTATGAAACCTTTGCCTTTCGCTTCCGACTACTTCTACGTGGTGCATCCCCTGTGGCTGCAGCAGAGGTAGTGGCAGGTTGCTCTTGTTCATTCCCTGACCGATTAGATGCTTTGGGCCTACGCCCTCTGGGTTTTGGTGCCCGTGAGGGCCCCTCCAAAGACTGCTCCACCTGCACCTGTGCAGGGGCAGACTCGGCCACCTGGAGAGGAGGCAGCATTGCGGGTACTGGTTGAGGGAGGTGTGGGGGGGGGGGGGGCAGGGGGGGCAATGAGTGAGACGTGGGAGCGCTTTGAGTGGCGTCCCCACTTCCATGTCCCCTTTCACCATCATCCTTCCCCTGGCCAGGCCCACATCACTCCTACCACTGTCCTGGACAATAGTTTGATGTGGAGATGCCAGTGATGGACTGGGGTTGACAAATGTAAACAATCTTGCAACACCAGGTTATAGTCCAACAATTTTATTTGAAAATCACAAGCTTTCGGAGGCTTCCTCCTTCGTCAGGTGAATGTCACCTGACGAAGAAGGAAGCCTCCGAAAGCTTGTGATTTTCAAATAAAATTGTTGGACTATAACCTGGTGTTGCAAGATTGTTTACATTGGACAATAGTTTGGAAGACATGTGTAAAGCCTTGTAAGGCCAGTGCTGGCGTATCTGCCTGCCTGTTGTTCACTTTGAGTCCGAACGGCCATTGTCAGGACCTGAATGGACTCATTTGTGAGCCGTGTTTGAAGCTCAATGGAGGCTAACCTTCTCTCCAATGCAGACATTCCTGCACTTACCCGTGACAGTTTGACACTATCTCAGAGATTCTCTCCCATACCCGTGCCACCATTCCACTCATGCGGGAGTTGGACTTCTCCATCCTCTGAGCTATTGAGGAGAGTGCATGTGGCACCTGTTCCGGCACCTCGCAAATGTGCTGCTGTCCCTCGAAAATTTTCCTTTTAAAGGATGGCCCCCAGGGTTCAGCATCTGCGTCCAGCTGAGCAGAGCCTGCAGAGGAGTACTCCCACCGACGCGGACTCTCCGCGGATGCCCTGCCACCAGTGTCTGCTTGTGCTCACGTGTGTGGTAACTCACCAGGTGCCAACCCAACTAACTGAGAATTAGGACCCACTGAGGTATGAGTATCTGCGCTGGTGAATGGCTCGCTTAGATGAGACGGTGCACCCTCAGAGGCCAGCAGGCCCTCTGAGGAATCGCCCTCTGCCGTCACAGCGGTCACTGAAGGCCCTGTAAGAGAGCAGAAGGCAATATTAAGCATGATCACAGATGTGTCATGTTGCAATGAGCATACCGAGGTGCTGAAGATGGCAAGGCATGTTAACATCAATTCATACTGTGTGTCCTGAATGTTAAAGTTATGTCACCAGACGTTTGTCGGGTGCCAGTCTCGGCGTCCCCGACAGATAGGTACTCGAGGGTTTGGCTCAGCTCCAGCGCCTCCTGCTCTGCGTCTGTGAGGACGGCGATTTGTTGTGGTCCCCTCCGGACTTCGCCCTCTCCTGTGCATTCTGGGCTCTCTTCTCCTATAAGGGGCAAAAGTACAGACGCGTGAGTGAGTGATGGTGATGTGGCCAACCGATGAATGGATTGGTTTGGGTGCGTCTGACCGTGAAAGAGATGCATCAGAGGGTGAGTATGAGACAGAGCCATGACGTTGTATGAGGATTGGGTTGAGTGGTGGTGGGGTGACTAATGGGCAGGTGAGGAAGTGCAGGTAAGTTGAGGATGAGCCTTAAGTGAGTGTGGTGAGTGATGTGATAGTATATTGGCAGTGCAGAATGAGTTGAGGGGTGGGGGTGGTGATGTGAAAGACGGAATGTAGGAGAATCAGTACGTGTACTCACTTTGGCTGACCTAATTAGGTCATTGAAGCGCTTCCTGCATTGGACCCAGGTGCGGGAGGTGTTGCTGCTGCTCGTGACCTCCTCTGCCACCTCAAGCCAGGCCTTCTTGGTGGCAGAGGCAGGCCACTTCCTCCCTTCCGCCGGGTAGAACACATCCCTAGTCCTCCTCACCCCATCCAGTAGCACCTGCAGTGAGGCATCGCTGAATCTTGGAGCAGCCTTGCCCCTGTGCTGCTCCATTGTGGTGTGTGGGTGTTTGCTCCAGGAGTAGCCATTGGAGGACTGCCCCTTTTAATAGAGCTCCTCCAGCTGACAGCCTGTGATGCGGGTACGCTGTCCGCCTGCTGCGCAGCTTTCAGACGGCAAACCCGGAAGCCATGTTAAGTGGCTCCAATTGACTCGTGATCGCGTGGGAAATGGGCATTTTTTATTGGGTGGGCTACCCATGCGCCCAATCACCCCCCCTCCCCCCTCCTCCCGCCCCGCATCCCGCTTCCACGCTAATATCAGGGCCTATAGGTGGGTAGAAGAGTCCCACAGGATTCAGTTCTGAAGCCATTTTTGTTCACTGTGTTTATCAGTGATTTGGATATAGGCCTAGAGGGATTGGTGTTGAAATTTATAGATGATACCAAAATAGGAGGTATAGCTAATTCTATGGAAGACTAGACAAAACTGTAAAGGGATATTGATGAGATGGAGAAATGGGCCAAAAAGTAGCAGATGGAATTCAGTGTGAAGTGATACATTTTGGTTTAAAAAAAAATAAGAGCAATAATTATACTCTGAATGTCAGTAAGCTTGATGCTGTGGAAGAGCAGCGCCATTTGGGGTTACAGATGCACAGGACATTAAAGGCCGCACCTTCGGTTGATAAGGTTGTAAATAAAGCTAATGGGATTCTAGGTTTTATCACAAGGTATAGACTATAAAAGCCAAGAGCCTGTACAAAACCTTAAGACCTCAGTTAAAAACTGCTGTGTGCAGTATTGGGCTCCACACTATAGGAGGGATATTGACACTTCAGAAAAGGTAAAGTGCAGATTCACTAGGATGCTGTCTGGTATGAGGACATACAGATATGAAAAGAATTGGAAAAAAGTTGGTGCTTTTTTCATTCAAACAATGCAAATTACAGGGTGATATGATAGAAGTATTTAAAATCATGAAAGGATGGAAGAGATAGAAAGAAGCAGAATGCCCCTTTTTGTTGAGTCTAGGACGAGGGGCCATAGATACAAGATTAAAAGCAAGAGATTTAGAACAGAGATCAAGAGGCACTACTTTACAGAGTTGAGAGTGGAATTCACTTCCATGGTTAGTGGTTCAGACAAACTAATCTTGAACGTTGACATAGTTTGGATAGATGGATGAAGGAAAAGGGGATAACAGGATATGGGAACAGAGTGGGTAAGTGTGATTAGGTCTATGTGTTTCTGTGGAGAGTAAACACTGACATGGACTGGTTGAGCCGAATGGCCTGTATCTGGGTTGTAACTTCTATGAATTTCTGTGTACCTGATTCTTTGACATATTTTGCAAATACTTTGAATAATTCCAGAGTATTTGTAAGTGGGTAGAGATGATTGAAGCTCAGAAGACTGAAATGTCTGCAATACACCAGGATTACATAATGGCCTGGTATACAAAGGATAATATGTGTTGTAAATTAGATCATTAATGCACATTGCCAAGGTGATTGGCCTTTCACTGGTGCCCATGGGATTCCCTCATGTCTCTGAATGCTTGATGTCAGCCTGGTATCATCAGGGATGTGTGAATTACAGAGACTCAGATATTCCTCACTGTACACTAGAGGAAGACTGATTACCTCAGATGTTTACAATATATATCAGTGACTTAGACGAAGGCACTGAGTGTAATGTATGGTTGCTGTTTCAAGTTTGCTGATGATACAAAGCTAGGTGGGAATGTTAACTCTGAGGAGGATGCAAAGAGGTTGCAAAGGGATAGAGACAGGTTAATTGGCTGGGCGAGAAGGTGGCAGATGGAGTATAATGTGGGGAAATGAGAAATTATCCACTTTGGTAGGAAGAATAGAAAAGCAGAATATTTTTTGAAAGGTGAGAGACAAAGAAATGTTGGTATTCAGAGGGATTTGAGTGTTCTTGTACACTGATCACAGAAAGTTAACATGCAGGTGCGCCAAGCAAGTGGGAAAGCAAATGGTATGTTAGCCTTTATTGCAAGGGGGTTGGAGTATAAGAGTAAGGAGATCTTGCTGCAACTCTATAGGGTTCGGGTGAGACCACACCTGGAGTACTATGTACAGTTTTGGTTTCCTTACCTAAAGAAGGATCTACTTGCCTTAGAGGGGGTGCAACGAAGGTTCACTAGCTTGATTCCTGGGATGAGAGGGTTGTCCTTTGAGGAGAGATTGAGTAGAATTCTCTGGAGTTTAGCAGAATGAGAGGTGATCTCATTGAAACATCTAAGATTCTGAGAGGGCTTGACAGGGTAGATGCTGAGAGGCTGTTTCCCCTGGCTAGAGAATCTAGAACTAGGGGTCATAGTCTCAAGATAAGGCGTCAGCCATTTAGGACTGAGATGAGGAAAAATTTCTTCACTAAGGATTGTGAATCTTTGGAATTCTCTACCCCAGTGGGCTGTAGATGCTCAGTCGTTGAATATATTCAAAACTGAGGTCTATAGATTTTTGAACACTAAGGGAATCAAGGGATATGGGGATCGGGCGGGAAAGTGGAGTTGAGGTAGAAGATCAGCCATGATCTTATTGAATGGTGGAGCAGGCTGCTCCTATTTCTTATGTTCTTATTACATTTACACACTTCTTGTTAATTCAGAAACCATTCCTATCTCTGAGGGTGTCAGCTTCACTCAGACTTTTGATTTATACACACAATCCTTCATTTCCCAACCATTTGAGTGCTTGAACTGTACTGTTCCCGCCTTTAAAAGCCCTGACTCTCCATCTGCTGCATGAAACCCAACTTGTCAGCTGGCCTGTTGCTTGTCACTGCTGAGCACCTGGGTGATGATTATACTGTGATGTGAGGCCTAGTTGCTTACAGAACTGCTGGTATCTCAGCTTCCTGTATTACCAGTGCTCTGAACTTTATCACTCCCAACAAATATTGAACTGCATGCCATGTTGGGGAAAAAAGGTAACCAGTGAATTCTCCAAGAATGACCTAGATACTCTGTACTCAGTACCCGGATTTGTGTCCCACCTAGCACTGTCGGCCTAGTCTCAGTGTTCCCAGATCCCCACACTCGGTGCCCCCAATTACTCACAGACTCCACATCCCAGCCTTTGCTCCCCCACCACATCATGTTACCCCTTCTAAATTTTACAAATCTCATCCCTACTTTTATCTTGCATCAGCCCTCCTCAAACCCTTCCAGTGAACACCCCAGATTTCCTGTTAACTCCCAAGCTCTAGCATGCCTCTGCGGACTCTTGAGCCTTCACATCTCGAAGTATTCCCAGACTCCCACTTTCTTCCCCCATCCCCAGCAGAGTACTGACAGACCCACACCCCAGCCACATCCACCTCTACCTGTTGAATAGTCACAGACCCCAACACCAACGGGTGCTGTCAGGTGCCAACTTCCTCCCAGGCCTGCACTGCTTTCAGACTCCCAACCTTGGGTCCCATTTTCTTTCTCTTATGTGTTCCACCATCTCTCAGATAGCCTCTCCTTGCCTAATCCTGGTATCCACCTCCAACCTGATACATATTGCCTACCATCTTGTGTATTCTTTGCTTTAAAAACAATAAGTAAAGGAACACATGTAAAAGCCATACAAGAATACAGACATTCAGAAAAGCTCAGAGCTGTAACGAAGGAGAGTATTAAGTAAACAGTAAGAAAAAGATTCAGCGACAAATACAGAGAAAATTGTATGAGAGTCATACAGAGAGAGAAAAGGAGTGGAAAATAGGTACAGAGCAGACTGAAAGAGCTAGAGAACGGGAAAGAACAAAAAAAGGGACAATATTGTTTCTGTCTTCCGTGAGCAGTAATGCAGGAGATTATATAATTGTGCAGTACGTCGTACAACAGCCTAAAATACCTCTTCACCTCGTGGTGAATACTGTCACAGGAGATGCAATAGTTTCAGTTTAAAAAGGGACATATTTTGATGTTTTTAAACCCCATAAGTTTAATTGGATTTACAGTTTGTCTCTGCTCTGTACTCTCACTCCAGCATTTCTTTGTTGGCTGGAACATTTTAAATTTGTCTAAATCACTACTGTAGAGATCCCATTAGTTTATAATGCTTGAATGTGGCTCAATTTTGAGATCCACATAGTTTAATAATTTGACGGGGCTCATCAAGGTCCCTGGCAGTCGAGCATTTAAAAGAAAAAGGTAAATTTCTTTCACAATTCAGTAATACCACTTTTTTTGCTTAAATATACATTTTATAACAAATGCTCATACTTGGAAAGCAAATTGCTTAGGAGCAGTTTCCTCTTGGGAAAAATTCAATCCCACCCCCAGCTTTTAAACTGTGGAAAAAGGAAATCTTTTATATTTGAATAAAAGCCATGTTTTAACATAATTTTCTGTGTGTTTTTGAAAACGGAAATATGATGCTATGTGAATGGAGTGGGCTATGTGTTGTCAGAGGTACCCCTTCCAACTTCAAATGGAATGTTCCAGCTCTCGACCTTCCCTGCTCAGTACTGTAGCTGATGTGGCTGGATGTGGAGGCCGACGAGTCTGTTTGGCAGCATTGGGCTGCATTGACTGAACTACGCGACAGGCTTTCTACACGATGGTGGTTAATGGAGCTGGAGGGGAAGAATAATAACCTTGCTCTGTCAGCCTATTTGATGCTAAGTGTGTAGAAACAACAATTCCAGCAGTAGCAACTTAAGTGAATTTATTATTCTCACTGCACAGTGGTGGTCTTTAGCTTGTTTGTCACTACGCACTGTTCAGACGAAGGATGTCACTTGAAAAGGTAAGCCGTTCCATTAAATGTTTTCAACTTTATGTGAAGCATTAACCCTTTCACCAGCTCACCGAGATCATTGAGAGGTTTCCATGCAGCATTTGGTTCAGACTGATGGGGTGAAAGTTGAAGTTTGTTTTTGTTTATTTTAGATTGAATTTTGAAAGTTGTTTCTTGGTTCAATTGAAGTGACTGATTCGCTTGGCCTTTGTTCATGTAGAAATAATATTTTATCAATTGCAGGAAAACTCAAAATAATGTAACTAAGCAAGCCTCAATGCAATGAGTTTGTCCAAAAAAGCCAATGGTATAGAGTGACTGGCTGTTTATCATATCAACCTAATGATTAAACAAACAGTGTTCAAAGGACTTTCATCATCAATACCTTTTCAAAAATTTAACTAAATTTTAAATAACTACAATAGCATTCTTTTACTTTGTCTATTTTTGTTGTAAGTCTCCACATTCGAACAGTGAATGCTGATGACATCACTGAAGGAATTGGCTTGGAGGAGTTCATGAGGTTGGCAATGTAAGAGAGCAGAGTTAGTCAGTACAGATGAAGTAATTAACCCAGTGTTACTGAGAGAGCTGATTTATCAATAGCAGATAGTATCCATTATACCTCAATCTCAGAATTTGATCTGTGTGTCCATTATTTCATCTCCTTTGCGCTGTCCAACAGAGCAACTAGTCACAGTGATGGTCTCATCAATCCTTGCTATTTAAACAACACTTTTAAAACTAAATAGACAAGGAAAAAAATAAAAGGATGTTAAAGTTAAACTGTTAACTTGCTGATTTTAAGAGGGAAGTAGTTGGCAAGACATTCTCATTTTAATGATTTTAGATGAACCTGCATCAGGAGACTGCTCAGGACAGATCATCTGCAGTTAGTCCCAAAGCTGATAATTACACATCGGTTTCACTGGAAAGTTTTATTCTGTCACGAAGGCGCCCCGTGGACATTCACTGTAAAATTGTAGTTACCTGAATTTTTTTCCCGAAGCATATCAGGGATACCTGCAGCCCTAATTCTGCAACCTAAACTTCTACTTTGTTTCTAAAACAGTTCTTTGTAACAATGTGTGTGCAAACCAAAGGTGTCTGAAGGTTCGGTCACTTAACACAATGCACCATATCATTATCAAAGTCATCACAGAGAGAGACTGCAGATGTGTGTGGAATAAAACCATGGAAATCAATACAAGAGCGCTACCATGGTGATTAGGTGGTGCATGTTCACTGTTTGCAAATAGTACTACTAATGCAGGGGGGGCTTGTTTGATGTGGACTAAATATTGAGTGAGGGGAGGATGAAGAGACCGTGTCAAATTCCATATGTCCAGTGGCACTGAGGGAGGTTAATATTTCATAGTTAGTTGTGATAAATAAATTAATCAAAAATCAATGATGACGTATCAGAACAGAAGAGTACCATATACTATTTAGAGCTCCAGTGCACTCATCAAGACCATTTATTTTAATCTGATGAGATTCATAAAACCTGGTTCCTAGTTGTTGTATCTTCACACTCTTCCCTTGGAGAATAATGTGAAGTAGAGGAAGGATTCACAGGCTGATCAACAGTCTGACAGGCCACGATGTGAACGCTCCTTCCATGTCCATGTCCATGTCCATGGCCATAACCATCCATCTACGAGTTGTACATAGTCCTATATGACTCCGGTCTTCGCTAGCTGGGACTGTCTCCAGTGGAGTCCGGACCTCCCCAAACGATTGGTTAATGAATGCATCATTTATTAATCTTTTCCAGTTGGATCCTCGGAATCTGTTTTGGTGCCAATACCCAAAATCCAGTGTTCGACATCTAGCTTGTTTTTTTATCTTGTGACTAAGACCCACAAATGGTGTTTACACCATTGGCAGGAATGTATAACTTATTTTAGACTAATCTGCAGAGCTTGTAATAAGCACTTAAAATGGCAGAAGGAGTCTTGGAAGATGGAATGGCATCACTCAACACTCCACATCAAGAGTGCAACTTCAAACAAAAAAACAAGGAACAGGTCATCAAGACTACAAATAGCAAAATAGAGGCGATCTTCTCCCCTTTCGATGCCGTGATGGGAAAGTAAATCGATGACCCTCCATTTTAAGAGATAGATTAACACTGACTCTCATGAAGTATCCATGGAAACTTCCAGTTCAGCAACTGCATGACTAAATATCATGAATGTAGTGACTTGTTGCCAAGGAAACCCTGCTGCTTGCTTTTGCGTAGGTGGCTAGTTTTATATAAAATTGTTATAGAAGATGGTAAACCCTTGAAGAAATAGTTAAAGCCCTAGTCCTGGATTTTCAGTCTCTGTTAAGCTACATATTTTTAGTGATAGTGGTATCATAAATGTACAAAAGCTAAGGAGCACTTAGAAGCAGGGAAGTTGAGCAAAGAAGGATGGGAGGACTTGCAAGTAATTGGTTGCTATGTGTCGTCATCCTTAATAGGTATTTGTCAAAAATTTCACTTCAAAGAATTGCCCATGATGTTTGCCTATGACTTTTGCTGTTAAATTGCCTTTGTAAAGTATGAATGTATAAATTGTGTTTGTCGTAATTACTGCCATTAGCTGCACTTCCATAATTTATCACATCAAAAATTGCCGCTGCTTGAGATGAGGGAGGATTCAAAAGATATCACTAGGCCATTTGAAAAGTAGGAAGCTCAGTGCCTAGCTAGAGATATGGGTCCCAAAATTAATCCCTCTTTGTTCAGGGGCTGGTCAGATGCAGTGCGATGGAAGTGCCCTCTGCCTGTCCAGGCTTAGGTCCATCAAATGCGGTGGGCCAGACCATTAACATGACCTGGCAGGGCCTTGCACCAGGAATCAAGGGCAGAAATGGGAGTGCAGCTGCAAACCTGACTGCTGGGCTTGGGGGCTTCTGACTGCTGTCGTCCCAACAATAGCCAGAAGGTTTCCAGACAACCAAATCCAATTAGACTTGCAATAAGAAGATCACTTACCTGTTGGCCCCATTGTCAGTGTAGGCCCTGCTCCAACCCTTGATGAAAGCCCCGGAAACTCTGGGGCAATGCAATGGGGTTGGAGACCCGACATAACTGGTCTCTGCCTCCTCTTCCTCTCTCTAGTATCTGGGAAATGAGTGCTCCCCAGGCATGAGGAAGAGCAATATTGGAATCATAGTGTAGGAGGGAAAGGTTCAGATTTCTAGTGCATTAGCACTACTTCTGGAGTAGGGTGAGCTGTGTGACGGGATGGCCCACATCATAAAAGAGTTGAGACCAATTCTCTGATGGGAAGGTTAACTAGAGCTGAGTGAGAGGATTTAAATTCATGTGGCGTAGGAAGTGAAAAAGCATTAGAGTACAGTCAGCAGCGTGGAAGGGTAAGAAAGCTTTGGGTGTATTAGGAATAAGAAGATAGAAAGGTTGAAAGACATTAAGTAGGACAGGATAGTAAAAAAAAAAAATAGGATGGGGAGAAGGCAAAGAAAGGAGCAATTGCCAAACTAAGGCAATCCATAACTAAAATGTATGTACATTAATGCACAGAGTATAATAAACAAAGTCAGGGGGCTAGAGTGAAAATAGAAAATCATGATGTAATGACAGTAACTGAAATGTGGCTGCAGCTGGGACCAAACTAGCAATTAAATATTCCTGGGGAAACTTTCAGGAGAGAAAGGGAAGTGTAATAATAGTAATTAGAGCCATTGGGACCGATCTTCCTTCCCTGGTGCTGTCTGGGAGCAATTAGTGCATCGTGTACTATAAGTGCGATGTACTGCGCCGACCTTTTGAGAGCCTGCACTTCCTGTTGAGGATTGTTGTAATGAAGCAAGCACACACTAGGAGCACTTTTGGGCACAGCAAAACAATCCAGAGGAAGTCTGGGTGCTGTTCCTAAAGGGACAGGAACAATGGCAGTCCCAGGAGAAAACTTTTATTGTGATGGGGCAGGAAAGTGGAGTTGAGGTAGAAGATCAGCCATGATCTTATTGAATGGCAGAGCAGGCTCCAAGGGCTGTATGGCCTACTCCTGCTCCTATTTCTTATGTTCTTATGAGAGCATGATTTTTATTTTGAAAGCTTCTGAGGATGAATGGTAAGTTTTTAAATCCATTTGAGTATGACATTCTTTCTAAATCAGGGTGTCCAAAACTAGACATATGGGGGGAACCTGGCAGAGCGGATTGTCCACCCATTGTGGAACCTGCTTTTCGTTCTGTTGAATTCTGTCGGCTTACCACCCAGGCAGGTGAAAATTACTCCTAATTTTCTCACTGTGGCCTAATCAATGATTTGTATTTGTTTACCAATACCTATTTGCTTTTGTGCTCTATGCCCCATTTATATAACTTATTCTACATTTATATAACTTAGTCCACATGTGCTTTTTAAACAACTTGATCAACTAATCTTCCCAGTTTTCAAAGTTTTTGTAATTCAATCCTGAAATTTGTCTAGACTTTTAGGGGTAATTTTAATGATGGATGATGGTGCAAAATGGGTGATGTAGAATTGGCCACTGATTATTCCTTCCATTGACTTCAATAATAAGAAAATCAGGCATGGTGTATAATGGGTGGCTAATTCTATATTGCCCATTTTACACTATTATCCAAAATTACACCCCCACCGCCTGCCCCATGTCTTTTAAAGTTTTGCCATTTAGTGTATGCTTCCTCTTCATTTTTTTTCTCCCACAATTATTGCCTCATATTTCTCTGATGTCATCTGATATGTCTGCCCAATCTACCAGTCTGTTTATGTCCTCCTGAAGTCCTTTACTGTTCTCTTCATAGTTAACTACACTCCCTATTTTTGTATTGTCTATAAATTTTGATGCATCTGACTATTATTACTGTATATTTAGTGGAGCATGGTCCAAACACTAACCTTTGAGGGTCACCACTGCTTCCATCCTTCCAGTCCAAAAAACATCCATTAACCACTTTTTTCAATTCTTTAATCAATTTCTCATCCATGCTGCCACATTCCCTTAACACTTAACTTGATTTTTATCAACAAGCATTCTATGTAACACCTTATCAAATGCCTTTTGAAAGTACATAAACACAACATCCACTGTGTTTCCTTTATCAATACACACTGTTACTTCTCAATCAATACGTTTTATTATTTCCTCAAAGAACTCTACTTTGTTGGATACAATTTGCCTTTTACAAATTCATGCTGGCTGTCTTTAATTAACCCATTTCTTTCTAAGTGAGTATTAATTTTATCCTGCATTGTAAGCTTTGTAAGTTTTAGGGGCAATTGTATTAAAATGACCAACATACATTGACAGAAAATGGCTTATATGATCTGGGTAAATGAAGTTAGCCTAAGTGATACATGCAGCTTTCTGTACTCAGCCCAGATTCTGCTGACATCCTTGAATATTCAGGCTGCATTAGATAAGATAAGAAAGCAGTTACCCAGGCAACTGATGATTTTTAGTTAACCATAATACGAGCTAAAGTAAAGAATGACTAATAGAATAGATCCGATTATAACATATGATTTTAATACTGAAAGAGCTAACATAATTAACAGAATGAAAGTTAGCTGTAGATAAGGAGAATGCTTAATAGACTTTGATAGTAAAAGGGCTAAAGTCAGACAATTGAAGTGCTGTCCTGAAAGACAGGCATCAGCTGTGAAAAGTACTGAACAGAGAAACCTTAAAGAGATAAGGGATGAGGCCTACTTTCTGTATTTGCAGAACCGGATAAAACCGATTTCCACCATTTTTTAAAAAAGAGAATAGCACATGGTGCTGTGGTTACATCATATTTTGAGATCAAAAGTAGGTGTGTAATGGAAGGGGTCTAAAGGTTGGTGTACTCCAGTGGCCTGGTGGGTGTAGCCGGGACTGAAGACGCCAGAGATAAACCTCGGCGTCTGAGGTTTCATCCAGCAGGCTGACCTCGAGCAAGTTACTGCGGACGCACGGGACCTGTATTTTTTAATTCATTCATGGGATGTGGGCGTCACTGGCGAGGCCAGCATTTATTGCCCATCCCGAATTGCCCTTGAGAAGGTGGTGATGAGCCACCTTCTTGAACCGCTGCAGTCTGTGTGGTGAAGGTTCTCCCACAGTGCTGTTAGGTAGGGAGTTCCAGGATTTTGACCCAGCAACGATGAAGGAACGGCAATATATTTCCAAGTCGGGATGGCGTGTGACTTGGAGGGAACCGTGCAGGTGGTGTTGTTCCCATTTGCCTGCTGCTCTTGTCCTTCTAGGTGGTAGAGGTCGCGGGTTTGGGAGGTGCTGTCGAAGAAGCCTTGGCGAGTTGCTGCAGTGCATCCTGTGGATGGTACACATTGCAGCCACTGTGCGCCGGTGGTGAAGGGAGTGAATGTTTAGGGTGGTGGATGGGGTGCCAATCAAGCGGGCTGCTTTGTCCTGGATGGTGTTAAGCTTCTTGAGTGTTTTTGGAGCTGCACTCATCCAGACAAGTGGAGAGTATTCCATCACACTCCTGACTTGTGCCTTGTAGATGGTGGAAAGGCTTTGGGGAGTCACTCGCTGCAGAATACCCAGCCTCTGACCTGCTCTTGTAGCCACAGTATTTATATGGCTGGTCCAGTTAAGTTTCTGGTCAGTGGTGACCCTCAGGATGTTGATGGTGGGGGATTCGGCGATGGTGATGCCGTTGAATGTCATGGGGAGGTGGTTAGACTCTCTCTTGTTGGAGATGGTCATTGCTTGGCACTTGTCTGGCGCGAATGTTACTTGCCACTTATGAGCCCAAGCCTGGATGTTGTCCAGGTCTTGCTGCATGTGGGCTTGGACTGCTTCATTATCTGAGGGTTTGCGAATGGAACTGAACACTGTGCAATCATCTGTGAACATCCCCATTTCTGACCTGATGATGGAGGGAAGGTCATTGATGAAGCAGCTGAAGATGGTTGGGTCTAGGACACTGCCCTGAGGAACTCCCGCAGCAATGCCCTGGGGCTGAGATGATTGGCCTCCAACAACCACTACCATCTTCCTTTGTGCTCGGTATGACTCCAGCCACTGGAGAGTTTTCCCCCTGACTCCCATTGACTTCAATTTTACTAGGGCTCCTTGGTGCCACACTCGGTCAAATGCTGCCTTGATGTCAAGGGCAGTCACTCTCACCTCACCTCTGGAATTCAGCTCTTTTGTCCATGTTTGGACCAAGGCTGTAATGAGGTCTGGAGCTGAGTGGTCCTGGCGGAACCGAAACTGAGCATCTGTGAGCAGGTTAATGGTGAGTAAGTGCCGCTTGATAGCACTGTCGACGACACCTTCCATCACTTTGCTGATGATTGAGAGTAGACTGATGGGGCGGTAATTGGCCGGATTGGATTTGTCCTGCTTTTTGTGGACAGGACATACCTGGGCAATTTTCCACATTGTCGGGTAGATGCCAGTGTTGTAGCTGTACTGGAACAGCTTGGCTAGAGGGGCAGCTAGTTCTGGAGCACAAGGCTTCACCACCACAGCTGGGATGTTGTCGGGGCCCATAGCCTTTGCTGCATATGTGCTCATTGCCCTCATAACAGGGCCAGGACCTCCTGTTTACAATAAACATATGTATGTGCCAGTCTTCTGCAGTTCCATTCGGGCACAGGAGAACCTGATGCAACTTAAAATGTTGGCCAGAACCAGGACACATCTGATGGTCCTCTGCATCCTTCGCGGAGGAGAGCTTTGTTGCAGGAAAATTGCTCTATGTAGCGTTAACACTTTACTGGAAGTACAAACTTCTATGTCCATTGCATTATAGGCTGCTTGTACCCGATGACTGGAGCTCTCCACATCCCTTGTCTCGTGGCCTGATCAATCTCAGCTACTTAGCTTCTCACAAATGCATATTTATCTTACAACCAGTTTGTGCTATACCACTTCCAGTTCCCTATGAAACAGTTTCTCTGGGACTTGTCGATGTTGTCCAGGTCTTGCTGCATGTGGGCTTGGACTCCTTCATTATTTGAGGGGTTGCGAATGGAACTGAACACTGTGTAATCATCAGCGAACATCCCCATTTCTGACCTTATGATGGAGGGAAGGTCATTGATGAAGCAGCTGAAGATGGTTGAGCCTAGGACACTGCCCTGAGGAACTCCTGCAGTAATGCCCTAGGGCTGAGATGATTGGCCTCCAACAACCACTACCATCTTCCTTTGTGCTCGGTATGACTGCAGCCACTGGAGAGTTTTCCCCCTGATTCCCATTGACATCAGTTTTACTAGGGCTCCTTGGTGCCACACTCGGTCAAATGCTGCCTTGATGTCAAGGGCAGTCACTCTCACCTCACCTCTGGAATTCAGCTCTTTTGTCCATGTTTGGACCGAGACTGTAATGAGGTCTGGAGCCGAGTGGTCCTGGCGGAACCGAAACTGAGCATCGGTGAGCAGGTTATTGGTGAGTAAGTGCTGCTTGATAGTACTGTTGACGACACCTTCCATCACTTTGCTGATGATTGAGAGTAGACTGATGGGGCGGTAATTGGCCGGATTGGATTTGTCCTGCTTTTTGTGGACAGGTCATACCTGGGCAATTTTCCTCATTGTCGGGTAGATGCCAGTGTTGTAGCTGTACTGGAACAGCTTGACTAGAAGCGCAGCTAGTGAAATCAGGAAGCATTTTTTCACATAAAGGGGAGTGGAAATCTAGAATTCTCTCCCCTCAAAAGTCTGCAGATGCTGGGTCAATTGAAATTTTCAAGACTGAGATCGACAGATTTTTGTTAAGTAAGGGTATCAAGGGATATCGATCAAAGGCGAGTAAATCAGTTACAGATCGGCCATGATCTAACAGGCTCGAGGGCTGAATGGACTACTCCTGTTCCTATAATGAAGAACACTGTACTAAACTTTCACGTTTTTGTACCAAATATTCGCTTGGGGTTTGTGTCACAGGAATTATCGGTGGAAGAAGGTTCGGTGCGATGGAAGAGCATAGGGATTGCTGGTACAGATTCATCGGACATTAAAGGCAGCACCTCAGGTTGATAAGACTTAAAAAGCTAATGGAATTCTAGGTTTAACCACAAGGAATGGAATATAAGAGTCGAGCGATAATTTTCGCATACTTTGGACATTCGCAAATTAAAAAATGACACAATTTTTCAGATTGCTTTTTGAGCAATTTGTGGGTTAAAGAAAATATAGCTCTACTCAGTGGCCAGATCATGCAAGTACAGTGTGGTAAGTTAACAGGCAGTTTGCAATACAAATGTGAACAGGAATTTATAATGGAAAAAAAGTTGACACAAAAGTATGACAAAAAGTTTGACAACAGTAAGTGCGCATAGATGTAATACTTTTAATAAGATATAGATTTACAATTGGGTAATTGCCTTGGCTCAGTGAGGTAGCACTCTTGCCTCTGAGTTAGAAGGTTGTGGATTCAAGCCCCACTTCAGACACTTGAGCACATAATCGATGCTGCACTGTCTGAGGCGCCGCCTTTCGGATGAGACAATAAACTGCTCTCTCAGGTGAACATAAAAGATCCCATGGCACTATTCAAAGAAGAGCAGGGAATTCTCTGTGTCCTGGCCAATATTTATCCTTAAATCAACATCACTGAAATAGTTGAATTGGATATTTATCTTATTGCTGTTCGTGAGACATTGCTGTGCGCATTTTGTTTAACGTGTTTAACTACAATGTACATCATAAGTACTTTATTGTCTGTAAAGCATTTTGGGACATCATGAGGTAGTAAAAGGCACTATATAAATGCAAATTCTTTCTTTTTAATTGAAACTGCGTAAGTAAATGTTTATAGTGGAAGTTCTGTATGTGAACTGTTGCCTGTCGTTGCAGGTGTCCCACTAAATGTCAGGTGTGTGTCATGAGTCACACAGCTCTGCTTTCTGTCGTCATTCTGTTTTTTGCTTTTTTTTTATTTATCCCCCCATTTATTGGTACCTGACATTTCCTTGCCCATTGTGCTGGCCTCCCCTATCATGTCCAGTCATCCCAATCTGCCTGATTGTAGAATAAGATGAACCCGAATCCCACCTGTTTTCCTTGGTTGTATAGTAGTTAGCCATCTGATTTCAAGGTCAGCCTGCCAGCCCTATTTGCTCTCTGGTGCCATCGAGCCTGCCACCTTGTGCCTTGCACTTAACCCCCACATCGTGATCTGCGACCCCTGACCCTTGTGATCCTTCAGATCTCGTGCCTCATTGTGATCTGTGACTACTGACCCCACTGTAGCTGTACATTTTAGCTGACACCCGAGTCTACTGAATTTAATGAGTGGAATTACTATTTGGCAAATTTTGCACCAATGAAGAAGTAGAAATGCTACGTTCATGCACTGATACTGGGGAAGCCAGCCTATATGCCCTTCAGTTTAGGAAATCATTCAGTGACATCCTTATATCCAAAATATTTTTCCTTTTGTTTTGAAGGTTATAGTTGATTAGTTTTCTTGACAGCAAGAGCACAGACGAAGCCTGATGGACACCCATATCCTTGATGCATGACAAAAATAATTGAATCCTAATAATTCACGATTTTTGTGAAGTTATTACTACAAGTTAATTTTAAAAACCTGCAATTGGTTATTAGCTAATTCTATTTCCAGTTTATATATTTAATTAAATGTCAGTTATCAGTTACTGGAATACTGGGAAGCAGACTTGCACTTTTTTAAAAAAGAATTTTTTTTTCTCTTGCTAATTTCGTCCTCTTTTCCTCTCATGAAGGTTAAGTGCTTCCTCTGTATAATGCCATGAGTGCTAGTCATTTTCCAGTCCTGCGCCATTGTTCATGTGAGTCCTGATTAATGAGGTTCAACAAGCTATTTGACTGCAGAGTTCACCCAGGGTTTTTACCTTGCCCCCATGCTATATATGCACATTTTGAGCAGGGACTGCTGGATGGTGAACAGGGATGGGAATCAGTAATGATTTTTCCCATTTCTACACTGAAATACTTGGGCCAATTTCAATGCCCCTACTATCATTCCGGCTGAGCACAGACTGTGGATTGAATCTGATCTGGATGACTTTGCTGAATCATTCTGGGAACACTGACTTGCATTCTTTTTAATGGGCAACAAATGTTTACCAATTCAAAGATGCCCTTAGGAAAGAATCCAAGATGATTGGAAGTCTCCAAAACTGATTGTCTGGAGTAGTAATCAAGATTCTGTTTCTATTTCCTAAAATATGTTGATTTATTTCATGAACTTTCCCTGCTTCTCATGTTTACAAATGTTATTTCATAACAAATCCTTTTACTTTTTTTCTCTAGCGTGCACTGCTGGAACAGAAGCAGAGGAAGAAAAGGCAAGAGCTTCTCATGGTTCAGCCTAACCTCGAAGCCAAGCCACGGAGGTTGAAACCAAAACGATGTGAGGAACAATCGCCATTAGTAGAATCCCGTAACAACATCACCAGCAACAGAATACTAGATGGTATGTAAAGTGCATTTCAAATAATCACTTTCTTAAAGATCAAGCAGCCACTTGTCCACCTGGCTGATGGACAAAAAATAGAGTCTCTGTGAAATGTCTGTTGTTGTATTGTTTGTTCTTGCGCTGTACAGTACATGCAATGTTGGCATTACTCAATTTAGCACTATCATTAAAACAATGGGACAAATTTCATGCTGGCCAACTGGGAAGAGGTCATTTGTACAAGTGGATATGTGTGTCCACCCTAAAGTTTGCAGGACATAAAGAAATTGCTGTGAGGTTGGCTGTTATGCACTGGATTTTTATTTAATCACAGCAGTTATAGGAAAGTTTCAAAATCATAAAAGAACTAAAAGGCAAAAGTTGACCTGTTGTTAGAATTTTGACACATCAAAATATTTAACATCATTTGACTTAATCTGTATCTGGCACTGAGATTTAATTGGGATTGCTGATTATTTCCTTATCTGTTTGACAGGACAAAGGTTTCACCTAACATCTACTTGTTTCCAAGTTATGTCATTTTATGGCAACCATTGCAGAATTGTAGGTTATTTTAGTCAGTAAAGCATTGATTCTTTTGGATTGTTGGTCTTTTTCATAAAGGCTAATGCTCTGTCAGGCTGGAAAAGGCTCTGTAAATTTGAAAAGAAAGCTGTTGTTTTTTTTTGAAAGGACGAATGGAAAGATGGTATCGTGGCAGTGGAGTGAGTAACAGTGCAGTAATGTATGTGGTAGAGTATTGGTACAATAATTGTGGTCATGATACAGTGGCACTGTGCTGGTTTGACGAAAGTACAGTAATGTAGCATTGTATGGGACTTCTGTAAATTGGTCCTGCATCAGTTGTATGTACAGTACAATGGCAGTCCATGGAGTACAGTTCTGGTGTAGCTTTATATTCACTGCCAGACATCTGTTACTTATAACATAATCTTTGAGACGGTGCAAGTAGAGTAAAACAGGAGTACTTTTTACAGGCCACTTATTTGCATACTTCAGCAAGTGAACTTGAGAGAGAGCCTGACCCAGGGAATACAGGCAGTAGTCCCTGGAGTATGGCACATTTCCTTGCTGGATAACCAGGGGTCATGGGCTGTAGTTTGGACATCTCTGGTGTAGAGGCTCTGTAACTGAGATCAAAGGATAAAAAGATATTCAATTTTCCAATCCTCCTTAGATATAGGAAAGGTGCCAGAGGACTTGAGGATTGCAAATGTTACACCCCTGTTCAAAAAAGGGGAGCCATGATGTGGAGATGCCGGTGATGGACTGGGGTTGACAATTGTAAACAATTTTACAACACCAAGTTATAGTCCAGCAATTTTATTTTAAATTCACAAGCTTTCGGAGGCTACCTCCTTCCTCAGGTGAACGATGTGGAAATGAAATCCTCGAAATGAAATCGCATTTATAATTCACAGAACAATGCTTGGTGATTACAGACAGTTTTTTCAACTGCCCATTGCCAAGGCAATCAGTGTGCAGACAGACAGGTGTTACCTGCCAGGTCTCAGAATATACAAATCACCAAAAAAAACAACAAACAAAAAAAAACAGAGATAGAGAGGTAGAAAGGGCATAAATTCAAAGTTTGCAGATGACACAAACTTGGAAATGTAGTAAACAATGTGGAGGATAGTAACAGACTTCAGGGGGACATAGACAGACTGGTGAAATGGGCAGACACATGGCAGATGAAATTTAACGCAGAGTGTGAAGTAATGCATTTTGGTTGGAAGAATGAGGAGAGGTAATATAAACTAAATGGCACAATTTTAAAGAGGGTGCAGGAACAGAGAGACCTGGGGGTGCAAATACACAAATCTTTGAAGGTGGCAGGGCAAGTTGAGAAGGCTGTTAAAAAAGCATATAGGATCCTGGGCTTTATTAATAGAGGTACAGAGTACAAAAGCAAGGAAGTTATGCTAAACCTATATAAAACACTGGTTAGGCCTCATCTGGAGTATTGTTTTCTCCACACTGGAGTACTGGTCACCACACTTTAGGAAGAATGTCAAGTCCTTAGTGAGGGTGCAGAAGAGATTTACTAGAATGGTACTAGGGATGAGGGACTTCAGTTATGTGGAGAGACTGGAGAAGCTGGGGTTGTTCTCCTTCGAACAGAGAAGGTTAAGGGGAGATTTGACAGAGGTGTTCAAGATCATGGACGGTCTTGACAGAGTAAATAAGGAGAAACTGTTTCCAGTGGCAGAAGGGTCGGTAACCAGAGGACACAGATTTAAGGTGATCGGCAAAAGAGCCAGAAGCGACGTGAGGAAGCATTTTTTTACGCAGCAAATTGTAATGGTCTGGAATGCACTGTCTGACAGGGTGGTTGAAGCAGATTCAATAGTAACTTTCAAAAGGGAATTAGATAAATACTTGAAGGGAAACAAATTACAGGGTTATGGGAAAAGAGCAGGGGAATGGGACTATTTGGATAGCTCTTTCAAAGAGCAGTCACGAGAGACCGAATGACCACTGCCTCTGCTGTGCCTATTATGTTACAATGGTACTATGATATTGATGATTTGTGATATGATGTGACACAGTCATACTGCTTATTTTCATTCTTGTTTTCAAATCCCTCCATGGCCTCACCCCATTTTATCTCTGTAATCGCCTCCAGCCCTACAACCCTCCAAGATCTCTGCACTCCTCCAATTCTTACCTCTTGCGCATCCCCGATTTTAATCTCTCCACCATTGGCGGCTATGCCTTCAGCTGCCTAGGCCTTGAGCATGGAATTGCCTCCCTAAACCTGTCTGCCCCTCTACCTCTCTCTCCTCCTTTTAAGACGCTCCTTAAAACCTACATTTTTGACCAAGCTTTTGTTCACCTGTCCTGATATCTCCTTATGTGGCTCGGCGTCAAACTTTGTTTGATGATGCTCCTGTGAAGCACCTTGGGACGTTTTACTACGTTGAAGGTGCTAAATAAATGCAAGTTGTTGTTATTTTCTATCAGAATAAGGCAAAATATGCTATGCATTTAGGGTAGTTTACAATCCATTTCTTTACTTTATTAGTGATCATTGCAGTACCAGTACACAAACAATGGTTGCCACTATTGGTACGACATTGAAATGGGAACTCTCATGGTGTGTTGTCATTTGTTGTGTTCTTCAGTTCCTTTGCATGTCTGCAGAGCTGTCTATTTTAGATTTCATTCTGGATTCCAGTAACAGTAACTGCCTGTTCAGCTCAAAAATGATTTACACTTTGAGGAATATGATGGAATATTTTTACAATTATGAAAACCATGCTGCTGTGAGCCATGTGCCAGACCTTTTGTGGCCATCCCATTGCATCACTCTGGAACAAGAGATTAGACAAGCGTGTAAGAAAGGCATAGTGGTCTTAATGGGGGACTTTAACCTTCACGTAGATTGGGGAAAGCAGACTAGCAACTGTTAGAAAGGTAGTGAATTTCTTGAGTGCGTCCGGGATAGTTTTCGACAGCAGTATGTCCTAGAGGCAACAAGGGGGCAAGCCATACTAGATTTAATAATGAGTAATGAACCAGATTTAGTTAACAGCTTAACTGTGCGTGAACATCTATCCAATAGCGATCATAACATGATCGAGTTCAATGTAGTGTTTGAAAGGGAAAAAAGTGAGTCAGCTGCTAAGATTCTAGACTTGGGTAAGGCCGACTTCAAAGGGATGAGACAGAGACTGTCCACAGTAAATTGGGCAAATCTGTTAATGGGTAAAACAACTGATGATCAGTGGGAAATGTTTAAAGAAACATTTAACGAGATACAGAACTGGTTTATACCCCTGAGGGGCAAGAACTCTACTTGCCAAAAAAAACAACCATGGACAACTAAAGAGGTAAGGGACCGTATAAGACATAAGGAAAGGACATACAAAAAGGCAAAAAATGGCACAGATCCTGGCGAATGGGAAAGATACAAAGATCAACAATGGGTCACAAAACAGATGGTAAGAGCTACAAAAAGAGAGTATGAAAAGAAACTTGCAAGGGATATCAAAACCAATACAAAGAACTTTTATAGTTATATCAGGAAAAAGAGGGTGGTCAGGAGCAGTGTTGGCCCCTTAAAAACTGATAGTGGGGATATTGTCATTGACAATGGGGAAATGGCAGACCTGTTGAATAATTACTTTGCGTCAGTATTTACAGTAGAAAAAGAGGATAGCATGCCGGAAATCCCAAGAAAACTAATAGTGAATCGGGGACAGGGACTCGATAAAATTAACATAGGTAAAGCAACAGTAATGAAGAAAATAATAGCACTAAAGAGTGACAAATCCCCAGGACCAGATGGTTTCCATCCCTCGGTTTTAACGGAAGTAGGTGAGCACATTGCAGATGCCCTAACTATAATCTTTCAAAGTTCTCTAGATTCATGAACTGTCCCTCTAGATTGGAAAATTGCACATGTCACTCCACTTTTTAAGAAAGGAGAGAGAGGGAAACGGGGGAATTATAGACCAGTTAGCCTAACATCTGTTGTGGGGAAAATGCTGGAGTGTATAATTAAGGATAGGGTGACCGAACACCTCGAATTTTCAGTTAATCAGGGAGAGCCAGCATGGATTTGTGAAAGGTAGGTCGTGCCTGACAAACCTGATTGAATTTTTTGAAGAGGTGACTAAAGTAGTGGACAGGGGAATGTCACTGGATGTTATTTATATGGACTTCCAGAAGGCATTTAATAAGGTCCCACATAAGACATTGTTAGCTAAGATAGAAGCCAATGGAATCGAGGGAAAAGTACGTACTTGGTTAGGAAATTGGCTGAGTGAAAGGCGACAGAGAGTAGGGATAATGGGTAAGTATTCACATTGGCAGGATGTGACTAGTGGAGTCCCACAGGGATCTGTCTTGGGGCCTCAATTATTCACAATATTTATTAACGATTTAGATGAAGGCATAGAAAGTCTCATATCTAAATTTGCCGATGCCACAAAGATTGGTGGCATTGTAAGCAGTGTAGATGAAAACATAAAATTACAAAGGGATATTGATGGAATGGGCAAAATTGTGGAAAATGGAATTCAATGTAGACAAATGTGAGGTCATCCACTTTGGATCAAAAAAGGATAGAACAGGGTACTTTCTAAATGGTAAAAAGTTATAAACTGTGGATGTCCAAAGGGACTTCGGGGTTCAGATACATAGATCATTGAAGTGTCATGAACAGGTGCAGAAAATAATCAAGAAGGCAAATGGAATGTTGGCCTTCATACCTAGAGGACTAGAGTACAAGGGGGCAGAAGTTATGCTGTAGCTATACAAAACCCTGGTGAGACCGCACCTGGAGTACTGTGAGCAGTTCTGGGCACTGCACCTTCGGAAGGACATATTGGCATTGGAGGGAGTGCAGCGTAGGTTTACTAGAATGATACCTGGACTTCAAGGGTTAAGTTACGAGGAGAGATTACACAAATTGGGGTTGTATTCTGTGGAGTTTCGAAGGTTAAGGGGTGAACTGATTGAAGTTTATAAGATATTAAGGGGAATGGATAGGGTGGATAGAGAGAAACTATTTCCGCTGGTTGGGGATTCTAGGAGCAGGGGCGCAATCTAAAAATTAGAGCCAGACCTTTCAGGAGCGGGATTAGAAAACATTTCTACACACAAAGGGTTGTTGAAGTTTGGAACTCTCTTCCGCAAACGGCAATTGATACTAGCTCAATTGCTAAATTTAAATGTGAGATAGATAGCTTTTTGGCAACCAAAGGTATTAAGGGATATGGGCAAAAGGCAGGTATATGGAGCTAGATCACAGATCAGCCATGATCTTATCAAATGGCGGAGCAGGCACAAGGGGCTGAATGGCCTACTCCTGTTCCTATGTTCCTAAGCATGCCAGCAACCAATAAGCATTCATAAAGAGTGTACAGACTCTAGTTTTGTATGTTCATGGTGTTCTCTGTCACCTTGTGTTGTATGACAGAAGGCATTATATAGTGCATGAGATAGCATTAACAACAATGCTAATAATATTGAATCTAGTTCATGATGTATGTCACAAAAATGATCCTTATAATTTCAGCTTTATTGGTACTTGCTTGGCAGTTTTAAACTGCGGGCTGATGTACGCTTATGGTGATGCAGTAACGGATAATATTTCTGAAGATGAGTTTGAGCACTTTCTTTTAGAAATGCTAGCATTTTTTGTAATGCTTTTGGCTAGTACTATACCTGACATAGGAGTACTTTATGGTATGACACTGAGAAAAGTAGAAAATCAATCCTTTCTCCAAAACTGTCCTTCCTATCTTGCACGTAATGGATTGATCACTACAAAATAAATCATGTCGAACCTTGTACGCTGTGCCTTACTGTTGAGCCTGATCATACACAGAACAGTGGTTGTTAAAATCAGTACATGAGCAATTACACTGTTAGAAATAGTTCAGTTGGGAGAGAGGCCAACATTCTTGTGTGTCAGAACCCTATTTAAATTAAAGGGAGTTATAAGACAGGATTGGAAGATCACTGAATTATCCTTTGTTGGGTATACCTGCAGCTTAAGTTTTGACAAGCTCATGCCCCACTGCAATTTCAGTCTAACCTATGGCCTTCACGTGCCATGAGGTATATATTTAAGCCTGTTTTTTGAGCTGTCAGCTTTTTTGGGGGCTATATCAGCTTTTTTGAAGCTGTTGGTCAGTTTTTGCTGGTTTCTTAGATTGGTGCATATTTTTTTTATTTGTTCATGGGATGTGGGCGTCGCTGGCGAGGCCGGCATTTATTGCCCATCCCTAATTGCCCTTGAGAAGGTGGTGGTGAGCCGCCTTCTTGAACCGCTGCAGTCCGTGTGGTGACGGTTCTCCCACTGTGCTGTTAGGAAGGGAGTTCCAGGATTTTGACCCAGCGACGATGAAGGAACGGCGATATATTTCCAGGTCAGGATGGCGTGTGACTTGGAGGGGAACATGCAGGTGGTGTTTTTCCCATGTGCCTGCTGCTCTTGTCCTTCTAGGTGGTAGAGGTCGTGGGTTTGGGAGGTGCTGTCAAAGGAACCTTGGCGAGTTGCTGCAGTGCATCCTGTGGATGGTACACACTGCAGTCACTGTGCGCCAATGGTGAAGGGAGTGACTGTTTAGGGTGGTGGATGTGGTGCCAATCAAGCGGGCTGCTTTATCTTGGATGGTGTCGAGCTTCTTGAGTGTTGTTGGAGCTGCACTCATCCAAGCAAGTGGAGAGTATTCCATCACACTCCTGACTTGTGCCTTGTAGATGGTGGAAAGGCTTTGGGGAGTCAGGAGGTGAGTCACTCGCTGCAGAATACCCAGCCTCGGACCTGCTCTCGGAGCCACAGTATTTATATGGCTGGTCCAGTTAAGTTTCTGGTCAATGGTGACCCCCAGGATGTTGATGGTGGGGGATTCGGCGATGGTAATGCCGTTGAATGTCAAGGGGAGGTGGTTAGACTCTCTCTTGTTGGAGATGGTCATTGCCTGGCACTTATCTGGCGCGGATGTTACTTGCCACTTATGAGCCCAAGCCTGGATGTTGTCCAGGTGTTGCTGCAAGCGGGCTCAGACTGCTTCATTATTTGAGGGGTTGCGAATGGAACTGAACACTGTGCAATCATCAGCGAACATCCCCATTTCTGACCTTATGATGGAGGGAAGGTCATTGATGAAGCAGCTGAAGATGATTGGGCCTAGGACACTGCCCTGAGGAACTCCTGCAGCAATGCCCTGGGGCTGAGATGATTGGCCTCCAACAACCACTACCATCTTCCTTTGTGCTCGCTATGACTCCAGCCACTGGAGAGTTTTCCCCCTGACTCCCATTGACTTCAATTTTACTGGGGCTCCTTGGTGCCACACTCGGTCAAATGCTGCCTTGATGTCAAGGGCAGTCACTCTCACCTCACCTCTGGAATTCAGCTCTTTTGTCCATGTTTGGACCAAGGCTGTAATGAGGTCTGGAGCCGAGTGGTCCTGGCGGAACCGAAACTGAGCATGGGTGAGCAGGTTATTGGTGAGTAAGTGCCGCTTGATAGCACTGTCGACGACACCTTCCATCACTTTGCTGATGATTGAGAGCAGACTGATGGGGCGGTAATTGGCCGGATTGGATTTGTCCTGCATTTGTGCTCATTGCCCTCATAACAGGGCCAGGACCTCCTGTTTACAATAAACATATGTATGTGCCAGTCTTCTGCAGTTCCATTCGGGCACAGGAGAACCTGATGCAACTTAAAATGTTGGCCAGAACCAGGACACATCTGATGGTCCTCTGCATCCTTCGCGGAGGAGAGCTTTGTTGCAGGAAAATTGCTCTATGTAGCGTTAACACTTTACTGGAAGTACAAACTTCTATGTCCATTGCATTATAGGCTGCTTGTACCCGATGACTGGAGCTCTCCACATCCCTTGTCTCGTGGCCTGATCAATCTCAGCTACTTAGCTTCTCACAAATGCATATTTATCTTACAACCAGTTTGTGCTATACCACTTCCAGTTCCCTATGAAACAGTTTCTCTGGGACTTGTCGGTCTGTTTGCATATGTGCAACATGATGTATACTTTTTCCTTAGTGTCATATTTAAGTTTTCCTTCCCTGACCCATTCCCACCCTCCCTTGAGGTTCCAATTTGCTTCCCAGGGCATTGTCAAATGTGGTAGCCTTATGGATCTGGGGACTCATTATGGTAATGAGCTGTTGCTTGGAGTAGGTGCATGTTGTTCAGATATTGGGGGTTGATCACGGCAAGTGTAAGGTGGGGTTATTCCTGGTCCTTTCAGGGTGCAGTTTGGGTGTTCTGCTCTCTCAAAGGAGCCATTGTTGCCATATGGATGCAGAGTGATGGTTTCCTGAATAGGGACAAGGATGCTTCTGCCCTTCATGATGTTCCTTCATCGTTGCCGGGTCAAAATCCTGGAACTCCCTGGCGAATAGCGCTGTGGGAGTACCTTCACCACACGGACTGCAGTGGTTCAAGAAGGTGGCTCACCGCCACCTTCTCAAGGGCAATTTGGGATGGGCAATAAATGCTGGCCTTACCAGCAACGCCCACATCCCATGAATGAATAAAAAAAGGTAGACGATCAGCCATGATCTTATTGAATGGCGGAGGAGGCTCACGGGGCTAATTGACCCACTCCCGCTCCTATTTCTTACGTTCTGCAAGGACATAGGCTCCTCTCTGGTTTAGGTGAAGGCCATATCACCTGTACAGCCTACCCCGGCCCCAAAAGTGGTCCCAGCATCCCAGGAACCTAAATACTTCTGCACCGTCCTTCCAGCCATGCTTTGTAATCGTAGTCTTTCAGTCCCCGTCTGGTCCAGCATGTGGCACAGGAAAAATTCTAAAGATTACTACCCCAGAGCTTCTGCTCCTTAGTCTAGAACTTAACTCCTTGAAATCCCTTTGCAGAACAGTGCTAATAAAAGGAACATATATTTGCAAAATCTTACCAGGACTGTAGGATTTAACGAGTTGGACATAAAATAGATATTATGAGGGAATTACAGATTGTGCTTTGGTGGGAATTTCTCAAAACAAGAATCACATATCTGCTTAGCTTTGTTTGTTTAATAATAGAGGGAGGAGGTAGAAAGAAGACTGATAGCACAGATTTCTGAGAAAACATTAAAGCTTTTTGTGTTGGAAAATATGCAAGAAGTTTACCAATTGGCAGGAGATAACCAAATAAAGAAAGGGTAGTTATATTAACTTTAAACACATTGAGTAGGTAGCAATTCTGATTTAAATTGGGCCACAGGTATGAAAGTTGAAGTGTTGCAATTACCATCTGGAGCCGAATGCACGAAGTCCAGCTCAAACCCTTCTCCAGGGATGCCTGTTGGGACTGTGGCCAAAAGAATACAGTACTACGTATGGTGGACCAGGCAGCACTGAGGAAGGGTACATACTTAAAATGTCTTGTCTGTTCTCTCCACAAATGGTTCCTGACCTCTTGTTTCCAGCGTTTTCTATTTTTGTAGATGTCCAGCATCTGCAATATTTTGCTTTTTGCTTTCACTACTACATACATTGTGGTGTGCCCCTGCACAACCATTCTGAGGGTGGGCTTTTGTACCCCCCCCCCCTCAACTCTTCCTCTTATTTGGTGCTGAAGGTCTTATTCCCTTTCTGCTGTTGAACTTTCTGTGTCGCCTTTTGACGTATCAGCAAACATAATGCAGAGGGTGGAGAGGCCACTAGGAACATGATGAGCCTCGCAATCTCTGCAAACCTAGGCCTGTGTGTGCTGGTCCTGCCCACTGGAGAACAAGCTCGTCTTTGCACAACAATGCAGGCAAGCAGAACTGAAACTGCTAGCTGTAAGAGGGTTCATTTCCTCACCAGGGTGGAACCCAGTCTTTTCTACAACTAATATAATGAATACATTAAAAAGATGGGGTTTATAGCTCTCACAAAAAGAAAGGAGAAAAAAACATTAATTAATGCATGCAAGACTTCGGCAGCATTTGTGTACAAAGATATTTAAAATATTTAATCGCTTAACTGGGTGATAAGTACATTAATCAGAACAACATCCTTTCTTTTGTTGGATTTCGGTTCAAGTCTGGCCCAAACATTTGGGGTAAGGGTTCTCTCCCTATCTTAATTGTAAGTGAATTGGGGTTATGGTCTCACCACAATTCTCAGGAGACAAGACACAATAAAACATCAAGCATAATTTGGCACAAAATGACAAATTGGTAATCAGATATAGAGCTCATTAGAATGATTAGTGTAGGAAATAGAAATAGAGCTTGAGCACAGATGTTGGCAAAGACAGAGTGAACCGCTAACAGAGTGAAGACTTTCAGCTGGGAATTTGGTGAGTGTGGGAATTAGGTGCAGAGGGGGAAACAGGTGCTAAGTGATTTAATTCAAGGAACTATAAACAAATCTATCAACTTTTAAAACTTAAATTTAAAAAAAATACATAACATTTTTAAAAAAGGTTAAGACTGAGCGGAACATAAAGGGAGCCGCGCGAGGAATCAAAAATCAAGGAAAAGTCAAAGTGACGTCACGACAAGGAGGAGCACCGAGGGTAAATCAATAAGTATTTAGTTCATTGGTTAGTGTTTTTAATGGTTATTGTTCTTAGTGGTTAATGTCTTTATTGGTTGGTTTGTGGCTTTTAGTGTTAGATAAACAGTAAATTGCCTCAAAGCTAAACAAACAGTTTAAATAACTGTAGCTAACATGGCAGGATAGCTGGTGCCCGTTGCATGCATATCATGTGTCATATGGGAACTCCAGAACACTTTGTGTTTTCTGGAAAACCACATGTGCAGGAAGTTTCTGAGCTTGCGGGGCGGCTGGAGTCATTACGGTGCATACGGGAAGCTGAGAGTTTCGTGGATCACACGTTTCAGAAGGTGGTCACCCCACAGCTACAGAGAGTTCAGGCAGAGAGGAGTGGATGACTACCAGACAGACTAAGAGGAACAGGCGGGCAGTGCAGGAGTTCCCTGGGAGTGTGGCACTCACAAACCAGTATTCACTGTTGAATACCAGTGAGGGTGTTCACACCGCAGGAGAGTGCAGTCAGGAGCAAATCCATGGCACCGTGGGAGACTTGGCTGCACAGGGGGCAAAAGAAATGCAGTTGTTATAGGGGATTCGATAGTCAGGGGGATAGACAGAGGTTTCTGCAGCCATCAAGAGTCCCGCATGGTGTGTTGCCTCCCTGGTGCCAGGGTAAAGGACATCACTGAGAGGGTGCAGAACATTTTGAGGGGGGAAGGGGAACAGCCAGAAGTTGTGATCCATGTGGGAACCAACAACATTGGAAGGAAAAGGGTCGAGGTGCTGCAGTCAGAGTTTCAGGAGCTAGGGAGGAAGTTAAAAAGCAGGACCTCAAAGGTAGTAATCTCTAGATTCCTCCCAGTGCCACGCGCTAGTGAGTATAGGAAAAGTAAGATAAGACAGGTTAATGCGTGGCTGGAGCAATGGTGCAGGAGAGGGCTTCAGATTCCTGGGCCATTGGGACCAGTTCTGGGACAGGAGGGATCTGTTCAAGATGGATGGTTGGCACCTTAACAGAGCTGGGACCAAAGTCCTTGCGGGAAGGTTAACTAGTGCTGTGGGGGAGGGTTTAAACTAATTTGGCAGGAGGATGGGCATCAGGATGAAACATTAGAAAGGAGAAACAAGGTGCACAGACAGAAGTAGCACTACAGTAAAGAATAGTTCAGAAATAGGAGGGATCAGACAGGGGGCAAATGCGAGGCAATCTAAGATGAATTTAGAGTGCATGTGGGTAAACGCACGTAGCGTGGTAAATAAGTTTTAGTGAGCTGCAGGCTCGAGTCGCCACGTGGGATTATGATATTGTGGTAATAAGAGAGACCTGGCTCAAAGAAGGGGAGGATTGGGTACTATATATTCCTGGCTATAAGGTGTTGAGGAAAGAAAGGAGGGAGGCTGGCAGTATTGACTGGCTGGAAGTATTGCAAATGTTACACCCCTGTTCAAAAAAGGGGAGAGGGATAAACCCAGCAATTACAGGCCAGTAAACCCAACGTCGATTGTGGGAAAACTTTGAGACAATAATTCGGGACAAAATTAATTGACACTTGGAAAAGTATGGGCTAATAATGGAAAGTCAGCATGGATTTGTTAGAGGAAAATCACGTTTGACTAACTTGATTGAGTTCTTTGACGAAGTAATGGAGAGGGTTGATAAGGATAGTCTGGTTAATGTTGTGTTTATGGACTTTCAAAAGGCATTTGATAACATATCACATAATAGACTTGTTAGCAAAATTAAAGCCCATGGGATTAAAGGGACAGTGGCAGGGTGGATACAAAATTGGCTAAGGGATAGAAAGAGTGGTGGTGAACGGTTGTTTTTCGGACTGGAGGGAAGTAGACCAGTGGTGTTCGCCAGGGGTCGGTATTAGGACCACTGCTCTTTTTGATATATATTAATGACCTGGACTTGGGTATAGAGGGTATAAAGTTTGTAGATGACATGAAACTTGGAAATGTGGTAAATAATGTGGAGGATAGTATTAAACTTCAGGAGGACATAGACGGACTGGTGAAATGGGCAAACACATGGCAGATGAAATTTAACATTGAAAAGTGTGAAGTGATGCATTTTGGTAGGAAGAATGAGGAGAGGTAATAAAAAACTAAATGTTACAATTTTAAAGAGGGTGCAAAAACAGAGACCTGGGGATACACATACACAAACCTTTGAAAGTGGCAGGACAAGTTCAGAAGGCTGCTTTTAAAAAAAAAAGATGGGATCCTGGACTTAATAGAGGCATAGAGTACAAAAGCAAGGAAGTTATGTTGAACGTTTATAAAACACTGGTTAGACCTCATCCGGAGTATTGTTTTCAATTCTGGGCGCCACACTTGAAGAAAGATGTCACGGTCTTAGAGAGGGTGCAGCAGGTATTTACTAGAACGGTACTAGGATGGGGGACTTCAGTTATGTGGAGAGATTGGAGAAGTTGGGGTTGTTCCCCTTAGAACAGAGAAGGTTAAGGGGGGGATATGATAGAGGTGTTCAAGATCATGAATGGTTTTGACAGTGTAAATAAGGAGAAGCTGTTTCCAGTGCCTGCAAGGGTGGTGGAAGCAGATTCAATCGTGGCTTTCAAAGGGATTAGGACTTTGGCTCGTGTGGAGGATAAACACCAACGTGGATTGGTTGGGTTGATCGGACTATTTATGTTTTGTAATTTCTATGTAGTTCTACTGCAGTCGCTATTGTCAAGGGCATAGTACACTCTGTCCTTGACAGCAGTGAATGTAATAGTTCTCTCTAGATTTTACTGCACTTCTTGCAGTGGTCTTTCCGTGCTACTTGTAGGCGGGCCTCATGCCCTACAAACCAAAAACTGCAACCCTGCAGTTTTCTGCCGCTGCAGAGACCTTGTACCTTTGGGACTCTCACAATCTTAGATCATTAGTTTCTGCTGTACTTTTTCTGTCCGAGCCACTCCAAAAGATAATATTATCAATCCATGGTACTTGAGCTTGGCTCAATTTTCCGAATTAACAAACCAGATTTATTTATAGAAACTACATAAGTACAACACATACTGAACAGCCCAAAGACTGCATTTAAAAGCTTGGGACCTGAACATCCACGAGCCTTTGATTCCAGCATGAGTGCTGGGATTGGCCCATCAGAAACTCCTGCCGCTGACCCTGCTGGATTATCTGGACCAGGGAGATTCTCTATGGGCATATATTGGGTGCCCATTAGAGCGGGGGAGTCTTGTGAGTGAGGCAGTGTTGCCCAGTAACTTATCTTAATTCACTAGTTCCTGCTGCACTTTATCTCTCCAAATCACTCCAAAAGCCCAACTTGAAAATATCTATGTGCCTATTGGCGCTGCCCACAGCCTACCAAGTGTTGCCTATATTCCTCAACCCTCAGGTGGGCCCAACTTCCGTTGTTCCGTATGTTGTGGATCCCAAGCTGGGGCTGAGGAAAGCCACAGCCCCTTTGATATGGGGGAGCATGTCTGCTGCAGACAAGTCCTGTCCAAACAAGGCCAGGTGAATTCTCACAGGTCCTGGCATATCTGGGTCCCAATCTAATTCATTGTTAATTCTTTGAGGGTTTTTGGATCAAGTTGGCAATTGATTAAACAACACTAAAACACTAAGAATGCTCACTGAAGTGCACCTCCGTCTACTATGACTATGGCTAATGCAACAGGCAACTTCAGTATGTTTGTGGTATGGAAGCAGGTGCTACCCTCCGAACAAAACTTAGAAGCCCCACATTAACTACTAGGCTCCAAGTGAAAGACGTTATGATTTTGCAAGAAATAGTTTACAGAATGAATCTTCTGACATCTGTTTATGATGTCACTATACATGGGGAGCTGAGGAAATCATCCCCATTTGTCAATGAATTTGTCCACATGCATTTTGATGTGCCTGGTCTAAATTGATGTTAAAAGGTAAGGAAAGCAATTTTGTGGAAAATGCTCTCAAATTTTCTCCTTCCTTTTGTTAATTTTTATTAGCAGAAGGAGATAGAAAGAAATCTGATAAGGCAGAACCTCCTGAGAAATCTTTACGGCCAGACACAATGAAAAGCTTGCGAGAAGGTAACAAATTGGAGAGAGACATCGAAAGGGACAAAGGCGAGCCAGGTTAGCTTTAGAACTGGTAGTTTCTGATTTTCATGAAGTTTGAATTGTTCAAATCTGGGTCTGCATACATCTATTGCAGTAATGTGGTTTCAAAAATACAAACAATCTGTTTTAGTATCTCAGATAGAATCTGAAGAGAAACCAGGGAAGTTGAAGTATCAGGTGTGGATCCTTTATTAAAATGGGAGGCTATTACAGATAAATGGCTTTTAAAAAGGAACAAGAAGGGAAGAGGGAAAAAACTAATTTTGAGAAGAAATAGTGACCTGTAAAGTACTTTATAGAAAACAGAGTTAAATGGCAGAATTGATATGAACATGGGACAATAGGAGTCGTGATGAGAGAAATTAAAGACATTTATGAGACACAGGTAACATGTGAATAGCTGAAGGAGGTGTTGGTGAATCAGGTGGCAAAGCAGCCGAGGCTGTGGGGTCCCAGGAGTCAAATGGCCAAAGACAGAGTGTGAGTTAGAAGAGGAATTGAAATGGCTAGCAACAGGATCTTGGAATTGCATTGCAGAGGGAACGTTGTGGTTGAAGTACTGATCTCAAGTGCTGGACAGACTAATTTATTGTTAGCTCTTAAAAGATTTTTAGATCAAGTTGGCAATTGATTAACAACAACTTGCATTTATATAGAGCCTTTATAATGTAGTAAAATGTCCCAAGACACTTCACAGCAGCATAATTAAACAAAATTTGACACTGACATTAAAACACCATGAATGCTCACTGATATGTTGGCCTTTATTGCAAGGGGGTTGGAGTACAAGAGTAAGGAAGTCTTGCTGCAATTCTACACTGCTTTGGTGAGATCACACTTGGAGTACTGTGTACAGTTTTGGTCTCCTTACCTAAGGAAGGATATACTTGCCTTAGAGGCGGTGCCGTGAAGGTTCGCGAGATTGATTCCTGGGATGAGAGGGTTGTCCTGTGAGGAGAGATTGAGTAGAATGGGCCTATACTCTCTGGAGTTTAGAAGAATGAGAGGTGATCTCATTGCGACATATAAGATTCTTAGAGGACTTGACAGGGTAGATGCTGAGAGGTTGTTTCCCCTGGCTGGAGAGTCTAGAACTAGGGGGCATAGTCTCCAGATAACGGGTCGGTCATTTAGGACTGAGTTGAGGAGAAATTTCTTCTCTGAGGGTTATGAATCTTTGGAATTGTCTACCCCAAAGGGCTGTGGATATTCAAAACTGAGATCAATAGATTTTTGGACTCTAGGGAAATCTAGGGATATGGGGATCTGGACGGAAGATGGAGTTGAGGTCGAAGATCAGCCATGATTTTATTGAATTACGGAGCAGGCTCGAGGGCCGTATGGCCTACTCCTGCTCCTATTCCTTATCTTCCTTATGAGACGCATCCATGTTATTACAATGGCTGATGCAGCAGGTGATTTCAGTATGTTTGTGATACAGAAGGAGGCAGTACCACTTGAACAAAACAAAGAAGCCCCACATTAATTACTAGGCTCCAAGTGAAAGGCGGTACCTAAAACACTTTCAGCATTGATTTTGAAAGAAATAGTATACTGAGTGAATCTTCTGGCGTCTGTTTACAATGTCACTATACATAAGGCGCTGAGAAAATCATCCCCATTGTGGATGAAATCGTCCACATGCATTTTGATGTTACAAGGTAAGGAAAGCAATTTTGTCGAAGACGCTCTCAAATTTTCTTTATATTTTGTATTAGGAGAAGGAGACAGAAAGAAATCTGATGAGTCACAGCCTCCTGAGAAATCTTTACGGCCAGACACACTGAAAAACTTACAAGAAGGTAACAAATTGGAGAGAGACATCGGAAGGGATAAAGGCGAGCCAGGTTAGCTTTAAGCCCATAGAGCTGGTAGTTTCTGATTTTCATGAAATTTGAGCTGTTCAAATCTGGGTCCCTACACATCTATTGCAGTAATGTGGTTTCAAAAATACAAACAATCTGCTTTAGTATCTCAGAAAGCATCTGTGGAGAGAACAGGGAACTTAAAGTATCATGTACAGACCCTTCATTAAAATTGGAAGATATAGACATCATAGATATAGAATGGCTTTTAAAAAGGAACAGAAAGGGGAAGGAAAACAAAACACATATTTGAGAAGAAATAGAATGACCTGCAAACTGCTTGAGTAGAAAACAGATGTTAGATAAATGCAGAAGTAGTATTAGCATGGGCCAATAGGAGTCATAATGAGATAGATCAAAGAAATTAACAACAACTTGCATTTACATAAAGCCTTTAAGGTGGTAAAATGTACCAAGGGGCTTCACAGGAACATTATCAAACAAAATTTGACACCAAATCTCATGAGATATTAGGACAGATGGCCAAAAACTTGGTCAAAGAGGTAGATTTTAAGGAGTGTCTTAAAGGAGGAGAAAAAGGTAGTGAGGCAGAGAGGATTAGGGAGGGAATCCAGAGCATTGGGCCTAAGCAGCTGAAGACATGGCCGCCAGTGGTGGAACGATCAAAATCGGGGATGTGCAAGAGGCCAGAATTGGAGGAGCGCAGAGATCTCAGAGGTTTTTAGGGCTGGAGGAGATTACAGAGATAGGGCAAGGCTACAAAGGGATTTGAAGACAAGGGTGAGAATTTTAAGATCGAGGCGTTGCCAGAGCAGGAATTAATTGTAGGTCAGCGAGCACAGGGTTGATGGGTGACTGGGACTTGGTGCGAGTTAGGATATGGGCAGCAGAGTTTTGGATGAGCTCAAGTTTATGGAGAGTGCCAGCTGGAAGGCTGGCCAGGAGAGCATTGGAATAGTCAAGTCTAGAGATAACAAAGGCATGGATGAGGGTTTCAGCAGCAGATGAGCTGAGGCTGGGGCGGGGAGATGGGCGATGTTACAGAGATGGAAGTAGGAGCGGATATGTGGTCGGAAGCTCATTTCCAGGTCAAATAGGACGCCAAGGTTGTGAACGGCCTGGTTCAGCCTCAGACAGTGGCCAGGGAGAGGGATGGAGTTGGTGGCTAGGGAACGGAGTTTGTGGCGGGGACCAAAGACAATGGCTTCGGTCTTCCCATTATTTAATTTGAGGAGATTTCTGCTCATTTAATACTCGTTGTTGGACAAGCAATGTGACAAATCAAGAGGCAGTGGAGTGTTGCGAAAGGTGGTGGTGAGGTAGAGTTTGGTGTTGTCTGCGTATTTATGAACCATGATGTGTTTTCGGAAGATATCGCCGATAGGCAGCAAGTAGATGAGAAATAGGAGAGGGCCGAGGATAGATCCTTGGGGGACTCCAGAGGTAATGGTGTGGGAGCGGGAAGAGAAGGCGATTCTTTGGCCACAACTGGATAGATATGAATGGAACCAGGTGAGAACTAGCTGAAGGTAATGGTAGATGAGTGAGGTGGAAATGGAAGGATGAAAAACTGGCAAAGCAGATCAGGCTCCAGCTTGCCAGGAGCCTTGGAGAAGAAAAAAGCAGATCGCCTGACACAACAGCCCACCAGCACAGTATTCCCGTTGGGGGTGGGGGTGGGGGGTCTGCACCCGAAGCACCAACCTGTCTCACCCCACCCCCTGCCCCAGAGAAGCCAGCACCCACTTCCCACATCGTCAGCACTTCCTGCCAAAGGAAAAGTGGAAACTATAGTTAAGGTCTGAAGTTAATAGAGCTGATATTAAGGTCTGAGGGCTATAGCGTGCCCTTTGAAGGATAAGGCAGTGTTTCTGAGCTTCATTGGAACAATTTAGAAGGCCAAAGGCACAGAAGTCAGAATGGAAATAGGAAGGGGAATTGAAATAGCAAGCGATTGGTAGCTCAACATCACCGTTGCAGACAGAATGGTGTTTGAAGCACCATTCTCAAGTGCTGACATAATTGGGTAATGAATTGCAATTACGGGTATTGGTGCTAGCTGAATATCTCATCTCTTCGAACCTCAGAGGTTCTGTCATGCTTTTTCTGTTTCATTTTGCCTTTAAACACTGGAATATGCACCTTCTTACTGCAACCATTTTTATTTCTCTAAATGTGACTCCATGATACACTGGATACTGAAGCAAGCAGTACCCTCTGACCAATACTTAGAAGCCCCACACTGATTACTGGGCTCCATGTGAAAGACAGTACCTAAGAAGCTTTCAGCATTTACAATTTTGCAAGAAATAGTATATGGAGTGAATCTTCTCGTAGTGCTTGAGGATTGTACCATTGGATGTTAAGAGGAATTTTTTTGTTGGCCTGTCAATGTTTTAACTGGAATACACACGGTTGTACCTTGCAAGTGTTTGCATTCAGGGACCATATCCGATAGTATTCTCCAAATACACTCGGAGTCAGTTGGGATGCATTGAATGTCCTCAGATCTTTTCGATTGAGTGGCAATGCAGAGATCATTTGCATAAATGAATCTTTGCAATCAAAGGATTCTAGTTAGTTATCAGTGTAGATATTAAAAAGCAGGGTTGCTAGCACTAAGCCTTGGCGCAATCCATTCCGTTCAGTGTGTCACCGACCTTACTTACCATCCATCTCTACAAAGAAACATCGACTCTAGCGCAGGAAGGAGGTGACCTAGACCATTTTGCTATTTCTCAAAATGATTGCCAGTTTCAGAATTAGTGCACAGTGTCATAAGCAGCCGACAGATCAACAAACACGGCCTCTACTTTTGCAGGTTTCAAAGCCATCTTCAATGTATTGAGTTAGATTCGTAACTTGTCCACAGTATGAATGATCTGCTGTAATGGTGATGGGAAAAAAAATAAGGTACTCACACTATAGCATTGAGGAAGGCTGCAATATAAATGATTAAATAAACAAATGTACTCCAAAGCTTTGGTATACTACTGTGTTGTCCACAGGATAAATGTGCCAGACAAAGAAACACAAAAGCAGGAAGCTAGCATCTCCTGTTTCCAACTCTGCCAGTATTTCACTATACGCACCATCAATCGCCCTCTTCTTCCCACATACCAACCCAGAGAGACATCCAGCCAGGGGGCATTAGTGAATGAGTCAGAGGGCAGTGCACAGGGTGATTCACAAAGAATAAGGAAGGAAACATGAAGGTCAGAAGATGTTGTACCTCACTTGAAGGACCTGGGGACTCTCATCTCGTGGGTCTTGGTTTTAAAAAAAACAATGCTAGCAGACAATAAAATGTGCAGAATCTGAGCATAGTCTCCGACAACATGCAGCACATGGTAGGCCAATTGGAGGAGTCCACAACCTGCATCTGTGGCACTGTCATGGATGGCTTCTTTGCATTGCACGCCACCCTTGAGTTTTTAGCAGCTCCAGGCAAATCTTAAGTGGAGGCTCCTACTACAAAGCAACCTGTGCTTCTGCCATAGATGTTAAGACTGCTGCCGTAAAGGTCTGGAATGCCAGATTTTAGTGCCAGATCTTTTCTGGCCTCTAAACAAGGTCTGTTTTCCTCCAGACCAGTGGTAATGCAGAGTCAGTGTCCAGTACTGATGGATGGCAGGAATGTACCCGCGTGTCTCTCAGGATAGCATCACATGTTGGCTTCCCACTAGTTTCCTCAAATGCCTGCATATGTGGTAGTAATGAAGCAGAGGCAGGCTGCCTGTGCAACCTATAACAGGTCCATCTTGGGGCATACCCACCATGAGATGAGGGCCACTTTGGTACCAAGAGAGATTAAATTGAAACATGCCAGTCCTGCTGCTCAGGGGACACTTAGAAGGAGCTCCAGATTGGCATTAAAAATTCACGCATCACATACTAACACAGCGTCGAGAACTGCACACAACATGGCTTGAAAATAACATTATTGCAGCACCAAAGTTGTGCATGCAGACATTGTTTTTAACAAGATTTGGAAGTGGCTTTAACAAAGTGGCATGAATGGGAGCTATGTGAGTTGATGTGCACAGAGAAGGAATACAGATGGTGGCATACTTGTGGTGGAAAGGGGGAAGATGTAGATTCGACTGTTCATGTAGTGGCCAGATGTGGTGGTCAGGAGTAGGTCCCCATATCAGATTGGCGTAAACGTCTTCACATCCTCTTCAAATTGTTGCCGGTCCTCTGATTCCTTCATGTTGAGGCTTCTATGTATGGCAAGATTGTATAGGAGTCAGTCAGAACTATAATTCTTGAGTGCCTAGTCTGCACGTTTTGCAAAACACCCCAGAACAATCCAGACACATGAAGTGCACTTTCAACATTCAAATTGTGTGCTCTACGATAACTCTTAAGAATGGACCTTATTTTGGCAATGCTCAGCTGGTATCCTGGGAAAGCGCAGAGGTGTCTTGAGCCATGGCTGTGGAGATTAGACTTTGATTCCTGGAGCCACCCAGAGATGTGGCTTCCTGGATCAGAGTGTGCTGGCATGATGGAATGTTTTAAAATGAAGGCATTGTGGCAGCTTGTAGGTAATGCAGTGCTGTTGGTCACAAACGAGCTGGACATTGAACGAGTGGAATCCTTTCCTGTTGACAGTGATGGCATTGATCAAGGAAGCATGTAATGGACACGTGGGTGCAATCTGTGACTCTTTGGATCTTGGGGAATCCTACACTCAAAATTTCAGGGTTTTTGTTATGCTACCCATAAGGAAGTGGATGAATTGGCTTGCTCTAGCAAACTATGCACCTGTGACGTGCTTTATGCATCGGTGCCTAGCTGATTGGCTAATGTCACTGATGTCCCCAGTGGAAACTTGATATGACCCTGTTGCATAAAGATTAATGGTAGTTTTGATCTTTACAGTCACTGGATCGAATTGAAGCACATGGCATAACTTATTGATGGCTTCCTTTGTGAAGCATGGCCTGCGCAAATACGGTTCCTGAGTCTGTATATTCTTGGGGATGGACCAGTGGGCGGCTGCCATACACTTCCTGTGCTGCCTAGCCTCCCTCCTTTGCTCTTCTTCTCCCTTTGAAGAACAACGATATGGGGGTATTTCCAGTGGGAATTGGTGGGGATGGGGGTGGTTAATGGTTGCCCCACAGCAGAAGATACACATGTGAATAGTAAAACAGTTATCAGCAGTGAAAACTTGACCAAAATCAGCTAAGAAATAAGCTTTCTTGTAAAGAATCTGGTGGGCTTTTTAAATCAATGCCCAGCCTTTCTGTGGCACCGAGCAACAGTGGACTCCCATTTTATGACGTTGAGCATTATCAATAAAAGTGGGACGTGTGATATCACCAAGTCATTACCACCTCTTTTAAATATACCCACAGATGCTAGGGCAGGCACATCTGCCAGAAGTTGTCAGGAAAGAGGGGGTTGCGTTAATTTGCCTACCAATAGTGGAAGCCCACACCACTAAGGGCACATGAGGGATGTTCGCCATACCATGAAAGCCAGGAAGTCCAGTCAAAGAGTAGGGGAAAGAGGGTGATCGTTTTCTCCACACCCCCTCCCTGGGAAAGAAATCGTTGTCCCTCATCCCCCTTTATAAGAGGGCTGCTTTAGCATCCTAAAAGAAAAATTTGTCCCTTAAATCTTTGGGGGCCTGGGCCATGATCTCAGTTTGGACCCCCAAATGGTCCACACAACTGTCAGTTGTCAAGGAGATGGCCTATTCTGACCAGATGTATTCCACCACTGCTTGCTGGGCCCAAAATGCGCAAACTCTGAATTAAGGGCGTCCCGATTCTTTACTGCCCCCTCCCCCAACAGGCCATTCCAGAAAGTTCAACATAAGATTTGGGACCCAGGATACTTGGATCCAGGCCTAGTTTCCAGTTCCAGCCCTTCCGGTGGGCACCCACCAAAGTTACAGCAGAAGTATACTAGAAGTGCTGTGGATTTTCGGGGTCTTTCTTTTTAAATGAGCTTAGTTGAAGGGTTACTGTCTTAGCTGACATTTGATCAGTCTGGTTGTCTTTTGTTGTTTCACACCCGACTATATTTAGAAGCAAGGAAGAGACACCCAAGCAATTCTCATGCACTTTGTAGCATCTGGTTTCAGAGAGAAACTGGCAGATATAAGGAAGCATGTTGGGCTGCTGTTCTGTCAGTTGTGGATGGTGCATAATGCAGGAAGACCCAACCAGAACTGTGGAACTAGTATGGAACTAATGATCTTTGTTGAGCATTAATGTGAATTACTAAAAAAAAGATGGTTTCCCTTTCTGCAGGTATTGATGGGCCCGGAGCCTTCATAAGTAATGAGGTACATGACGTTAGCACCAAAATCCAAATCCTTTCAGTTGGACAATCCATGACAGCCAGTGATGATGTTGAAGCACTCCTGGACTCTGCATCAAAACCAGACATCCAAGAAGTAATGGAACAAAGGGGTAGGAATGTTCTATAGATCCTGTTTAGATCCAGTTAAAAGAAACTGAGACAATCTAAGTAGTAATGCTATTTGTGAACATGGTAAAATAGAAGATGAGCTGAATAATTGTTGTACCTAATTATTGATTGTGTTTTCCAGTTTGTAATTTTTGCATTGGCTCAGTGGTTACACACTTTCCTCGAGTCAGAAGGTCATGGGTTCAATTCCCACTCGAGAGACTTGAGCAACTAATCTAGGCTGACACTTCAGTGCAGCACTGAGGGAGTGATGCATTGTTGTAGGTGCCAACTTTTGGATGAGAGGTTAACCCAAGGCCTAGCCTACCCTCTCAAGTGAAAGTAAAAGATTCCATGGCACTATTCGATAAAGGGCAAGGGAATTCTCCTGGTGTCCTGTCCAATATTTATCCCTCATCCAACATCACTAAAACAGATTATTTGAGCATTAATATTGTTGCTGTTTGTGGGACCTTGCTGTACACAAATTGGCTGCTGCATTTCTCTACTTTGTCACTGGCTACACTTCAGAAGTACTTCATTGCCTGTGAAGTGCTTTAGGACGTCCTGAGATCATGAAAGGCACTATATAAATGCAAGTTTGTTCTTTCTTTCCTTCTACTAATATAGTTTACATTAATGTCCATTTATAATGTACTCGACAGCTCTCTGCAAGGCAGACTGAGTCCCTTGAACTTGAAAAAAAATCACCTGTTGTGATTTATGTACCTCCTTGTATCATCAGTCGCACATTGGTTTGTTGGCTGGCATAAGCAAATAAGATGTTGGGTACATGGATGAGATGCTGGAAATTAGAAATAAGAAAATGGGTGTTCCAAGAGCCAATGGAGTATGTTTCTTTTTCAGGTTTTTATTTTAATGTCGTCTTCTAATTTACCAATTCCATTTTTTTTCCTTAACTTTGTCTGTTTGAAAGTATCGCATTAAAAGATTGCCGATACCAATGCAGTGCAGAACATGGTGCTGCTGAGATCCCAGTCACAGCTACTGAGCAGAGATCATTCCTTCCCCCTCACCCCTGCTGAAGGAAGACAATAATCAGATTAATCTCTGGCCTGCTTTCATGCATTTGATTGTGTTTGGCTTAGAGCAGTATTGGTGGAGTCTTGGGAATAAGTGGTCAGCTGCTGTTCCATCTTCAGGATGTGAATGACCAGAGAGAACAGGCAGAGAAAAAGATAAACTACAGCTGTGTCAGCTGAAATTGCAAGATTACCCCTTCAGCCAATCAGACTTCAGCTATTTATTCTAACGTGGCTGTACCCATTTTAAAAAAAGATATATTGAGAGTTTACTGACAAACTGTTCTGAATCATTGTAATACTATGGAGGCATCCAGCTTGCACACTGTATTTTCTCCCCACCAGGGGACTGCTTTCTCCTTCATGTGATGATTTTGGGAAGGCTGATTATCATTGTAGTTAGCTTGATGTTCTGTAATATTGTGATGCTATGGCTGTACTGTTAAAAGAAAAAAAAATCTACAGAATCATCAGAAAACGGAAGTTCCTCCCCTTTTCGATCACTTGTGAGTAACTTGGTCATACAGATCAAGAAGATCACTATTCTGTTCTGACTTAGCTGATTCTGTTAGCTAGTCTGACGGGGATGGTACAATTTGCCGCAGGTTTCTGGCCTAGGGAGGTAAAAATCAGCCAGGATCTTTGCTCCTGATTGATAGGGTATGGTAGCCTTGTGGTTATGGTTCTCGACTAACAACCCAGAAGTTGAAAGTTCAAATCCAATCATGGCAAATTGTGAAATTGACTTTAAAAAAAATCTTAGTTCCGATGGTCACAAATTACCATCATGACCCACTGGGTCACTAATGCTCTTCCGGGAATGACCTGCTACCCCAACCCAGTCTGGCCTATCTGTCACTTCAGTCCCAAACTATGTAATTGACTCTTAATGCCTTCAGGGTAATTAAGGATGGGTTATAAATACTTCCTTGTCAGTGCCCACATCCCATGAACAAATAAATATATATATATTTTTTTTATATATAGATATATATATACATACTTTTCTAAATCCAACAACCTCTGCTAGAAGTGGCATGTTGCAGTCTGTTTCTATCGACTCTATCCCTCCCTTCATAATTTTAGACAACTCTTATCAAATCACCTCTTAATCTCTTCTGTTCCATCGAAAACAGCCCCAATTTTTCAAGTCTGTCTTTGCTTTTGTGTTTCCTTATAGCAACAGCATCCTGGTGAATCTGCACCATTAGTCTCTCTCTTGCCTCAACATCTTTCCTATAATGTGGAGCCCCAAACTGCACACAGTGCTCCAAATATGGGCTTGCTAAGGTTTTATATAGACTCACTATTACATCTCAAACTTTATATTCTATGCCTCTTGCCATAAAACAAAGTATTCCATTAGTTTTTTCTAATGGCCTTATCCACTTGAGATGCAGCTTTTAATATCTTGTGAACCTGAATCCTTAAATTCCCTTTCAGTTCCACATCACTGAACCTTCCCCATTCAAAAAATGCAATTTTTTCCCCCAAAATATACCACCTTATGCTTACCGACATTTTTTTGTGTTAACTTTGAGTGACAATCAGATCACACTCGAACTGTGATGCCCATGTGGTCAAGTAGCCTACTGACATTCATTGCCATGGCTCATATGTGAAGAATGGCACTTGAGTAGGTACTGGAGGGTGTTTAGTTCCAGTGGAACCATATCGCAGCAAGAGGTCAGTGCCTTGAGGTGAAGAGGAAGGAGTGGAGAAAAAAACCCCACAAAACTAGCTTATGAACGGAAATTCTCTGCTTCCAACTACCTTTCACTTTTTCAGAGTCCAACTATAATATTCCTAAAAATGAATATTATAGTTGGATTTCTCCAGAAACATGACAACTTGTGGTTCAGATCCACTTGGTTATTGGAGCTCCGAAGTAGTTACCAATGAATCACATTGGCAACTAAATCCAAATGCCATCAGCTTATATATTTTATAGTGTCACCATGACAATGATTTGGCTGACAGATTTTGGCTTTGTAACTAGGTGGCCATTGTAGGGAGTTTTCTGTCTCTTCTTGCCCTTAATGTGTACTTTTATCGAACAATTGCATGGTTTAGAATGAAGCCTTAGTATAGGTAATGACCTATTCTTTCCCCAGTGAAAAAGATACTTCAAAAATTACACAGTCCAAGGCCTGAGGTAGCTGCGAAAGCTGCTGCTGCTTGTCTCTTAGAGCTGAGCTCATGATTTTGATGCTCAGCACGTAGATCATGTCCATTGTACAGTGAAATCCATTTTCCTCATGGCCTGAATTAAAAGGGTCTCTGGTTTTCTGCTAAGTTTGGAAGATCAGTGTAGGTATTCTCATGTGGCAGACATTTAAAAAAAAATTCAGGGTAAAAATGTTATGTTCTGCTTTCAATGTAGCATCTCCCAGTTGCTGTCAGAAACACTGGGCCTTTTCTTAAAAAAAATGGAAGTATTTCTGGTTCAGTAACAGAATCAGAGAATGTAGCAGCATAGAATCAGGCCATGTGGCTCATCATGGTGTTTTTTCCACATGAGCTATATAGTGTAATCCCACTCTCCTGTTCACTCCCTGTTTCTCCTTATCAAGCAAATGTCTAATTCTCTTTTTAAAAGAAGTTAAACAATAGTTTGCAGCAGATAATTACACATTCTAACCACCGTCCATATAAAGAAGTTTCTTCTAACGTCTCCTTTTATTCTTTTTGTGATGACCTTAAATTTGTGCCCTCTTGTGTCATTTTGTTCACCAGTCACTATTTAGCCTGTTGTAACTCTTCATAATTTTGAAGATGTTGATGAGATTATCCCATGATATATTCAGCTCTAGTGGAAAAAGACTTAACCCCTCAAATTTCTCTTCATAACTGTAGCCCCTTATCCCTGGTAAAATTTAGTACGTCTACACTGCACCTTTTCCATTGTTTTTATCTCCTTCCTGCAATTGGATGCCCAAAACTGTGCACAATACTCCAACTGCTGCCTAACTAGGGACTTGTACAAGTTCGACAACTTAGTTACTTTCATGTGTATTCCATTCCTCAATATATAAAGCCAGTTATAGCATTTGCCTCTTCTGAGCGTATTCTACTTTCACAGCCACCTTTAAAGACCTGTGTATCTGCACACCAATGCCCCTCTGTTGCTTTACGTCATTTAACATTTTACTATTTAAGGTGTATGTCCACTTCCTACTCCCTATCCTTACTTGCAAAATGTATTCCTTAACATGTTTCTACATTGAGCTAAATCTGCTATCTATCTGCCCATCTTGCTAGCCTATCTATTTCCTCCTGCAGTCTTTTGCAGTTCTTGTCGTAAATTGCCATAATTTGATAACATCTGCACATTTCAGCATTGTTCCCTCAATTTCTGAGGCCAGATGATTTTTGTATACTGGCGGATCTCCCACAGCGTGAGTTGAGGAAATGCACTTTTGTTACAATAAGGGTGTTATGCCATTTAATGCACAATGTTTTATCAGGATCATTGATTTACATTGACTGTCAAATTCTGCATTCGTTACATGATATTCTAGAACTTTTATCAGTGTTCTGGGATTTATTTTTTTTAAAATTCATTCTTGGGATGTCTGCGTCACTGGCAAGGCTGGCATTTATTGCCCATTCCTAGTTGCCCTTGAGAAGGTGGTGGTGGGCCTTCTTGAATGGCTGCAGTCCATGTGGTGAAGGTACTCGCACAATGCTGTTAGATAGGGAGTTCCAGGATTTTGACCCAGTGACGATGAAGGAATGGCGATATATGTACAAGTTGGGATAGTGTGTGACTTGGAGGGGACCTTGGAGGTGATGGTGTACCCATGCACCTGCTGCCCTTGCCCTGCTAGGTGGTGGAGGTCATGGGTTTGGGAGGTGCTATTGAAAAAGCCTTAGCGAGTTGCTGCAGTACACACTGCAGCCACGAGGTGCCAGTGGTGGAGGAAGTGGATGTTTAAGGTGGTGGATAGGCTGCCAATCAAACGGACTGCTTTGCCCTGAATTATTATTTTTTTTAAATTTCAAAATATTCTTTATTTCATAAAATTTAAGGATACACACAGTTCAATGTAAATATCACCATTACAATTCAAAGCAATACAATTCAGATTGTACACACCACGATCCCATTATTACAATTCAAACACAGTACCTATCTTATAATAGATGGTGAACAAGACAAGGTAGATGGCTTTACACAGTGGTCTTTCCCCATAGTGCCTTTGCGTAGGCCGCACCTCGCTTCAGTGCGTCCCGCAGCGCATACTCCTGGACCTTGGAGTGTGCCAGTCAGCAACACTCGGTCGTGGACACCCCCTTCAGCTGGAAGATCAGCAGCTTTCGGGTGGACCAAAGGGCCTCCTTCACCGAGTTGATGGTTTGCTTTGTCCTGAATAGTGTCGGACTTCTTGAGTATTGTTACAGCTGCACCTATCCAGGCAAGTGGCAAGTATTCCATCACACTCCTGACTTGTGCCTTGTAGGTGGTGGATGGGCTTTGGGGAGTCAGGAGATGAGCCACTCACCCCAAATCGGATGCAAGTGTATTACACGTGTAATTGCGCTACAGTGAATTGCCTCTCTCTTTTACGCCCGTCTATTTATTCCTGTCCCCGAACACGTCTTGACTTATTATAATGGCTCCACCCCAGGCTAAAGAGCCGTAATTGCGAATTTCCTACATTTTAAGCTGGTTCAAAACTTGTGTAAAATTAAGCTCAGAATTTTAGGCGCAGCAGGAAAGAGTCATTTTTCTGGTGTTTTATTGCAATTTTTGGAAACCTGCACTGCATTTTCTGTTTGAATGCATTTTTATGGCATCCGTATAAGTGACTTTAAAAATTAAAAAGCTTCCACGATTACATGCTAGGCCTAATGTGCATGAATGATAATCAGATGGCTTGCAACTTTAATATTCATTCTTAAAAAAGGACTATAGCGTGAGTTCATCAGTTTCTTCAAGCCCCGATTGTTTATGCGGTTCTCCACTTGTTTATACCCATTTTTGTGTTTCAGCTTGTTAATGAGATTGGCAGACATCGGCAAAATGAACGTCATTTTGGGTGTAACTTCCCAATTACGCCCCCACAGGAAATTCTACCTCAAGATTCTGTTTCTGTGGTGCAGGCTGGCATCAGAGTTGTGTTGCAGTTTCCCACCTCCTTTGGTATAGCTTTCCTCATTCTTTCGATGGAATTTAGACTCCATGTAGAAAACTTCCATGCTTCTGTTCCTGTTTCTTTCATCTAGAGTTTTGTGAACTTCTAATTTTTTGGTGTTTGCTTTTTGCCCTGTTGCATCAACTCTGCTGAAACTTCCTTCAAATGAACTGAGATGCAATATTTATGGTTGCTACTTGTCTGTTTTCTCATCAGCCAGTTGGGTTTTTTAAAACACCAGGTACAGTTTCAACTGGGAATACAATGACCACTTACTTCTAAGATTGCTTTTTGAAGGCTTCAGCTGGTAGTAATTGTCCAGGTGACAACCCTTACGTTAGCCATATGAGGCCTTTACACGCAGAGGTATCTTGGTGGAAGCCATGCGCTGCTTCAGGGTCAGCAGTCTATGTTTTTCCTCCCTTTTGAATGTTTTATTCTTGTCTATGAAGGTTGAACTGAATACAATCCGGAACACAGACTTGTAATGTAAACATGTTAGCATAGCAAATTAGAGTTAACTTTCTTGTGTATTCACCAGGTGTGATGGCAATACCAACTGATAGAAGATAATTAGCCTAGAGTGGGTTGGGCCCAGTCCTTTTTCTGTTTTTTTTTTCTTTGCATGCATTTATAATTACACTGTGTACTTTTGGAGAGTCTGCAGTTTATTTTCTACTTCAAAGAAGTATATTCCACAGCCCCATTGTTTTAAGTTTACTGTAATTTATTTTCTTTTTGGTCTCATTGAGAGTACAGCTTGGCAGCCTGCTGCCAGGCCTATGCCAACGCTGGTCTCTAACTATCACTTTACGATGGACAAGAATAAGCATTCTTGTAGGTCAAACAGCAAGAGCATTTGAATTGCAAATATAGTTTAGTCCTTAATTTGAAGTCAGTTCATTTGAATTATTGGCTAATAATTTTTTTTGCACTTTTATTTACATTGCCATTTTGTTTACATTGGTTAATTTAAATTGTTAGATATTTTGAGTTTCTTTCATGCAAAAAAAAAGCTTCAAATTATCAGGAATGGACAGTAGCAAATCATGAGTCAGAGTCCCAGTGTTTGCTGCCGTTCCAGCTCCCTTAGTTCAAATAAGGGTCAGTGGTTATTGATCTGAATGTTTAAAAGTGAGAAATTCTATCCTTAAGAACTGGGATGAGAAAAGATAAATCCTATGGATCTGTTTGCCTTGGTGAATTGTGCCTCCTGCTAGCTGATTACCGAGAAGGATTGGCAGTGGTTACAGAAAGGTTAAAGTGCTAGAGTGCCACGGCCTCCAAGTGTTTACGGAAGAGTTGTAATGAACATCACTAAAGGGATGGGCAATAAATGCTGGCCTCGCCAGTGATGCCCACATCCCATGAACGAATTTTAAAAAAAAGAAAATAATGGCAAGGAGAAATACTGTGTAGTCCTGATAATGTAATTTTTTGCTCCAAAAAATGTGAATTATCCAATAAGTTAAATAAGATAAGGCACATAAAACAGCAAAATAGGAATTTAATGCTAAAAAATTTGAATTAGCACATAATAAATTAAGTATTTTTGAATTAAGAGAAATTGATTGTATGAGCTTTCAGAGCAGCTGTATTCACTATGTCTGCCATTTTGGACAGCCCTAATAAACAATCTAGTTGCCTTTGGACAAAAGTCATATTTGACCCTGTAGCTGACAACGCATGACTATTAAGTCTTCGTGCCGTCTGTTAATTTTTTATTCAATGCAAGTCACTTTTTTTTAAAAAATGATTAATTTATGAAACTTTTGAATATGGGGTAAATAAACTTCGTATAAATACAGGAATCTCTGGAAGCATGAACTTTGATGAAGATGATGATGAGGATGAGGAGAATGACAATACTTCGGGCTCACAGGGTTATGAAAATGTCAGACCCTCGTCTGCCACCAGCAAGCAATCAAACAAGGTGAGTGATTAATTCTGCTTAAGGGGTTTGATTTTAAAGGAACATTGTTGTCCCTTCAGAGAGGGTGAGAGGTTAAACAATTGTGATACCAGTTTAAAGTGTGAATAGCGCCTCCTCCCCGCCACAGAATATTTTCTGAAGTTGAGAGAGCACATAGATCTCTACTCACAGTCCTCTGCCTGAGCTACTTTGTAATTGTTTGCTTGACCATGAATTTTCATCCTTTGCTCTCATATTTATATAAAAATATATTTTTCCTGTTCTCTGGGAAGTTTCTGGCATCCACTCAGCAACTCCCTTGCTAACGTGATTTAGTTCTGGAATTCACTACGTGGTGATATGGGCAGGAATTTGATTCCCTTCACTCTGCGGCATTGTGCTGCTGTGTACTTTACTGCTAGATTTTTAGTTATGGAGTGGAATTAAAATCTGTGTAGTGTCATGTAACTGGTTCACGGTTCAAGGGGGTAGGGTGGTTTGGTCTCTGAGCTGTGGCTGAGGGATGTGTCTGGGCTATGGCAGAGGGGTTGATGCGATGGAGAGATGTGTTCCTGGGCTGCTGAGGGCAAAGATGTGTTTTTGCGTGGAAGTGGGTTTCATCACTCGATCAGAACAAGAGAAATGGGTGTAGCTGGCATTTTTCCATGGCCTGTTAAACAGCTGTCAAAAAGCTGAAATGCCGGATATTGTCCTGAAATAAAATTTCTGGAAGTTAGCATTGGACTGAATGGGTAAAAATAATAAATATCTTCCCAAAAGAATCGGTTAAAATGTTAGACCATCATTTCTTTTTCTGGGACCTGCATTCATGTCCAGCCCATGGTTTGGGTTGGAAGTGCCTCTCTGCCGGCCATCAGGGTCCCACATGAAATAGGTTTGGGCAAATTAGTCTGAAGGATAGATGTTTGTTTTCAATATGCCATGTAGAGTGACGTCACAGCTCAATTCTTTGGGGAAATCTCTGAGTAGAGGCCAGGAATTTCTCCAGAGAGAAAAAAAGAGATAAAGAAAGTATTTTTCTATAAATATAAATATGAAATATTTATATAAATATGAATGGAGAAGTAAAGATTAGAGGGCTTGTTTCCCTAAGCTGTTCTACCCTTTAGAAACAATTTACAATATGCTAATGAATGGATAAATTCACCAATCCTGTACTTCCATTGGGAGTTGCATTCAAAGGGAGAGTGAGTTGGGTATGGGGCCACAATACTGTAGCTCTGATTCATTGGCCTGCACTCCTTTTAAGCACAGCTCCTGAATGGGAATACCGGTTTGGTAAATTCATCTCTGGCTCAACTTAGTTCTAGTGAGTGCAGCTGCACAATACAAAACTGCCCCTAATTTGACAAGAATAGGCAGTCTCAACTTCCATGATGGTCAAGAGAATGAAGGCAACACCCAGTATGGTACTCCACCACAGAGATCAGAAGTCTCAAGTTCAATTCCCCAATCTATGCTGATCTCACCTGGAGTAGAAGTTGTGATGCTACAATTTGCCTCAGCTCCGAGGCTAAGTGGGGAGAAAATCAGCCAGCCTTCTCACTCGTGATTGTTATCCAGTGACTCCTGCTGGAAAGTGCATGTATGCACATTGGGTAATTACAGGTTTAGACTCCCATTATGATGCCCTCCATGATGGAATTGTCTACTAGCACTATTTAGACTCTCCTGAAGAATGCCCACTTAGTCAAGATATCAGTGGACCACTGGCACAATAATCCAGCAAGTTAGAACCTTAAGGAGTGGAGAAGAGAAAAGTGTGTAGAAGAAATTAGCAGTGTGTCTCAGAATTGCTAATGAGGGACATAAATGTTCTGGTGTAGTGGGGTGCTGCTGTGAAGTTGAGGTTAAGATGTTATTGGGGCAGTCTCCACAACAAAGACAGAATAACTGGTCACTAATTAAAGAATTTGGCCATTTGCCATGACAGGAGTGACAGTCTACTGAAAATTCTGTTGCAGTGGTCCTACTTCTGTTGGCAAAAAATTCTAGACCTGGCCCCTGCGGTGTTACACAGATTTGATACATTGATTATATTGAGTTCTTTACTTCTAATTTGTAGGAACCAGCTGCTGCCTCACTCCCTCCTTCTGGCTCTGGCTTAAACTTGATTGAGGTAGACAGCTTGGAGGAGTTTGCACTGAGGCCTGCCCCTCGAGGAATAACCATCAAATGTAGGATCACTCGGGACAAAAAAGGAATGGACCGCGGTCTCTACCCGACCTACTTCATGCATCTTGAGCGGGACGATGGAAAGAAGGTGAGGCAACCCTCGCTTGTAGCTGTAGACTTAAATGGAATAAAATTAAAATATAAATTCACCAACTCCAACAGTATTGATGTTGACTAGTGCTTCAATTCAAATTTCAGTACTATCCGTGGGGAATCTGATATTTTTTATTGAGAGGGGCAGCTAAATTGTCTTCACATATGTTGCCTGAATGATAGAAGTGTTGGAGTAGGATCATGAATGATTGGAAAAAGCATGGAAAGACTATGGGGAAAAAATTGAGTAGTTCCAGTAAACATATATTGCGTGCCTAAATATGGGAATCTCCACTTGCAAATCATAAGGGTAGCTTGTGACCTGTCTATAAATACATTTGTAGAGAGGGTTGCCTGTGGTGAGAGGGGAAAAAAGGGAATAAATTCACAAATTCAAATGGACGACGTGATGCATTGGGTTAGAACACTTCACTTCTTGAGTTTAAATTCCGATTAGGTGCATAGGATGAACGTGTCCTCTGTCTGAGAACAATGTGGCATAAAACATGTCCTTTCACTTCTGGGTTCAGGGTTCATATCCAATCAAGATTGACTCAGGAAAGTCTGCTCTCTTTGCCAAGCTCAAAGGATCCTATGAGGCATGAGTTTGGGTTGTCTCAACCCAGTTCTTATATAGACGGAGGTCCACAGCACAAACTGTCTGTATTGTACACACTTAGGTACAAAATTGGCATTTTCACAAGATTAGCTGGCATGGCCAATGGAACTGTTACTTCAATTAAGCATTTTTGAGGTGCAGGTAAAATAATGCACAGAAGACGGCACAATGGCACAGTACAGTGACATCATGTTTTGAATTGGATTTGGCACTGCAGATGTACTTTTTTTTACTTGAGTCTAATTTTATCTGAAAACTGCAATTAAAAGTTCATGTTAATGCAGAATCTGAGATAATACAGATCATTTTCCAAATATATGCTTCCTGTGGGGAACCTCACCTGCCACCAGTGCATATTTGGAGGATTATCCCTGGATGCCATTAGTATGAAGTGTTCTATTCTGTGGCACTGAATTCTTCACCCTGATAAACACATTGAAATACCCAAAAATCCTACTGGGCTGCTGTTGTGACTGGAGAAAGTTAGAGTGGAGGAACTGGCTGTGCTGAGAAGAACAAAACTCTCTGAAAATTGTATTGCTTTGTTTATCACAGTTATTTTTGTTAGCTGGAAGAAAAAGGAAAAAGAGCAAAACTTCCAATTATCTGATATCCGTTGATGCGACAGACCTGTCACGAGAAGCTGAAAGCTACGTAGGGAAATTAAGGTAAGTGCATTTTGATGAAATGGTAAAGTACAAACTACCTGTTAAAGTCCTGTAAACATGCTAAAGGTTTTCATAAGCTGCAAACTTCGGTATGTGACTTGTGCGTTGGCACGATTAATGTTGCCGGTTGGCATAAATGTGTGTATGAATGTTACATTGGTGCAATCCATATACTGGGCTTTGAAGACTTCAATTTTTCTTCAGTGGTTAGTTTATTTAAATAATACTAATTGATAAATTGCTAAGCAGGCACAAATCGCAGTTCGAATCTTTCATTTTGGATAGGCCTTTGAAGGACTTGGCAATGCAGTGGGTTTGTGCAGTGTCCTTTTACCTTTGATGGGATGACAGTCACATTCGTCTATTTCTTTGATAGTGAGACAGTCTAAACCAATTTCTCTGTGCCCATAAACAATAAAAAAATAAATTGATAATCTTACTCAGCGATGCTATAAGAATGAATGGTGTTGGAAATGCTGTGCTAATATAAGTATCTTAGGTTTGGCTGAAGGGACATTATTGGACTGGATTAAAAGACATTTATCTTGCATGTCACTTGCACAATCTTTGACTTGGGAATGCTTGATGGAGAAATATAAAGGGAGCTTTACTTGTACCAACCTGTACTTCGCCTGATCTAGGAGTGCTTGCTACTGACATTAGAAGTGGAAAAGTGTTCCATTCCACAGCACCAACATTCTTTATTAGTTCAAAAAAGATGTAGCAGGTAAACCTTAGCACTATCACTCAAAGGCAATTCCATTCGGTAGGCTATAAGGACAAGAGTATAGTGTACTCATTAATCAAGAGACTGTGCTGTCTCAAATCAAATAGGTCTTTCGGGATATGTTGGCCGTATCTAAATGGTCAGCAATGATCCATGCAATATTCTGATTGTCCTCAATCACTGCAAGTAAGTAGCTTTGCGGGTAGCAAATTTTGCTGAATGGCTCCAATCTTGCTCTGGATCCCTGAGGATATTATTTGATGCAATTCTGCATTGTTGGAACTGATCTCATCAGAACCTGAAATAGGGAAGAAATCTATTAATGGTAGCAAATCAGACATTGCAATGTGAGCTGAACTCCAAACAATTGAAAGCTTAAGTAATTGGTTTAATGCAGGAGTTGCCAAGCCTTTATCTAAAAGGGATGCGTAGAATCGTAACATGGAGCCTTGGGGGCCACATCTAAAGCTTAATCCATGTTCCCATTAATTTGCATATGTCTCAACCTATTGGTACTAATAGCTCTTGGTGTACTGGTTTAGGTCTTAACCACCAATATGGTAACCGCACCAAAATCAGCCCTTTCCAAACCATCAGACTCTCAAAATTCAAACAAGGTAAACCAGCAATGAGAAATATAAACACAAATAGGAATGAGTTGTCTGGCCTTGGAGGGCAGCAGGTTTGGAGTTCCTGGTTTAAAGGTTTTCTTCATTTTGCTGTTCCTTTTGTAAAATGAACTTGGTCATTACATAAAAAAACAAAAATCCTCGTTTCAAATTACTGGCATGTAACCATGGAGTCCAGTCAGGTAGCGAGTAATAAACAATTCACAGCGATTTTTAAATGGCCATTACGGAGCATTGCATAAAAGCTGACAATATCACCAGAAGTATCTCATCGCATGTTACCTGTTATATGATATTTTTTTATTGGTGCAAGTAAAATAACTGGATTCCCTGTGTTATCTCATTTGAGTATTTTTGATCATCTGTGCCTCTCCTCCATTGTCCAGCTGAGTGGGACTGCACTTGCCTGGTTTCATTCTCATTTATTCAGTCGTAGCCAGAATATCCTTCAACTAAATATTGGGAAGACCTAAACCATTGTCTTTGGTCCCTGCCACAAACACCATTCCCTAGCCACCGACTCCATCCCTCTCCCTGGCCACTGTCTGAGGCTCTACCAGACCGTTCGCAACCTTGGCGTCCTATTTGACCCTGAGATGAGCTTCCAACCACATATCTGTTCCATCACCAAGACCGCCTACTTTGCCCATCTCCGCCCCGCCTCAGCTCATCTGCTGCTGAAGCCGTCATCCATGCCTTTGTTACCTCTAGACTTGACTATTGCAATGCTCTCCTGGCTGGCCTCCCATCTTCCACCTTCCATAAATTTGAGATCATCCAAAAGTCTGCTGCCCGTATCCTTATTCGCATCAAGTCCCGTTTGCCCATTACCCCCTGTGCTTACTGACCTACATTGGCTCCAGGTCCAGGAATGCCTTGATTTTAAAATTCTCATTCTTGTTTTCAAATCCCCTCACGGCCTCGCCCCTCCTTATCTCTGTAACCCTCTCCAGCCCTACAACCCTCTCAGATCTCTGCACTCCTCCAATTCTTGCCACTTGCTCATCCCCGATTTTAATCGCTTCACCATTGGTGGCCATGCCTTCAGCTGCCTAGGCCCTAAGTTCTGGAATTCCCACCCTAAACATCTCCGCCTCTCTCTTCCCCCCCCTTAAGACACTCCTTAAAACCTACTTCTTTGACCAAGCTTTTGGTCACCTGTCCTGATAGTTCCTTATGTGGCTCGGTGTCAAATTCTGTTTGATCGTTCCTGTGAAGCGCCATGGGACGTTTTACTACATTAAAGGCGCTATGTAAATGTGAGTTGTTGTTGTTATGGTTTGTTCATTATTGTGTTGATTTTCTTTTCCATCAGGTCGAATTTAATGGGGACTAAGTTTACAATCTATGATAATGGAGTGAATCCTGCAAAAGCAGTTGGATTGCTTGATGAAACCAATACCAGACAGGAGTTGGCTGCAATTTGCTATGTGAGTATTACAGCAGTGGCATATTTTATCCTTCTAAAGTCTGAGATGCCTAATTTGTACAGCCCATTAAACAAGTCCTGTGGGTATATGCTCAGTTCTACTGTTAAAGTTTGAGCAATATTGTTAAAATATATCTGTTGTAGGCCATTTACGATTCTCTGTTTGGTCATGTGGCCAATGAGATGCTTATAATATTTTTTGTAAATATGGCCCATTACATTACTGAATTGTAATGAATACAAAACTATTTTTATTATTACTTGGAAATTAAAAGGGACTGTTAGTCAATCAATACAATAAGTGATGTGCACTCAGTCCAAAATCAGTGAAGAATGTAGTTGCAGATAATGATGGATACTTGCCCTGACATCTATTTCATAATATGAATGTGAGACTGGATGGTGTAACGGGTTAGATACAAATTTTTCACCTCTGAAGCGTAAATGCAAAGTCAACCCTGACTCACTAGCTGACTGTAAGGATCTTACATTTAATGAGTTCGGCCAGCATCAACCCAGTTCTTGGGCATGAATCCACAGCACAAAACTGCTTGCAGTTTGGCACTAATTGGCAGTGTACAGGAAACTTGGCTCAGAGAGCCACTGGGCTGCTAGTAGGTGCTTGAAGCTGACACCAAGCACCTGAAGCAGAAAGTGTTCCATTCTCCAGTACTTACATCCTTTTTCAAGAGGGGAAAAAATGTCTACTCACAATCACATCAGTGGTTCAGTGTAGAGATAATTAATGGGCACTCACCCGGTATATCTCTCCATGTAAAGCACTTTTACATTGAGCAGTGCTTCTCTCCATGTACAGCACTCTTACACTGAGCAGTGGTAGGGGTCTGGAACTCACTGCCTGAAAGGGTGGTAGAGGCAGAAACCCTCAACTCATTTAAAAAGTACCTGGATTGCACCCGAAGTGCCGTGACCTATAAGGTTACAGACCAAGTGCTAGAAGGTGGGTTTGGGCTGGGTGGCTCATTTTCGGCCGGCATGGACACGATGGGCAGAATGGCCTCCTTCTGTGCCTTGAATTTTCTATGATTCAGTGCTTCTCTCCATGTACAGCACTTTTACATTGAGCAGTGCTTCTCTCCAGGCTGCAGCACTTTTAGGTTTCCTGGTGGCATCTTTGGGCAGAAATCTGCTGACCTTGCAGACCCCGCTTCAAAAACATGCACTTCAAGCATTACTTTTGTTTCAAAGCTTTTTATTTAAATCTATGAAAATGAATTACAGGAGTCATTGTCGAATTACATTTGATTTTAGATTTCCTCTGGAAGCCTTCGTCAAATCCTTAGCGGTAAGTTCTTAGAATATTCAGCTACCAAGTTACTAACCTCATTTTTGCATCATTAATCAGACGTGGCAAATTGGCCGTGATATGAAGAAGGTTTCAGTGTTCATGAACAATAACATCACCATGAATTATTAATGACACAAGTTGTACTTTTTATTCTCTCCAGGAGACCAATGTTCTTGGGTTTAAAGGACCAAGGAAAATGACTGTTGTTATTCCAGGGATGAGCATGAGTCATGAACGAGTCCCCATCAGACCTCGCAATGTAAGTCATTAAAAATGAGCTAGATCTTCATAATTAAGAGGTTTCTAAAATCAGCAGGTTATATGTGGTCATACCAGTTCGGTCAAGAAGCAATTGGCATGCTGAGTAAACAGTGCTGCTGTAAGAAAAAAAGGTATCATTGTATGATACAGCACAGAAGGATGCCATTTGGCCCATTGTGCCTGTGCCTGCTCTTTGGTAGAGCTATTCAATTAGTCCCACTCCCCTGCTCTTCCCCACAGCCCTGTAAATTTTTACCCTTCAAGTATTTGTCCAATTCCCTTTTGAAAATTATTATTGAACCTGCTTCCACCACCCAGGTATTCTGAAAATGTAATTAAAATGTATTGTATGTAAGATGGGATCTAGGTGTACAGTCAGTTGAAACACTGGTTTCACCAGTGGGACATAAATTGGAGTCCAGACTGTATAAACATTTCTGCCAGCTGTAAGGCTTCTAAATGAAATGAGTGGCAGCCTTAAAATGTTATGGTTGCAATTTAATTGCATTCTCTTGTTCTGCAGAACAAATCTGCAGCTGCTTGAACAACAGGCTACCTTTTGCAAGTTTTAAATTTAACAATTTAATCATTTCCATTTTTTACTTTATAGAAGAATGTCTTTTATGTTTAAAAAAGGGACCATTGACCTAACAGCAATAATGAGAATTGTGATACATTGGATATCAATTCCATTTATTATTCTCATTTGCTATTGCCTAATTCTCTAGTTCTACTCTGTCTTATCTGAACTCTCTTCTGGATATGTTGCAATTTTCTGCAATCATTACTTTTTCTTTCAAAAAATTCCCCAGGAGCATGAAAGTTTGCTATCAATGTGGCAGAACAGAAGTATGGAAAACCTGATAGAGCTGCATAACAAGGTGCCTGTTTGGAATGATGACACACAGTCTTATGTGCTTAATTTCCATGGAAGAGTCACACAGGCATCTGTCAAAAACTTTCAGATTGTTCATGACAATGATCGTAAGTATCTAACCTCAAAATCATACTTGTGAGTCTTACCTGTGATTGAAAGTTCCTTGAGTGGTATCTGAAAGCGAAATATCCCTATGTGTATGTTGGGATTAATTTCATCATTTCATTCCTCCGCTGCCCTTTCAGAGTGCCACTTTGCTTCAAAATGAGATGGGAATGGTGCAAACAGAGTCTGTGCTGGGTAGGTGCTGAACTATAAAAAATGTTTTATTGCAACAAAACCGTCTTGCTTAGCCGGGACTGTTTGTTCCTATCTTAAAGCTGGGCAGCTGCAAGGATTGGAAAGGATGCCAATCTGAGGTTTTTCAATCCAGCCTCCGATATTACTGAGCAGCTACTTGTGGCTGCGTGTGGAGAGTATGCAGAAATCTGGAAGGAGATGAAATGCCAGTGAGATTTTTTTCTACTGCCTTGATAGACTACTTTTTACTGAAATTACATTACCTACACTTAGATTCTCCCAATCAATCCTCTTCAGATTTTATTTCTTTAATGTGTTCTCTAACCCACTCCTGGCTTGTTGATTTTTCGCTGATTTCTTGGCTTGTTACTTCTCTCTCTCTCTGCCTGTCTCGGTCTGTCCCTCTCTGTGTCCCCATCTGCCTCCGTGTCCCCGCCGGCGCTCTCGGCCTCCCCTGCCCCCCCTACCCCCGCACCCCCCCCTACCCCCGCGCCCCCCCTACCCCCGCGCCCCCCCTACCCCCGCGCCCCCCCCTACCCCCGCGCCCCCCCCTACCCCCGCGCCCCCCCCCTACCCCCGCGCCCCCCCTACCTACCCCCGCGCCCCCCCTACCTACCCCCGCGCCCCCCCTACCTACCCCCGCGCCCCCCCTACCTGCCCCCCCTACCTACCCCCGCGCCCCCCCTACCTACCCCCGCGCCCCCCCTACCTACCCCCGCGCCCCCCCTACCTACCCCCGCACACCCCCCACCCCACCCCCGCACACCCCCCACCCCGTGTGGCTGATTAGGCCACACGTAGACTTGGTTAACCTGAATGCAGCAGGCCTGCCACTGGCTATGTTGAGGGCAGCCCAATTTTGGAAAAGGTCATGATCCAGGCATTAGGGCCCCTATCTGCATATGCAAATAGGTTAACGCCTGTTTCAGGCACAGGCCCTGGAAGAGTAAACTTCGACCTTTACCAGTATGGTGGGTGGCGCACTTCTGGCACAGAATATGTGCACGCATGCCGCCCGTCATATAGGACGCCCGTTTTACACTTTTAAAATGGGCACGACGACAACTTGTTTAACAAAAAAATTCAAACAGTATCAGGAGAAAAAGAAATCAATCTAACAGATATTGAAGATTATCCTGAGACTCATGAGGGGAAACATTGGGAGATTTTTTTAAAAAAGGAAAATAATAAAAGTTTATTGACTTGAATGTGATTTATTTTTTTCTGTAGCATATTGGTACTATTGCACTGGTGGCAACTGGGGTCCTTTACTTATGAAATTGGCAGTTCGGGGTGCACTGATGTAACACTTTCAAGTAAAGCGTGTGCAGTAAAGGGCTGATTTTCTCCAGCCCTCCTGAGAGGAAGAGTCTGCTGGATGTTCCTGGCCCTCTTGGTATAGGCCGTCCCCGCCCCCCCCCAGCAGGACCTTGTGCTGGGATTGGGCGCAGAAGCTCTACAGCAGCAGCCGGAAGAGCCTGAAGATCCTCCCCGGGTGGGGAAGGTGGGGGTGGAATACTTTAATTATCTTCTGTCTTGTTTCTTTGGAGGGCCCTGGTGCAAACCCCACTGCCAGCTTTCTTGCGGTGCCCCACGGATGCAGTCAGAAGAAAGGGAGATGGAAAGGCCTGTACCAACACCTCCCACATCGTCTTCATTGTTAAGCTAGGCTGCACCTACTGCAAGCGTAAGCCAAATCCTGCCCATTTTGGGAACCTCTGGAAATTGTTGGGCAGTGCTGTGGGATGGACACCTGTCGCAGTGGGTCTCCATTGCCAATTATCCTTTGCTGCACTCAGAAACAGAGCGTTTCCCAGGCGCAATGAAGAGGGAAATATACCCAGATGTATTTTTACTGCTATTTTGATCATTGAAAGCTTTAGATGGTGCAATGTACTGGAAATATTGGAAGAAAAGTCACCCTGACCTCATCTTGTGTGACTTCTGGTGGCTGGTTTCAGAGGGATGTTGGCACAGATCTAGGAGCAAATAGCCTGCTTGTGCTCTTAGCACAGATGTTAGCTGGCAAAGGGCAATCCGGTGGGGGTGGGCATTGGGAGATGGGAGGAGAAGAGAACTTTTTTTCCTGTTATCTCATCAAAATAATACTAACGCAATCATTGCTTCCAAAAATAGGTTGGGAGCTGACATAGTGCAGTGACGCAGTCTGCCAAGCATTGTGAATTCTGCCACATACTAAGATCCTTTGTGGTCCCACAAGATGCGGAATTGTGGTGCACACAACAGGGTTGAGAAATTTCTTTCAATGTATAACATTACACTTGGTTTTATTCAGACTAACTCAAAGAGAATTAATAAGATGCTAGGGTAGCTAGCACATGACTAACGGTCCCCGTGAAAATTTGTGTCCACTTCTTTGGCTATTTCTGCTTAAGTTGGCCGATTTAGCTCTGCTGTTATAACTTGCACGCATAGAATTGTAATAGAATGGACAGGTGTCTCTGAAACATTAATAATGTTTCCCCTCCTTTCTTCACCAGCTGACTACATTGTGATGCAGTTTGGACGAGTGGCAGAAGATGTTTTCACAATGGACTACAATTATCCAATGTGTGCACTGCAGGCCTTTGCAATAGGATTGTCCAGTTTCGACAGTAAATTGGCATGTGAATGAGGACAACAGTGGGTGCAGGCCTCCACTTTTTTTTAGGAGAAGAAAACAAAAGGGACATATTTATTGTACTGTAATGGTTTTGTTGTAATCATGCAAACAGATCTACTATGGAATTGGTTTAAATCAAAAATGGAAACCAAAAAAAAAGAAAGAAATAAAATCTCTCAGTGTCAGAAATAGATTCCCAAGTGGCCTAGCAATCATGACAAGTTGATCATGCTTTTAATGGACCATATTTTACACTGTTGTACTTGAATAAGATATTCTGCCAAATTGCAGTGTGGATTGATTGATCACTGTTCACATTTGCCCACAGAGATAAAAGGGGAACTATCCAAAACTAGGATGCAAATGAGATCATTAGTTGGAACAAGAAGAAGTGCCTCCTTAAATTATGTCACAAATGAATGGCTGAAATAATGACCAGTTTGAAACTCGTATTATTTTAATCCAAACAATGTTGTTTTCTCTCCATTTTTTTTTTCTCTCTATCCTTCCTTTCTTGAAGGCAATGATTCATGGTAGGGCATAGTTCCAAAGATTGGAGTGGCCCCCAGTGCCCAATTCGTATCATTTTCATGTTGCTCCTAGATAGTGAATGTTGGCAAATTGAGCCAAGCCAACTTGGTCCTTATCCAATGTCCACAGAAAAGTACTTCCAGCAGGGGTGCCAGATAGAGATCAGGATGAGGTGTGCTGGCTGAAAGCAATTGTAGCACCTCACTGGTGCATTAGCTGAGGTCAGCTAACCTAGCAAGGTTTTTTCCCTTACACCTCTGTGAAGCGCCTTGGGATTTTTTCCACATTAAATGCGCTATATAAATGCAAGTTGTTGTTGAACCGAAAACCTTTATGGCTCAGTAGCACAGTTAGTGTTGCATTTCCTCACTGAGACATAAAACTGGCTACACAGAATATAATGTTTATTTAGATATGTTTTGACCCTGGGCTTTCTAACAAAGAGGCCATGTTCAATAAAATTGGGGTTAAAGAGCCATAACTTCATGAAGGATTATTTGAATGATTCAAAAAAGTGTTCATATATTTCTCCTATCTAAATATTTAAAAACAATACAATATCCCATTTATGTAAAGTTAAAATATTAATTTAAGGAAGGCACCCAAATTGCCAGGTAATCCTAAATATTGTTAATGTCATTTGATTCATTCCTTCTTTGTATGTTTTATCTTTCAAAGCTGCTGATCAGAGGGAATCAGGATAGGGAAATTTTGTGTGGAGACCTGGGCTGGGACATTGTATACTGTGGGCAGTGAGAGACACTCTCATTCTTATAATAGAGTTTTGTGGTGTCTCCACAGGGGTTATTACGCACAAAATATCTGTTCCTTGTCTCTGACCAGCAGTTCTCAACACACAACACAGGAGCAAGGAAATATTTAGAGATGTTACCCCATTAAATATACAAGACTGAGCATTCAACCATCACACAAAGGGAAATAAAGCTGATTTCATTTCAATTCATGTAATTAGATCATGGGGCCTGCTGTGCAATACTGTCTGTTTGTTACCTACCGCTGACTTAAAAAAATGATTGAAATTGAATAAGATCACTCGCATAAACAAAGGACTGTGTTTCAAGGGCAAAACATCTCTAAATGGTCATGTGAAATTAATGAACTGCCGCTATGCTCTCATTATATAATTTGAGCCCCTGAAGGAATTCCTGTTTTGAGATGCTTTCCTGCCTGTGTATCGCCCTCCTTTAACAAACTCCAGCCGATGTGTTCTCTCTAACACACTCCAGCTTGTGCGTTGACTTCTATGACTTGTTGCAACCCGTGTGCTTTCCCTATATGACGAGCTCCAATCTGTGTGTTTGTGTGATATGACCCTCTTCACCCTATGTTCTCACTGTGACACTCTCCAGTTTGTGTTGTTCCTCTGACACACTCCAACCCATATGTTGTATTTATCTGACGCACTCCAATCTGTGTGTCATCTTGATATGATGCACTGTAGCCTGTGTGTTCTCTCTGTGACATGCTTCAGTGTGTGTTGTCACTATATGGCATGCTCCAGCATGTGTATTCTTAATTTATGTCATTTAGGATTTTGTGGCAATTAAAGTGAATAAAGTGTCCTACATCTTATAAATGCAGGATTTTATTTTTTAAATCCTGGTCATTCCTATAAATATTTAAGCTTTGATTCCTAGCCAAATATTAGCTGCAGCAAAATGTCTAAGCCTATTTTGCCACAATGATGGATAATTTTTATTGCCTTTATGATGTCTACATCACAAATCCATACCTGCACACCTCAAAATGCCAGCTGTGATGGTGGTTTACAGTGCTTTGTATCTGTATCATAAAGGAAGCCATCCTGTGATGTTCTGATGTACACCGACTGTGGAAAGTGGTTGATAAACTAAGCAAAAGCAAATCAGAATGTGTGTTTTTATTGTGAATTTGAAGAGCAGTCGATTTTCCGCTTGGTGTGCAGTCAAACATGTCTCATTAACAGGTGCAATTATTGTCATTTAGTCTTATGGCTGAAATTTTTACAGTTAAGATGCAATAATTTTTTTAACTAGTTTATTAATGGTATGTCTTTTGTACATCATTGATTTAAAATTTGCATTAGAAATTTTTCCCCTTTTTGTGTGCTGTACAATTGAAAAATCCTTTTCTTATGAAAGGATTTTTCAATTGTACAGCACACAAAAAGGGGAAATATGCATGTTCACACATAGCGTTGGGCACGCTCCACAACAAACTGGCACTCCGCTCCGCCAGGTTACTGCCCAAGCAGCGAAGCTGAAAATTACTCTCACTGATTCCCCACACATCGAATCCCCAATTTCAGGCAAGCTATCTGGGGAGGAAGGGGTAAGACACAATGGGCTCGATTTTGAAAGGATGGCAGCGGGGGAGGGTGGAATCAATGTGCGCACGGGTAACCCGACTAATAAAATCTTACTGTTTCCTACGCGATTGCGAGTTAATTGGTGGCCCTTAATGTGGCTTCCGGGTTTGCCGTCCGATAGCTGCACAGTGGGCGGACTGCGCACCTGCATGACAGGCTGTCAGCTGGAGCGGCTTTATTTAAAGGGCCATTGCTCCAAAGGCTGCAGTAAACACCAAAAAATGCAATGGAGTAGCGCAGGGGCAAGGCTGCTCCAAGATTTAATGCTGCCTCACTACAGCAGCTACTGGCCGGGGTGAGGAGGAGGAGGGAAGTGTTTTACTCTGCGGAAGGAAGTGCCCTGCCTCTGCCGCCAAGAAGGCCTGGCTCAAGGTGGCAGAGGAGGTCACCAGCAGCAGCAACATCTCTTGCCCCTGGGTCCATTGCAGGAAGCGTTTCAATGACGTAACTAGGTCAGCAAAAGTGAGTACACTTACTCATTCTCCTACATTCCATGTTCCACATCATTGCCCGCCCACCCCCCCACCCAAACTCATTCTGCACTGCCAAAACTACTCCATCACATCACACTTCACACCCACTTAAGGCTCATCCTCAACTTACTTGCACTTCCTCACCTCTCCATTAGTCACCCCACCACTACCACTCACCCCAATCCTCATTCAATGTGATGGCTCTATCTCTTACTCACCTTCTGATGCATCTCTTTCACGGTCAGCCTCACCCAAAGTAATGCATTTGTTGGCTGGCCACTTCACCATCACTCACTCACATGTCTGTACTTTCTTCCCTTCTAGGAGGAGAGCCGCAAAATGCACGCGAGAGGGCGAGGACTGGAGGGGGGCTACAGATGTGGAGGAGGAGGCTCTGCAGGTCAGCCACACCCTTGAGTGCCTGTCCATCGGGGGCACCGAGACTGGCACCCCACAAATGTCTGTTGACACAATTTTAATATTCATCTCACACAATACGAATTGATGTTAACAATGCTTGCCTTGTTGAACACCTCAGTATACTCATCGCAACATGACACATCTGTGATGATACTTAATATTGCATTCTGTTCTCTTACAAGCCATTCAACGACTGCAGTGATGGCAGAGGCCGATTCCTCAGAGGAGCTCCAGGCCTCTGAGGGCACACCGTCACATCTTAGCGGACCATCCACCAGCGCACATACTCACACCTCAGTGGATCCTAGTAGTCAATTAGTAGTCAATGAGTATGAGCAGACACCGGTGGCAGGGGCAGATGTGGAGAGTCCGCGTCAGTGGGAGTACTCCTCTCCAGGCTCTGCTCAGCTGGACGCAGATGCTGAATCCCGGGGGCCATCCTTTAAAAGAAGAATGATGAGGGACAGCAGCCCATTTGCGAGGTACTGGAACAGGTGCCACGCGCGCTCTCCTCAACAGCCCAGAGAATGGAGGAGTCCAACTTCTGCATGAGTGGAATAGTGGCACAGATACGAGGGGGAATCTCCGATACTGTCACAGGGACATGGGCAACTGTCTGAGACAGTGTCGCAGGTAAGTGCAGGAATGTCTGCGATGGCAAGAAGGGTAGGCTGCATTCTTCAAGCACGGCTCACAAACGAGTCTATTCAGGCCCTGACAACGGCTGTTCAGACTCAGGTTGAACAATATTCAGCGGCCTTAAACAGGCTGCGGATACTTTAGAAGTGGCTTTCCAAGGCATCACACATGTCTTCCAAACTGTTGTCCAGCAAGGTGGTAGGAAATGATGTGGGTCTGGCCCAGGAGAGGGATGATGGCGTAAGGGGACATGGAAGTGGGGACGCCACTCAAAGCGCTCCCACGTCTCACCCGTTGCCCCCCTCAACCAGTACCCGCAATGCTGCCTCCTCTCCAGGTGCCCGAGTTAGCCCCTGCACAGGTGCAGGTGGAGGGGCCCTCACAGGCTCCAAAACCCGGAGGGCGTAGGCCCGAAAGCATCTAAGCAGTCAGGGCATGAACATGAGCAACCTGCCAATACCTCTGCTGCAGCCACAGGGGATGCACCATGTAGAAGTAGTAGGAAGAGAAAGGCGAAGGTTTTGTGATCTCGAAGGGTGTCTGACAGACTGTCATGTTTTTCATTTATATTTGGTTTTTATTATATTCACAATAAATGTCATCATTCTCACCACTACTGCCACATCTCGCCCATTCTTGACTAGCTTTTGTGATAGAGCCCTTTCATGAGCTTCACCATGAACGGCGACACTTGATGCCACCCATTGGCTCATTTTATAGTGGGTGTATGTGTAGTTGCAGGACTGTTTTATGCAGGGAAGGGGGGGGATGGTGTTGGTGCTGCTCTTTTCAGGTGGTCTGAGGACTGGACTCTTCACATTTTCTGATGTTAGGGGAACCGTTAACATATCTGTGACTCCCTGGCCTCACGAGCAGCCAGGTGAGTCGCTGCTCTGGCCAAGGGTTCGTCGTCCTCTGCATCCTCCTCCATCTCCTCCTCCTCGATGTGGATAGCAGATGTGGTTGGGGCCTCCTCAAGCAGCACCCATCTCTGTTGAGCCATGATGTGCAGGACACAACACACTGCTATAATGCGTTCCACTCTGTCTGGTGCGTATTGAAGCGATCCCCCAGAACGATCAAGGCACCTAAATCGCATCTTGAGCAGCCCTATAGCATGCTCAATTGTAGACCTGGTGGCGATGTGCTTGTCGTTGTATCGACGATGTTGCTTGGTGATGGGGTTTCTCAGAAGTGCCATGAGTCACGTGTGCGGGGGGTATCCCTTGTCCACGACGAGCCAGCCCTTAAGGGTGTTTTGTGCGTGGAAGAGGGGAGGAATGTTGGATTCCCTCAGAATGAAGGAATCGTGTCAGCTGCCAGGGAATCTGGCGCACACGTGAAGGAATCTTTTGTGGTGGTCACAAACGAGTTGATCGTTGATAGAGAGATGCCCCTTTCTGGTGATGAACAATCCTGGCTCACGTGGAGGTGCTTGGATCGCTATATGGATGCAATCGATTGCACCCTGTACATGTGGGAAGCCAGCCATAGAGTGGAATCTCACTGCCCTCTGGCTGAAGTCGTCCATCGTGAAGTTGACATATTGCGAGGCACTGCGGAACAAGCCGTCAGTGACCTGCCTTATGCACTTGTGTGCAGACGACGGAGAGACCCCGGCGATATCTCCGGTGGCACCCTGAAATGATCCGGAGGCGAAGAAGTTGAAGGCAGTGGTGACTTTGACAGCAACGGGTAATGAGATGCCGCTTGGCCCAGCCGGGAGCAGTTTGGCATGAAGGACACTGCAGATGTCTGCGGCCACCTGCCAACTCATTCTGAGCCTCTCTATGCACTGCTCCTCAGAGAGATCCAGGAAGCTGAGCCTCAGTATGTAGACCCTCTGATGAGGGTAGTGCCACTGTGACGTCGCTCCCTCTATTGTTCCCCTCTGTGCTCTTGTGTATGTCCCTGTGGCACCGCACTGTGTTGTGGAGCTGCAAGTGGCAGAAGTGCACGCTGTGCCTGGCGAGAATGGTGATGCAGCTCGTCCTCTGATGTAGTGGTGAATGTAGCCATGGCGCCCCCTCCATCCTGATGGTGTGAGTTTGAGGGGGTCGAAAAAGTTGGTAAATATGCGTAAGCAGAAGAATTCTGAGTGTAAACCAAGAATTTTCAGTCAAAACACAAAGGTCTCCCAGCCAAAAGTTTGTCTGAAACACCTGTGAGCCCTGCGCAATAACTTACCTTTTATCTCCTCCTGTCAAACAGGCATTTAAATGTCCAACTGGCTGCTGCCTGAAACACGTCTCCTTGAAAATGGAGTGTTTCCCACAATACGGGAAACACACTGAGGTTGAATTAAAATCGCACCCCTGCCTCAATCTCCACAAAATTAACGACTTTAAACAAGATCAATGATGTCAATAAATGGTTTAACTACCGTCCTGCCGGCTTTAATTACTGGCGGGACTTACGGATTCGTGAAGCGTGCGCACACAGGTGTGTCTGTGGCAACCCCGGAAGTTGGCGTGCTGGAGTCGGCCTCCGCACCCACTCGGGATTTTCCCGATTTTCGCAGCTTCCCCTGCCCCCACCGCACCCGCAATTCCATTTTAAAATCAGCCCCAATGATTCCACGCCTGGCTAATCCTTTAGTAGCCAGGCCTAGGAACTAATCTGCTTTGCCTTCTTGGTCAGATAATAGTGAATTGCACAGATGGATCTAAGGATAGCAGAGGAGAAAAATAATCTTTAAAAAGGCAAGAGGCAATCAAGAATTTAGAAGTTCACCGTGTCTTATCTATTTTACTAGCAGCCATTTTAACATCCCTACTCTACACGCCACTAGAAATTGCACTTAATTGGACACTTCAGCAGAGAAATGTTCAGTAGTAAAATGAAGAACAGTGCAATAAATTTCTAATAAACACAGGCATTTGGTTTACTAGTGTTTGTGTTATGGGATTGATTGAAGGTTAAAGCGAGCTGTACTTTTATCAATGTTGTGACAGGTTTCTGCATCCATCCCAACCCTTCATTAACAACATGTTTCAAGTGTTTTTGTGTGTTTCTAACATTCCATCGATTTTGATTATAAAATATAAGTTTACAGGAAAGCTATCAAACAGCCATCCAGGATGCCTCTCCAAATGGTGCAAAGCGCACACGTGCATTAGCACAGTGGCAGAAAAGAAGGTACTGCTCTACATTTTAAAATCATTTTAAAATGTATTTTTAGCTGAATTCTATTTTGTGATTGTTAGATTCATATACTGGGATGCCAGAAATAGATCAGTTTCAGTAACCTTCCCTAATGCTTGTGTTCTTTCAAACTTTCTCTCGCTTTTTTCTATCATTGGGACAGCACTTGGAAGTAGCATTGATTCAAGGGATGACAGGAGGATGAGATGTTTGGGGGAGGGGGGAAGGAGGGGACAATTACATCTGGGATTCTCCTCATTCCAAGACCTGTTGTAAATTTTGCTGGGTGCGAATATATATGACCTCCGCCCCCTCCCTCCCCCCCCCCCCCCCCCGCTTTGATGGGTTTGTGACTCTGGATGGTCCTGTGCTACCCCAGGAAATTTTCCCAATTACACCCTTTGTTGGCCTCAACTGAACTCTTGCCAGCTGAAACCTGTAAGAGGCAAAGGCAAAGGTATTCGATCCTGTAGGGGTTTTGATTACCTTAAAAACCACAGCTACAGGTTTCCTGGGGAGCTGAAGATTTTTCCAGTGTTTTAAGCACAGGAATGGCCTCAAGGGCGATGGGGGTGGGGGGGCTCTACCAGGGCAGCTGTGGATGGGTGTCTCCAAAGCACCCTGACAGACAATGGTGGCATGCCCCGACCTTGCAAATGACCATGTGCCTGTGATTTGAGGTGAGGTTTGTGATGGTAAGTTTGGGTGGCCGTGAGATCTGCTCCACAGCACTTGCGCAATGGAGCAGACCCATTGGAATTTCGGACCCATCCTGTCCAGAGGTGAACTGGAGACATCAAAACATAAGAAATAGGAGAAGGAGTAGGTCACCCAGCCCCTCGAGCCTGCTCCGCCATTCAACCAGATCGTGGCTGATCTTCAATCTCAACTCCACTTTCCTGCCCGATCCGCATATCCCTTGATTCCTCTAGAGTCCAAAAATCTATCTATCTTAGCCTTGAATATGCAGTAAGCTGTCCTGAAAGAACATCTCAGGGAGTCAAGGAATCAGGAATTTATAGTCAAAGCAGGATGATTCCCATCACACTACCAGCATCTTCAATGCCATGACTGCTTCTAGGTTAAAGCCTCCAGTCAGCCCCTTGTATGGTTACATCTATTATTGGTCAGTATTTAGCCTACAGGCATTGTTAACTTTCCCTCAGAGAAGAGTAAAAGGTTCCATGGCACTATTTTGAAGCAGAGCAGGGGAGTTCGCCCTGGTGTCCTGGCCAATATTTATCCCTCAAACAACATCACTAAAACAGATTATCTGGTCATTATCACATTTGTTTGTGGGATCTTGTGTGCAATATGGCTGCTGGGTTTCCTAAATTACAACAGTGACTGCACTTCAAAAGTACTTCATTGGCTGTAAAGTGCTTTTGGACATCCTGAAAGGAGCTAAATAAATTCAAGTTTTTCTTTTTTTTTACATATGATTTCTCTTCCTGCTTCCCTCCTGAGAGGTGCCTGTCACTCTCAACCTGGCTACATTGAAAAGAATGAAAGCTTGGTGTGTGGGGAATGGTGGGGATTGGGACAGGCATACTCTACCTCCTACCACTGCATGATATAGCTTGTTACAGTACTGGTGATGAATGCCTGTGAGTTTTTACTGAAGTCTTTATATAAATATAACCAACTTATCGCTATGTGTTTGCATATGAAACCGCATGATTTTTGGTTGACTTACACTTTTTTCCTTTCAGTTTTGCGCCTATGATTAAGGGAAATGTAATATGCATTGGATTTGTCATCAGTGCTACTAATGTTATACTGCTGAGTGGAGGATCAAGATAGCATAATTACAGTAAGATTTTTTTTTTCTTTGGATCTTGCTGGTAGCCTTTATTTGTGCTGGCTAGAATGACATGTATGCAGGATGGAGTGGGCGGAAGAAATTGAGAATGATCCCTTATAGCTATAAGCAAATTTTCCTATGCTGTGAGGGATTCTTGAATTCTAGTATTTATGATGTCTTTGTGCTGCATCATAGGAAGGGAATTATTTGAAAAAATGGGGACTCTTGTTGAAGTGCTTTATCAAGAGATATTGGACTTTTGACTGTCCCTACTGATTTCTGCATCTAGACATTTGGCCGTATTTACATTTGATATAAATATTTCATTTTTTGTAGGGTGACTTGCTTTAATCCTTTTTGACAGCCCACTTCTGATCATATATTTGTTTTCACTGTAGTGCTGCTCTAGTTCCTTTGAAATTAACCCTGGAAGGTATTTTGTCTGTTAATTGCTTACTTCTTTCACACTTGACTCAGAATTCTGTGGGATTGGAATCCATTTTATGGATGAAATGCCACCTGATTGTGAAATGTATATGGTTTGATCAAAAAATAATGGCACAGTCAGAAATATGCTTCTAATGTTGTTTTGTTCAAACACAGTGCAGTTTTATATGAACAGCAGCTAAAAATACTCCCTGGTGTTCTAATAAAACAGTTTCACTGTAGCCCTAGCTGTACAGTCACAGAATAATGTGAGGAACTATCAAATATCTGCAGTGGAGACTGTCTGAAGCAATCTTCCTGGCCCATCTCCTGTTTTGTTTTCATAGAATCACAGAATTGTACAACACACAAGACAGCCATTTGGCCCATTATGCTGGCACCAGCTTTCTGAAAGAGCTATGCATATTGTCGCATTCCTTGCCCTTCCCCCTTACTTTAAAAAAAAAATATTCTCCCAACCTCTCCCTTCATTCTTGATCTAAAATTAACTTACTGACTTATGATCAGTGGAAATAGTTTTTCCTGGTTTTACCTTAACAAAGCTCCTCATAATTTTGTGCACATATCTCATTTCCTCTTAAACCTTCTTTACTGTAATTAAGAGTCCCAGTTTCTCTAGTCTCTTTTCATAGCTAAAGCCTATTAACTCTGGTAGCATCTTAGAATCTTTTCTGCACCCTGCCCATGGCCTTGACATTCCTTTCTTAAAGTAAGGCATCCAAAACTGGATACAGTATTCTAATTGCAGCCTAACCAATGATTTGCATATGTTTAAAATTACCTCTCTGCTTTTGTAATCCGTGTCCCTGTTTAGAAAACCTAGCAACCTGCACGTTTTTTTTACAGCTTTATGATTTGTGTAACTGAATCTAAGTTTCTCTCTCTTTTTAAAATGTTACCATAATGTCCGCTCCTTATTCCGCCACCTAAAATGTGTCACGTCAGATTTTTCTACATTAAATTTCAACCAACGTATATGTAGCCAATCCATTAACCTGTCTCCTCCCGAAGTCGTTTGCAGTCCTATTCAGTTAACCACATTCCCTATTTTTGTCATCTACAAATTGTGCCCTCTGTACCTAAGTCTCTCTCTCTCTCTCTCTCTCTACATATATATATATATATATATATATATATATATATATGTGTGTATATATATATGTATATATATATATATATATCAATGGTCCCAACATTGATCCCTACAGAACAACACAGTTTACCTTTGTCTAATTGGAAAAACCTCTATCAACCACTGTTGTTTGTTTTCTGACCTTTTACCAACTTCCTATCAATGCTGCCATGTTCCCTTTAATATTGTGTGCATTAATTTTATCAACATGCCTCCTATACAGTTAATTGAATACCTTTTGAAAATCTATATACGCCACTACAAATGTATTCCTTTATTAATACACTTTCATTTCCTCTAAGAACTATTAAATTTGTCATGGATGACTTGCCTTTTACAAATACACACTGGCTGTCCATAATTAACCCATGCCTTTCTAGGTGAGTAATTATATCCCTTATTATTATGACCTCTAGAAGCTTACCCACTACTAATGTTAGGCTGATTGTTCTATAGTTACCATGTGTATCTCTTTTTGCCTTTTTGAATAGTGATGTGACATTGGCAATCCTCCAGTCCTCTGGCACAATTTCCATATCCAATGATGTTTGAACTATTATGGTCAGAGCCACTGCTATTTCCACTCTTGACTCCCTTCACCATTCTAGGATCCATGCCATCTCGGCCCAGTGTTTTTTTCACTTTTGAGATCTACTGTTTGTTTTAGTACTACTTTGTTATCTATAGTTATCCTATCTAACTGATCCACCTTGTAATAATACTAATAGTACTACTACTAAATCTGTAAAACAAGTAAGGAATATTAATAACAGGTCTCAGACAAATCTTTAACCTCTTTTTATGCTACTTATCTTGAGAGAATTAGCTGAAGATTTACCACTTTGTCTAAGGATTATTAGATGCTTACAATCGTGGCTCGCCTGTGAACTGTATAAAATTAACCAGCTCAGATTATGTTAACAGTTAAACAAGCCAAGCTCAACACAGTCCATTATTAAATGAGTGAGTTAATTTCGTCTTGCCATGGCTGTCAAAGACATAGTCTGACACACAAACCCATGGAATGACATTACTTTATTAACAGTACTATGATATTTTGATTAATACCATCACAAGATTAAGCATTAAGGAGTACACAAGGTTAGTAGATATAGTTAACTGATGGTTGAAATCATTACAAGCTCAAGCATATCAGTAACTCAGCAACAGCTGGGATCTACAGCTGCTCAGAATTGAGTTACGCTGTGTACAGGATTATGTAGATCAGCAAGGTTATTCTTTACATAGGTGAAAGGTTGCTTTGAACAGTAAGTCTTTCCATTTAAACATTTAAAATCTATTTCAATGTATAGCTGATGAGCTACTAGCTTTGACAATGTTATTGTTGGAATTCATACAACTTTGTCTTTCTCTGTTGACCATAGTAGCATTGAGCGGATCTGTCTCCCTCTGGTCACTCATGTTTGCCATGGAGATGCCTGCGAGGTAGATCTGTAGTTTATAGCCATGGAATTTATTTTTTCCTTCTGCCATCTGCCTCTCCTCCTGGTACCTAACCTTATTCTTCCATTTACAAGTAGCAGAGCTAACTTCTGTCTTTCTATTCTCAGACATTTAACTTTTGCATACTAGTGATGCATGTAAATATTTGCATACATCTGACTGAACTTCTTAAACTTTTGAATTCTCACACAACACTTCCTGGCTTACTAGACTTGTTACATAAGCTATTCTGAACTTTCGGGTTTCTCCCAATCTTTTTTGACTTCTCTTTGCTTCTCGAGACCTTCTCTCCTAGTTTCCATGAAAAACCCTATCTTTTGTAAACTTAATTTTACAAAATAAGATCCTTGTCTCACCTATTTGTTAGGTTCTCTTTAATTGTTATTCATTTTTGACAGACACGTCAGGAAAATTTGACGGTCATGTTTTAATCAGCCAACCAATGTCAATCTGACCATATGATTTTTCGCTTTGTTTCTTATATCTCATTACGATTTAATACTTTTCCTACTATCTTCTCTTGTATTCCGGATTCCCATCACCATATGCTTCTGTAAAAACTAAGGCACAGTACATCTAAACTATTCCTTCATCCTCCATAAGATCTTTTTAATTTCTCATCAGCCCTACCTATTTTTTTAAATGTTCTTTTACTTTTTGTGCATTTGTAAAATACTTTACTATTTCCATTTCTGTTACCCGACAGTTTTTCTTCATACCCACTCTTAGCCTCCCTCATTTTTTTGCTTCCACTCTATTAGAAAATATTCTGTTTGATTTTCTATTGTGTTTGTCATATGCTCATTTTAAGTCTCAATTTAATTTTAATTTCTCTATTCATTCAAGGAGCTCCAGCTTTAGCAGCACCACTTTCTTATGAGAATATGTCTAGTCTGCACCCTAATCATATCTTGTTTGTACATTTCCCATTTTTTGTGCGCTGCCCAACTGTCAATTTTTTAAATTTTATCTGGCCAATTCCATTTTTATCTAATTGAAATTGGCTTTTTCAGTCAAGTACCTTTAACTTTGATTGTTTGCTCTTTTTAATTCTTATATTTATCCTAATTATGTTATGCTTGCTTTTTCCTAGATGTTCCCCTACCTACTTGCCACAGTTCATTTCCTAGAACTGCTTCTATCCTTGTTGAACTAAAAACATACTGATCTAGAAAATCACTTTATCATTTATATTACTTGTACTCCAGGCTATCTTTGGTTAATTGAAATCACCCATTATTATGTTCCTGCACTTTTCTCTACATTGTCTGTAAATCCCTTCCTCTGTCTCCTTTCAGGAGTGTAAAGGTGGAGAATGCTACAGTTCGAACTCCACTGCAACTCCAGCAAGGAGCTTTAAAGGGGCAGAAGCAGCATAAAAATGACTGGAGATGTTTCACTGAAGGATTTGGCTAAGACCAGGTTCTTCAGCAGGTAAGTGTTGGGAGTGGAATAGAAAAAAAGAGGCTACTACAAGGTCATCTCCCTCCATGAGGGCCACTGTTACCGCCAATTCGCAGGGCCCACCGCCACATTCCCCATAGCAATCCCAGGAAGTGGTGGTACCGCAGGTGGAAAGAAGAAAAAATCCACGGGCTCCGCCCCTGCTGCTATTTGCATGCGGCAGGTGGGGGAGGTATGGGCAGCAGCTGTTCTAGTGAGGGAAGGGAATTCCTGCTCGGGGAGGTGAGGCAGCGATAGGTCTCAAACCTCCACTCTCTCATTTTCCTGCTGTTTCCGCCATGCTCCTGCCTGATTTCAGGTGAGATTGGGATCATGGACAAAAGTCCCCCCATGTCTGTTTGTGAATAATAATCTAAAAGCTGAAAATCTGAAACAGAAACAAAAAACCTAGTGGAAACACTTATCCAGGTCAGTCAGCATCTGTGGAGAGGACAGATAAGTTAATGTTTTGGGTGTAACCCTTCATCAGAACTGGAAAAATGGATAATGAACAAGCATTTCAACAGGATCAGAACAGAGGGGGGAGGGGGATGGGGTGGGGATGGATGCGTGGACAAGAGAGAGGAACCATCAGTGGATTGACCTTGATCTGTAAAAGGAAACCAGGAGATGCTGAGGGTGGCTGAGAGCTTTACATCAGACGATGGGAAGAAGCATAAAATAAACAAGAGAAACAAGGTACATGTGAGTAGCTGAGGCAGTGAGAGGTAAATGTCTGAAATTGAAACAGAAGCAGCTAGAAAAAGCAAACCTACAGCAAGGTTGCCAACTCCTCTGCCAGCTCGGTGTTCTGGTCAGTCACCATAATGCAATCCTGTTTTTCTTTTGTACACTCCCAACACAGAGCAAAAGCCAAAGAGGTCCCACTGGTGAGGCTCTCTTTAATGTTTCCTAGCCAGATTATTTTTAAACCCTCACTGTCATAAAGCTTTAAGTCTGTTAGTCCTGAAACAAATTATCTATTTGTTTATGTCTCATATCCACAGCAAAACTAATTTTATGTATGTCACTGATGCCAATTTAATATCAAAGAACTAGAGAATGCATTCAAGTATCAATTAGTTTTTGTTTTACTACAGGGTAGACAAAATGTGGAATTGTGTTCAATGTTATGTTTTCTGTTCTTTAATATTGGTGCTTAAGTGCTTACTGCAGTTGTGGAAGGTTTGAGTTGACCTCTGTTGTACCCTCACTGTGTATCATGTTGGTGACTGCAAACTGACACTGGAAACCTTGTCTTCTGAAAAGGTAAAATAAATAAGAAATGGAGAATGACTAGTCACATTCTGTAGCAATTTCTGCGATGAAAACGTGTCCACACACAAGCTATATTCTCAACAAACATACATGCATTGTACATACAATATATATGCATTGTTTGTTTACAGGATGCAAGTACTGTGAATATATAGAATGTATATTAACAGTATTCACACATACTGTGTATATCTATATTACCTACACGTAGAGTATACCGCTCAGTCTACACATGTGTATAGCTAAGTCAAATCTACGTATAGAATTCAGGAAAGTTCAGGAGCACTTTCTTGATCAGTATATTTCTGGCCCAACGAGGAAGGAGGCATTGCTGGATCTAGTTCTGGGGAATGAAGTGGGTCAAGTGGAACAAGTGTTAGTGGGGGATCATTTAGGGAACAGTGATCACAGTATCATAAGGTTTAGATTAGTTATGGAAAAGGACAAGAAGCAGTCCGGGACAAAATTAATAGTCACTTGGAGAAATGTGGATTAATAAAGGAAAGCCAGCACTGGATTTATATAAAGTGCCACATAATAGGCTTGTCAGCAAAATTGAAGCCCATGGAATAAAAGGAGCAGTGGCAGCATAGAAACAAAATTGGTTAAGTGACAGGAAACAGAGAGTGGTGGTGAACGGTTTTTCAGACTGGAGCAAGGTATACAATGGTGTTCCCCAGGGGTCGGTACTAGGACCACTGCTTTCTTTGAGATATATTAATGACTTGGACTTAGGTGTACGGGGCACAATTTCAAACTTTGCAGATGACACAAAACTTGGAAGTGCCGTAATTAGTGAGGAGGATAGTAATAGACTTCAAGAGGACATAGACAGGCCGATGGAATGGGCGGACACATGGCAGATGAAATTTAATGCCAAGAAGCGAGAAGTGATACATTTTGGCAGGATTGGTCTTACAAAGAGCCAGCACTGACCTCCTGTGCTGTAACCATTCCATCATTCTATTCTCTGGTATGCACATAGTATGCACTGGGTAAAAGGGAGCTGTTCCCTCGCATCTAGTACTGTGCAGCTTGTGGGTGTCTCGGTGTAGGATACGTATTAGTTAAAAAGGAACAATTCACTCCAGCCTGTTACTGTAAAGTTTATGTGTATCAGTGTTGGCCCCTATGCAGCTACATAAGCACAATACAGCGCAATGAACTTTGTTTTATTATTAAAGTAAACATGCAGTGAAAGGAGTGGGTGATTAATGGATTTGCCTGCAGGACATGTGGTTTCAAGGCCATTTATGCTTACAAGGGCTTGATGCAGCTGGTAAATGATTATTTTATCTTCATTCTCACTTCAGATATTCTTCAAACACGACTCAGTTGTTATGCAACTGCTTCTAACTTTGAGAATATCATTGAAATTATTTTACATCGTTTTTTCTGAGAAAATATTGATTTACAATTTTCCTAAGTTAGAAAGCTGTTTTGATAAGAGTTTGGATAGCATAAGATCAGCCCTTCTGTCTGCCAGTGCTGCTAGGGGAAACTGAGTGTTATTGGCTTCTTTCGGTGAGTTCCAGTTTGCCTTGCTTTTCTAAGTGGATAATTAATATCCTACTTTCGAGTATTCATAGTATCATAGTAGCTACAGCACAGGAGGAGGCCATTCGGCCCATCATGCCTGTGCTGGCTCTTTGAAAGAGCTATCCCATTAGTCCCATTCCCCTGCTCTTTCCCCATAGCCCTGTAAATGTTTTCCCTTCAAGTATTTATCTAATTCACTTTTGAAAGTTACTATTGAATCTGCTTCCACCACCCTTTCAGGCAGTGCATTCCAGACCATTACAACTTGCTGCGTAAAAAATGTTTCCTCATGTCGCTTCTGGCTCTTTTGCCAATCACCTTAAATCTGTGTCCTTTAGTTACTGACCCTTCTGCCACTGGAAACAGTTTTTCCATTCATGATTTTGAACACCTCTTTCAAATTGCCCAATTCATCTTCTCTGTTCTAAGGAGAACAATCCCAGCTTCACCAGCCTCTCCACATAATTGAAGTCCCTCATCCCTGGTACCATTCTAGTAAATCTCTTCTGCACCCTCTCTAAGGCCTTAATATCCTTCCTAAAGTGTGGTGCCCAGAATTTAACACAATACTTCAGCTGAGGCCTAACCAGTCTCTTATAAAGGTTTAGCATAACTTCCTTGCTTTTGTATTCTATGCCTCTATTAATAAAGCCCAGGATCCCATATGCTTTTTTAACAGCCTTCTCAACTTTTTCCTGCCACCTTCAAAGATTTGTGTATGTGCACCCCCAGGTCTCTCTGTTCCTGCACCCCCTTTAAAATTGTACTATTTAGCTTATATTGCCTCTCCTCGTTCTTTCTACCAAAATATATCACTTCACACTTCTCTGCATTAAATTTTATCTGCCATGTGTCTGCCCATTTCACCAGTCTAAGTCCTCCTGAAGTGTGTTACTATCCTCCACATTGTTTACTACATTTCTGAGTTTCGTGTCATCTGCATACTTTGAAATTATACCCTTTATACCTAAGTCAAGGTCATTAATATATATCAAAAGGAGCAGTGGTCCTAATACTGACCCCTGTGGAACATCACTGTATACTTCCCTCCAATGTGAAGAACAACCATTCACCACTACTTTGTGCTTTCTGTCCCTTAGTAAATTTTGTATCCACGCTGCCACTTTCCCTTTAATCCCATGGGGTTTAATTTTGCTAACAATTCTATTATGTGGTACTTTATTAAATGTCTTTTGAAAGTCCATATACACAACAACCCTCTCCATTATCTCATCAAAGAACTTGATTGAGTTACTTGATTGAGTTCTTTGATGAAGTCTTTGAGTTCCGGGGGGAGTATGGTTGCAAAGCTGAAACTTAAAGCTACGGCACAGAAGGAGGCCATTCGGCCCATTGTGTCTGTGCCGGTCGAAAAAGTGCTATCCAGCCTAATCCCACTTTCTGGCACATTGTCTGTAACCCTGTAGGTTACGGCACTTCAAGTGCACATCCAAGTACTTTTTAAATGAGTTGAGGGTTTCTGCTTCTACCACCCTTTCAGCAGTGAGTTCCAGACTCCCACCACCTTCTGGGTGAAAACATTTCTCCTCAGCTCCCCTCTAATCTTTCTACCAATTACTTTGGATCTATGCACCCTGGTCACTGACCCCTCTGCTAAGGGAAATAGGTCCTTCCTATCCACTCTACCTAGGCCCCTCATAATTTTATACACCTCAATTAAATCACCCCTCAGCCTCCTCTGATCCAATGAAAACAACCCCAGCCTATCCAATCTTTCCTCATAGCTAAAATTCTCCAGTCCTGGCAACATCCTCGTAAATCTCCTCTGTACCCTCTCTAATGCAATCACATCTTTCCTGTAATATGCTGAGCAGAACTGTATGCAGTACTCTAGCTGTGGTCTAACTAGTGTTTTATACAGTTCTAGCATAACCTCACTGCTCTTATATTCTATGCCTCAGCTAATAAAGGAAAGTATCCCATATGCCCTTTTAACCACCTTATCTACCTGTCCCACAACCTTCAGGGGTCTGTGGACATGCACTCCGAGGTCCCTCTGTTCCTCTACACCTCTCAGTATCCTACCATTTATTGTGTATTCCCTTGCCTTTTTGCCCTCCCCAAATGCATTACCTCACATTTCTCTGGATTGAATTCCATTTGCCATTTTTCTGCCCACCTGACCAGTCCATTGATATCTTCCTGCAGTCTACAGCTTTCTTCCTCACTATCAGCCACATGGCCAATTTTTGTATCATCTGCAAACTTCTTTATCATGCCCCTTACATTTAGGTCTAAATCATTAATATATACCACAAAAGCAAGGGATCTAGTACTGAACCTTGCGGGACCCCACTGGAAACAGCCTTCCAGTCACAAAAACACCCAACGACCATTGCCCTTTGCTTCCTGCCACTGAGCCAATTTTGGATCCAACTTGCCACTTTCCTGTGGATCCCATGGGCTTTTACTTTTCTGACCAGTCTGCCACATGGAACTTTGTCAAAAGCCTTGCTAAAATTAATGTAGACTACATTAAACGTGCTACTCTCATTGACCCTCCTTGTTACCACTCAAAAAATTCAATCAAATTAGTCAGACATGACCTTCCCGTAACAAACCCATGCTGACTGTCGTTGATTAATCCGTGCCTTTCTTAGTGACGATTTATACCATCCCACCACCGAGGTAAGGCTGACTGGCCTGTAATTACCTGGTCTATTCCTTTCTCCCTTTTTAAACAATGGTACAACATTAGCAGTCGTCCAATCCTCTGGCATCACCCCTGTAGCCACAGAAGATTGGAAAATGATGGTCAGAGTTTTCTTAATCCTCTTTTTAATTTCACCCCTTTACTTTCCATACTTCTCTAGGCTTTCTGCGGTATTGAGCTCTCAGTATCTGACATAAGCTTCCCTTTTTTTGCCTTATCTTACCCTTTATGCTCCTTGACATCCAGAGGGCTCTCGATTTGACATTCCCACCCTTTTTTTTGTGGGAACATATTTGCTCGGAACCCTCACTATCTCCTCCTTGAATGCCTCCCTTTGTTCTGACACTTTCAAGTAGCTATTTCCAGACCACTTTTGCTAAATCACTTCAGCTTAGTAAAATTTGCCTTTCCCTAATTGTGAACTTTTACTCCTGTTCTATCTTTGTCCTTTTCCATAACTATGCTAAATCTAACTGAGTTATGATCACCACCAGCAAAATGCTCTCCCATTGATACTCCTTCCACTTGTCCAGCTTCATTCCCTAAAAGTAAGTCGAGATCTGTCCCCTTTCATGTTGGGCTTGCTACGTACTGGCTAAAAAAGTTTTCCTGAATGCATTTTAAGAATCCTGCGCCTTCTATACCTTTTACACTGATTTTATCCCAGTTAATATTAGGGTAGTTGAAATCCCCTACTATTACACACCCTATTGTTTTTGCACATCTCAGAAATTTGCCTACATATTTGCTCTTCTATCTCCTGATTGTTTGGGGGTCTATATTACACGCCCAGTAGTGTGATTGCTGCTTTTTTGTTCTTTAGCTCAACCCATATGGCCTCAATTGATGATCCTTCTAACATATCATCCCTCCTCACAGCTGTAATTGTTTCCTTTACCAATTTGCTCCCCCTCCTTTTTTATCCCCCTCTCTATCTTCTCTAAAAACCCTGTAACCAGGAATGTTGAGCTGCCATTCCTGCCCCTCTTTAAGCCATGTCAAACACAATTTTCCTTTAACAAATCCGTGCTGACTATTGTCCACAAAAATTGTTTTCTCTCGCTTTCTTTATGGCTCAGTGGAAAATGCCACTTCTGGTGCAGTATGGAGCAGAGCAGGAAGGTCCCAGGTTTGATCCCTGTTTTGTACTAATATAGTTAATCACAACTGAGGCCGCAGTTGGGACACCAAAATTGTCCTATACAACCCTGAACTAGGGGGGAGCACATCAGCCAGGGTTCCCCCTCATGACTACTATCTAATACCACCTGCTGAAAAGTGAATGTGTGGGTATCAGAAGAGGACAGGATTGGGCTTGCTATAGTGTCTCCCACAGACTGACATAGTCCTCCCCACTTACACTGTCCACCCTTAGCCGGGACAGCCGCCTATATTGAGCAAATGGCGCTAACAATTTGTTATTACCATTGGTAAGGAGGGCAAAAAGTGGGGGGGGAACTGATCTCAATTAAAACACTGTGCAAATATGAGTATCCTATATAACAGTCAACCCTCTTTAGCTCATTAACATCTCATTAAAATACAATTCATTAGGACAGCAAAATGGCATATTTACTGGGACAAAACATTTTTTTTTAAATGGTTAATTAGATTTAACAATTTAAAAACACACTTTACTTGCTGGGGACAAGGCTACAGATAATTGGTAGGGCTGAATGAGAAAATAAATAAGTCCTGTCTGCTGGGGTAGTTATAAAAAAAAAAGTACTGGAAATACACAATAGGTCAGTCAGCATCTGTAAAAAGAAAATTATTGATATTTCAGATGTGTACCTACCCAAAATATCAATAACCTCTTTTCTCCTTACAGATGTGACTGATCTATTGTGCATTTCCAGCATTTGTGTTTTTTTCATTTTTATTTTGTAATCCTCTTGATTTAGAATAATTTATTGTTAAATTTCAAACTGCATGGGAACAGGCAGTACTGTGGGTCAATCTTTCACCCAAGTGACCTGGATCTAAATCTCCACTCCATGTCAGCTTTCGGGAGTGAAACATGCAGTGAATATTGAGTGGCTTCACTGACGCAGCAGGGGATGCTCCTCTGAGGTTGGTTGTTAAGGCATATTTGTGGGGCAGCGTTAATGGCATTTAACCTATGCTGTATCTTGCCTTAAAGTGCTTGTGTGCCTCTAACAGAGGCGATACCTGATCTGGGAGTGCTTGAAGAAATCATGTAGCAGGAGCTTTATCCTTTGTGATATCTGGCCTGGGAGTGCTTAAAAGGACAGTGTTAGTGAGCTGTGCCCTATATCAAGCTCTACTGTACCCGACCTAAGATTGCTTGATGGTGACAGGAGATCAGTCCTGTTTCATTTCATAGGAGACTCTAGCGCTGAAATTCTGGGAGAGGCCTTTTGAGGGTATATCTGGGCAGGCGTAATTTCTGCTCTTCTATAATGTGCCCTGACCCCAGTCCATGTCCCAGGTCAGGGACATTTGTGTATTGCACGAAGACAGCCAGGCCATTTTACTGCACATTGGGATGCCTGCCACAGGTGGAGTGGGAGGCATTTTGCTGTGGCACATTGCTTCTGTGTAAGTGGGACCAAAAACATTTAAGATGTGCACTTCCTGATTCTGCTGGTTTGGTAATGCAGAAGCTGTTTTTTTTCATTTTAAACTCCCCCCAACGTCTTAAACAGTATGTTCGCTAGGGATGTGCAGGTGTCTCTTCCTCCCAGTGTTGCAGGGCACAAATGATGGGAAATATGTCATGACATATTCTTGCATTTGCATGCCATCATAACAGACCAACCCATATGGAGTCAGGCATATTATGCACTTGTGAGGTGAGAGTGAATGCCCTTGACATCAAGACAGCATTTGACCGAGTGTAGCACCAAGAAGCCCTAGTAAAATTGAAGTCAATGGGAATCAGGGGGAAAACTCTCCAGTGGCTGGAGTCATAGCTAGCACAAAGGAAGATGGTAGTGGTTGTTGGAGGCCAATCATCTCAGCCCCAGGACATTGCTGCAGGAGTTCCTCAAGGCAGTGTCCTAGGCCCAACCATCTTCAGCTGCTTCATCAATGACCTTCCCTCCATCATAAGGTCAGAAATGGGGATGTTCGCAGATGATTGCACAGTGTTCAGTTCCATTCGCAACCCCTCAGATAATGAAGCAGTCCGAGCCCGCATGCAGCAAGACCTGGACAACATCCAGGCTTGGGCTGATAAGTGGCAAGTAACATTCGTGCCAGACAAGTGCCAGGCAATGACCATCTCCAACAAGAGAGAGTCTAACCACCACCCCTTGACATTCAACGGCATTACCATAGCCGAATCCCCCACCATTAACATCCTGGGGGTCACCATTGACCAGAAACTTAACTGGACCAGCCATATAAATACTGTGGCTACAAGAACAGGTGAGAGGCTGGGTATTCTGTGGCGAGTGACTCACCTCCTGACTCCCCAAAGCCTTTCCACCATCTACAAGGCACAAGTCAGGAGTGTGATGGAATACTTTCCACTTGCCTGGATGAGTGCAGCTCCAACAACACTCAAGAAGCTCAACACCATCCAGGACAAAGCAGCCCGCTTGATTGGCACCCCATCCACCACCCTAAACATTCACTTCCTTCACCACCGGTGCACAGTGGCTGCAGTATGTCCCCTAGTTCTAGACTCCCCGACCAGCGGAAATAGTTTCTCTCAATCTACTCTATCAGTTCCCCTTAATATCTTGAAAACTTCAATCAAATCACCCCTTAATCTTCTAAATTCCAGGGAATACAGCCCGAGTTTGTGTAATTTCTCCTCGTAATTTAACCCTTGGAGTCCAGGTATCTAGCCTTTTTGATTATTTTCTGTACCTGTCCATGATATTTTAATGATCTATGTACATGGACCCCTAAGTCTCTTTGGACCTCTACTGCCTCGAGCTTTTCACCATTTAGAAAGTGCTCTGATCTATACTTTTTAGGTCCAAAGTGGATGACCTCACACTTGCCTACACTGAAATCCATTTGCCACAATTTTGCCCATTCACTTCATCTATTAATAGCTCTGTAATTTTATGCTTCCATCTGCACTGCTTACAATGCTGCCTATCTTTGTGTCATCAGCAAACTTGGATATGTGGCCCTCTATCCCAGTCATTAATAAATACAGTGAACAGTTGAGGCCACAACACAGATCCCTGTGGGACACCACTAGTCACATCCTGCCAATTTGAGTACCTTCCCATTAGCCCAATTCTCTGTCATTTAATTATGAAAGATACCTTTTTGATCCTTTGTCACAGTGTAGGTATCAAAGCAAAGAAAGAGGTGTGACGGTTACTGGCAGCAATGATTCTTTAGTATAATTCAATTAACCTGGCAGCTAACATTTCGGGACTATTAGAGTTCTTTATAATGATCCAATCACACACAAAACTTCTCAATCTCTGATATACGGCCCAAACTAAATGTCAATTCGTAGATCTACGAAAGGTTCACAACTATTATTATTGAAATCTGTATTTGTTCTTCCATCTGTTACATTTTATTTAATGAACTTCTTGTAGTTTTTAGCTCAAGATATACAGAGTATTACTTGTCCATCCGTGCAAGAGCGTATGGCGATAATCCATACTATTTGGTGTGTATCTCATCTGTAAAAAGGTTCATAGTTCATCCTGTGCTCCATTGTCCCAGATTACTTCACATATCATAGAATGGTTACAGCACGGAAGGAGGCCATTCGGCCCGAGGAGTACATGCCGGCTCTCTTCAAAAGCAATCCAACTATTCCCACTCTCCCGCCCTATCCCCGTAGCCCTGCAAATTTTTTCCCTTCAAGTACTTATCCAGTTCCCTTTTGAAAGCCATGATTGAATCTGCCTCCACCATCCCCTCAGGCAGTGCATTCCAGATCCTAACCACTCGCTGTGTAAAAAAAGTTTTTTCTCATGTCACCTTTGGTTCTTTTGCCAATCACCTTAAATCTATGCCTTCTGGTTTTTGACCCTTCTGCCAATGGGAACAGTTTCTCTCTATCTACTCTGTCTAGTCCCCTCATGATTTTGAATACCTCTATCAAATCTCCTCGCAACCTTCTCTGCTCTAAGGAGAACAACTCCGGCTTCTCCAGCCTATCCACGTAACTGAAGTCCCACATCCCTGGAATCATTCTAGTAAATCTCTTCTGCACCCTCTCTAAAGTTTTCACATCCTTCCTAAAGTGCGGTGCCCAGAACTGGTCACAATACTCCAGTTGTGGCCGAACCAGTGTTTTATAAAGGCTCATCATGACTTCCTTACTTTTGTACTCTATGCCTCTATTTATAAAGCCCAGGATCCCGTATGCTTTTTTAACCGCTTTCTCAACCTGCCCTGCCACTTTCACATATACCCCCAGATCTCGCTGTTCTTGCACCCCTTTTAGGATGAAGTGACATTTAAATTCATAGGCAGTGTGGATTTGCTTGTGGAAGTGAAACTTTGCACTGGGCATGAGCAAATGTATCTGGACCAAGCTTGAACTGTAACAGGACATCATAGATAAAGCCTTATTGTGCATCCTGTGTCCAATGTGGGAATAATTGTTACTGAGGTTTTGTGTTTAAAAAGTGGAAAGTGTTACATCCCCCAGTGCTGGCTTCCCTCATCTTGATGAATGCAAGTTGAATGAACTTTCAAGGGAAATAATGTAAACTGTAAATGGGAGAAGGTGGATGAAAGAATTAATGCTATTGCTGACTGTACAGTTAGTAAAAATGAGTGGCTAAATATAGTTTTACTTGTTACTGGCAAGATCAGACTTGGATATGGACACTCGCACTCAAAACAGCACCAGCTGTTCTATTTTTCCCCAGAGCTATTTTTAAAAGATTATCCTTATGTTGACTTTCTCACACCACCTGCCATTAATCGGATTTTGAAGCTCAGACCCACATAGCTGATTAGTGTGTTTAAAAAGTCAGCTGATCGGGATATTTGCCTGGATATAAAAGCTGAGAATAAGTGCTCCTCTTGGTGTGTTCTGCTGTTGGAGTCAGCACTGTGATCAGAAATGATGAGGACACTCGGTCTTCTTCTAATCGTCATTGCTGGAATCCACGCAGGACCTCCAGGTAAATGGAGAGGAAATGTCTTACTACTCCAGCGTAATATTTTCATAGCCAAACTAGTCAACCTTGTGGCTCCTCTCAGTGAAATTGTTACTTTAGTACCAATTAATGCTGAATTACAGACTGGTTTGTAATTACAGGCTGATTTGGGGGCCAGCAGCTCACGGGCAGTGGATTGAGACTCCCTAAGATGAAAGTCAAATGAGACAGGAGACTATTCTATCAATTTGGGCTGGATTAAAACCCAGGTTGCACAAGTTATCCAGTGTATAACACTCCAACCTGTGTGTAACACAGCCTCTGGTCTGTATATTGTCTTCTATATTGCACACTTAGTTCAGCCACCTGACTTTACAGATGCAGTTGCTGCATGATCTGGGGAAACTTTAATAATGGGAGAAAATAACTTAAAACAGAGTATGTACCCTCATCAAGAGGAAACAAAGTAAAGGATATCTAATCAAAAGCAAAATACTGCGGATGCTGGAAATCTGAAATAAAAACAAAAAATGCTGGAGAAGCTCAGCAAGTGAGGCAGCATCTGTGGAGAAAGAAACAGAGTTAACGTTTCAGGTCGAAGACCTTTCGTCAGAACAGAAAATGCTGAGCTTCTCCAGGATACCTATTGCATGCCTTGTATAAAGAGCAGCCAATAGTGTTTGATCTATCCCCTGCAATATTATTCATTGAAGATGATAAGCATACTGAGGGGGTACACAGGCTCGGAGGAAGGTGAGTTTTTATAGCAGGACTTGCATAACTACATCATGGGTACAACAGTCCCAGTACTGAGGACATAAAATTAAATGTTGAAATAGAAAATAATCCATGCAGGCAAGTCTTGCATTCTGTTTGGAGCTAAGTGATTGTCAGGCTTGAGACAGTCCCTCACCATGTAAGATTTGTAAGTTTTCACTCTGCTATATTTGTCACGTGATTCCCAGATTTGCAACTGATTCCGTCACACTGTAACATATACTCAATAATGTTATCTTTTCCAGCACAAAGACCCAATGAGCTCAAACGACCTGGTAAGTCACCAGAAATCTATAATATCCAAAATAAAATGTGAATATTGTATATTAGTAGATAAACACAGCAACACGCTGGTATTGTACCATGTAACATAGCATTACCTTTTACTGTACACGCATGACGATTCTTCATATGAGTTTAGGCAATGATTGTTGTTGGTTATGCAAATCTGAGTAGGGAATCCCAAGCAGGCCCAGTCTTGTCATCACCTAACAGCTCCACACATGCACACCAGGAGCCACGGGATAGTGATCAGGAGCAGGAACTTGGTGTGATTTTTATCTCCCTCCCCAAACCAGAACTGTTGAGTCCATTTCTAGTTCCCCCAACATTGGCAAGGCTGAGTTCACCTAATTCAGGACTGGACCTGGGATCTTACTGGTCAAATGTCAAACCACACAGATGTTTTATGCCTGAGACAGTGTGGAGGTTAGGAGTTATTTTAGGGAGTTATCAGTGAAATCTTTTTTTTTGATTAAACTATTTGAATGAAGTTACATGTACTTTAATATGTGCAAGATGTTAATATTTTTTGTATTTTGGAAAGATAGGCATTGTGCTTTGTGAATCATGGGAGATGGAGAATTTTCAGAGTAGCCAAGTTATTTGCAAATTGCATCAAAATATTTTTTTAACAAAGTATCACTTGAAATGATATGCAAGTTTGAATTTCACAGGTTGATGGGCTTTCATCTCATCAATTTTGATGACATTTAGGCATCTGGATAGTTCAGTGGCTGCCTCTGGACAGGAGTTTGCTCTGTTATTCCCTAGATTTTGTCTGCGTTGCCATTGGACAATGAGAAGGAAAAGTGACCTTCACACTCATCCTGAAATGATCTTGTGCATTTCTCAAGAGATGGTTACAAAATGGCTTTGCCAAAGTCCTGGATGATAGATGCTTGCACTCCCCCTCTCTTAACTGGGACATTGCGCACGGCGGGAGGAGGAAGGGAAATCAAAGGGAAGTCGTTAAATATCTCTTAAAACATAAGTGAAAAATAAACCAGTGAAAAATTACACTGACATCAAAACCGTAGATAATTTTCCTACTCTGCATTATATTAAGATATTTATCCCTTTGATCTGCCCAAAGCTGTGCAACATCTGTGGGTGGGTGAGCAGCAGACTGCAATGCCTCTGCCAATGCCATTCTCAGCTGGCCATTGGAGGGAGTGCCAGCATAGCCTTAATATGGCTCTCCAAATTTTCCTTTGTTACTCAACGCCTCCTTCCACTGACACAGTTGAGCTCAGGGTACCAGGGGCGGCGTTTTGGCCGTGTAACCCGTGCAATTTCATAGGGGCCTGAGTCAGTCAGGGGCCCTGAGGATAGTCTCACTATCCACCCAGCAACTCCTCGCCTCTGCTGTCGGACTCACCTACATGTAAGAGCTGCCATCAATCCATGTACAAATGTAAATATGGTGCATTCCAAGCGGGACATGCTGCTCATATCCTAGTTCCACACTGGAGGAATGCAGGGGCTGAGTTATCAGTGCACTGCTTCCCTCCCCTCTCCTCTCATTCATAATTTACAATCACTAACCTGGAATAAGATTCACTTTCTGCAAGTGTGAGGAGAGTTAAGAGTAGGGAGTAACTCCCCCAAGCTTCTGGAAAATTTTCCCCCCTCCCTCCTTCCTTCCGCCCCTTCTCTCTCTCCCCCCCCCTACCTTTTCGCTCCCTTCCTTCCTCTCCCTTCCTTCCTTTCTCCTCTTCCTCCTTTCCTTCCTTCCCCCTTTCTCTCCTTTCCTTCCCTCCGTCCTTTCCCATGCTGCTTGGGAGTTCCCTCCGTCCTTTTCCCCCTTCCCTTCCGATGCTCCTGGGTAGCAATCAGGCCCCATTCATTTAAGGAATGTCTCCAAAAATGAATCAAACTAGAAAAATACAGACTAGTTAGAACTCAACTTTTTGCAGTTAAACCAACAAATGCTGGAATTTATGCAGTGGGGCGGTCAGTATTTGAAGAGACAGATTAATGTTTTGGGTGGAAACCCTACCGGTGAATCCTTTTCGCTAATCAGAGGCTGATGCGGATTTGACACCAGATTAAGTAGGTAATATTTAGTATCATTGCCTTGTAGGGGCCTCAAACAGAACCATTGCATGGAGCCTCCGCAAGTAAACATCTCCCTTGCAGGGTACTGAACCTGCATCCCACACTTCATGCTGGTTGTCATTGTCCTGAGATACTGTTCCATTTGTACTCTTATTAACTTTCATGCCTGATGAATTAGAAAGTCGGACACATTTAATTACTGTGCTCTATTTCAGATAATCGTTGGGTGAACGAGTACGATGACAAACTGCTTTATACTTGTCCTATATTAAATACAATTGCTTCAATTAGCAGGCAAGTGACTAAAGGTGCTAGTCTGCACAATAATCTGGTAGGAACTTGTTACATTCTATAAAGATATGTCAACAAAGATCATTTTTAACATTTATAATTTGTGGATTTCCTCTTTGGAATGACCTGTAATATTTAGCATTACCCACAGAGAGTGGCCAGATCACCGTCACTCACTCCCCCGCCACTCTTGTTTTGGATGTAGAGATGAGCAAAGCATATAACAAATGCACAGGTTGACCATGATGTGGAATCAAACATTGGATTAATGCTGCCTTAGCTCATTTTAGTTAGTATCTTTATCGCTAGCAGAGGGGGGAGGCTATCGTCCTCTGAGTTGATAGTTTGATTTGAACCCACATTTTAGAGAAAAACCCGCTGGCGAATTCAAAGACCCACCCAACTTCCATCTCTTATAGTTGTCCTGAAAATGCTTTTTGTGATTTTTGTTCTAGTCAGCATCACAATCACCATGAGGATCGTCTGTGGGATTTCCGATGTAAGGTGACATTCAGCGAGCTGCCAGATTGTAAATGGAGCAACTACGTGAACAACTTTGATGAAGAGTTCACCTTCATCTGCCCGTTTGACTCCGTTATTAGTGGTATGGAGTCTTATCACCACAACAAACATGAGGACAGGAGGTATTTTGGAAATTAATAGCTTTGTTCGTATTAAAGGCTAATACCTGGGCAATTTTCAAAATAATTGAGTATAATTTCTTCCACTTGTTAATGTAAACAAAAAAAGTCAGTGTTAATAAAACTGGTTCTGTGTTGAAGTGTATCGAAGTTATACTGTAATCTAAGTGTAAATCTAGATTAAAGTACGCTATATTATTGAACATAATGGGGAGGCTGATTGTTGCGAAAAATAATCTCATCTCAGGATTTCAATAATAACGAATCACATTTATGCTATTACATAGAATTAACAGCACAGAAACAGGCCATTCGGCCCAACTGTTTCATGTTGGTTTTTATGCTCCACAGGAGCCTCCTCCCACCCCTCTTCATCTAACTCTATCAGCATAACCTTCAATTCCTTTCTCCCTCATATGTTTATCTAACTTTCCCTTAAATGCATCTATTCTATTCAGCTCAACTACTCCATGTAGTAGCGAGTTACACATTCTTACCACTCTCTGGGTAAAGAAGTTCCTCCTGAATTCCCTATTGGATTAATTAGTAATTATCTTACATTTATGGCCCCTAGTTTTGGACTCCCACACAAGTGGAAACATCTTTTCTTCGTCTACCCTATCAAAACCTGTTATAATCTTAAAGACCTCTATCAGATCATCCCTCAGCCTTCTCTTTTCTTGGAATTCACGTATCATAGTATCATAGTAGGAGGAGGCCATTCAGCCCATCTCTTTCCCCATAGCCCTGTAATTTTTTTCCCTTCAAGTATTTATTTAATTTCCTTTTAAAAGTTACTATTGAATCTGCTTCCACCACCTTTTCAGACAGTGCATTTCAAATCATTACAACTTGCTGCGTAAAAAAATGTTTTCTCATGTCACCTCTTGATCTTTTGCTGATCAACTTAAATCTGTGTCCTTTGATTATTGACCCTTCTGCCACTGGAAACAGTTTCTCCTTATTTACTCTACTGAAACTGTTCGTGATCTTGAACACCTCTATCAAATCTCCCCTTAACCTTCTCTGTTCTAAGGAAAACAACCCCAGCTTCTCCAGTTTCTCCACATAATTGAAGTCCCTCATTCCTGGTACCATTCTAGTAAATCTCTTCCGCACCCTCTCTAAGGCCTTGACATCCTTCCTAAAGTGTGGTGCCCAGAATTGAACACAATACTCCAGTTGAGGCCTAACTAATGCTTTATAAAGGTTTAGCAATACTTCCTTGCTTTTGTAGTCTACACCTCTATTAATAAAGCCCAGGATCCCGTATGCTGTTTTAACAGCCTTCTCAACTTGACCTGCACCCTTCAAAGATTTGTGTATGTGCACTTTCAGGTCTCTCTGTTCCTGCACCCCTTTTAAAATTATACCATTTAGCTTATATCGCCTCTCCTCATTCTTCCTACCAAAATGCATCGCTTCACACTTCTCTGCTTTAAATTTCATCTGCCATGTGTCTGCCTATTTCACCAGTATGTCTATGTCTTCCTGAAATCTGTTACTATCCTCATTGTTTACTACATTTCCGAGTTTCATGTCATCTGCATACTTTGAAATTATATCCTCTCCAGCCAAGTCCAGGTCATTAATATATATCAAAAAGAGCAGTGGTCCTAATACTGACCCCTGGGGAACACCACTATATAAGTGGTGTATATTCCCTCCAGTCTGAAAAACAACTGTTCACCATTACTCTCTGGTTTCTGTCCCTTAGCCAATTTTGTATCCATGCTGCCACTGTCCCTTTATTCCCATGGGCTTTAATTTTGCTAATAAGTCTATTATGTGGTACTTTATCAAATGCCTTTTGAAAGTCCATATATGCAACATCAACCACACTACCCTCATCAACCCTCTCCGTTACTTCATCAAAGAATTCAATAAAATTACTCAAACATGATTTTCCTTTAACAAATCCATGCTGACTTTCATTTATTAGCCCATACTTTTCCAAGTGCCAATTAATTTTGCAAGGTCCTGGATTAGACTACTTTCTCATGATCACATGGTGCATTCACCCATTACTCTGCACTTCTCTTCACTGTTCTGGATAAATCAATGAATCATGGACATCATCCATGTGAAATAAAATTGCCGACCTCCCCAAGTGTACATGTGCACACTTCCTGCTACTTTCAGTATGAGGTACTGTTACCTAAATTTAAATATAGTTTACAATATCATAATTGAATAATTACATTTATAGCATCAATGCACATCAACACAGAAACTGCAGTATAACTGCGTTTTCAAGTTACCAAATTTGAGGCCACTTAGAATTTTCCAGGTGGGGCAAGGTCACCTCAAAGAAGCTGCTTCATATTCAGCCCAGTATAGCTGCAACTGGTGCAAAGCTACCTTTTTGGACTGCCTTTACATTTTGATGCATGTAAAGACCCATCGGGACTATTGGCTCTTCACTAACTTTAAAAGTTTGAATTTGGAGCTGATTTCTGCATTTGCCTTCAAGCATGCCAAGGGCTTCATTTGGCCTGAGTACAGAAACAGTAACTCAGTGCTGCCAGCAATACACTTTCAAATGCAGAACTGCAGCATAATAGGCCAAAAAGTGAATCCACTGCACTGCGTGACCCAGTTTGCGGAGCGGTAAAAACCTCTGAAATCCCTGTAGAAGTCTGATCATTGTTGGATGCAGGATATCCAGGACTAATACATAATGATAAGATCTTGTCTGGTAAGGTAAGAATATGACAAGCACAGAACAAAAAAAAGACACTCAGGGTATAAAACCAGTTTTCTCCACAGACAATGTGCAAAACCCTCTGCAATGACCTCTATCCAATCTACTTAATCTCCTCAGATTAATGGGGTTGCAAAAGTTCTCCTTACTTCCATCTCCCCAACAGTTAATTGACGTGAAACTCCAGAATACCTGTCTAACCTTACATCCTACATAGTGCACCCCTGATGAGCATCTTTCCTTGGCGTGACTTTCCATGGTCCTAGCAGCACAATGGATGATCATCTTCAATAGAATATCTGATCACCTCTCTTTCTATTTATCCTGACAACCTTCAATCTTGCCCCCAAACAGATGTTTATGTAGTATCTTTTTGAAGAAGTTAGTTGACACGCCATTAACTGCTTTTGCTGGGATTCTGTTCCACAGTTCCAATACACTGTAGGGGCAAAAAGTTCCTTATAATCACCTGGGTTTCATGGTCTCTGTGGTTGCTTGACAAATCAAAGCCATTGGCTTTATACAATAAAATATTAAACAAACCTTGATCTCTGTGTAGGTGAGGCGCTGCCTGCCTGGTCTTGGTAAAACTTACCATCCAGGGATATACCTGTACGACCAGCCCAGAATTTGGCTGATGGTTGGCCACGGAGCTTTCCTGCAATTGGGTTCAGTCAGGTCTGATCACATTTGGCTGGAGTTTCTAATGTAAAAATGTCCACGTGGTTTCTGGGTCAGGACGCAAAATTGAGTGTGGCCGTGTAACGGTGCATCCCGCACCTAACAAATGCACAATTTTCCCCTGACGGTGACGTTTGGAAGAGATGTAATAAGTTACTATACAAATGCAAGTTCCTTCATCTTTCTCTATCTCAAAGGGAGGTGCTATCGTTTTCAACTTAGTGTTGCTTAGTGAGCGGTCCGGGACTTCAGCTTGTGCCCATCCCTGCTCTCTGGGACTGAGTGCTAGTGCCACTTTATTCCCCCTCCTCCCTCCTCTCCGCCGCCCCCCCCCCCTGCTTTTATGCCAAATATATGCAATCTCAAGCTGTTTTAGTTTTCTCATCGACTTTGTTCATGTATTGTTACTAGATCTAGAACTCCGACATGATTCCAATATTGTGTCCGAAATGACTGTCACATTCATTGTTTTACTGCTTTATCTTTCTCAGGTGGAAATTTTATTGCTGCCGTGCTAATAATGTCTGCAACAAACAGTGTTTCTGGACAAACTATCTCAACCTTTTTGACGAATACTTCAGCTGGCAAATTCCTGACTCTACTTACCTTGTGGGGGTTTCCAGCTACCATGACAACTATCATGAGTAAGTCACTTGCTGCTTATTAAACATTTTACTTAGATTCTCTTTTTTTGTACATTAGGTGCACTAACAGCTGGAGTCAAATGAGAGAGTGGATGTCCTGGAAGGATCATGGACAGAATCTATTTGGTTAGAATTAAGAAACAATGGAGGTGCGATTACACTACTGGGTGTATTCTACAGGCCACCAACTATTGGGAAGGATATAGAGGAGCAAATTTGTAGGGAAATTACAGAGAGGTGCAAAAGCCATGGAAGTGAAATTACAGAGAGGTGCAAAAGCCATAGAGTGATAATGGAGGTCTTCAACCATCCTAATATTGACTGGAATAATAATAATGAGGGGCAAAGATGGGGAGGAATTTTTGAAATGTGTTCAGGATAACTTTCTTGACCAGTATGTTTCCGACCCAATGAGGAAGGAGGCATTGATGGACTTGGTTCTAGGGAATGAGGCAGGCCAAGTGGAGCAGGTGTCAGTGGGGGAGCATTTGGGGAGCAGCGATCATAGTAACATAAGATTTAGAATAGCTATGGAAAAGGACACAGACCACTCTAAAGTAAAAATACTCAATTGGAGGAGGGCCAATTTCAGTGGGAAGAGAACAGATCTGGCCCAGGTAAATTGGAATCAAAGATTGGCAGGCAAAACTGTAATTGAACAGTGGGCAGCCTTTAAAGAGGAAATGGTTCGGGTACAGTTTAGGTACGTTCCCACGAAGGGAAAGATAGGGCAACTAAAGCCAGAGCTCCCTGGATGACAAAAGAGATAGAGAGTAAGATGAAGCGGAAAAAAGGGGCATATGACAGATGTCAGCTGATAACACAAGTGAGAACCAGGCAGAATATAGAAAGTTCAGAGGGGAAGAGAAAAGTGAAATAAGAGGGGCAAAGAGAGAATATAAGAATAGACTGGCGGCCAACATAAAAGGGAATCCAAAAGTCTTCTACAGGCATGTAAACAGTAAACGGGTAGTAAGAGGAGGGGTGGGGCTGATTAGGGACCAAAAAGGAGATCTAATCATGAAGGTAGAGGGGATGGCCGAGGTACTAAATGAATACTTTGCATCTGTCTTTACCAAGGAAGAAGATGCTGCCAGAGTCTCAGTACAGGAAGATATAGTTGAGGTTCTGGATGGGCTAAAAATTGATAAAGAAGAGGTGCTATAAAGGCTAGCTGTATTTAAAGTAGATAAATCACCCGTTCCAGATGGGATGCATCCTAGGTTGTTGAGGGAAGTAAGGGTGGAAATTGCAGAGGTACTGGCCATAACTTTCCAAACATCCTTAGATATGGGGGTGGTGCCAGAGGACTGGAGAATTCCAAACGTTACAACCTTGTTCAAAATAGGATGTAAGGATAAACCCAGCAATTATAGGCCAGTCAGTTTAACCTCGGTGATGGGGAAACTTTTAGAAACAATAATCCGGGACAGAATTAACAGTCACTTGGATTGATTAGGGAAAGCCAGCACGGATTTGTTAAAGGCGAATCGTGTTTAACTAACTTGATAGAGTTTTTTGATAGGGTAACAGAGAGGGTAAATGAGAGCAATGCAGTTCATGGGATGTATATGGACTTTCAAAAGGCGTTTGATTAAGTGCCGTATGGTAGGCTAGTCATCAAGATTGCGGCCCATGGAATAAAGGGGGCAGTAGCAACATGGATACAGAATTGGCTAAGTGACAGGGAACAGAGAGTAGTGGTGAATGGTTGTTTTTCGGACTGGAGGGAGGTGTACAGTGGTGTTCCCCAGGGATCGGTACTAGGACCACTGCTTTTCTTGATATATATTAATGACTTGGACTTGGGTGTACAGGGCACAATTTCAAAATTTGTGGATGACACAAAACTTGGAAGGGTAGTAAACAGTGAGGAGACTAGTGATAGACTTCAAGAGGATATCGACATGCTGCTGGCATGGGCGGACATGCGGCAGATGAAATTAACGCAGAAAAATGCGAAGTGATACATTTCAGTAGGAAGAACGAGAAGAGGTAATATAAACTAGAGGGTACAATTCTAAAAGGGGTACAGAAACAGAAAGATCTGGGGGTATATGTGTACAAATCGTGGCAGGGTAGGTTGAGAAAGTGGTTAAAAAAGCATATGGGCTCCTGGGCTTTATAAATAGAGGCATAGAGTACAAAAGTAAGGAAGTCATGATGAATCTTTATAAAACACTGGTTCAGCCACAACTGGGGTATTGTGACCAGTTCTGGGAATCGTACTTTAGGAAACATGTGAAGGCCTTAGAGAGGGTGCAGAAGAGATTTACTAGAATGATGCTAGGGTTAAGGGACTTTAGTTACGTGGATAGACTGGAGGAGCTGGGGTTGTTCTCCTTGGAAAGGAGAAGGTTGAGAGGAGATTTGATAGAGGTATTCAAAATCATGACGGGTCTAGACAGAGTAGATAGAGAGAAACTGTTCCCATTGGTGGAAGGGTCAAGAACCAGAGGACATAGATTTAAGGTGAGTGGTGACATGAGGAAAAGCTTTTTTACACAGTGAGTGGTTAGGATCTGGAATGCACTGCCCGAGGGGATGGTGGAGGCAGATTCAATCATGGCCTTCAAAAGGGAACTGGATAAGTACTTGAAAGGAAAAAAATTGCAGCGCTACGGGGATTGGGCAGGGGAGTGGGACTATCTGGATTGCCCTTGCAGAGAGCCGGCATGGACTCGATTGGGCCGAATGGCCTCCTTCTTGCTGTATCTTTTGTATGATTCTATGAAACCAGGAGAGATGTTTCCTGAATTTAGCCCTGCTGGGTCCTGTGAGTATGGAGATTTGGAGAAATTATGCTGTGGTACCAACAGGCCAGTCACAGAAGTCCTGTAGATTTTCCATAGTTTAATCCATGCTCCAGCCATTCCCACTCAGCAAGTGATCACTAACTCACTGGTTGAATGTTTGTGAAAAAGAGACTGATTTACAGGCCATGGCACTGTTGTAGAGAGTTCTACAGAGAGGAGGTGTACCGTGTACATGCCTATGTTGTAGACTATGGACTCTTGGATGAATTTGACACTCTCTCAGTAATTAAATCAAGTATGTTTTCTCAGTGATTTTTTAAGTGTGTGTGTGTGTCTGTAGACCCCATGGCACGGATACCTGTGGTTCAGGTGTTGCCTGTTTCTGCACTCTCTTGGCTTGCATCTTTTCTTCCTCCTCCTTAAAGTACAGGAACAATGAAAACTCCATTGTTTAGCCATGGAGAGCATCCTTTAAACTCTCAGCATGTTTCACATAGTACCTTTAAATGCTTAAAAACTGCAGCTTCAAAGTGCTGACCTTTCACCTTCCCGCTTGTGGGCCACCATATAGGCTCAGCACTGCCACCTTCACAATGGTGGTATTTTTCATGGGTGGTTAGTAGGCGGAAACTCAGCAAAATCTTGGGGGGGTGGGGAGAGGTAGTGGCCAAGCCCCCTGCTTCATTTAAATATGGCAGGGCGTGTTTCTGGCAAGTGGATCAGGGTCACAGTGAGGTCACCAGAATGAAATTGTGGCAGCCACTTTTAGGGGCGGAGTTTCGGCGGAGGTTCTCTCCGCCCCATTTTACTTGCAAGACCACCTCTACACCGCTTGAAAATCCAGGTGTCGGAACAGGTGGATATGGAGGGCACCATAATATCGCTGTACTGCACTGCTGGGCTATCAATAATGACCTCTAGTTCTCTGTCCTTTTTAATTACAGGGACCGTCGGTGGAAGTACCAATATTGCACGCAACAGAATTGTTAATTCAATAGAGGTTGTGGACCGTGGAAGAAACGTTCACCAGTCTCCACAGACATTCTTCTCACTGAAATATAGTCCAACTTAATTTGAAAATTGAATAAAAAGTCAAATGAAATAAAATGTGAGATTGCAAAATTATTGGATTTCTCTGAATAATTTTCATTTTGGGGGAAGTTATGCTAAGTAAGATAAGACATATCGGCGAGTAGGAAATGGAACATATTTCTATGTTTACACATAGCATCAGCATCAAGCACTGTCGGGTCAGGGACAGCAGAGATATGCTATATCATTAAGGCCGCTTTTAAGCTGTCCAATATTGTGCCTCAACTACAGCTTCAGAAATACTCTCTCGTGCATCAGTGTGACATTCCTGTTTCCCACACCAGCCATCCTCTTACTTTCTCCAAGTGAGAGTGACAGCTTACTTCAAAGGGTAAACCTGTAAAGCCATAGCCTCACATTCTGCAAGTGGAGGTCATAAAGTGCCCGATTTTGCGAGGCGTGATTTAGGCAGCTCAAGGAAGCAGCAGTCCCGGTAAAGGCGGGCCTGCTGTAAATATTTAAATGAGCCATTTTGGGTCCAGCCCAAATTTTGTCAATTTGGGCAAAGATACAGCCACAGTATTAGCCTGGACGTAGCGGGGCTGGCTGTAGGTCAGACCTGCTTAGGCCATCTTAAAGCTGGTTGTCATTTTGGCTGCATTATAAATCACTTTTTTTTGCTGCTTGAATTTACAAGGATGTTTGTTATAATTTTGACTTGTCATCGTGTCATAGGTAGCGCACAGGAGGAGACCATTCGGCCCATCATGCCTGTGCTGGCTCTTTGAAAGAGCTATCCAATAAGTCCCATTCCCCTGCTCTTTCCCCATAGCCCTGTAAATGTTTTACCTTCAAGTATTTATCTAATTCTCATTTTGAAAGTTACTATTGAATCTGCTTCCACCACCCTTTCAGGCAGTGCATTCCAGATCATTACAACTTACTGCATAAAAAAATGTTTTCTCATGTCACCTCTGGCTCTTTTGTCAATCACCTTAAATCTGTGTCCACTGGTTACCGATCTTCTGCCATTGGAAACAGTTTCTCCTTATTTACTCTGTCAAAACTGTTCATGATTTTGAACACCTCTATCAAATCTCCCCTTAACCTTCTCTGCTCTAAGGAGAACAATCCCAGCTTCTCCAATCTCTCCACATAACTGAAGTCCCTCATCCCTGGTACCATTCTAGTAAATCTCTTCTGCACCCTCTCTAAGGCCTTGACATCTTTCCTAAAGTGTGGTGCCCGAAATTGAACACAATACTTCAGCTGAGGCCTAACAAGTGTTTTGTAAAGGTTTAACATAACTTCCTTGCTTTTGTATTCTATGCCTCTATTAATAAAGCCCAGGATCCCATAAGCTTTTTTAACAGCCTTTTCAACTTGTCCTGCCACCTTCAAAGATTTGTTTCTGTGTGTAAGTTAAATTATATATACCAATATACATTTACTTTAACTGATCTTGTCCTTAATAAAGGCCGTAAGGCTGTTGGTTCCAAAGTATAATAGCTTTATTAAGAAGTTATAACAAGTAACAAAGATGTTTAAAAATACAAGTGTACAAACAAGCATGCTGGTTAGATCGATACAACCTGACTTAGTGTTCACGTAAGAGCAGACCCCAAAACGCATCTTTGGCAGCCTGATCTATGGGCGCCAGACTCGCCCCGAGAACCTTCTGGTTAGTTACCGAAAAGCACTTCTATATGTTTTAAACACAATTGACTCTGTATGTCTTTATGAGCTTCTCATCAATCATCCCCTTTGTCTCAAAAGGGACCAATTATCAGTCTTACTCCCTTCCACCCCACATTTGGCAGCCAACACTCCTCTCTGATTCTCACAGCCTTTATCTTCACACCAAGCATAATAAACCTCCAAAAGACTCCCTTCTATGCCCTCTATACCCAAATTGAGGTTATTAGTATATGTCAAAAAGAGCAGTGGGCCTAATAGTGACCCCTGGGGAGCAGTATACTTCCCTCCAGTCTGAAAAACAACCGTTCACCATTACTCTGTGCTTTCTGCCCCTTAGTCAATTTTGTATCGACGCTGCCACTGTCCCTTTAATCCCATGGACTTTAATTTTGCTAACAAGTCTATTATATGGTACTTTATCAAATGCCTTTTGAAAGTCTATATGCACAATATCAACTGCACTACCCTCATCAACCCTTTCTGTTACTTCATCAAAGAACTCAATAAAGTTACTCAAACACGATTTTCCTTTAACAAATATGTGCTGACTTTCATTTATTAGCCGATACTTTTCCAAGTGCCAATTTATTTTGTCCCGGATTATTGTCTCTAAAAGTTTCTGCCCTTACTCAGAATACTTTGCTTTTTGTATTTCAGCTTACTTTAACAGGTAGGTACTTAACTACTTATGGCCGCAAGAGTATGTTCACTGGCCCTGATAATTATGTACATTTTGGTTATGTGTCCAAGAAAGACAAATCTTGCACTTTTTATCCAGGGTCATACAATTGGAAAATGGAGGATTGGCATAAGATAAAGGCATCGTGTCAACTGTTGGGAAAGTGGGTATTTACGTGTATGATCCCGTGGAGATAGTCACAGACTAACTGCGTGCTGATGGACTGGAAATCCTTGTGATTCATGAAAGTTTCACAAAGGGCAGGAGCACACTGGACAATATCTATATAATTTATGATGCCCTGAACTTTGTGGAATCCTGCAATAATGGCAAAACCCAAGGCCTTCTCCTGCTGTTTGCGATTGTTCAATCTGAAAGTGATGAAGATGGCCTTGAAATCCTATGGGATATGATCCTGGTTTTGACGCTGGTATCCTACCCACTGGCGCCCTTTAAACTAACCACATTGGAGTTCGCAGGGGCGGGGGGGGGCAATTAATTTGCATGGGACAGTCAGGCACAAGTGCCCCTATGGGTGCATCTCCATCACTCGCCTACCGCCTGCAGCTGGAAACTCTGACACCTGCCTGCTACGAGGTGGGGTTTTTCCCAGGTGCCTCCCAACTCTGGTCACGTCATCCTTAACTCCCTGTGGTAAAGGGGCCGATCTACTTTTCAAAAAAAAATGGGGGCTTTCTTCGGGGCCCAACGGTGGAATCCAAATTGATCAGTATGAGGGCCCGTGTATTTCAAGTCATTTGGTGTACCAACTTAGCCATCGGAGCGGAAACTCGCAACGAGGGATTTCCTAGCCTCGGCTCCACCCCCGATAACATTTGCTTTCGAAGGGGTGCGGGGAGAGATTCTGCCCCTTACAAGGCAAGTGGAAACTCCCAGAAATGAAAGGGACCTGTTGCAACTCAGTCTCCAGTCTCGACCATTTTCCAAAGGTTCTGCTGTTCTGCTGCCAGAGTCATGGTGGCAGACCCGTGAAACCTTCAAGGAAATTTGACCCTGGTGTTTGCTCTGACAAACAATAAGTCAGTCACCTGCTTGATGCTTGTATGGACTGCAGATTGACAGATGTTACAGATAATTCAAACTCCAACCGATACTCCAAATTGAGCCTCAGGTTCCAGACACAGGCTTAAGCTTCTCCAAGAAAATATTGTTTTAAGATTTACAACACCTTGCGGGCAACAGTTAAGCATTTTATTTAGGATTGTTTAAATGTTATTTTGGGGGGTAGTGGGTTCTTCAATTATAAATATTACTATTACTGATCAATTTTAAATTGGGGAAAAAATTAAAGATTGCATCTTGAACCAACATCAGAGAATTTTGGAGTAAAGGTTATTAACTTTCAAAAAAAATTGAACATTTGAGTTTCTGCTCCTTTCTTATTCTTCTTTGGTATTTAGCAACTGAATCAAAGTGTTTTTTGTTTCATTTACACTTAGTCAATTGGATATTTGATTTGGGATTCTTTGATTCAGCTAATCACTAACTTTTGTTATATGTTTTTATGATATCCTCGGGTGCATTGCCCTGAACTCTGACACTTTCAGGTGTGATGTGAAGGACACGTGCTGGATTCAAGACTTTTAAATATGTGGATAAATGTGATGTTGGATAACTATTTAATGAGCAGGTACTTATAACCCATTTATAACCTAATATGGAATGATTTGCAGATCTTTGTAAATTTGCAATGAGTTCATTTCATTTTTTAGTTACTAAATTTAACTGTAGAAAGATATATCTTAAAATCAGTAGGTGGGTCAACGCATTCTATTTCCAAATACATACGTGTGTCAGCTATGGGATTTTTCATTTTCTGACTATCCATATTTACCTGCAATACCAGTGGATGACACTGTGATTGTGTTTTCAGTGTTAAATGTTACGTAATGATAGTTACTAACACAGTAGCTGCTATTCAATACTAGTAATTTGAGTCTGCATACATTTTCACACTTTGGCCACTGCATGGCTCTGCAGCAATGGTTTTGCTGAAACCTTGGTGTCGATCTTTGTTTTTGGCCTACATCAGGCAGACAGTCTGCTTCACCTGCCGGATGATGTCGGTAGGAGGCCCGATCAATTTTCATGATCGGGCCTTGTTTAAATCCAGAATGCGAGCTGCCAGTGCTAATGGTGCTGCTCATAGGCAGCTCGCCATTTGGGGCGGGCAGGCAATCTGCCTTGGCAGAGACAGAAGTGGGCCTGCAGCAGCACCTTAGAGAGGGGTGGGCTGAAATGATCGAGGTGGGGGGATCAACGGAGCAGCAGACCAAAGTGACATGGAAATGTAAAGAGCACAACAAACAGCAAGGAGTTGAACTTTAAGGGAGCCTTTAAGCCTTAAAAGTCCCAAAAATAATGAAGCAAAAGTCATTTCTGACCTGCTTCCTGCTTTATCCAAGCACAGTTCATGATCCCTTTATGTAGCGCTGCAAATAGCCACCTCCTGACCAGTACTGCCCGTGGATTGTGAGTGAGGTGAGGAAGTGACGGTGGCAGTGCTGATTGACACAAAAATGGTGTTTGGGTCCTAACAAGGTCCTGTTAGTGGATATGTTACTGGACTAGTAATCCAGAGGCCTAGAATAATAAGCCAGAGAACATAAGTTCAAGCCCACCATGGCATTTTGAGAATTCAGTTTTTAAAAAAAAAAACTGGAAATAATAAGCTGGTATCAGTAAAAGTGACCATGAAGTTGTTGGATTGTTGTTCTTAAAAAAAGAGTTCATTAATGTCGTTTAGGGAAGGAAACCTGCAGTCCTTCCTCGGTCTGGATTATATGTGATTCCAGTTCCACACCAATAGATATGTGGTTACTAGCAACCAGACAAATCTCTATAAAAGTATGTCAAACCACAAATAATTTGGGTCACTAAGGTTCACGACAATGAATCCACAAATTGTCCACTCTATTAAAAAATTTTGAATTGATAGCTGCACCATTAAAGCTGCCCTGTTAAATCCACAATTGATAACATAGGAACATAAGCAATAGGAGCAGGAGTAGGCCATATGGCCCCTTGAGCCGACTCTGCAATTCAATAAGATCATGGCTGATCTTCGACCTCAACTCCACTTTCTCGCCCTATCCCCACATCCCTTGATTCCCTCAAGAGTGCAAAAATCTATCGATCCCATTCTTGAATATACTCAACGACTGAGCATCCACAGCCCTCTGGGGTAGAGAACTCCAAAGATTCACAGCCCTGTGAGCGAAGAAATTTTTCCTCATCTCGGTTGTAAATGGCCGACCCCTTATCTTGAGACTATGACCCCCAGTTCTAGACTCTCCAGCCAGGGGAAACAACCTCTCAGCATCTACCCTGTCAAGCCCTCTAAGAATTTTATATGTTTCAATGAGATCACCTCTCATTCTTCTAAACTCCAGAGAATATAGGTCCATTCTATTCAATCTCTCCTCATAGGAAAACCCTCTGACCACAGGAGTTAATCTAGTGAACCATTGTTGCACCCCCCTCTAAGGCAAGTATATCCTTCCTTAAGTAAGAGACCAAAGCTGTACGCAGTACTCCAGGTGTCGTCTCATCAGAGCCTTATATAATTGCAGCAAGATCTCCTTACTCTTATACTCCAACCCCCTTGCAATAAGAGCTAACCTAAGGGCCTTCCTAATTGCTTGCTGTACATGCATGTTAACTTCCTGTGAATTGTGTACACAGATACCCAAATCCCTCTGAATACCAACATTTCTTAGTATCTCACCTTATATAAAAAAAAATTCTGCTTTGCTATTCTTCCTACCAAAGTGAATCATTTTAAATTTCCCCACATTATACTCCATCTGCCACCTTCTCGCCCACTCACTTAACCTGTCTATATCCCTTTGCAGCCTCTTTGCATCCTCCTCACAGCTTACTTTCCCACCTAGCTTTGTATCATCAGCAACTTGGATACATTACACTCGGTCCCCTCATCTAAGTCATTGATATATATTGTAAGCAGCTGAAGCCCAAGCACTGATCCTTACGGCACCCCACTAGTTACAACCAGCCAACCCGACAATGACCCGTTTGTTCCTACTCTCTGTTTTCTATCCGTTAACCAATCCTCAATCAATGCTTATATATTACCACCAATCCCATGAGCCCTAATCTTATGTAACAACCTCTTATGCGGCAGCTTATCGAATGCCTTTTGAAAAACCAAATATACTACATGCACTGGTTCCCTCTGATCTACCCTGCTAGTTACACCCTCAAAAAACTCTAATAGATTTGTCAAACACGATTTCCCTTTCGTAAAACCGTGTTGACTCTGCCTAATCATATTATGATTTTCTAAGTGCCCTGTTACTGTGCCCTAATAATAGATTCCAGCATTTCCCCTACTACTGATGTCAGGCGAACAGGCCTATAGTTCCCTGTTTTCTCTCTCCCTCTTTTCTTGAATAGCGGGGTTACATTTGCTACCTTCCAATCCATGGGGACCGTTCTAGAATCTGGGGAATTCTGGAAGATCAAAACCAATGCATCCACTATCTCTGCAGCCACCTCTTTTAGAACCCTAGGATGTAGGCCATCAAGTCCAGGGGATTTGTTGGCTTTTAGTCCCATTAATTTCTCCAGTAATTTCTCTTTACCAATCTTAATTACTTTAAGTTCCTCACTCTCATTAGACACTTGGTTCCCCATTATTTCCGGTATATTTTTTGTGTCTTCTACTGTGAAGACAGATACAAAATATTTGTTTAACATCTCTGCCATTTCCATATTTCCCATTATAATTTCTCCTGTCTCTGCCTCTAATGGACCCATATTTATTTTCACTCATCTTTTCCTTTTTACATACTTGTAGAAGCTCTTACAATCTGTTTTTATATTTCTTGCTGGTTTACTCTCATGTTCAATTTTCTCCCTCTTTATCAACCTTTTGGTCATCCTTTGCTGATTTCTAAAACCCTCCTAATCCTGAGGCTTAATACTCTTTTTGGCAACATTATAAGCCTCTTCTTTTAATCTAATACTATCATTAACTTCTCTGGTTAGCCACAGTTGGATCATTTTTCCCGTAGAGTATACCTAAAGGGAATCTATATTCATTGAGAATTATGAATTATTTCTTTAAACATTCGCCATTGCTTATTTATCATCATATCTTTTAATCTAATTTCCCAATCTACCTTAGCCAACTTGCCCCTCATACTTACGTAATTGGCTTTGTTTAAATTTAAGACCCTAGTTTTGGACTTAACTACATCACTCTCAAACTCAATATGAAATTCTATCATATTTTGATCACTCCTTCCTAGAGGATCCTTAACTATAAGATTACTAATTAACTCTGTCTCATTACACAATACCAGATCTAAAATAGCCTGTTCCCTAGTTGGTTCCTTGACATATTGTTCTAGAAAACTGTCTCGAATACCTTCCATGATGCCACGGGAGGTCCACCAATATTACGGAAAAAACCTTTGAGACCAACAAACATCCATCCCAAGGAATTATTTTTCTCTACAATATTGCAGGTAATTTTCCAAAGTCCAGTCATGTATGCACTGAGAACTTTCCATGGTTACTACACTTTAGTCTTTCTGGCTGATGTTTGAACATAAGAACATAAGAACATAAGAAATAGGAGCAGGAGTAGGCCAATCGGCCCCTTGAGCCTGCTCCGCCATTCAATAAGATCATGGCTGATCTGATCCTAACCTCAAATCTAAAGAACACAAGAAGTAGGAGCAGCCACTCAGCTCCTGGGCCCGCTCCGCCACCCACAGGGCCTTGACCGATCCGAACTCAGCTTCATGTCCAATTTCCTGCCCGCTCCCCGTAACCCCTGATTCCCTTTACTTCTAGGAAACTGTCTATTTCTGTTTTAAATTTGTTTGGTCTGTTATTTTTGAAGCTTTGTCACATGATAACGGTTTTAAGACAGTGGATGGTATTTTCTTGTTGAAGTCATGCCTGAACAACAGTTGGAAAATATTAAGCCTTTTATGTGATATCCTCTGTACTTTAGGCCGCAATATAGAACATCAATTGGCACTGTACGATGCTTTACTACTTTATTTGATTTTACAATTTCAAGAAAAGGTTAAACATGCAATTCCAAGAAGTGAATACACATGCTAAGTGGAATTATACAGGAATTAAACTAATTTTCTCAGCGTTAATTGCCACACTTTTCTTGGCAGGGCAAAACATACGCGCAGACAAAGTTTAGATCTTTACTACAGTCTTCATCTGCCCAGAGGAAATGACCTGAAACAGAACACAGAAGGTGAAATATATCTCAATATATCAAGCAGTCTCTCATTGTAGCAGTAGATAAACAAAGCCTATATTTACTTGTCAGTTGTAATACTGGCATCATCAAAGTGATTGTTATAGAAGATATTTTCTGACTGTTCATCTATCTTCATGTTGTAGGCTTTGCGAGCAGTTCCTCCCACTCAATTCATTTACTGTGCACACTGCCCTGAGTCAGAATATTTGTGCAGTTAAAATTATCAGTGCTGCCAGGTTGTGGATTTATTTTTGTATTGTTCTGGATTCCAGGATGGTATGTTGCCTCAATGGTGCCAGGGTCAAGGATATCACTGAGTGGCTGCAGAACGTTCTGGGGGGAGGGTGAACAGCCAGAGGTAATGGTCCATATTGGTACCAATGACATAGGTAGAAAGAGGGATGAGGTCCTGCAGGCAGATTTTAAGGAGTTAGGAAAGAGATTAAGAAGCAGGACCTCAAAGGTAGTAATCTTCGGATTACCCCTGCTGCCACGCGGTAGCAAGTATAGAAATAGGAGGATAGAGCAGATGAATGCGTGGCTGGAGAGATGGTGCAGGAGGGAGAGCTTTAGATTCCTGGTGCATTGGGACCAGTTCTGGGGAAGGTGGGACCTGTACAGGCCAGATGGGTTGCACCTCAACGGAGCTGGGACCAATGTCCTCGTTGGGAGGTTCGCTAGTGCTGTCGGTGGGGGGTGGGGGGGGGGTTAAACTAATTTGGCAGGGGGATGGGCACCAGGATGTAGCATTGGAAAGGAGAAACAAGGGGCACAAAGGATCGGGAGAGAAAGATAGCACGAGCAAGTAATAGTACAGTATTAGGGGGGATCAGACTAAGAGAGAGTACAAGAAAATCTGAGACTGGTTTGCAATGCACATGTGTAAACACACGAAGCGTGGCAAACAAGGTTGGTGAGCTGCAGGCGCAAATAGCCACATGGGAATATGATGTGGCGGCGATAATGGAGATCTGCTCAAAAAAGGGCAGGATTGAGTACTAAATATTCCTGGATACAAGATGTTCAGGAAAGATAGGGCAGGAAAAAAAGGAGCGGGGAATTGGCAGTATTGATCAAGGAGAATATTGCAGTACTGGAGAGAGAGGATGTCCTGGAGGGGTCGAGGACAGAATCTATTTGGTTAGAGTTAAGAAATAAAAGAGGTGCCATTACACTACTGGGTGTATTCTATTGGCCACCAACTAGTGGGAAGGATATAGAGGAGCAAATATGCAGGGAAATTACAGCGAGGTGCAAATGCTATAGAGTAATGATAACTGGGGACTTCAACTATCCTAATATAGACTGGGATAGTAATTATAATATATGGGCAAAGAGGGGGAGAAATTTTTGAAGTGTGTTCAGAATAACTTTCTTGACCAGTACGTTTCCAGCCCAACAAGGAAGGAGGCATTGCTGGACTTGGTTCTAGGGAATGAGGCGAGCCAAGTGGAGCAAGTGTCAGTGGGGAAGCATTTAGGGAGCAGCGATCATAGTATCATAAGATTTAGAATCGCTATGGAAAAGGACACAGACCACTCTAAAGTAAAAATACTCAATTGCAGGTGGGCCAATTTCAATGGGATGAGAACAGATCTGGCCCAGGTAAATTGGAATCAAAGATTGGCAGGCAAAAAACAGTGGGCAGCCTTTAAAGAGGAAATGGTTCGGGTACAGTTTAGGTACGTTCCCACGAAGGGAAAGGTAGGGCAACTAAAGCCAGAGCTCCCTGGATGACAAAAGAGATAGTGAGTAAGATGAAATGGAAAAAAGGGGCATATGACAGATGTCAGGTTGATAACACAAGTGAGAACCAGGCAGAATGTAGAAAGTTCAGAGGGGAAGTGAAAAAGGAAATAAGAGGGGCAAAGAGAGAGTATGAGAATAGACTGGCGACCAACATAAAAGGGAATCCAAAAGTCTTCTACAGGCATGTAAACAGTAAACGAGTAGTAAGAGGAGGGGTGGGGCCGATTAGGGACCGTAAAAGAGATCTACTCATGGAGGCAGAGGCGAAGGGCCGGGGTACAAAATGAGTATTTTGCATCTGTCTTTACCAAGGAAGAAGATGCTGCCAGAGTCTCAGTAAAGGAAGATATGGTTGAGATTATTAGGGATGAGCAATAAATGCTGGCCTTGCCAGCGACACCCACATCCCATGAACAAATAAAAAACTAAAGAAGAGGTACTAGAAAGGCTAGCTGTACTTAAAATAGATAAGTCACTGGTCCAGATGGGATGCATCCTAGGTTGCTGAGGGAAGTAAGGGTGGAAATTGTGGCGGTTATGGCCATAATCTCCCAAACATCCTTAGATACGGGGTGGTGCCAGAGGACTGGAGAATTGCAAATGTTACACCTTTGTTCAAAAAAGGGTGTAAGGATAAACCCAGCAACTATAGGCCAGTCAGTTTAACCTCAGTGGTGGGGAAACTTTTAGAAACGATAATCCGGGACAGAATTAACAGTCACTTGGATGAGTGTGGATTGATTAGGGAAAGCCAGCATGGATTTGTTAAAGACAAATCGTGTTTAACTAACTTGATAGAGTTTTTTGATGAGGTAACAGAGAGGGTAGATGAGGGCAATGCAGTTGATGTGGTGTATATGGACTTTCAAAAGGCGTTTGATAAAGTGCCGCATGGTAGGCTTATAATCAAGATTGCGGCCCATGGAATAAAGGGGGCAGTAGCAACATGGATATAGAATTGGCTAAGTGACAGGAAACAGAGAGTAGTGGTGAACGGTTGTTTTTTGGTCTGGAGGGAGGTGTACAGTGGTGTTCCCCAGGGGTTGGTGCTGGGACCACTGCTTTTCTTGATATATATTAATGACTTGGACTTGGGTGTACAGGGCACAGTTTCAAAACTTGCAGATGACACAAAACTTGTAGGGTAGTAAACAGTGAGGAGGCTAGTGATAGGCTTCAAGAGGATATAGACAGGCTGCTGGCATGGGTGGACACGTGGCACATGAAATTTAACGCAGAAAAATTCGAAGTGATACATTTCAGTAGGAAGAACAAGAAGAATATAAACTAGAGGGCACAATTCTAAAAGGGGTACAGGAACAGAGTGATCTGGGGGTATATGTGCACAAATCGTTGAAGGTGGCAGGACAGGTTCAGAAAGCAGTTAAAAAAGCATACGGGATCCTGGGCTTTATAAATAGAGGCATAGAGTACAAAAGTATGGAAATCATGATGAATCTTTATTAAACACTGGTTTGGCCACAACTGTAGTATTGTGACCAGTTTAGGGCACTGTGCTTTAAGAAAGATGTATAGGCCTTGGAGAGAGTGCAGAAGAGATTTACTTGAATGATTTCAGGGATGAGGGACTATAGTTACGTGGATAGACTGGAGAAGCTGGAGTTGTTCTCCTTGGAACAGAGAAGGTTGGGAGGAGATTTGATTGAGGTATTCAAAATTATGAAGGGTCTAGACAGAGTGGATAGAGAGAAATTGTTTCCATTGGTGGAAGGGTCAAGAGCCAGAAGACATAGATTTAAGGTGATTGGCAAAAGAACCAAAGGTGACATACGAAAAAACTTTTTTTACACAGCGAGTAGTTAGGATCTGGAATTCACTGCCTGAGGGGGTGGTGGAGGTAGATTCAATCATGGCCTTCAAAAGGGAACTGGATAAGTACTTGACAGGAAATGGCCTCCTTCCATGTTGTAACCTTTCTATGATTCTATTTTTCTGGATGGAGATAACTTGGTTATTCAGAACTGGATGACAGAAGCCACCCACGTCAGCTACTAGTCGGGCAGTAACCTAGATATATAAACAACCACCTGGAGTATTACCCAGTGGGAGCTTCAGGATGTTTTTCTTTTGGGGCGGGGGAGGAGGTTGAGTTCTGTGGCTGTGAATCAAGCTGCAGGAAGGGTCTATTGCCTTGGTTGAAAATAGAATGTCTATGAGTGCAACAGACAAAATATTTGCAAAGATGTTAAATGGTATTTTGCCAATGTTTTGTGGTCATTTTTAGGAAGATTTTGATATGTGTGGCACTTGCATATCGTTAACTGAACACTAGATGGCCCCTGTTGGGAGTAAGCTCATTGTAGCAATTACACGTCAAGGTATCTCTTCTATTTTTATTATGTTTTGATGGAAGATCCCAGAGAGTCTGGAAATAAATGCAACTAGTTATTACCACACCAAATTGAGTTTTTATTCAGACATAACAGATTTATACCCAGGTTGTGATGTTTCAGAATTATTTGAAATTCATATTTTCAAAAAAAATTAGCAACAAAAATGCAGATTGGATTGAGCATCGCAGATCAAATGGAAACAACACATTACTTGCTTAACAATATATCTGTTTTCAATATGAAAGTTCTTTCAGGCAGAAGATCATTAGTCCTTTTTTCCAAATGCACTGAATGGTAATGGTAGAGGACTGGACATCAGTTCCTTCGGTCAGTCTGGAGCATACAAAAATATGAAAAATGATGGACAGGAAAAGGCCGACTGGTCCATCCAGCCTGTCCCATGCAGTTGTGATGCCTTATCCATCACAATACATACACTCCCCACCCCGCCTGGAGCCATGTAATCTCCTTTGAGAGGCCAAAAAACCAGATCAATTAGAGGTGGGGGGTTGAAAAATCTGTTCCTGATGAACAACAGCAGGGAATGCCGGTGTCAGGGACAGAACTCTGTACCTTTACTGTTTCATTTCTCAAAAAAAACTCAACAGGTCACTGCTGTAAATGTAAACTTTGTGAAAACCAACGTGAAATAATTTTCTGTAAAGGTAACGTACTGTTGCGGTCGAGCACTATGCAGTTTTGACTTCCATTCAGGTCAGAAGGTTCACCTTTACACCATGCGGTGTGATCCAGTTTTGTTCCGTCAGTCCAAAGGAAGTATCCCTCCTGCATTAAATCAGAAATATATTATCTTTCTATTGACTCTGAGCATAACAAGATTAGTTGGGGGAAAAAAAGCATAATTACAGAGCTGCCCAGCGGAAGACCAATGATGCAGTCCCGGAGCAGGAGCAATGGGACTGCTGCTCTCTGGGGACCACATGTCTGTCATGCTTGCTGCTGACCTCACATTATAATGCAAGGTCAGTGCATTTCATTAATTAACTGCCAATCTCAGCATTCAGCACATGACGTGCTGTAAGGGCCAACAGGTCAGAGATGGGTTTCATGGTACCCGCTGCTCTGAGCAGGCTGCTAGCCACCTTTAAAGATGTCCTGCTACTGAGAGAAATTGGCTGGAGGCAGATAATTGGACTACTCACTTTAGATGTCTTACAGCCAGAACTCCCTTGATGAAAAATGGTTCTTTTTGGAAGTGAGCAGCACTCTGGAATAAAGAGAAGCACCAGGGCAACATTCATGGAGTGAAAGAATGAGCGCTGTCTTATCCTGTGGCCAGAAGCTGGGAGCAGGTGAAGAAGAAATTTGCTGGGCTTCAGAAGGTTGCCAAAATGAGTATGCTAACATGTTGGCTTACAATGCATCTTAATTGTGCTTCAGTCTAAACTTGGGCACCATTACAGAATTAAAATGTAATGCACTGCCACCTATTCATATCCTGTCTAAATGCATAGGCAGGCTTACATACAAGGAAACTGTGTAATGTAGCCATATCAGTGTGATTATTTTATGGTCTATTAAATATAGCAAGCATCAAGCACACTGCCAACACGCAGCACCTGAAAGCTTTATGTTTATACAATCACATAAAGCAGCTGGTGACCTGGGCACTTGTGTGGCAAACATCTTCTGTCACTTTCCTCTTTTCAACCTACTTCCTTTTATCCCATATATCCATTTAGAGGAAAAGGGTGCCTATAACAAGAGGCAGTCTATGCAGATAAGCGGGTAGGTCACGTAAGTTGCAACTTTTGACTCCTTTTGAGAAGGCCAAGAAGATTCTGGGCTGGAAGGTAATAGATGGAGTGGGGAAGGATGAGTTTGAAGGACTCCACCGAGCTCATGGCTAGTAACTTTTGTTTTCTACTCCTTCTTTTGTTATTACTCATTGGTTCGTTCCCTCGCATATAGATATGCATTGCAGTATAGCAACCTAACACACTGCAATGTATTGCAATGGGGTTTGTTTCAAGGGAGGTCTTACTGTTAACATTTTTGATCTTCTGTTCCTTTAAGTGTCCAAGAGATGACAGTGTTGCTGCCACTGACCAGCACATGTTTATGAAGTGTGCGCATGTACTTTCAAGAAGAAGGCCCACCACTATCTTCTCAGGACAACAAGGGATGGGCAATAGATCCCAGTCTTGCCAGCGATGCCCATATCCCAAAAAATAATTTTAAAAAAGCACCAGGATAACACACTGAGATTTAGTTGAAAAAAGTGTCTGAATAATTCTAGAGGTGTACAGCACCTGTGAGAGGAGAGGAGTGTTAAAATTAGTTGTCCCATGCTAATTGCACACCCAGCACAGATCCACCCCTTAATAGAGCCTGGTGGTGGAATTTGGGATTGGAAATAATACAGCTATAGGCTTGAGAGGCCAGGAATTTCTCCACCCACCTTACTACCATTGTAATAATGGGCCTCGTCATACTCCAGATGCAGACCAAGTGTAACTTTGAGGAGCCTCAGGATGTTCTTGACAGCATAATTGGGGTGGAGATTGGACATAAGGGACTTCGCCTCGTTTTCCTCTTTGCTGGTGGGAACTGCTGCATTGACGAAAATCCACCTTATGGTCATAGACCAGCTGCACATCCATGGAACCAGTTTGTGCTCATGAAGGAGGAGGCATTTGGGGAAATAGCCTGCCTGGCCATATATGAGCTATCAATAGTACCATGAACTTTGGAGAATCCAGACAGATTGCAAAAGTGTACAGTTGTCTTCTGATGCTGCATGTTTTCCAAGGGGAACTGGGGCACTGTGCAGGTGCTCCAGACACATTATGAAGCTTAAATCATTCTGCATATTATCTGGGCCCTTACTGTTTCTTCAGCACAACATATGCACAAGCTCACAGCGACTGAAGTATTTCTGGTGTGCGCACACTGAGTGGCTCTTAGGCTTAGTTGCCCATTTTGCTGAATGCCAGCCCCTGGAACACTCCAGCATCGTGGGCACTAAAGAGCACATTTTTGGCCTCCATATAAATACAACAAGAAGATTAGTCATGTAGTGGTAATGCTCATGTTCTCCCTCATTATTTTCCACAAAGTAAACTGATCTCAGACAAGTTCAGCAGAAATGAAGTACCCAGTGACAGCAAGTTGCTTCTATAGTGGAATGGAAGGAAACCTAATTATGAGTCAACATGTTCCAGTTTCACACTCCTTGTCAGTTAAAAGTGTCTGGGGCCGATTTTAACTTGATGAAATTGTCGTTAGTAGGACGGTAATGGCCTCAAAATGGAGTCTATGGACTTACTGCCCGACGGACGCTGATGATTGGCCACTTTCACACGGGCCTTCGGCTGGGCGGTCAAAGGGCTTGCCTTTCAGGCGGTATCCCTTTTTAATATGCAAATCTAAGTCCATTATAGATAGCCATTATAGGGCAGAACTGATCAGAGTATGTGCCGTGAAGTTTGGAAGCAAAACTAACTTTGGCGGAAGAGCCAAAGTGTCCCGGAAAAGTTGAGTTTTAAATTATTTTTCTGGGGCCAGAAGGAGCAGGAGTACTCCTCTGGGCCCACAAAAATAATCAGGCCTCTGCCATCTCAGACTCCTCCCCCTCTCTATGATCCCTCTCTTCTCCCCACCCCCCGGACTTAACTAGCGGCCTCTGGGCCACCTGATATTGGGCCGAGCTACAGAGGGGTGCCTGTTTGGCGCCCACAATTTGCTGCTCCCATTTAAATGAGGCCCAGGCCTCAAAATGGTTCCAGCCTCTTCATCCCCAGAATGAATGGGCTGCCGGCACACTCCACCAGTCAGCTGCCCAAAGGTTAAAATCAATCCCATGGTATCAGATATTTAGGAAAAGGATATCTGTCTGCTTTCCCTATTTCACTAAAATGTCCCCGATCCCAGAAATCAAAAGGAATGAGCCACTGTGGGGGAATGAAAAGCAACAAAGCAAAAAGAAAGAGCAGAAAACGTAACTAATACTTACTTTATTACAGTCAGTGAGACCAATCCAGGTTTGTGGGCAATCAAAGTATGATTCCCTTACTATGTCTGCAACAAACAGATGATTTAGGCGACAATGTATAGAGGCAAGATGACCACAAAATTCTTGTTGGCAAAACAGCTGAAGGAAAAAATAAATTTATCTTTAGATTATTTCAGAATGCTTAGAATATTTACCTCTGGAAAGTTACCTCAGTGAAGGTTGTCCTGCATATCATCATGTCAGTATTGGCAATATTTTCACACGGCTAGTATTTGGAAGCAAAACTAAATTTGTACCCTTGTTTTCAGTCAAAATTAATGTAATCATTTTTGTTTATTATAGGAACATAGGAATTGCTAGATGATAAAAGACCAAGGTCCATCTAGTTCGCCATCTACCATCCCAGTGGTCACATGATACAATGATAATGGAGTTGTTGACTAATCATAGCAATCAATCTCCATCAATTAGTCTGCAACAGACCCAGAAATGACACAAGGAAAATCCCAGTGGTGGAGAGTTTTAGGAACGATAGGTCCAAAGACACCATTTTCCTCCCAAGCATGTTACACTTACCATGTTATGTCTCAAATTACTCGTATACTATATCCCAAAATATTATTTTCTGAAATAAATCTATCTAATTTGCATTTGAATGAATCACTGCTAACTGCTTCCACCGTCTCCCTAGGGAGCCTGTTCCATGGATCGACCATTCGCTCACTGAAATATTGTTTTCGCAGATTAGTTTTGAATTTCCTCCTCTTCAAGTGTAGGCCATATCCTGTGGTTCTACTGTTCTGGACAAGGTGAAAGAGCTTGTCATGGTCTACATTATCTAGTCAAGGGTGGAACTTCATTAATTAAGCAATGGATTCTATTTGCCTTATTGAGCACATAAAGATTACTGATTACGATTTCTTCATCTTGGTATCTGTGGCCATTACTGGCTCTGAGGGGCATTTGGAAATAGATCCTAATGAGTGGTCTTTAATTATCACAAGTTCACTTTAATTACACATATAGAGAGCATACACATATACACAAGAGCGGGAGAAGCGGCTGAGAGGAGCATATAAAGCGCGGGAGAAGCGGCTGAGAGGAGCATATAAAGCGCGGGAGAAGCGGCTGAGAGGAGCACATAAAGAGCGGGAGAAGTGGCTGAGAGGAGCACATAAAGAGCGGGAGAAGCGGCTGAGAGGAGCATATAAAGCGCGGGAGAAGCGGCTGAGAGGAGCACATAAAGAGCGGGAGAAGCGGCTGAGAGGAGCAGAAAAGCGCGGGAGAAGCGGCTGAGAGGAGCAGAAAAGCGCGGGAGAAGCGGCTGAGAGGAGCAGAAAAGCGCGGGAGAAGCGGCTGAGAGGAGCAGAAAAGCGCGGGAGAAGCGGCTGAGAGGAGCAGAAAAGCGTGGGACCGAGACTCTGAGACCAGCGGCAGAGTTCGGGGTGACGTCACCAGTCAGAAAGTGACGCGGCACAGGGGAGGCAGCTGATTGGTGAGTAGGTTCAGGTGAGTATTTCTACCATTTTACTGTAAGTAAAGTAATAAGAAAGGGAAGATCTGCAGGTTTTATAGCAGGTAGTGTCTTTTTTTAGTGAACCTAGGTCCCTAGTATAGTTAACATTTTCTAATTTCAATGTAATTTAAAAGGGGTAACTAAGCTAAGGCAAGTCATGGCAGCAGACCTCTCACCCGTGATATGCCCCTCCTGCAAGATGTGAGAAGTCATGGACACTACCAGTGTCCCTGCCGACCATGTGTGCAGGAAGTGTGTCCACCTGCAGCTACTGACCGATCGTATCTCGGAGCTGGAGCTGCGGGTGGATTCACTGTGGAGCATCCGCGATGCAGAGAAACTCGTGGATAGCACGTTTAGCGAGTTGGTCACACCGCAGGTAAAGGGTGTACAGGCAGGAAATGAATGGGTGACCACCAGGCAGAGTAAGAGGTGCAGGCAGGTAGTGCAGGGGTCCCCTGTGGCCATCCCCCTCTCAAACAGGTATACCGTTTTGGATGCTGTTGGGGGAGATGGCTCACCAGGGGAAGGTGACAGCGGCCAGGTTCATGTCACCGTGGCTGGCTCTGCTGCACAGGAGGGCAGGAAAAAGAGTGGCAGAGCTATAGTGACAGGGGACTCGATTGTAAGGGGAATAGACAGGCGTTTCTGCGGACGCAACCGAGACTCCAGGATGGTATGTTGCCTCCCTGGTGCAAGGGTCAGGGATGTCTCGGAGCGGCTGCAGGACATTCTGGAGGGGGAGGGTGAACAGCCAGTTGTCGTGGTGCAGATAGGTACCAACGATATAGGTAAAAAACGGGATGAGGTCCTACAAGCTGAATTTAGGGAGTTAGGAGTTAAACTAAAAAGTAGGACCTCAAAGGTAGTAATCTCAGGATTGCTACCAGTGCCACGGGCTAGTTAGAGTAGGAATGACAGGATAGCTAGGATGAATACGTGGCTTGAGAGATGGTGCAAGAGGGAGGAATTCAAATTCCTGGGCCATTGGAACCGGTTCTGGGGGAGGTGGGACCAGTACAAATTGGACAGTCTGCATCTGGGCAGGACTGGAACCAATGTCCTAGGGGGAGTGTTTGCTAGTGCTGTTGGGGAGGGTTTAAACTAATGTGGCAGGGGGATGGGAACCGATGCAGGAAGTCAGTGGGAAGTAAAGTGGTGACAGAAACAAAAGGCAGTAAGGGAGAGTGTACAAAACATGACCGGACAGATGATCTGAGAAAGCAGGGCAAAGACCAAGGGAAGTCTAGATTAAACTGCATTTATTTCAATGCAAGAAGTCTGATGGGCAAGGTAGATGAACTCAGGGCATGGATGGGTACATGGGACTGGGATGTTATAGCTATGACTGAAACATGGATAAGGGAGGGGCAGGACTGGCAGCTCAATGTTCCAGGGTACAAATGCTATAGGAAAGATAGAGCAGGAGGTAAGAGAGGAGGGGGAGTTGCGTTCTTGATTAGGGAGAACATCACGGCAGTAGTGAGAGGGGATATATCCGAGGGTTCGCCCACTGAGTCTATATGGGTAGAACTGAAGAATAAGAAGGGAGAGATCACTTTGATAGGATTGTACTACAGACCCCCAAATAGTCAACGGGAAATTGAGGAGCAACTATGTAAGGAGATTACAGACAGCTGCAAGAAAAATAGGGTGGTAATAGTAGGGGACTTTAACTTTCCCAACATTGACTGGGACAGCCATAGCATTAGGGGGTTGGATGGAGAGAAATTTGTTGAGTGTATTCAGGAGGAATTTCTCATTCAGTATGTGGATGGCCCGACTCGAGCGGGGGCAAAACTTGACCTCCTCTTGGGAAATAAGGAAGGGCAGGTGACAGAAGTGTTAGTGAGGGATCACCTTGGGACCAGTGATCATAATTCCATTAGTTTTAAGATAGCTATGGAGAAGGATAGGTCTGGCCCAAAAGTTAAAATTCTAAATTGGGGAAAGGCCAATTTTGATGGTATTAGACAGGAACTTTCAGAAGTTGATTGGGAGAGTCTGTTGGCAGGCAAAGGGACGTCTGGTAAGTGGGAGGCTTTCAAAAGTGTGTTAACCAGGGTTCAGGGTAAGCACATTCCTTATAAAGTGAAGGGCAAGGCTGGTAGAAGTAGGGAACCTTGGATGACTCGGGGGATTGAGGCCCTAGTCAAAAAGAAGAAGGAGGCATATGACATGCGTAGGCAGCTGGGATCAAGTGGATCCCTTGAAGAGTATAGAAATTGCCGAAGTAGAGTTAAGAGAGAAATCAGGAGGGCAAAAAGGGGACATGAGATTGCTTTGGCAGAAAAGGCAAAGGAGAATCCAAAGAGCTTCTACAAATACATGAATGGCAAAAGAGTAACTAGGGAGAGAGTAGGGCCTCTTAAGGATCAACAAGGTCATCTATGTGCGGAACCACAAGAGATGGGTGAGATCCTAAATGAATATTTCACATCGGTATTTACGGTTGAGAAAGGCATGGATGTTAGGGAACCTGGGGAAATAAATAGTGATGTCTTGAGGAGTGTACATATTACAGAGAGGGAGGTGCTGGAAGTCTTAACGCGCATCAAGGTAGATAAATCTCCGGGTCCTGATGAAATGTATCCCAGGACGTTATGGGAGGTTAGGGAGGAAATTGCGGGTCCCCTAGCAGAGATATTTGAATCATCGACAGCTACAGGTGAGGTGCCTGAAGATTGGAGGGTAGCAAATGTTGTGCCTTTGTTTAAGAAGGGCGGCAGGGAAAAGCCTGGGAACTACAGACCGGTGAGCCTGACATCTGTAGTGGGTAAGTTGTTAGAGGGTATTCTGAGAGACAGGATCTACAGGCATTTGGAGAGGCAGGGACTGATTAGGAACAGTCAGCATGGTTTTGTGAGTGGAAAATCATGTCTCACGAATTTGATTGAGTTTTTTGAAGGGGTAACCAAGAAGATAGATGAGGGCTGTGCAGTAGACATGGTCTACATGGACTTTAGCAAAGCCTTTGACAAGGTACCGCATGGTAGGTTGTTACATAAGGTTAAATCTCATGGGATCCAAGGTGAGGTAGCCAATTGGATACAAAATTGGATTGACGACAGAAGACAGAGGGTGGTTGTAGAGGGTTGTTTTTCAAACTGGAGGCCTGTGACCAGCGGTGTGCCTCAGGGATCGGTGCTGGGTCCGCTGTTATTTGTAATTTATATTAATGATTTGGATGAGAATTTAGGAGGCATGGTTAGTAAGTTTGCAGATGACACCAAGATTGGTGGCATTGTGGACAGTGAAGAAGGTTATCTAGGATTGCAACGGGATCTTGATAAATTGGGCCAGTGGGCTGATGAATGGCAGATGGAGTTTAATTTAGATAAATGTGAGGTGATGCATTTTGGTAGATCGAATCGGGCCAGGACCTACTCCGTTAATGGTAGGGCATTAGGGAGAGTTATAGAACAAAGAGATCTAGGAGTACAGGTTCATAGCTCCTTGAAAGTGGAGTCACAGGTGGATAGGGTGGTGAAGAAGGCATTCAGCATGCTTGGTTTCATTGGTCAGAACATTGAATACAGGAGTTGGGATGTCTTGTTGAAGTTGTACAAGACATTAGTAAGGCCACACTTGGAATACTGTGTACAGTTCTGGTCACCCTATTATAGAAAGGATATTATTAAACTAGAAAGAGTGCAGAAAAGATTTACTAGGATGCTACCGGGACTTGATGGTTTGACTTATAGGGAGAGGTTGGATAGACTGAGATTTTTTTCCCTGGAGAGTAGGAGGTTTAGGGGTGATCTTATAGAAGTCTATAAAATAATGAGGGGCATAGATAAGGTAGATAGTCAAAATCTTTTCCCAAAGGTAGGGGAGTCTATAATGAGGGGGCATAGATTTAAGGTGAGAGGGGAGAGATACAAAAGGGTCCAGAGGGGCAATTTTTTCACTCAAAGGGTGGTGAGTGTCTGGAATGAGCTGCCAGAGGCAGTAGTAGAGGTGGGTACTATTTTGTCTTTTAAAAAGCATTTGGACAGTTACATGGGTAAGAAGGGTATAGAGGGATATGGGCCAAGTGCAGGCAATTGGGACTAGCTTAGTGGTATAAACTGGGCGACATGGACATGTTGGGCCGAAGGGCCTATTTCCATGTTGTAAACTTCTATGATTCTATATATAAAATCCCAATGCATTGTTACTCTCTTCATTCAGTTCTTGTGATCTGCTAACATTTCTTCCAACTGTGTATGCTCTAGCCTTTCCAATTGTACTATAAATTATTTCTGTACTAAAAAGTTATATTTTAATTTCTTTACTTGTGTTTTTCAACACATTCTGCCTTTTACTCCACCTCCAGCGTGCTTGATAATCTGCTACTCAGTGTTTATGGATAATTTCTCTCTCAATGTTTGTTACCCTCTCCTTCAGCAATTCCATGCAGATTTTACAGGGTTTTTTTGTAGTTGCCTGTTACATCTTTATTCAAGTTATTAAGAATTACTTTTGATTTTTTTTTATGTCTGTCCCAGTCCTTCTCAAATGTGTCCACATGGCTCTGTGTTCTCTTCAGGCATCTCACATTACTTCCTCCCCATGTATCTTAGTCCAACCTCCTAATAAGGATATGCTACACTTCGAGGTACCTACAAAGACTGATCTAAGGCCATCCCTAGTTCTTCACTAATGCTATGTACAAACAATATAACAGTTTCATATTTATAATGGAAATAAGTACCTCTGCACTGGCAAAGTCCATTTTGCGGTAGATGTATTTGTAGCACACATTATTGAAACAATGGAAACCTTCTCTACATGGGCCTTTGCAGGTGCCTCTCTTGTCCTTACAAACACGATTAGCTGGCAGAATGAATTTTTCCATAGGCACTGCATCCAGTGGTAATGAGCCATAACTAGTTGTTTTGTCTCGAGGTGTATTAGGATAACCATAATGTTCGTCAATGTCTCCTGGAGGATATTTTGTTGAACTAGGTGGGATGTATGGATCTTCATTCATAGGTGGATATGCTTCTTTAAATGGAGGATATGTATCTGCACCTTTGTGATATGCATCATATTCTGAAGAAATATATAAGCAGTTAATGTTATGAGCATATCAGACAGGTACCTATTGTACAAAGTCTTTTGACATTTTTGTTACCTCTTGAGATTCTCATTTGTTGACAATTTGCAGCTGAAATTCAGTGTAAATTTTTATGCAATTATTTCTTCAGTTCTGAATATGCAGTGAACCCCCTCCCCTCTTGGAGATGTCCTGAGCAGTAAATGGGCAGGTTCACATCAGTTCAATAAAAATGCTAGATGTGAATCATCTTCACCTTTCTGCAGGAAAATAAATTTCACAGCGCCTATAATTGACTGATGCTTGACTAATGAATTAAATCTGTGAAATCATAGAACCACGGATGTTTACACTACAGAAGGTGGTCATTCAACTCATTGTGCGCATGCCATCTTTTTGCTGGAGCAATCCAAAACTAATCTCACTGGCCTGCTTTCCCCTCATATCTTCAAATGTCTATCCCGTTAGCCTTAAAAGATGCACTGGTCTCTGCCCCAATTATTCCCTGTGGCAAAGCATTCCTGGCTCGAACAACTCTCAGCATAAAGGAATTTATACTAACTTCTCTCCTCATTCTCTTGGTGACAATTTTAAGTTGATGGCCCCTCATTACTTACACCCTAATTAAAGGAAATAGATTTTCCCTTTTCACTCTGTTGAATTTTAGAGACCTCTATTAAATTTCCTCTTAGCCTTCTCTATTCCAGTGGAAATAGTCCCCATATCTTAAATTGTTCCTGAGAACTATAGATGCTCACCCAGGTATCATCCTTGTGAATCTACATTATATATTTTCTAAAGCTTTAATGTCCTTTCCATAATGAGGTGTCCAAAATTGCACACAGTAGTGTGCAATTTTGGACACCTCATTATGGAAAGGACTGTGGCCTAACCATTGCCTTGTACAAATTTCCACATTCACCTGAGGAAGGAGGAAGCCTCCGAAAGCTTGTGAATTTCAAATATAATTGCTGGACTATAACTTGGTGTTGTAAAATTGTTTACAATTTACAAATTTATTGTAACCTCTTTGCTTTTGTACTCTATGCCCTGATTTAGAAAACCCAAAATGCTGATGGCCTTTTTTAATGACTTTATCTTCACACTTTCAAGGAATTATGTATTTGAACTCCTAGATCTCTTTGTTCATCCACACCCTTCAGCATGTTTCCATTAAGTGTACACTCCCATTCCTTGTTTACCACCCCCAAACTGCATTGTTTAACAGGTCTCCACGTTAAAGTGCATCTACCACCTGTCTCCTTTGGCTAACAAGTCTATATCGTGCTGAAGTCTTTTGCAGTCCCCTTCACTGTTTGCCAAACCCTTTACTTTTGTGTTGTCAGCAAATTATAATGTCATGCTCCTTATGCCCAAACCTAAATCATCTACATGTACTGGGAACATAAAAGGAGCCAGGGCTGACCCGTTGAGTACATCTCTTCCAACCCTTCTGCATTCAGAACAATATTGACTAACCTAATCAATTTTTTGTTCCCTGTCTGTCAACTAATTTTCTGTCCATGCTGCTAGATTTCCTTATGCCTAACACCATATGCCTGAACTTTTGTAACAAACCTCCAGTAAGACACCTTATTGAATGTCTTCTGAAAATCCACATACATCACATCTACTGCATTCCCTTTACCTATCCAATTGGTCACTTCTTCAAAAAACATCACTAAATTTGTAAACTACAACTTGCCTTTAACAATATGTGCTTGCCATCTTTGATAATCCCATGCATCTCTAAATGCTCACTAATTTGATTTCAAATTATGGATTCTAAAAGTTTTCCCACAACTGGTAGACTAACTGGTCTATACTTACCTGATTTATCCTTCTCTCCCTTCTTGAACAGTGGCGATCCTCTAGTTCCCTGACAATTTGCATAATTGGGACATGAACCCTGATAAAAGCTAATGGGTTAGTGATTAAATACACAGTGTGGTTTATACTGAGCCATACAGACTGAAATGACCCTGGCCTCATTCCGTCTTGTGTCCTGTTTACTCATCTGAGCTGGGGTGCTGTTGGATGAGTTTTTTTAAAAAAAGCATAAAGCACTACAGAAGGGAACTTTGGCTGTTAAGAGTGAGTACTAAGTGTTGCTTAAACCTAATGTCCCATTCAATCATTGTTTTCATGTGAACAAGGCATTCCTTATACTGCAATGGATAACAGAAATGCTGCATGTTAGAACTGAGAGGAACACATTGACTGAAGGCTGGGACTTGTCAATAAAGACACATTATTCCTGTATAACTCAAGATAATGAGCCTGGCTGTTATCTATCTTAAGTGCAAGTAGAACTACATTGGAGAAATTGAGATTAATTTATTGTCACACTGTGATCATTTGTAATTCTTCATTATTAAATTAATCTACAGGATTAGAAACTGAAATTACCCTCACTGTATGCTCCTTGAACAGCATCTCCCTTGAAGATTATTCCCAGTAGGACAACAACAGCCAACATGTTGCTGATGTTTGCTTTAAATCGCTCTAAACAAAACACAATGAGTAGCATTATTACTAAGTAAAATTCAAATACATATCAAATTTTGAGAAATCTTACCATTACCTTAAACCTTTCAGTCACTGTACAAAGTATAATTGTCACCTATGCTATATTTATAGTAATGTCCATCCTATTCCCAGCCCCGTTTGACATAAATTAATATAATTCCAGAACCAGCCCTTTTAACCACTTAATTTCATTGTTAAGCATCATATGTACAGGCATCCATTATTAAAATGTGCCTGACTTTCAGACAAATGAAAGAAATCCACCTTTGGTAGCTTTGGTCTATTCCAGCTCAGCGGATCCTGTGTAACTGACAAAAAGCCAACTTTAAAACCTGACCCGCTATTTATTGCACTGATTTTATCTGGTCTCAAACATCTAAATCATTGCTGATGCAACTCACATGTTTACTTTGGAGCTGCCAGAAGTGCACTCTGGGCATGCAGTCATTTTCAGAAATATTTTAGTTGTTCACAACCACGAGTCTGAGATATTTTCATGTAAGTATTTACGTTTAGAAATGAGTTAACATGGCCACTGCTTACAAATACAATAACTGAATTATGCTGAAACAGAAATTCCTCCATGAAGATAGAGGTTAAACAGGACGAAACAAACATTGACCAATATCACCTTCCTTCCACACTGCCCTATTAAACACAACAGGGTCGTGAAATAACAGGCACCCATTGTCTTCAGGCAGCTAAAAGCATCATCCTCTGACTTTTCACAGATGTATTATTTAATATTTTAATTCATTCTTTTCACAAAATTGATTACAGCCTGTTCTCGGGAGGCCCGAGGCCGGGCCAAAATTGGGGGGTACGTCTATTGCCACCACTATGGTGGCAGTAACATAACCTTCTATTGCCACCGACAGGATGTGGGAGGACAATACTCACCCAACCATTTGTCTGGAATGTGTAATTTGATCCAGTCTGCTGCAGAGTAATTCAAGTTCTCTGGAATTTGTAATTTGATCCAATCGTTGTGAGAAAGGCTACAGAGTTCAGACAAGACACAGTGCTAACACTACTGAGTTCAGAAAACACACAGTTATAACACTACCCACTTCAGAGAACGTACAGCGCCGACACTACTGAGATCAGAGTACGCACAGTGCTAACGCTACTGATTTCCGAGAACAGACAACGCTAACATTACCGAGCTCAGATAACGCACAGGGCTGATACTACCAAGTTTAGGTAGGAAGGTGTGAGGCCATGGAATGATTTCAACATGAGGATGAGAATTTTAAAATCAAGGTGTTGGTGGACCAGGAGCCAATGTAAGTCAGCGAGCACAGGGGTGATGGGTGAATGAGACTTGCTGCAAGTTAGCATAAGAGTAGAATTTTGGATGAGCTCAAGTATGTTGAGGGTGGAAGATGGGAGGCCAGCCAGGAGAGCATTGGAATAGTCAAGACTAGAGGTAACAAAGGCACGGATGAGGCTTTCAGCAACAGATGGGCTGAGGTAGGGGCTGTGACGGGCATTGTTGTGGAGGTTGAAGTACGTGGGTAGGAAGCTCAGCTCAGGGTCAATTAGGATGCTGAGGATGTGAACAGTCTGTTTCAGCCTGAGGCAGTGGCCAGGGAGGGGGTGGAATCAGTAGCGAAGGAACGGAGTTTGTGGCGGGGACCAAACACAATGTCTTTAGTTTTCCCAATGTTTAATTGGAGGAATTTGAAGTCCATCCAAGAGTGGATGTTGGACAAGCCATGCAGTCTGACAACAGGCAGTGGAGGGAGGTGGTGGTGAGGTAGAGCTAGGTGCCGACAGTATACATGTGGAACCTGACGTCATGTCTTCAAATGATGGTGCCAAGGGGCAGCATGTAGATGAGAAATAGGATGGGGCCAAGGATAGATGTATGGGGGATTCCAGAGGTAATGGTGTGGGGGTGGGAAGAGAAAACATTGCAGGGATTCTCTGGCTATGATTGGGTAGATAATAGGGGAACAAAGCAAGGGCATTCCCACTCAGCTGGGCAACGGAGGAGAGGCTTTGGAGAAGGATGGTGTGGTAAACCGTGTTTAAAAACTACTGAAATAAAGATGAGGAGGGATAGTGCACCATGGCCACAGTCACAGAGGATGTCACTATTGACATTGATTAGGGCCGAAACCTGATTGGAGAGGTTCAAACATGGAGTTGCAGGAAAGATGGCCGACAGGTATGGGGCCAACGGACAGCAGCAATGCCTTCCACTCCACAGCTGCAGATAACACACAGTGTCTTTTGGATTACAGGCGATAGCTGTTGGGAATTGCAGGCAACAGAAACTGCACAGTGCCTCCTCTTCACTCCTACAGCTGCCTTGCCAGTTGGGTTATGTGTATCTATGAATGTTGCTCATCCTCCTACCATTGCTCCTTCTCTTCATTCAAAAAAAAAGAGATCACAAGATAACTGTGGATGAGCAAAGCCAATTGGCTTGCCTTGAATCAAGTGTTGATCCCTCTTTGTGTGAAGAATGATTTCTTGATATCGTTCCTACATTTGAATCTAAGTTGTTTTCTCCTATATTAGTGATCCTCCTTGTGGCTTTTCTCTGCATGGGCCACAGCACATCAGTAACTCTCTTATGCCTCAGTGACCAGCACTGCATAAAGGAGTCAAGGTGTGGTCTGAGCAGCAGACTGTTCACAACTTCCTCTGACATAAAGGCTTGGACTTTCCTTTTGAAAACCACCCACTTCTGGGTGGTGGTTTGACAAGTGGAGTGGGGCAGGGCACCTCAGCCAAATCTCCGCACCAGAACTGGCTACCTCGATTTCTGCCGTGATTTCCCTCCCATGACCCCTCTGTGGCCGTGATCATTCTGCTGGCAGCGCACCCACCGGAATCAAATGAACGGGGTGGGGTGGGGTGGGGTGGGGATTGCTAAATTCAAACACAAAGGCAGTAACTGTTGCCGCTACAGAAGTGACAACAGCTGCTATACCCTCCTCCTAATGTTTGGCTGGTGGTTACATTGATCTCCTGGACTGCCACAGGAACATAGGAATAGGAGCAGGCCATTGAGCCCCTCGAGCCTGTTCCACCATTCAATGATTGATCTGTATCTTAACTTCATTTACCCACCTTGGTTCCATAACCCTTAATATCTTTGCCTAACAAAATTCTATCAATTTCAGTCTTGAAATTTTCAATTGACCCCCAGCCTCATCAAATTTTGGGGGGAGAGTTCCAGATTTCCACTACCCTTTGTGTGAAGAAGTGGTTCCTGGCATCACCCCTGAATGGCCTAGCTCTAATTTTAAGGTTATTTCCTTTTGTTTTGGACTCTCCCAACAGAGGAAATAGTTTCTCTCTATTTACCCTATCAAATCCTTTAATCATCTTAAATACTTAAATCACCCGTTAATCTTCTTTACTCAAGTGAATACAAGCCTAGTCTATACAGCCTGTCCTTATAATTCAACCCTTTTAGTCCCGGTATCATTTTGGTGAATCTGTGCTGCACCCCCTCCTAGGCCAATATATCCTTGCTGGGGTGCGGTGTTCAGAATTGAATGCCATACTCCAGATGGGGTCTATCCAGAGCTCTGTACAGCTGTAACATAACTTCCACCCCTTTGTATTCCAGAGCCCTTGAGATAAAGGCCAACATTCCATTAGTCTTTTAAATTATTTTTGTACCTGTCCACTAGCTTTTAGTGATTCTAGCTTCTCGCTATTTAGAAAATACTCTGATCTATCTTTCTTAGGTCTAAGGTGGATGACCTCACACTTTCCCACATTAAACTCCATCTGCCATAGTTTTGCCCACTCACCCAATCTATCAATGTCCTTTTGCAAACTTTCTGCTCCCTCTACACCAATTACAGTGCCACCTAACTTAGTGTCATCAGCAAACTTAGATATACGGCACTCTATGCCTTCAGCCGTTATAAATATAGTGAAAAGCTGTGGCCCCATTACAGATCACTGGGGGACACCACTAATCACATCCTGCCAATTTGAGTACATACCCATTATCCCTACTCTCCATCTCCTATCTCCTAACCAATTCCCTATCCAAGCCAATAGGTTGCTTCCAATTCCATGCTCTCTCATTTTTGTTAACAGTCTCATGAAACATGATCTGTAAAACTCCAACAAAACTCCCATCTGCTGGGAGAGTGAGGCCTCCACGTTGCAAGTAGCTGCTGGAGGGATTGCGTGGGCAGGCATAAATCCCACTCTGCCACTTCACCAACACCATCTTATTGTTGTTTGTGGGAGACTGTGAATGGGGGTGGGAAGAGAGGAACGGGGCTGGATAAGTCGGGCAGAGTCGGGAGAAGCAGCAAGAACGTGATGAGTAGGAGCAATGCCAAGAGAAGAGCAACTAGTAAAGGGGTGAGTGAAACCTGGGGATCTTACTCTGGGTAAATAGTGAAAGATTATTTCCACTGGCAAGCCAGGCCCCACTCTATGGAGGGCTGCATGGCACCAATTTGTGCCAGTCGTGAACCTGGCCTCACTCATAGCACACTATCAGCATGATCTGTAAAAACTCCCCTGTCAGCTGGAGCAGTGAGGCCTCCACATTGAGCAGCCTCCCACCTCACTTTGGCTCTGAAAACACCCCACACCAGGCCAACCCAGCAATTGACTTGTGGGTCCCTTCAAATATGTGGCTCCATGAAGGGGCACTGCAAGATCACGCGGGGAGCTGTAGCCATTTCTCTGAAGTTGAATTTGACAAATCCACAGCATTGACTATTTTACATAATTTGAGCTGCAATGTTGGTTTAGTGAGGGCACATTTCATTCAACGAGAATGGGTGAGGGTGACATCATTGGAAGTGGCGTCACTAGCGGAGCCATAGCTTTTTAGTATGCGCTAAGAGTGATGTCATCTGGTGGCCCGGCGCATGTGGGCGTCACTCATTGATTGAAAACTGGAAGTACCCATACTGTCGCTAATCATTCCATCAAAATAAACACTCCAGGAGAGAGCTGCGGTGGCTGATGGGGCATTGTGTGTGGGTCATGGATTGTTTTCAGGTTTATTGGGTAGAAAGTGGCGGGAGGTCACCTTTTACATTACAAAGTGAATAGTGACACTGCGTCTGATGATGTCACTTGCCACGCATGCGCCGGGCTTTCCGGGAAATCAACTCGCTGCCGTTCATGCTCAAAAGTGTGACCCAGGTCTAACGGGGGGGGGGGGGGGGGGGGGAGGGTTCCCCCCTCTCCCCCGCTGTTCTGCTCTCCTCTCCCCTTGTATCTACCTGCATCAGCTACATTTTTGATGCTTGGCCATGGATCTCTGGTCCGCGCTTTTAGTGAACGACAGCGAAGGCTATTGGTGACCTACAATGTGCATGAGTGGCAAGATTGCCGTTTCGCGCATGAGCGTCATTGAAAGAGGAAGTACTCAGTCCCTGGCGATAGTCACAGTGAAAATTGGGCCTTGAGTTTCATTAATATTAATTGGATTAGCTGCTGGCGTCTGTCGTGCCTCTGAAGGCAGCTCGCGCATTTGAAGGCATCGAATGTTGGGCCATTTGCCTCGCCGGCAGCGGCCCTAAGATATGAGTCAGGATGCATTGGTTTTGATCTTCCAGAATTCCCTAGATTCCAGAACAGTCCCTATAGATTGGAAGGTAGCAAATGTAACCCTGCTATTCAAGAAAGGAGGGAGAGGAAAAACAGAGAACTTAAATGCCAATTAGCCTGACATCAGTCGTCGGGAAAATGCTGGAATCTATTGTTAAGAATGTGGTAACATGGCACTTAGAAAATCATAATATGATCAAGCAGAGTCAAAACTTTTTTTAAGGGAAATCGTGTTTGACAAATCTATTAGAATTTTTTGAGGGAGTAACTAGCAGGGTAGATAAGGGGGAACCAGTGGATGTAGCATATTTGGATTTTCAAAAGGCATTCAATAAGGTGCCACACAAGATGTTGTTACACAATATTAGGGCTCATGGGACTGGGGGTAATATATTAGCATGGACTCAGGATTGGTTAACGAACAGAAAACAGAGAGTAGGAATAAACGCGTCATTTTTGGGTTGGCAGGTTGTAACTAGTGGGGTGCTGCAAGGATCAGTGCTTGGGCCTCAGCTATTTACAATATATATCACTGACATAGATGAGGGGACCGAGTGTAATGTATCCAAGTTTGCTGTCGACAAAGCTAGGTGGGAAAGTAAGCTGAGAGGAGGATGCAAAGAGGCTGCAAAGGGATATAGACAGGTTAAGTGAGTGGGTGAGAAGGTGGCAGATGGAGTATAATGTGGGGAAATGTGAAATTATCCACTTTGGTAGGAAGAATAGAAAAGCAGAATATTTTTTAAAAGGAGAGAGACTAAGAAATGTTGGTATTCAGAGGGATTTGGGTGTCCTTGTACACAAATCACAGAAAGTTAATATGAAGGTACAGCAAGCAATTAGGAAGGCAAATGGTATGTTAGCCTTTATTGCAAGGGTGTTGGAGTATAAGAGTAACGAGGTCTTGCTGCAGTAATATAGGGCTCTGGTGAGACCACACCTGGAGTACTATGTACAGTTTTGGTCTCCTTACCTAAGGAAGGGGATATACTTGCCTTAGAGGGGGTGCAACGATGGTTCACTAGATTGATTCCTGGGATGAGAGGGGTGTCCTGTGAGGAAAGATTGAGTAGAATGGGCCTATATTTTCTGGAGTTTAGAAGAATGAGAGCTGATCTCATTGAAATGTATAAAATTCTTAGAGGGCTTGAGAGGATAGATTCAGGGAGGCTGTTTCCTCTGGCTGGAGAGTCTAGAACTCGGGGTCATAATGAGAATCCCTACGTGGTCAGTTTTCAGTAAAATATTAAAATGCCTACGTGGCAAAGAAGCAGAATGCAAAATGGTTAGAAAGGGTTAATTAGTTAGTAACTGAGATTGGTACAGGTGGCCTGGCCTCCTGCTGGGCCATATGTTTGCGTAGTCAGCAGGTTTGCATTGTCTCATCAATGTAGAGTCTTTGATGTGATTCAAGGATTGGTCTGAATGTCTCCATGTTTATGGCAGATCAATATAGGTAACGAGCTTAGCCAAAGTTGAAAGACATTCCAGGTTGGGAGATAAGGAACAGAAGGAACAGGGAAGAACATTCCAAGTTGGAAGGTGAGGAAGTATCCCCTTTGATGTCTAACAGCAACATGGTCAGCACATGGATTATCTATGATTGGCCGGCAATAATGTAACCTCGCATGGCAACCTGTGCCCGGCTTATGATTGGTGTTGACTCTTGTGTTAATGATGTTCCAACCCCTATTGATTTGTATAAAGGTATGAGTTTTTGTCTTTGTCTTTGTCTCCTTATTCTGTTAGAATCGTTCGGATTCTCTCAGGAATCTGAATTGAAGCTACAGACTAAGACCTGCTATTAAAGTTGTGATGAACTTTAAAATGTATTCGACTTCAGTTTTTACTGAACCAGACTGAGGGGAAAGAATCCGGATCGTCAATAGTCTCAGGATGAGAGGTCGGCCATTTAGAACTGAGATGAGGAAAAATTTCGTTACTCGGGGTTGTGAATCCTTGGAATTCTCTACCCTAGAGGGCTGTGGATGCTCAGTTGTTGAGTATATTCAAGACTGAGATCGACAGATTTTTGGACACTAAGGGAATCAAGGGATATGGGGATAGGGCGGGAAAGTGGAGTTGAGGTCAAAGATCAGCCATGATCTCATTGAATAGCGGAGCAGGCTCGAGGGGCCGTATGGCCTACTCCTGCTCCTATTTCTTATGTTCTTATGTTCCTGCTCCTCCTGGGTCCACAGCAATGTTTTATAATTTTTTGTGTAAAACTCACCCTTCATTGGCAGCCGTTGCTTAGGCAGCAGCGGCTGCTGAAGACTCCTGAGTGGAGCAGGCCCGGCACAGCTAGCCAGAGAGGAAGGCATCCCTGAAAAATGAAATTGTAGAAATGTGTTCAATGACAAATATTAGGAGATGAGCAATGAAATATGCCAATTCCCATTCCATTGTCTAAAGGTGTGTTAAAAAGGTAAAAAGTACTGGGAATTTTCTGTATTCCATGTATTTTCTACTGTTTTTTAAAATTCACTTTTTCTCTCCTTGGAACATTCTTCTACACCTGTGAGATCATTTTTAGTACTGTGGAGCTTATTGGGCTTTTGAATTGATCGAGAAACATGTTGAACAGACACTTGTTCAGGGAACATTGGTAATTGCAATCTAAAGTATGTGCTGCTATTTCTTCTCTGAGACATTGACTACAGTGGACTGAATTCTCCTCCCATTGTAAGTTAGCGGTGGAATGAGACTTGTGACTTTGCCGCTTACCCACTGACCTTTCACCCTATGACCCTAAGTACCCACACAGGGAAGGTTAGGAGCAGTAATACTACTTCTCATTGGATTATTGCCATTGCAAGGACAGTGAGATTGGATGTGAGATGACAACAGAAGGTTGGTGAAGGCAGGACAAGGCTCCTCATAAGTAGTGCTACTACAGACTTTAAAAGGCTGCAGCTTGTTAAAGAGGGACATCACTTTTTGAGCAGCAGGAAGGGTTGTGATGGTCCATGAGATTTCTGCAGCAACAAGGCACTCGGAGTAAGGACATAGGTGGCTTCCAGAGTAGCAGTTGAAGCCCAGCCTGAATGCTATACAGGGCTTCCAAAACCTGGTTTGGACTATTATGCCTGTAGTGACACTGACCAGGACCACCTCTGTGCCTGTGCCCAGCATCAGGATATGGCATGGCATGGGCACAGGGCTCTAAGTTGTGTTTTATTTAATTCATTCTCGGGATATGGACGTTGCTGGAAAGGCCAGCATTTATTGCCCATTCCTAGTTGCTCTTGAGAAGGTGGTGGTGAGCCACCTTCTTAAACCGCTGCAGTCCATGTGGTGAAGGTTCTCCCACAGTGCTGTTCAGTAAGGAGTTCCAGGATTTTGACCCAGTGACAATGAAGGAATGGCGATGTATGTCCAAATCAGAATGGTGTGTGACTTGGAGAGGAACTTAGAGGTGATGGTGTTTCCATGCACCTACTGCCCTTGTCCTTCTGGGTGGCAGAGGTTGCGGGTTTCGGAGGTGATGTCAAAAAAAACCTTGGTGAGTTTTTGCAGTGCATCCTATAGATACACTGCAGCCATGGTGTGCCGGTGGTGGAGGGAGTTGATGTTTAAGGTGGTGAATAGGCTGACAATCAAGCGGACTGCTTTGTCCTGGATGGTGTCGAGCTCCTTGAGTATTATTGCAGCTGCATTCACCCAGGGAAGTATTCCATCACATTCCTGACTTGTGCCTTGTAGGTGACCAGCCTCTGACCTGCTCTAGTAGCCATGGCATTTATGTGGCTGCTCCAGATGAGATTCTGGTCAAAGACAACCCCCAGGATGTTGATGGTGAAGGATTCAGTGATGGTAATGCCATTGACTGTCAAAGGGAAGTGGTTGGACTCTCTCTTGTTGGAGGTGGTCATTGCTTGGCACGTGTGGCGCAACTGTTACTTGCCACTTATCAGTCCAAGCCTGGTATTGTCCAGGTCTTGTTGCATGTGGGCATGGACTGCTTCATTATCTGAGGAATTACAAATGGAGTTGAACACTGTGTAAGGTGTCCACATTTCTCTGGCTGCTAGCTGTCCTGTTCTATGTCCTCCCCTTTCTGTGCAGCCTACTCATGCAGTGAAGATGGAGGTCCCCTCTTCCCTCCACAATTCCCCTCCCAATACATTTTCATCATCATCATCCCCTTCAGCTTCTGGAAGTAGCGCGCCTTTCTTCATTGTGATGTTGTGCAATATTTGGTAAGCTGCAACGATTCTGGAGCCTCTCGTTGGGTTGTAATGTACAGCTTCACCAGATTTATCCAGGCACCTTAAAAAGGACTTCAGAATTCCTATAATTTACTCTATCATATTTCTCTATCTGTTGTACCCCCCTGTCTGTGGATGGTATGCTGAAGTCATTATCCATGATGCAGAATAGCTCTGATTACCAATTAACCATGCTGATATGTGTCTTTAAATCATGAGGGCTGGCATGATACAATGCTGCATGATGAAGGCATCATTACAGCTTCCTGGGTAGTGGGCAGGATAAGGTATTTGTCATCACACACTAGCTGTACATTAATCAAATGAAACCCTTTCTTGTCTATGAAATTGAGGGGGTTGTCATATGGGGCTTTGAGTGCCACATGCATTCAGTCAATTGCTCCTTACACCTGTGCCTATAGGATTGGATATCTCTGGTTCCACTGGGAAGTATATGAAGTGCATGGTCCACTGAAGAGAGTATCAGTCACCTTCTTTATACAATAAAAAGTGGCCACCTGACTAATGTGGCAAAGGATGCTGCTTGGAAGGATCCAGTTGCAAAGACATGTAAATCAGTGGGTGACTGCGACTGCTACAGACAGTGCTGCTTTTCTGGTGGAAGTGGGCTGTTGGTCTTCAGCCAGCAGTTGACATATCAGTCCAGTAGCCATTGGGGGAAGGGGGAGTGCAGGCTTCTGAGGCAGTGACATGCAAAGAAATGTAAGTAAGACCTTGTTGATCTATAAATCCTAGAGATTGGGCATCTGCATATAGGGTACAGATGCCTTCTGTGATGCCTCACTCTAAGAGTGTCCAATCCAACCTCTTCCATACCCTCATCCTCCTCTTCATAACATAGGAATAGAAGGATTCCCATTGGGAAATCTATATCTCTAGTTCACAACTGAACTTTCCACAGAGCTGAACAGGGCAGTAAAAGTACTAACACCAAACAACTAAAATCAATATGCTGGCAACCTTTAGTTGTAGCAAGAAATTGAGATACCTGCCTCAGGGATACTGGTCTACAAATCATATTACTACTTATATAGTATTGGCAGCAATAACTTAGTTGGATTTGGGGAGTAAATTGGGGGAAATTCACCTTGGTTTTACAATCACAAAAAATTCTACAGATAATATTTATTACATGTCTTTGTTAAGGAACACAAAGACTCCAAATTCTGTGCAAGGTCTCAGTTCAAGCATTAAAGCACATGCTGCAGACTAAAATTATTTGTGTCCTCTTCAAAACATTTGCTACTAATATTAAACAGTGATTTCCGTTCACAAGTTTGAGCTTTAAAGCCGTAGGTAATAGAAGGATGGAAAAATGAGGGAAGTAAAGAAGTCCACAGTTTTGAGGTCTGGGAAAGAAGGAGCTGGAGTAGGACAAATTCCATGAGTCTTGATGGCATTAAAGTGAGGGTGCAAAAAAAAAGAGGGAGGGGAAGATGGAAGATTCTGAATGAGACTTGATTAATACATAAACTCAATAAAATATTGGTACTGAGGTTTTTAAAACTTGAGTAATATTTCAAACAAAATAAATTGTCAGATCACTAAACTTACAAGTTCTTTTCAATTCACGTGTGGTTTAATAACTGCTAACCTTAATATAGTGGAACCTGCTTAACTGCAGCCACTCGGGACAACCTCGCAAATTACGATAGAAGGGGAATTTCTATAAAACGGGAAGCAACAAAATCAACAAAAATTAAGGCTGGTCTGGTGCATAACAACTTTTATTTGTCTAAATTTTGTACAACGTCTTACAATATGGGTGGATACATATTACAATATCTTGAAAAGGTGAATACAGTATAACACCGTGATTTTTAAAAAATGTGCTTGGGAGGTTTTTTTATGCTGTGAAGGAGTCTGTGATTTTTTTTGGTGGAGATCAGAAGTCATCAACCACCGGACTTTTCCTTCCAGTGCATAAAATTCATCAAACGTTTCACTATCTATTGACTCAATGAATCAACCGTGCAGAATTTACTTCTCTACTTCGGGAATTTCCAGCCCTGGCACATCTTCATTTACATCCTCTGCTGCTTCTGTTGCCGAGTCTTTCATAGAAGAAACAACTTCTGCATCAGTCATCTCTCCGCAGATGTCAAAGTCATCATCCATAAAAACAAAAAGATCAAACTCCGCCTCACTCAAACCGATCAGGAATCCTTTCATCAGTCTCCTCAACTGCAACTGGGTTATTGATTTTCTTGCTAAAAACCAAACAGTTTCTAAAGCAATTACTGATGCAGCTGGGAGTCACTGCATTCCAAACTCTACTGAATAGGTGCAGAGCATCCAATATGCTAGAGTTGTTCATAATCTGTTAAATGCCAGTTTGCTCAGTTGAATCTAAAGCAGTAACCAACTTACACTGGAATTGCTTCTTGTAGTGCTGCTTTATGCTATGAATGATGCTTTGGTCCAGGGACTATATGACGGAAGTGGTGATGGATGGTAAAATTGGACCCTCACATGTGAAAGATTAAGAACCACATCAAAAGTACCACCTTGTGCCATCTTGTGCTGATTTCTTATCTTGGCATTGAAAGACTGTGGTCTTGCTTTTTTCGATCACGAGAGGGTTCGCCTTGTCCGAGCCTGTTTGATTACTGCACAACAATCTAGGCATTCTTTTCTCATTTTGCCTCTGCTTACCTTCTCTCCCTTTTTTTGTGTACGTTTGGACTGGCAGGGCACGATAGAAAAGTCCAGTCTCGTCGCAATTGTAAATGCAGTCGGGTGGATACTTTGCTAAGAAACCCAGCAATACTTCCTCAGACCATGCCTCAGCAGTGGGCTTGTCACTATAAACTTTTTTAACACACAGCTTTTTGTAATCAAGTTTGTGCCTCACTTTCTAGCGGCCCAGGATTCCGCTTGATGCTTCAAAGCTTTCCACGCTGCGTTCTTTGACAAGCTCATTAACCTTTAACATGCAGCTATCAAGTAGGATTTCTAAGCTCTTTTATGATTAAACCACCCAAGCAGCAATTCATCAACATTGGCCTCCTTACCTTCATGCTTCTATTTCCTATTCCGGTTCTCATTTCTTTCCCAGTCCTTCAAGATGTCCACTTTCCTTTTCAGAATTCTAGAAACCTGAGGTTCAGAAATGCCATGATTCTGTGTGATTTGCTTTTGATTCCTCAATTCCTTCACACTGTTCAAAACATCCACTTGCTCCCACTTTTTTGTTGAGCCATCTGGAAATTTGACTTCCATTTCTCCTTAACCCACACAACTCTAACAGACAAGTGGTAAAAACACATTGACTACCAAATCCAGTCAGATTGAGAGGTGAAAACCTCAGGTTCAAAGGTGACAAGTCTGGTTAAAGCAAGATTGCTGCACACCACAGTTGCATATAAGTAGGAATTGCAATAAAACAAACGTTTCCCAATTGGACATATAGGGGAAATAACAGGACTTTAGAAATGGTTGCGTTAATTCAGGAATCGCAATGAAGTGAGTTGCAAATAAATGGGTACAAACAATGTCGGCTTGTTCATTTTTGACAGCAATTCTCTTGTGTATTAGCAGCTTTCAATTTGTAGAATACCCTTAATGTATTGCACTCAGATACTGCCTATTCCATTTTCTGTAGTTTGCTGCATTTGGAATTTCAAAACTCTTATAAAATAGGTTAAAAATCTGAGAGGTAAAGTCTGCTTTCATCAGATAAAAGGAAGCAGTTATATTTGATCAGTTGTCAATGAATTTGCCAGTGGTGTTCAGTTCAAACTAAATTATCCCCGTGGAGTAGAAGCACTGTGTGCGGTTAATCTTCACCCAGCAATAAAATGTTTTGAGAGTGAGACTTCTCTCACACAAGTGAGTGAACTTAAACAATGTGCAGGCAAAGATCATAGAAAGTTATAAAGAACTGGCATTTATATAATGCCTTTCACGACCTCAGGACATCCCAAAGCGCTTTACAGCCAATGAAGTACTTTTGAAGTGTAGACACTGTTGTAATGTAGGAAATGCTGCAGCCAAATTGCACACAACAAGCTCCAGCAAACAGCAATTTAATAATGACCAGACAATCTGTTTTTAGTGATGTTGGTTGAGGAATAAATATTGGCCAGGACACTGGGTGGGGGGGGGGGGGGGGGTGGAGGGGGGAGGAACTCCTCTGCTCTTCTTTGAAATAGTGCCATGGAACCTTTTATATCCACCTGAGAGGGCAGACAGGATCTTGGTTTAACGTCTCATCCGAAAGACTGTGCCTACGACAGTGCAGCACTCCTTCAGTACTGCACTGAAGTGTTGGCCTAGATTTTGTGCTCAAGTCTCTGGAATGGGATTTGAACCCACAATCATCAATCAAGGCCATATGGGTTGAGCTAAGAAATAAAAAAGGGGCAGTCACACTACTAGGAGTGTACTATAGACCCCCGAATAGTGAAAGGGAGATAGAAGAACAAATATGTAGGCAAATTTCTGAGTGCAAAAATAAGAGGACAATAATAGTAGGGGACTTCAACTACCCTAACATCAACTGGGATTCAAACAGTGTGAGGGGCGCAGGGGGTGCAAAATTCTTGATCGGTGTCCAGGAGAACTTTTTTAGCCAGTATGTGACAAGCCCAACAAGAGGGGATGCAATTCTAGATTTAGTCCTGGGAAATGAAGATGGGCAAGTGGGTGAAGTGACAGTGGATGACCATATTGGGGATAGTGACCACAATTCTGTTAGTTTTAGCATTATTATGGAAAAGAACAGAGTTAAATCAGGAGTAAATGTTTTAAATTGGGGGAAGGCAAATTTTACAGAACTAAGAGGTGATTTGGCAGAAGTGGACTGGACACAACTACTTGAGGAGAAATCAGTGGCAAGCCAGTGGGAGGCTCTAAAAAGTTAAATTCTACGGGTACAATGCAGACACGTCCCCTCAAAAAAAAAGTGTGGCGCTACCAAATTTAGAGCCCCCTGGTTGTTTAGAAGTATACGGGGCAAGATAAAGCAGAAAAAGAAAGCTTATGACTGTCACAGAAAACTAAATACTGCAGAAAGCCAAGAGGAGTATAGAAAGTACAGGGATGACGTAAAAAAGGAAATAAGGAAAGCAAAGAGAGGGCATGAAAAAATATTATCTGGTAAGATTAAATAAAACCCAAAGATGTTTTATCAGTACATTAAGAACAAGAGGATAGCTAAAGAAAAGGTGGGACCTATCAGGGATGATAAGGGTAACTTGAACTTGTGTGTAGAAGCAAAGGATGTGGGTAGGGTTTTAAATGAATATTTTGTTTCCGTATTCACAAAGGAAAGGGATGATCAGGACGTAGTAGTTAAAGAGGAGAGGTGTGAAATATTGGATAAGGTAAACATAACGAGAGAGGAAGTACTAGAGGGACTGGAATCCTTGAAAGTTGATAAGTCACCAGAGCCGGATGGATTGTTTCCTAGGTTGTTGAAGGAAGCCAGGGAGGAAATTGCAGATGCTCTGAGGATCATTTTCCAATCCTCACTAGATACAGGGGAGGTACCAGAGGACTGGAAGACTGCAAACATAGTACCATTGTTTAAAAAGGGTACGAGGGAAAGGCCGAACAATTATAGGCCGGTCAGTCTTACCTCGGTGGTGGGCAAACTATTAGAATCAATACTGATAGGATAAACTGTCATGTGGAAAGGCATGGTTTAATCAGGGATAGTGAGCATGGATTTGTTCAGAGAAGGTCATGCCTCACAAATCTGATTGAATTCTTTGAGGAAGTGACAAGGAGGATTGACGAGGGTAGTGCAATGGATGTTGTCTACATGCATTTGACAAGATCCCATATGGCAGACTGGTCAGAAAGGTAAAAGCCCATGGGATACAGGGAAATGTGGCGAATTGGATCCAAAATTGGCTCAGTAATAGGAAACAAATGGATGTCTTTGCGAATGGAAATCCGTTTCCAGTGGTGTGCCACAGGGCTCAGTGTTGGGTCCCTTGCTGTTTGTGGTATATATTAATGATTTGGACTTGAATGTAGGAGGCATGATTGGCAAATTTGCAGACAACACAAAAATTGGCCGTGTAGTTGATAGTGAAGAGGATAGCTGTAGACTCCAAGAAGATATCAATGGTTGGAGGAGTGGGCGGAAAAGTGGCAAATGGAGTTCAACCTGGAGAAGTGTGAGTTAATGCACTTAGGGAGGGAAAACAGTAAAAGGGAATACGCAGTGTACGGGAATATATTGAGAGGGGTAGAGGAAGTGAGAGACCTTGGAGTGCATGTGCACAGGTCCCTGAAGGTGGCACAGTATAGGTAGATAAGGTTGTGAAGAAGGCATACGGAATGCTCTCCGTTATTAGCTGAGGTATAGCAATCAAAAGCAGGGATGTAATGATGGAACTGTATAAAACACTGGTAAGGCCACAGCTGGAGTATTGTGCACAGTTCTGGTCACCACATTACAGGAAGGACGTAATTGCTCTGGAGAGAGTGCAGAGAAGATTTACAAGAATGTTGCCAGGGCTTGAAAATTGCAGCTACGAGGAGAGATTGGATAGGCTGGGGTTGTTTTCCTTGGAGCAGAGGAGGCTGAGGGGAGACTTGGTTGAGGTGTACAAAATTATAAGGGGCCCAGATAGAGCAGACAGGAAGTACCTGTTTCCCCTAGCGGAGAGTTCAAGAACTAGAGGACATAGATTTAAGCTGATTGGCGGAAGGATTAGAGGGGACATGAGGAAAAACTTTTTTACCCAGAGGGTGGTGGGTGTATGGAATTCGCTGCCCGAATTGGTGGTAGAGGCAGGGACCCTCAACTCTTTTAAAAAGTAACTGGACCTGCACCTAAAGTGCTGTAAGTTGCAGGGCTACGGACCGGATGCTGGAAGGTGGGATTAGAATGGGCACCTGGTTGTTCTTCGAGCTGGCGCGGACACGATGGGCCGAATGGCCCCCTTCTGTGCTGTATCTTTTCTATGGTTCTATCGTTCTGACCTTCTGACTCAGAGGCATGAGTGCTACCACTGAACCAAGGACATCTCAAATGTCTGTAAATCAAATTAATGCAAAGCCCAAAGTCCGAATCAGAATATGCTAACGCTTTGTACCGGACGAGGTCATTCACATAAAAAGAATCACTGGGTAGTGATCTGGAACATGGAACTTTGTGCTCAAATAAGAAATACGTTTAGATTAGATGTGTAATCAGGTTGGATGAAACAATTCCCATGTGAAATAATTTTATACATGAGTAAGTTGATTTTAATCATTGGCACCATCTCTTCAGGTACTAGGAGAAAATTGGGAGAGTCTTTATTATACCGCAATATATCTATGTCTGAGTATCCTTTCGCCTCCATGTTATACATATACATACAATGTCCTATGTTGTCCTCATAATATAAAAAGTAACAAAAATGTGCAGTGCACAAACTAATGAGGAATGTTGATATTATTCATAAATTCCCTGAAATTGCATTATTCTCACCTAAAAGCAATTTTCAGAGACTTCGTTGGCTTATGTCGGGCACATGTGAAATCGAGCAAGTTTTTGTTTATGGTCTCTATACTCAAACTCACCCAGCTCAATGAAGCTGCTGCTTGATATAAAATACAAGACAGTGCATTGAGAATTGGTCACAACAGCTCACTTGCCCAATTTCACCACCTGTACCCAGTAGAACCCAGCCAAGTCTCATTAAATTGGCCCTTGTGAGAATAAACTGTATGTGTGGAATATTTCTACTGGTAGAGCCGATTTTACAAGATTTCTCTGTGATGGGTTTGCAGATTGTGAAATCCAGTAAGTGAGCATGCATGGCTATTTCTGCACACTTCAAATTTTACGATTTTGCTGACCCAAATGAGGCTGTGCTTCATAACTTATAATTATGTAAGTCTTTCATAATTATTTAAATAAGTTCCCTCATTGAATCTCACGCCTTTGGGTGAAGCTCAGACCCTACCATTCACATCTGGCCTATGAAATGTGTATGACTAGTCCACAAATTTGTCTCACTTTAGTTCAATCCTTAAAGCAAGAGTTCCTCTTTATTGGAATTGGTGGTGAACTGCTGGTTTCTGGACAGTGAACATTTACTTACTTTTGCATTTAACGTTTTGCAAAGCTTATTTGGCTTCTGCATTTCTGCATTTTTGCAAAAGGCTTAACTTCGCATGGCAAGACTTCCTGCAGTCTTTTCCATTGCTGACTGTGTTACAAGTTGCAGCCAACAAAGTTATGACACTAGGAATCCTTTTCGGTGATCCTGCTATGTTGCATAAATAGGATGAGAGGATGATTTTGTGAAGGACAAAATCTTCAGGTTCAACAACACTTCAGATGGTATTCACTCCTGTTAAAACCCAAGGACCCTGTAGCATTTTGGGTTTGTGGCTGTGTGGTGCTTCACAGGTGATATTGTAGATACTCAGTCATTAACCTGACACTGCCAATATGCCCCCACTCTTGCCGTCTCCCATGTGTCTCCGCAGGAGCGCCTTGTACAATGTGAGGGGTTTCAGGTTGGCAATGCCCCTGCTGGTGGTCTGCCTTAGGAATGTATTGTGCATCATTTTATCCCTCAAGAAGCTTGAGTAAATTAGGTGGAGCACAGCAATTGAGCACTGTGTGACAAATGGCATTGGGGAGCTGAACTAAGATATGCGGTGGTATCAAGCTTAAAGCAGACCCCTCCATACTCGCAGGCATAGTACGGCAGGCAGTCCAATGCTTCCAACACCCACCTCCCTCAACATTCCAAACACTCTCCCACCCCAAACACTCCCCCTCCACCAACATTCCAAACACCCCCTCCCCCAACACTCCAAACACTCCCCCTCCCTCAACACTCCAAACGCTCCCCCTCCCTCAACACTCCAAACACTCCCCCTCCCCCAACGCTCCAAACACTCCCCCTCCCCCAACACCCCAAACACTCCTCCACCTCCAACATTCCAAACACTCCCTCCCCCAACACTCCAAACACTCCCCCTCCCTCAACACTCCAAACACTCCCCCTCCCCACACACCCCAAACACTCCCCCTCCCCCAACACTCCAAACACTCCCCCTCCCTCAACACTCCAAACACTCCCCCTCCCCAAACACTCCTCCACCTCCAACATTCCAAACACCCCCTCCCCCAACACTCCAAACACTCCCCCTCCCTCAACACTCCAAACACTCCCCCTCCCCACACACCCCAAACACTCCCCCTCCCCCAACACTCCAAACACTCCCCCTCCCTCAACACTCTAAACACTCCCCCTCCCCAAACACCCCAAACACTCCTCCACCTCCAACATTCCAAACACCCCCTCCCCCAACACTCCAAACACTCCCCCTCCCCAAACACTCCTCCTCCTCCAACATTCCAAACAACCCCTCCCCCAACACTCCAAACACTCCCCCTCCCCAAACAGCCCAAATACTCCCCCTCCCTCAGTGCGCCAAACAGCGTGTATGGGGTGTTGGGGAGGGGGTGTTTGGAGTGTTGGGGGAGGGGGAGTGTTTGGAGTGTTGGGGAAGGGTTTTTTGGAATTTTGGGGAGGGGGAGTGTTTGGAATGTTGGGGGAGGGGGAGTGTTTGGAATGTTGGGGGGGAGTGTTTGGGGTGTTGGGGGAGGGGGAGTGTTTGGAGTGTTGAGGGAGGGGGAGTGTTTGGAGTGTTGGGGGAGGGGTGTTTGGAATGTTGAGGGGAGTGTTTGGGGTGTTGGGGGAGGGGGTGCTTGGAATTTTGGGGAGGGAGTGTTTGGGGTGTTGGGGGAGGGGGAGTGTTTGGAATGTTGGGGGGGAGTGTTTGGGGTGTTGGGGGAGGGGGAGTGTTTGGAGTGTTGAGGGAGGGGGAGTGTTTGGAGTGTTGGGGGAGGGGTGTTTGGAATGTTGAGGGGAGTGTTTGGGGTGTTGGGGGAGGGGGTGCTTGGAATTTTGGGGAGGGAGTGTTTGGGGTGTTGGGGGAGGGGGAGTGTTTGGAATGTTGGGGGGGAGTGTTTGGGGTGTTGGGGGAGGGGGTGCTTGGAATTTTGGGGAGGGGGTGTTGGGGGAGGGGGAGTGTTTGGAATGTTGGGGGGAGTGTTTGGGGTGTTGGGGGAGGGGGTGTTTGGAATGTTGGGGAGGGGGTGTTTGGGGTGTTGGGGGAGGGGGTGCATGGAATTTTGGGGAGGGGGTGTTGGGGGAGGGGGAGTGTTTGGGGTGTTGGGGGAGGGGGTGCTTGGAATTTTGGGGAGGGAGTGTTTGGGGTGTTGGGGGAGGGGGAGTGCTTGGGGTGGAAGCTGGATTGGAGGGATTCATACTGGGAGTTATGGGACAGATGGGCACGGATCTGGGAGACAACAACATGTTCAAGGATCTTGGAGAGGAGAAGTTGGAGATGGGGTAGTGGTTACCAAAAACAGAGGGTCAAGGGTGTTTTTTCTGGGGAGGGTTTGATAACAACAGTTTTGCAAGGGAGGGGAATAGTGCCTGACAAGGAAACCATGTGCAATGTCAGACAGTATGGAGGCCAGGAAGGGAACCTGAATGGTCAGTTTAGCAGGGAGCAATGGCTGCCTCCCTGGAGCAAGCTACTATGAGAGGAGGACCACCACAGTCCTGTGAGCATCTTGTATGACAGGAGCAGCCAACCACCTCTCACGATAATTAACCTCTGGTGCACTGAAATAGGAGACAGAAGGGCACATTTAGTCACCATGGGGAAACACAATGTGAAGAAAGAGCAGCTTGGTTTCTGTTCACTTTGGAAATTTGTCCTTTACTTGCAGGTGGGGCGAATATTTGCTCCGTGACCCTTCTGTGCAGCATGAGGAACTAACTATCTCCTGCTATCCTGGCCCTCAGGTGCAACTAGACAAAGCCTAAAAATAGATGCCCATAGGGAATACCATAGCTCCTCCTGAATACCCTTATGTGGTGGGGAGGGCAGGGGTGTGTAGGGATTCTGAAAATCTGCCTCTTCTCCGACCCTGTGAGAAGCAGTCAGAAGCGAGTGCAGATATCTGTAGGCAGCATGCAAAAAGAAACATTTTTTTAACTTCTTCTATAATGCAATTCATATAACATATAAAACAACAATGTAGGTGAAGGCAGGTGAGTGGAGGACTTGAGGAAGATGTAGACAGGAATAATGCTTTGGTAGCTTTTCCACAATAGGAGGTCTCCTTTATGAGATCTTACGAAGTTCCTCTTGCTGTCAGTAATGGATTCTCTTCTGCAACATCTTCAGTTTCCTCCCTGCCAGATGTTGAGCTTAATTGATGTTTTCCTGATAATTTCACTAATCCATTTCCAACTCAGAAACAAATCTTGGAAATATGTAACCTCGGTCCTTCTTAGATAAATATCTTATTTTTGGATGTAAGTCTACTTTCAATCACCAAGAAACTGTCTTTTCCCTCCAGGCTATTAGCATTCCTATTAGTTGAAGGTTAGTCATTTTGAACTGTTTTTAATTAATCAATTTTTGACTCCATTCAGTGCCTGAAGGCTTCAAACTTTTAATTGATGGTCATACCAAGATATTGGTAATGTGCCAAGTATAAGTGAGATAAACAACACGCAAAGCATTGGGATCAATTAAGCATATTGGTTTGGGAATGACAGGTAAATGTGAAGTGATGTATATTGGAATAGATGACATGAAATGTACACACCACAAAGAGGTGACTATTACCAAGGGTGGAATAAAAATGATTTATTATTAATTGAAAGTTTCAAGTCAATTAAAGCTGACATCAACAAGTTTAACCAAATATAAAGGATCCATTGCAAAGGTATTAACTATAAGGTAAAATAAGTTATTTCAACCTTGAGTAGAATCCACTGGTAAATTTGTAACACAGTCTGTAGTTTAGACCACCCTATGTTCAAAATTAAGAAGAGGAAGGGTGTGAAGAATTAGATATACAAGGACACCAAAGCCCCTATGGAGAATCGTCATTTATCGTATGTTTGGTATTAGGAGAAATACTGGGTGCGCAGGTTCAGGCTTTCCAGGAAGATGTTTTTTGAGGCATATGTGGTGCTGGAACCAATTTAAACTCCAAATGGGACTCCAATTGTTCTGCATGTAGTTGTCAGAGCAGCATCAGCTATCAATATTTTGTCAGTCAGGACCTTCCAAATATCAAAAAGTGATTTTTATTGGCCATTGGACAAGATAACACCTGCATTCAAAAAATAGTTGATACGCTGGAGTAGAAATTGGAAATTGTTGCGCCCATTTTTCGGGTGAGAAACAGGAGCAAAAATGTCCAATTTCACGGGGATATATCCCATTTTTAAAATTCATTTTCAAGATGTGGGCATCGGTGGCAAGGCTGGCATTTATTTCTCATTCCTAGTTGCCCTGCGAAGGTGGTGGTGGGTTTGTTGAACCGCTGGTAGTGGTTTGATACAACTGAATGGCTTGATAGGCCACTGGAGAGGGCAGTTAAGAGTCAACCACATTGGTGTGGGACTGGAGTCACATATAGGCCAGATCGGATAAGGACAGCAGATTTTGTTCTCTGAAGGACATGAGTGAACTAGTTGGATCTTCATGACAATCCATCAGCTTCATGATCACTTTTACTGATACCAACTTTTTATTTCCAGCTTTTTTAAAAAACTGATTTTAAATTCTGCTCCAGTTATAGGGTTCCCTTCTGCTCCAGTTATAGGGTTCCCTTCTGCTCCAGTTGTAGGATTCCCTTCTGCTCTACCCAAAGGGTTCCCTTCTGCTCCAGTTGTAAGATTCCCTTGTGCTCCAGTTGTAGGATTCCCTTGTGCTCCAGTTGTAGGATTCCCTTGTGCTCCAGTTGTAGGGTTCCCTTCTGCTCCAGCTATAGGGTTCCCTCGTGCTCCAGTTATAGGGTTCCCTTCTGCTCCAGTTGTAGGGTTCCCTTGTGCTCCAGTTGTAGGGTTCCCTTGTGCTCCAGTTATAGGGTTCCCTTATGCTCCAGTTGTAGGGTTCCCTTGTGCTCCAGTTGTAGGATTCCCTTGTGCTCCAGTTGTAGGATTCCCTTGTGCTCCAGTTGTAGGGTTTCCTTCTGCTCCAGCTATAGGGTTCCCTCGTGCTCCAGTTATAGGGTTCCCTTCTGCTCCAGTTGTAGGGTTCCCTTGTGCTCCAGTTGTAGGGTTCCCTTGTGCTCCAGTTATAGGGTTCCCTTATGCTCCAGTTGTAGGGTTCCCTTGTGCTCCAGTTGTAGGGTTCCCTTGTGTTCCAGTTGTAGGGTTCCCTTGTGCTCCAGTTATAGGGTTCCCTTGTGCTCCAGTTTATAGGGTTCCCTTATGCTCCAGTTGTAGGGTTCCCTTGTGCTCCAGTTGTAGGATTCCCTTCTGCTCCAGTTGTAGGGTTCCCTTATGCTCCAGTTGTAGGGTTCCCTTATGCTCCAGTTGTAGGGTTCCCTTGTGCTCCAGTTGTAGGATTCCCTTCTGCTCCAGTTGTAGGGCTCCCTTGTGCTCCAGTTGTAGGGTTCCCTTATGCTCCAGTTATAGGGTTCCCTTGTGCTCCAGTTATAGGGTTCCCTAATGCTCCAGTTGTAGGATTCCCTTGTGCTCCAGTTGTAGGATTCCCTTGTGCTCCAATTGTAGGGTTCCCTTGTGCTCCAGTTGTAGGATTCCCTTGTGCTCCAATTATAGGGTTCCCTTGTGCTCCAATTGTAGGGTTCCCTTGTGCTCCAGTTGTAGGATTCCCTTGTGCTCCAATTATAGGGTTCCCTTGTGCTCCAATTGTAGGATTCCCTTATGCTCCAGTTATAGGGTTCCCTTATGCTCCAGCAACATAGATGCATGCCGGGCATAGGCACGCTGACCAGGCTTTTCTGTAGCCCCATACCTACCCAAGTAGCTGCATGTATAGACCACAGAATTACTTGGGTGTAAGTGAAATTAAAAAGGAAATTAGGAATGCAAAAAGAGAGCATGAAAAAATATTGGCAAGTTTTTTTTTATTCGTTCATGGGATGTGGGCATCGCTGGCAGGGCCAGCATTTATTGCCCATCCCTAATTGTCCTTGAGAAGGTGGTGGTGAGCCACCTTCTTGAACAATCGAGTGACTTACTAGGCCATTTCAGAGGGCAATTAAGAATCAACCACATTGCTGTGGGGCTGGAGTCACATATAGGCCAGACCAGGTAAGGACAGCAGGTTTCCTTCCCTAAAGGGCATTAGTGAACCAGATGGGCTTTTACAAAAATCTGGTAGTTTCATGGCCACCATTACTGATACTAGTTTTTTTTCATTCCAGATTTTTATTTAATTAATTGAATTTAAATTCCCCAGCATACTATGGTGGGATTTGAACTCATGAGCGCTGGATTACTAGTCCAGTAACATAACCACTATGGTACTGTATCCTACTTAAAGTCAAGGAAAACCCAAAAATGTTTTATAAATACATAAAGAGCAAGAGGATAACTAAGGAATGAGTAGGGCCAATTAGAGACCAAAAAGGTAACCTGTGTGTGGAGGCGGAAGACGTGAGTATGGTTCTTAATGAATAGTTTACAAAAGAGGGGGAACGATGCAGACATTGTAGTTAAGGAGGAGGAGTGTGAAATATTGGATGGGATAAACATAGTGAGATAGGAAATATTAAGGGATTTAGCATCTTTGAAAGTAATCAAATCGCCAGGCCCGGATGAAATGTATCCCTGGTTGTGGAGAGAAGCAAGGGAGGAAATAGCGGAGGCTCTGACCATCATTTCCAATCCCCACTGGCTACAGGTGTGGTGCTGGAGGACAGTTAACGTTGTACCATTGTTTAAAAAGTGAGAAAGTGATAGACCGAGTAATTACAGGCCAGTCAGCCTTACCTCAGTGGTGGACAAATTATTAGAAACAATTCTGAGGGACGGTATAAATCGGCATTTAGAAACGCACAAATTAATCAAGGACAGTCAGCATGGATTTGTTAAGGGAAGGTCGTGCCTGACTAACTTGATTGGATTTTTTGAGGCGGCAACAAAGAGGGTTGATGAGGGTAGCACGTTTGACATAGTCTACGTGGATTTTAGCAAGGCTTTTGACAAGGTCCCACATAGCAGACTGGTCAGAAAAGTGAAAGCCCATGGGATCCAAGAGAAAGTGGCAAGTTGGATCCAAAATTGGCTCAGTGGCAGGAAGCAAAGGGTAATGGTCGACTGGTGTTTTTGTGACTCACAGGCTTTTTCCAGTGGGGTTCCGCAGGGCTCAATACTAGGTCCTTTGCTTCTCGTGGTATATATCAATGATTTAGACTTAAATGTAGGGTACGATTAAGAAGTTTGCAGATGATACAAAAATTGGCCGTATGGTTGATAGTGAGGAAGAAAGCTGTAGACTGCAGGAAGATATCAATGGACTGGTCAGGTGGGCAGAAAAATGGCAAATGGAATTCAATCCGGAGAAGTGTGAGGTAATGCATTTGGGGAGGGCAAACAGATCCCTGAAGGGAGCAGGACAGGTAGATAAGATGGTTAAGAGGGCATACGGGATACTTTCCTTTATTAGTCGAGGCATAGAATATAAGAGCAGTGAGGTTATGCTAGAACTGGATAAAACACTAGTCAGGCCACAGCTAGAGTACTGCGTACAATTCTGTCACAGGAGATTTAAGAGGATGTTGGCAGGACTGGAAAATTTTAGCTCTGAGGAAAGATTGGATAGGCTGGGATTGTTTTCTTTGGAACAAAGGAGGCTGAGGGGAGATTTAATTGAGATGTATAAAATTATGAGGGGCCTAGATAGAGTGGATAGGAGGGACCTATTTCCCTTAGCAGAGAGGTCAATAACCAGGGGGCATAGATGTAAATTAATTGGTAGAAAGATTAGAGGGGAGGTGAGGAGAACTTTTTTCACCCAGAGGGTGGTGGGGGTCTGGGACTCACTGCCTGAACGGGTGGTAGAAGCAGAAACCTTCATTGCATTTAAGAAGAAGTACTTGGATAGGCACTTGAAGTGTCATAACCTACAAGGCTACGGACCAAGTGCTGGAAAGTGGGATTAGGCTGGATAGCTCTTTTTTGGCCAGCAGAGGCACGATGGGCTGAATGGCCTCTTTTTGTGACATAAATTTCTATGATTTCTATGTCAGAGGAGATGTGTCTTCATCACTTATGCTTCACCAAGGAGGCAGTTGTGGAACTTTGTCATTTCCTGCAGCCAGACACTACAACTGGCGTGGTTATAGCACAAGGGAGCAGGAAGATCATGCTACTGCTTTCTGAAAGCCTCATTAAAGGCCTTAATGTTATGCATTTATGTACAAAGCTTCCCAGGGCTTCTCAGCCCTGCAATTCCAGCGCATTCATGCCAATAGCATGACATCATACTGCAACTGTATAAAGATCCCTCAGCAGTTGCAAAGCTTGGAGAAACCACTTTCTGTCAATGAAGGTGGTAAACGCCAAAGCTGAACAGGATAAGCTACAATTGGATTTGAATATACTTGGGAATTGGGCAGACAGGTGAGGAAGAGACCAATTACATCTTTAAAAGAAAAGTGTATAAATATTCAAAGCAGAGGAAGATACAGGACTATGGGAGGGCAGGCTTTTGGACCAATCCAGCAAGGAGCTAGCAAAGTCACAATGGGCCAAATGGCCTCATTCTGTGCTATAAACCTCTATGGGTGCATGGATCAGAAGCTTTACTGAAATTTGCATGAAGTGCAATGTGCGTCACATAGGGACAAAAAAATCCAGGAAAGGACTATTACTTAAATAGAAAGAAAATAAGGTGCATGGAGAATGAGAGAGATCTAGGGGTCCTGATTAATTATAAATTGAAGCTATCGCAACAATGCTCAGTGACTGTGAGTAAACAAATCAGATATTGGGATGTACTATAAGGACAATATTGAGCCAAAATAATGAGGTAATCCTGCCACCAATGAGGTAATCATTGGTGCAACTGGACTTACAATACTATGTACAGTTCTGGTCACCACAGTACAAATGGGATATTACAGCTATTGAAAGGGTACAGAAGAGAGCAACCAGAATGATTGAGGGGATGGAGGGATTAATTGTGAGAAGTGATATTTAAATTGGGTGTGTTCTCACTGGAAAAAAGAAGGTTGAGAGGTGATAGGATTGCTGTTTTTAGGATTCTAAAGGGACTAGATAATGTAGACCATGACAAGCGATTTCACCTTGTCCAGAACAGTAGAACAGTAGAACCAGAGGGGGGTTAAATTCAAACCTTATCTGCAGAAACAAATTTCAGGGAGCGAGTGGTCAAACTATGGGCTCGAATTTAGCAGGCCTGCGGGTTCCCAGCGGGTGGTCCTCCGGGAGCGTCGAAAACGCGAACGGCGATATTAGTGGGTTGCCCACGCGATCGTAGCAGGCAATCCACTAATAGGATCCAATTACCTGCTCCTCCGGGGTCCACGGCGCTGGCCTGCGCGTCGGGCGGGCTGCGCATGCGCAGTACGATCTGTCAGCTGGAGGCTCTCTAGTTAAAGGGGCAGTCCTCCACTGACAGATGCTGCAACCAATGGGACAAATTGCAGCATGGAGCAGCCCAGGGGGAAGGCTGCTCCCAGTTTAATGATGCCTCACCCCAGGTATCATCAGATGGGGTGAGGAGGAGGGGGAGGACACAGATCTTCCCCCCGGCGGGCGGGAGGAAGCGGCCTGCCTCTGCCACCAAGAAGGCCTGGCTCGAGGTGGCAGAGGGGGTCACCTGCGCCACCAACATATCGCCCACCTGCATACAGTGCAGGAGGCACTGCAATGACCGCAGTAGGTCAGCCACAGTGAGAACACGAAGTCTTTCCCCTACACTCCGTCTGCCACAACACTGCCCCCACCCCAAATCTCATTCAGCACCGCCAACACTATTCTGTCACATCACCCTTCATGCCCACTCACACCCCATCCTCATCTTACCTCCACCTACTCACCTCGCCAGTACTCATCCTGCCACTAACACGCGACCCAATCCTCATACAATCTCATGGCTCCATCCCATACTCACCCTCTCGTGCATCTCCCTCACGGCCAGCCTCACTCAACCTGCCACCACCTGTGCTGCAGCCACAGGGCATGCATCACATATGTGCAGTAGGCAGGGTAAGGCAAACGTCTCGTCAGCATGAAGGGGGTGCACAAGGGTGTCTGAGGGTTTGTCATGGGTGTTACCCATATTGAATTTCAGAGCCACAAACAGCACACATTATATTGACACCACCACTGCCATGTCTCCGCGAATCCTGTCCATTGTGTCCAATAATGCCCGCTCCTGGGTATCACTATGAGGACCCACCACTGATGCCACCCATCGTGTTACTGCAGAGTAGGTGCAGGTGTATTTGCAGGGCTCGTCCGCGCAGACAACTGAGAGACATCGGCGGTGTTGCCGGCTGCACCCTGGAAGGATGCGGAGGAGAAGGTGTGGAGGACAGTGGTGACTTTGCCAGCGACAGGTAAGCAGTTGGTGCTGGGGCCAGCCAGGAGCAGCTCGGCATGAAAGAGGCTGCAGATCTCCACGACTACATGTCGAGCGAATCTGCGCCTCCCTGTGCACTGCTGCTCGGAGAGGTCCGGGGAGCTGCGCCTCGGTCTGTGGACCCTGTGGCGAGGGTAGTGCCCTCTGCGACGCGTCTCTCTCTGCGGTAGCCCTCCCTCCTGCTGTGCAGGTGGGCGTGCAACCACACCGTGTTGGGGGGATCCACGTCTCTGCGGCGGACGGCGTGGACTGCGAGGCTGCTGGTGGTGGTCATGCTCTTCGTCCTCCGAGGGTGTCCACACACCACCCAACTGGCAGGTGTTGATCTGAGGGGTTGTGCAGGGTAGGTGTGTGGGTCCTCGGACTGGGGCTGCGGTTTCGTGTCGGTCTGTCCTCTGGCTTGGCCGGGGGGTGGTGGGGGGCAGGGGTTGCCCTATGTGACGCGGTGGCCTCCTGCGTGGGTGAGGGCGCTCCCCCGTGGAGCGCACCTTGGCACCTGCCACAGGCTGCTGGCTGCAACACGCCTGGTTTGAAGGGTCCTGTTTCCCCCAGTGTGGGAAACTGACTGCTTTGAACGTAAATTCCCACACTTCCTCTTTTGACAGCTGCTTCAGCTCATTAACTGACCACAACGAGCAAGTTAAGTGCTCTCAAGTGGAACCCCGCTGGCTTTAATTGCCTGCGGGATTCCCACCAGCGGGGCTTGCGCGCGCAGCCCCGCACGTCAGCGCGGTACCCGGAAGTGGCCGGGATTTCGTCCGAATCCGGTCACGTGATCGGAGATCGGGATTTTCGGGGCCCCCCCGCTGGAAACCCGCAGGTAACCCGACCCTAAAATCGAGCCCTATGGAACAGGCTCCCCAGAGAGTCGGTGGAAGCTGTTAGTATTGATTCATTCAAATGCAAATTAGATCAATTTCTTTTAGAAAATAACATTTTGGGATACAGTGTATGAGTAATTTGAGACATGACATGTGGTAAGTGTAGCGTGCTTGGGAGGAACCGGTGACTTTGGACCTACTGTTCCCAACACTGTCTACCACTGGGGTTTACCTCGCCTCATGTCTGGGTCTGTTGTAGACTAATTTATAGAGATTGATTGCTATGATTAGTTAACAACTCCATTATCATTGTATCATTCAACTACCAGGGTAGTAGAAGGCGAACTAGATGAACCGTGGTCTTTTTTTGATTAGCTGTTCCTATGTTCCTCTTCAAATTTTCCTGGCCTCCATTTTTATGACCAGAAATGGCTTTGTTCAAGCAGGAAAATAGAATTCTCGTTAATTGAGAGCAGCAGCCCTTTAAGAGCCAAATTCCCTGCTTCTAGGCAATCGAGCAGTTGGTCAGCTGTACACAGTTTCCATGTTCAGGGAACCTATTAAAATTAGGAGTAGGGGCTAGCCTTGCAAATTTCAGTAAAGCTTCGGATCCATGCACCCATAGAAGTTTAAAGCATAGAAGGCGACCATTTGGCCCATTGTGATTCTGCTAGCTCTCTGCTAGATTGTTCCAAAAGTCCTGCATCTTCCTCTGCTTTGAATATTTATACATTTTTCTTTTTAAAGATGTAATTGGTCTCTTCCTTAACTTTACCCTTTGACAAAGCTTTCAAAGCTCCAACAACTTACGGCATAAAAAAAATTCTCCCATCCTCTCTCCTCTCTCGTTTGACAGTTTTAAATTGATGATCCCTTGACATCAACATCCCAACCAGAGGAAATATTTTATCCATATTCACTCTATTAAAACCCTTCATAATTTTCAAATGCATCGATTAAATCTCATTTTAGTCTTCTCTACGACAGCTCTCTTTATTAGCAGCTGGTCCTCGCTATCGGTAGGCATAACCCTGATTTTGATGACATTGCAAAATTGGGGCTTTGATGTATGTAAGAGCATTTATGAAAAGTATTTCAACAATTTATAAATGTTGCCAACTTGTACACCAGTGAAGTGGTTGGAATCCACAGATATGTATGTGTGTGAGAATGCAACATGGAAGCGATAGAATATTCAGACATAGATATAGAGAAGGAATAATAAAGACACTTCCAGTTTTCTCCTAGTAACTAAAGAGACTGTGCTAATTATTAAAATCAGCTTATTTCACATGGGAATTATTTCATCCAATCTGATCACACATCTAATCTAAACGTGTTTCTTATTTGAGCACGGGGTTCTACGTTCCAGATCACTACCCAGTGATTCTTTTCATCGTGAATGACCTTGTCTGGTACAAAATGTTAGCATGTTGTGATTCAGACTTTGAACCTTGCATTAATTTGATTTACTTTGTACGATCTTTGCCTGTATATTGTTTAAGTTCACCCACTTGTGTGAAAGAAGCAAATTAATTGATAACTGATCAAATGTAACTGCTTCCTTTTATCTGATGAAAATTGACTTTACAAGAATTTTGAAATTCAAAATCCAGTAAACTACAGAAAATGTAGATACCCAATGTTCAATTTCCAATTGGTCATATTTTATAAAGCATTATACTGTACAATTAACAACTGACATTGTTCCCATCTTTGATATTAGGGTTAGCAGTTATTAAACCACAGATGAATTGAAAAATAGTTGTAAGTTAAGTAATCTGATATAACTCAACAATTTATTTTGTTTTAAATATTGTTCAGAAGTTTAAAAAAAACTCTCAATATTTTATTGGGTTTATGTACTAATCAAGTCTCACTCTGATTCTCCCATCTCCTCCTCCCTTCCTCTAGTTTTTCCCATCCTCACTTTAATGAAATCGAAACTCATTGTACTGTGTCCTACTTCAGCTCCTTCTTTCCTAGACGTCAAAACTATGCCCACTATCCTGTCAGCATTCATGACTCCTTTATCGTGCACCAGTCCTCTATGCTGCCTTTATTCCAGCCAGGGCATCAAGTTACAGGCTGGTTACTGGGCGGCTAGGGCTATACCCTCCAGCCATGGCTCATGACTCCTGTCAGGAACCTGGGCACAGCTGCAGAGCTGGCCTACAATGAGATCCACGCCACCACCAGAAATATGATCGAACAATCGGCGTGTTCAATTCCGCTGCCTGTACTGTTCCGGAGGAGCTTTGCAGTATGTCCCAGAGTCGGTATCCAGATTTCTGGTTGTCTGCTGCCTGCTCCATAACTTTGCCATCATGAGGAACCAGACCTAATCACCACCTGGGCAGCAAGAAATGCAGCAGGAGGAAGAGGAAGAGCAGGAGAGGTATGGGCCAGCAAGGCCCCTAGCTGCCAGAGCTCTCAGATGCAGCTCACCTAAGAGCGCTTTACGTGAACCAACCCTCCCATTCCCAATACACCAACAGTCCCACAATCCTTACCACCATCCTCACTACCACCATCTGATTGCCTTCCTTTAGTCCCGCCTTATTGGTCTACAAATATAAACAACAATACCAAATCCAGAGAAAAAAAAAATTATCAAACAACTCAATTCCATTTCTATCTAACAGTTATCAGAAATAATTATGAATTACCCTTGTGCAAGCCCTTAGTGCCTGTCTTGTGTGCTTGTTTACCTATCCTAGTGCTTCTATGAAGTGTTTTACCAGTGACTACAGCTTGGGTGGTGAGAGGCTGCTGAGCTTCCATTGAGGACACTTCAGATGGCCGTGGTGGGTGACCTTGAGCAGCTCTGGGCCTTGCGGGCTCGGCTATAGCCTGCAGCATCTCGGTGTGGGCCGAGGCAGCCTGACCCAGCTGGTGCTGCGGCACTAACAAGGGCACTGGAGAGTGAGTCATGTGACATTCTGGAAAGCCCCTGTCAACAGTGCCCCCCAAAGACAAGATGGCAGCTGTCTGAGCTTCCATGGCAGCTGCGAGAGCCATCAGGGGAGGCTCCGTGAAGGTGGGTGACACTGTCATGTTGATGGAGCTGAACATTCGATCCATGTTGGACAGAATGGTCTCCATGCTCTGCATGAAGCCTTGACACAAGTTGGCGCTGGACTCCTCTATGCTCTGAGCCATTGTGCACAAACTCGCTGGCAGGCTGCCCAGTGCACCTAACCCTGGACTATGCCCCAACAGCCTTTTCCGGTAGGCTGGGCCCTCAAAGATCAGCATCTGCATCCTTTTCAGCAGAGCATGTATGTGATCTCGCCCTCTGGCGAGCTGGCACCTGTGACATCCTATCACCCTGCCCTAGCTCCTGCACATTTGTGCCCGGTGATTCACAATGTGAAGAGCTGTCTCTAGCCTAGCCTCTAAAGTAAGCACAGTGCCAGTCTCTGAGTTGGTCCTTGCGAGGGTCAGATTGAGCGATGCTGCATCTTCAGGAAGGTTGGCCTCCTCTTTCTCAACTGGCAGAGGTATGTCCACACTTTCAAACACCTGAAATGAAAAAGAGGGACAAGGGTTAGCTTTTAGTGTGAAGGGAGAGAGCAGAGAGAGAAGTGGCTGGTGAAAGCATCTGCAGTTTGTCATAAGGGAAAAAGAGGATAAGGTGTGAAGAAACTCTGCGTAATGTCTCCTCTAGCATTGCCAGTCGCCATGGCCAGGATTCTGTCCCTGCTCGTGATGGTCAGCACGCTTTTTTCAAGGGGGCAGAGGGTGTGCAGGTGGGCTCGGCCTGCTCTGCTGGAGCCCTCTGTCTGGAGTTGTTGATGACCTCCTCCTGCAAGAAAGGAGTGTGTTAGTGACATTCTTGTGAGGTGTTTAGAGAATGTGCCTGCAGTGTGTCAGATATGAGGTGTGGGGAAGTGAGGGTTGTAAAAGTGGTGTGTGAGTATGAGGGGAAGTTGGTGTGGTGCAGTGATTGAGTGATTGCAGGAGAGTGAAGGGAAGCGTGGGAGGGAAGTAATGTCAGTAGTGAGGGTGGAGGTGTGAGCAGAGAGCATTGTTACCTTGATAACTCTGGTGAGGTCATTGAACTTTTTCTAGCATTGCAGCCATGTCCTGGGAGCTAAGCTCCTGGCATTGTCTGTGATGTCTTCCCACTAGCAGTGAAGGTGTTGCCTGGAGGGCTTTCTGCCACTTGGGGGAAACAGGATCTCCCTCCTCCTGTCCACCACCTGGACTTGGGCCTCCATCGCAGCATCAGAGAATCTGGGTGCCCTGTCAATGTTTCTTCAAAAGTTTACCTTCCTGTCTTCAGCCAGAGTGCACCTCCCCTTTAAGAGGTGCAGGCTGCCTTTAAGTGGGGTCAGAGATGCCTGATTACTGGCCCCTCCAAACAGGCGTGCAGCCAATGAACAGCGTGGGTAGCGCTGGCTGCTCATTTCATGATACTGAGCATACAGCACAAATATTATGTGCTGCCTGGGACAACACTAGCTGGTGCGTGCAGTGCACGCCCCACCTCCCCGGGTACCCGTTTCTGGACACAATCGAATTTCTAGGCCCTTGTTCCTTAACAAAAAAAAGTAATAAATATTATCTCTGGCAGACGGAGTTCAATGTGGGGAAGCGTGAGGTCATCCACCTTGAATCTAAGAAAGATAAACAGGAATATTTTCTTAATGGCAAGAGAAATAGCAAAGGGATTTAGGTGTCCATGTACACAAATCACTAAAAACTGGTGTACAGGTACAAAAAGTAATTAAAAGGGCTAATGGAATGTTGGCTTTAGTCTCAAGAGGGCTGTAATACAAAGAGGAGGAAGTGATGCTTCAGTTGTACAGAGCCTTGGTCAGGTCCCATCTGGAGCACTGCATTGAGTTTTGGGCACCGCATCTCAGGAAAGATATATTGGCCTTAGAGGGGATGCAGCTTAGATTCACCAGAATGATACCGGGGCTTAAAAGCTTAAATTATGAGGACAGGTTGTGTAAACTTGTATTCCCTTGAGTTTAGAAGGTTGAGGGGTGATCCAATTGAGGTGTTTAAAATGATAAAGGAATTCAATAGGGTCGATACAGAGAAACTAATTCACCAAGTGGGGAATCCAGAACAAGGGGATACAATGTTAAAATTAGAGAAAGGCCATTTAGGAGTGAAATCAGGAAGCACTTTATCACACAAAGTGTAGTGGAAATCTGGAACTCTCTCCCAAAAGGATGTGGATGCTGGGTCAATTAATACTTTCAAGACCGAGATCGATAGAAGGGTGTCAAGGATTATGGATCAAAGGTGGGTAAATGGAGTTGAGGTACAGATCAACAATGATCTGATTGAATGGTGGAACAGGCTCAAGGGGTTGAATGGCCTACTCCTGTTCCTATGTTCCTGTAGAATTTTTTGTGATTGCAAAACAACAACAACTTGCATTTATATAGCACTATTTACGTAATCAGACAAAAATTGACAGCAAGCTAAAGAAGACGACATTAGGACAAGTGACCAAGAGCTTGGTCAAAGAGGTAAGTTTTAAGGAGAGTCTTAAAGGTGGTGGAGAGGTTTAGGAAGGCAATTCCAGAGCTTAGGGCCTAGATGGCTGAAGGCACAGTCGCCAATGGTGGGGCAATGGAAGTGGGGGATGCACAAAAGGCAGAGTTGGAGGAATGCAGAGTTCTCAGAGAGTTGTATGGCTGGATGAGGTTACAGAGAGAAGGAGGAGCAAGGCCATAGAGGGATTTGAACAGGCGGATGAAAATTTTAAAATTGAGGTGTTGGTGGACCGGGAGCCAATGTAGGTCAGTGAGCACAGGGATGATGGGTGAATGGGACTTGGTGCGAGTGAGGATACAGGCCGTAGAGTTTTGCATGAGTATAAGTTTCTGGAGGGTGGAAGATGGGAAGCCGGCCAGGAGAGCATTGGAATAGTAGAGTCTGGAGGTAACAAAAACATGGATGAGGGTTCAGCAGCAGATAGGCTGAGGCAGAGGTTGAGACAAGCAATATTATGGAGATAGAAGTAGGCGGTCTTTGTGATGGAGAGGATTATGGGGTCAGAAGCTCAGCTCGGGCAAATAGGATGCTGAGGTTGCGAACAGTCTGGTTCAGCCTGAGACAGTGGCCAGGGAGAGGGATTGAATCAGTGGAAAGGGAACATTGGAAAGGGAACTGGCATATTTTTTAGCTCTTCTTCCAATACTTGTCATTGAACACATTTCTAGCATTTCATTTTTGTGTCTCATTTATTAACTTGACACTTGCAAGTGAAGCCTTCCTGTCTGGCTAGCCATGCAAGGCAAATGGTTGATGGAACCACCTGAAAAGCATGTTAACAGATTACAGTGGACTGCTGATTATTAGTCACTTTCACATCTTTATGTCTTTATCCCCTTTCTGTTGGTTGATCGTCTCCAGTTCATAATGGACCGGATTTTGCTGTATAAATAAGGGTGAAGCTAACAGCGCTCACCGTTATTTATGTGCGAATCGAACAGTAACTTCCGGCGACTGCAAATGCGCAATTAAACACGGAAATCAGGAAGTTGTTTCTCGAGATGTGAAGCTCCTCCAAAAGCTGCGCCGGCTGCCTCCCTGTTCAAGTGAAAAGCAAAATATTGCAAATGCTGGAAATCTGAAATAAAAACAGAAAATGCTGGAACAGCTCAGCAAGTGAGGCAGCATCTGTGGAGAAAGAAACAGAGTTAATGTTTCAGGTCATGACCTTTCGTCAGTTCTGACAAAAGGTCTTTGACTTGAAATGTTAACTCTGTTTCTTTCTCCACAGATGCTGCCTCACTTGCTGAGCTGTTCCAGCATTTTCTGTTTTTATCCCCGTTCAAATGTATTGAATGGCATGAAGTTCCTGCACAGATGTCAAGATACGGACTAAACTTGCCACAGAAAGTTAAGTCAAGTCATTTCAAGTCTAAATACCTTTTTAAGTTTTCATTACTGCCAAACAACTTCTATGGCACTGAAAATTAACTTTTATAAGTTGTAGAATCTCATTCCTTCAGATTTGAATTAATATTGGACATTTAAAAAAAATTAAATACTTTTTTTATGTTTTCTTTCTGTCTCTTTTATCGCTGTCTCTTAATTCAATCTTTCTTACCCTCTCTTATTTTGCTTTCTGTGCCTGATTTGACATTGAATTCACTATTTTAACATACACTTCCTGGTTCTGAATCTGCATTGTTATTAACGATTTTTCAATCTGATTGTTTAAGGAGATACACAGTTACTTGCCCAGTTCACACAGGTCCTAGGTGCCCTGTTGAAGACGCCACATCGTTTGGCTGTCCCGTTGACAGTAACTGGCCGCGCAAAAGCTCATAGAAAGCCTATGGGCAAATGCAAGTCTAACGAACGACGTCCGCCACTCACAGCGAAATCCGGCCCATGACGTTACTGAAATCATGAAACAAATTCCAATGTTGGAACACTTGGGGTAAAATATAACACTGAATTTAACTCATAAAGTCATTGAACGGATGAGTTTGTCTTTTCTTTGAACAATCATCTTAAATGGCTTGAAAGAGGACAATCCTAATTTAAACAAGGTCCTGGGGGGTAGAAATTGGTATGTTTTGTCCCTGTTTTTCAAGTGTAAAACTGGTACAACAATGCCACATTTAGTGGGACAGCCTGCGCTCGATCTACACGTGCATTAGGGCCATTGCTAAATACGTCGGGCCCTTTTTTAAGGCGTCTCATGCAACCGCCTAAAACAGGCGTAAGGCTCCTTATATATGTTAATGAGGGACCGTCTGGGAAATTGATTTGCCGGGCCTGCTCCACTCAGGATTCTTCAGCAGCCGTTGCTGCCTAAGCAACGGCCGCCAATGAAAGGTGAGTTTAAAACATTGCTGTGGAGCCAAGAGGATCAGGAATGCTCTCCTGACTTCATAGTCTTTGCGATCACTCTCCACCCATTGCTGCTTCACCCCCTCTCCCGTGACTTACCTTCAGGCCGTTACCGACTAGGTAAGCCGCTCGACATTCGATGCCTTCAAATGCGCAAGTTGCCGGTGGAGGCATGACAGACATTTTGATGAAATCCTAGGCCCAATTTTGGGCTGGCCTCGGGGCTTTTTGTTGGAGTGCGCCAATGGTTATGCGCCTGAGAACAGAACATAATCAATTTCTACCCCCATGTTTCAATCAAGTGCTGTTCTTGTGATAAGAAATGAATTAAAACATTAAATGATACATCTGTGAAAAGTCAGAAAGAATGTAGAGGATGATGCTTTTATCTCCCTGAAGACAATGGGTGCCTGTTATTTCACGACCCTGTTGTGTTTAATAGGGCAGTGTGGAAGGAAGGTGATATTGGTCAATGTTTGTTTCGTCCTGTTTAACCTCTATCTTCATGGAGGAATTTCTGTTTCAGCATAATTCAGTTATTGTATTTGTAAGCAGTGGCCGTGTTAACTCATTTCTAAACGTAAATACTTACATGAAAATATCTCAGACTCGTGGTTGTGAACAACTAAAATATTTCTGAAAATGACTGCATGCCCAGAGTGCACTTCTGGCAGCTCCAAAGTAAACATGTGCGTTGCATCAGCAATGATTTAGATGTTTGAGACCAGATAAAATCAGTGCAATAAATAGCGGGTCAGGTTTTAAAGTTGGCTTTTTGTCAGTTACACAGGATCCGCTGAGCTGGAATAGACCAAAGCTACCAAAGGTGGATTTCTTTCATTTGTCTGAAAGTCAGGCACATTTTAATAATGGATGCCTGTACATATGATGCTTAACAATGAAATTAAGTGGTTAAAAGGGCTGGTTCTGGAATTATATTAATTTATGTCAAACGGGGCTGGGAATAGGATGGACATTACTATAAATATAGCATAGGTGACAATTATACTTTGTACGGTGACTGAAAGGTTTAAGGTAATGGTAAGATTTCTCAAAATTTGATATGTATTTGAATTTTACTTATTAATAATGCTACTCATTGTGTTTTGTTTAGAGCGATTTAAAGCAAACATCAGCAACATGTTGGCTGTTGTTGTCCTACTGGGAATAATCTTCAAGGGAGATGCTGTTCAAGGAGCATACAGTGAGGGTAATTTCAGTTTCTAATCCTGTAGATTAATTTAATATTGAAAGCTTACACTTGATCACAGTGTGATAATTAGGTTTCTTTACAGTCTGCAAATCTAATTATTATGCATAAAACCTTTTCATAGCGTTTTACCAACAAGTGTCTAAATAGGACTGCTCATTGCCATTGAGATGAAATCAGTGAAAAAAAATATGCATGACAACACATTTCCAAATTGTAATTGGATTTTCTAAAACATCTAGAGAAAAATTATATGAATATTCATTTCAGCTATGTACTTTCGCATGGATCTCACATTGTGTTACATTACTAGTGATTTGGCATCTACTAAGCCACAGGGTTCCATCATTGAGCCCGTAAGGATTACAATTTTCTGCACTTTCATGTATTCATTACTGCTTAAAGGGTGGCTTGTTCAAAGGGAAAACAAGGATTGAAAGTCCGAGCAATTCTACTCAGCACACAGTGCTCAACCCTTAATAGCTAATTCTCCTTCCCCAGTTCAATTCTTAATTGTAATGACCCAAACAGTACCTAGCTCAGATGGACCATAAAGGCATAGACCAGGAATTGGTCTGGGATCTTCCCAGTGTGTGCGGTTCAGTATGAAACCACACGTCATATTTACTCACTGATCCATGTGCTCTTAGAGGGTCCATTTTCCTGGTATGATTTCACAGGCTGAGTTCATCAGCCAAGCACCAGTCAATTATCAACTCCATGATTTGTGAAATTTCCTTTCCTGTGGCAAAGTGGAGATTCATAGAATCATAGAAAATTTACGACACAGAAGGAGGCCATTCAGCCCATTGTGTGAACATCATGAATATCTCTGAACCTGATGGAAACCTCCTCATTTACTGCTCATGACATCTTCAAGATAAAAGGGAGGGGGGATTTCACTGCATATTCAAAATTTACACTGAATTTCAGCTGTAATTTGTCAACAGATCAGAATTTGAAGCTGTAAAGAGAATACGGCAAATGAGTATATATAGTATTTATCCCTCTGATATGCTCAACATTAATTGCCTTTATATTTTTTCAGACTCAGAGACATATCCTCCAATTGGAGATTATGTTGCACCTAAACTTTATTTTCCATTTCACAAAAAAGAAAAATTTCCATATGCATATATGCCAGCTACAACAGGGGGATACCCACCACCTCCTGTTCCATACAAATCCGACACATATTCAGAATCTACGATAAAATCTGGTCACCTATCACTGACTGCAGTGCCATTGGAGAGTTTCGTTGTGCCAAGTGCCCGAATTTGTAAGGACAGAAGAGGCATCTGTAAAAGTCCCTGCAGAAGGTTTCCATTCTTACAATAACGTGTGCTACAAATACATCCACTACCGAGAGTGCTTTGTTTCTGCAGAGGTACTTCTTATTTCCACAACAGCAATGAAGCTTTTATAATATTAGTACATGAGTAGTACACTAGTCCAATATTAGTATCAGTGAAGAACTAGGAATGGATGTAATAACTTTAGACTACGCCAGAATTGTCATTGTATGTATTCCTGAGTCCTTATTGAGAGGTTGCATTGAAAGAGGGGAGGATAAAATTATGAGATTTGTTACCACATTTCTGATACAGATTGAGCAAGAGGTAAAAATGCATCAAACGTAATACTAAATAACATGAATAAAAAGATGTAACAATTAACTAAACAGGCCAAAAAAAATCAAAAATACTACAAATGAGATTGCTGAAAAAGGCGACAGACATTGAGAAATCAACTGAAAGCACTCAGAATCTCTGCAGGATGTACAGCATAAAATTTACAGCACAGAAACAGGTCATTTGGATCATTGTGCCTGTGTGCTGCTAGGTCTTCTGGAGCACTCTGATCTAATTCCATTTCCCTGCCCTTTCTCCAAGTCCTTTTACATTCTTTTTCAAATACTTATCCAATTCCTTTTAAAATATGTTTTGAGCAACGTTTTCACTCTTCATAACTGTAACTTCTTATTCTTGACATCATTCTAGTAAATCTTTGCTGTCCTTTCCATGGCTATAATATCCTTATAATGGGGTGCCCAGAACTACATGTGATGCTCCAACTATAACGTAGCCAATGTACTGTACAAATTCAAATTCCCAAGTTAAGAATTGCTGTTGCCTTTTTAAAAACTATTCCACCTGCATCCCATCTCTAAAAATCTATTTGCACCCATCAATCTCTTTGTTCCTCCACTCTGTTAAGAGTCTTAACATTTAAGGTATAATTTCTTTCATTATTCTTTCTCTCAAATTAATCACTGAGCAAGCCAGGGATGGAATAAAGGGCACAATGTGTTGAGAGACACAAATAAAGCAATCAAAAGATAGCTAAGATGCAGAAATAATTTAAAATGTTCAATAGAAATGTTAAGGGAGGAAATGTCAGCAAATGATGAGAATTGGATGAAGAGATTAACAATGCACTGTGATTCTACGTTCCTGCACTGTGTAATAATTGAGAGAATGGCTGCAGTTGATCATAAAAGAAATCAGAGCTACAAGAAAAGACATTAAAAACGTACAACATTGTAGGTCCTGCAAGATTAACTCTTCATGATAAAGAATTATTTACATACACACCAATTTTGGGCCAATATAATTTATTGCTTAATTAATGGAGTTCCACACATGTTCCTTTAAAAATAAATAAAAATGATTAAATAAATATCGAGTGGAAGAAGTCCAACTTTAGTTTTGTTTCCAAATCTCACCTAAAAATATGAATGAGAGTCTTTATTGAAATGGTTTGAAAGAGATGAATACCTCAAGCATTGTCAAGCAATCTAAAGAAAAACTATTTTTTTCTTCTTCAGCTCTATTGCCAAGAAGAATATGGTGGTCACCTTGCCTCCGTACATTGCCACTTTAATCATCTGTTCCTCAGAAACCTCATAAAGGATGCATTCTATACCTGTCCACATACCTGGATTGGTGCCAGTGACTGTAACAAAGTAAGTATTCATTTTTCTAGTAGTTACTGGCCTAGAAATTGGCCCGCACAGCGCTTGTTTCTCGGGCGCTGCTTGGACTACTAAGGCCCCAATATGGTGGGCAGGAAGCACGCACACACTTCAACCAGAAGCATGCCGCCCGCCATATTGGTGAGGGTGTTTGTAATGTCAGGAGGTGCTAATTAAAGCGCTGCGCATTTTCCATGATGGCATTTGGATTTTCACCTGCCCCAGCAAGTAACTCGCCAGATACTGACCTCAATTAGCACAACGTGTGGCAAATTGGCAAGAATGTCCCCTCGCCGGCGAGATTTAAAGGGATCATACTGAACTCACAGGTTAGTTGCTGGTTCGTAATTTCACTGGTTAAAATCTGGATGTTTTTTGGTGTGTTTTATCACTATGAAAACTTCACTTTTTGTGCACAGACACAGATTTTGCTGTTACTGGACTGTTCTTGGTTACCTCACAGATAGTATGGCTGCAGGCATGGGTGGACTCATAGGGCTGCCTTCGGGGCCGGAGGGCGAGGGGGAGTAGCAAGATAGACACCACGGAACAGGATAAGCTGCCCGAAAACGGGGGAGGAGGAGGAGGAGGAGGAGGGCACTGAACAGAAAGTCATATCCACAGAGGGTATTCTGGAACTATTTCTCCTACCTCAAATTTACTGAGGTAGGATGAGGTGCCTTCGATTCACCAAGGAGGCTGTCACCGAGCTTTGTCACCTGCTGCAGTCACAACTCGAGCCTCGCACCAGGGCATGGGCAGCACTTCCTGTGGCTGTCAGGCCCTTAACTTTTATGCCACAGGCTCCTTTCAGGCTGTAGCAGGTGACATCAGCGACATATCACAGTTCGCAGTACACAATTGTATTATAGAGGTCACTGAGGCTCCCTAAGCCTTAAGAAACACCTACATCTCCTTTCCTGTGGATAGGGAAAAGTAGGACCCAGAGGCAGTAGGTTATGCAGGCGTGGCAGGCTTCCCCAGGGCACATGGCGCCATAGACTGCACCCACATCGCCCCCTGCAAGCTCCCTATCACCAGCCTGCCATTTTTGTCAACCATAAGGGATTCCACTCGCTCATTGTGCAGCTAGTCTGCAGCCACAGGCAGAGCATCATGCAGGTCTGTGCCCAATATCCTGGCAGCAGTCATGACTCCTTCATCCTGTAGAAATTCAGCACCACAGTGACCTTCAGAGCCACAGGCAATGCTGTCCTTACCGTGCTCTGCAGTTGTGGCCACACCAGTTGACAGATCTCAGTCACGGCTTCCTTGGTGAACCTCAGGCATCGGATACAATCCTCCTCGGTCATGTTGAGACAATTGGTCCCGGAAGGCCCTCATTGGGTAGGGCCTCCTGCTCAGTGCCCTGCGCCTCCTCATCCTCCCACTCCTCACAGCTTGACCTGCTCTGCGTGGCCTCTCTGCGTGCTCCCAGTCATGCTCAATGCCCAGTGGGAGCCCGAACAGACTGCCCATGGTTGCCAGGAATGTTGTTCAACCACGGTTGTAACTTTCCGAACCGTAAGGCAGTACCTGTCAAACCACTCTCAAATGTACTCTAGGAACTCTCAGTAAGAATAGGGAGCTTCAAAAAACACTTCCTACTCCTCCAGCAACCAGAAGCAATAATCCAGCAACTAACCTGCAACACCTACATGGCCCCTTTAAATAGTGCTGGTGGGGGGGTTCTCCGGGCACTGTAAGACATGTTCAAATGGTCAGGGTTAAGACTGCGTGAGTTGATCATGAAGGTCCAAAATGATGTCTATCGCTTTAAATCAGCGTTGCACACTGATTGCACGCATTTTTTCCCTACTTTACATGATTCCAGCATTCAGTATTTGCGCATGCGCTAACTCCTATTCCAAGATGGCGTCCGGCACACGTCACGCTGGAAACGTGCGTGCGCATCCAAGACACCATCTTGTATGTCAGAGAGGCCATGTAGTGCCAAAACAACGGGCACTACACGGCCCAATTTAGCGCCCAGTAACTCCTAACTACCCTCCTGCATTCTCCATCCGAGCTTGGCCAAATCTTGCCCTTGCAGCTTTCTGTTTAAAACTGGACTGAATTTGTACCTTTACTGGACCTGACTGTGAGTGATTATCTCTGAATCTGTTTTTGTCTCCCTTTAATCCCAATCAGAGGAGAAGGACTTATGCCAGATAACCTCTGCCAAATACCTGTAACCAGTGGCCTCCCAACACAATTGTCGTAAGGTGTTAATCGATTATCCAGGACAGGCTAACAAATTGCTTATTATTTATAGTCTTAAGCACCTTCCATCTCAGTGCTTTTTAAAAAAAAACTTGTGTAAAAACTCTACTTTTAAATGTTGGGTTTTAAAGCAAACCTCTTTTACCAAATCCTTTCTGTGGAAAAATGGTCATAAGTCCCAAAGCATAATAGAAACATTTCTCTGAGTAATGTTGCTATGCTCAGAGTCAATAGGAAGATAATATTTTGCTCATTTAATGCAGGAGGGATACTTCTTTTGGACCGATGGAACAAAACTGGATCACACAGAGTGGTGCATGAATTCTCCTTCTGATAATGGAAAGAAAAATTGTGTGGTAATGAATCAGAAGAGTGAGTTATCTTTACAGCAAGTTATTTTACATTGGTTTTCACAACCCTTATATTTACAGTAGTGACCTTGTCTAGTGATTTTTTTTCTCTAGAAATGAAACTGTAAAGGTACAGAGTTCTGTCCCTGACATCAGCACTTCCTGGCTGTTTATAAAGAAAAACAGATTATGTTCCAGACTGACGGAAGGAGCTGGTGTCCAGTCCTCTATCGTTACTATTCAGTGCATTTAGCAAAAAAAGACTAATGGACCCGTATCTGATCTTTTGCCTTGTGGGGCTGAAATTCAACTTTGGCAGGGGCACAAAATGGGCGGTAGTGGATCGGTCGCCCGTGATATACCTCAGTTGATTTTCCTTTCCAATGAGTTCAATGGAAAGGATCTCGGGCGGGTGTATAACCGGCCCATCCATCCGGTTTGGCACCGCCCCTCAAGATGAATTTTACCCCCTCTATTTTCAACCAATGGTAATAGTCTCCTTCCTGCAGCTTGACTCACAGCTATAGAACTCAACCTCCTTCCACCCCCAACCCCACCACCCCCCGAAAAAAAAAAACATCCTGAAGTTTCCAATGGGTAATACTCCAGGTAGTTGGTTATATATGTAGGTTACTGATTGGGTAGTGGCTGACGTGGGCGGCTTCTGTCATCCAGTTCTGAATAACCAAGTTATCTCCATCTCCAGAACAATACAAAAATAAATCCCCAACCTGGCAGCACTGGTAATAATTTTAACTGCACAAACATTCTGACTCAGGGCAATGTGCACGGTAAATGAATTGAGTGGGAGGAACTGCTCGCAATGCCTGCAACATGAAGACAGCTGAACAGTCAGAATATATCTTCTATAACAATCACGTTAATGATGCCAGTATTGGCTTTCCTATAGGAGGAGATGTATTAAATTATCTGTCTATGAATCTATTGCAAAATCTGCAGTATTCACTATCTGAAATCTATCACTGTAAATTAAGGGGATGTAGGATTTTTTTATGTAATAATATGTCTGCAGTATTTTTACCCCTGAAATACTGAAGTTTCACTGCAGTACCTGAAGCTTTCATCACCTCTCCTCCAGTTAATCTGTGTGGTTTTTAAGGGAGATGATTTTTCTAATTCCAGCAGAATTTGAACTGCAATAATTAGCTCTAAATTGACTAAAGTACATATGCTGCAATATGTTTTTTAATGTTACAGTGAGAGGCTACCAAAGATGTGTTTCATATTCTTAATCATTTTCTGTTTCAGATCATTTTCTCTGGACAGATGAAGACTGCGGTGAAAAGTACAATTTCATTTGTGCTTATGAAATGCCTTGCAGAGAAGGTCCATGCCTTAAATAGACAAACAGTTACAGTTTAATTCCTGTATAATGCCACTTAACATGCTTAGTCAGTTCTTGGAATGGCATGTTTAATCTCTTCTTGAAATGGTTGAATCAAATAAAGTAGTAAAGCATCATACTGTGTCAGTTATTGGTTGGCTCTTAGGACTGGATGTTCCTGATCCCGCCCTTACAAGGTCAGGGCAGGGCTTACGCCTGCCACCCTGAACCCATCATGACCTCGGCCCAGTTCCTAGGTCAGAGGTCAACAGGCATTCATGCTAGGTTCCCTGTAGAATTTCCACCAATAAGAGGGTGCCTGCCAGTGCCCCTCTGCAGTGGGACTGCCACTGGAGCACCAGAAGAGGCAGGAGCCAAATTAAAGAGGCTCAAGTGCCTCCCACTGAAGGCCTCAGATGAGAATGAGGTCTTCAGCAGGTAAGTGTTGGGGGCCAAAATGAAGGGAATGGAGGCCACTACAAACCCCTTTCTCTCCATCAGAGCACTTTGGGCATTTCCATCACTACCATCAAGCTTCATCTGGCTGTCTCAGGAAGCGACCGGAACAGGAGCGGTCGGGAGAGAAATGGGCTGGGAACCCAGGCCCTGCTCCCTCTGATGGTATTTGTATGTGATGAGTGAGGAAGGTGCAGCTAGTGGCAGTCCCAGCAGGGGCAGAGGGAGGAAATTGAGGTTGGGGTGGTGAGTAGCAGTAAGTTGTGGTGATATGGTGAGAGACCGGTAGAACCCCTGTGGAATTTCAGGACCTTTTTCAATGTTGTGTCCTAAAGTAAAGAAGAACATCACAAAAAAGGCTTCTTTAACTGTTGTCCAGTCATGACTTCTACAAGAAAACATCATCCACCTTTAAAAGGGGTTCAAAATAACAGACCAAATATCAGTCTTCACTGCCAGAAAAACTAAAGTGCAGTAGCCATGGAAAATTCTCAACGCACACATGACTGGACTTTGATAAGTTAGCGATCAGAAAAGCAATGGATATTTGTTGATCTCAAAGGTTTTCCTTACATGTGTCAAAGTAGCATTTCCTTCAGAAATTTAGTAATAGCTTTATAAACCTTCAATTTATAAAGCTATTCTCCAGTTTAGTCGGGGAGTAGGATATATGTACAGTGACTTACCTTCATGACCCATAGACTGAATGGTAATTTGGGAAACCGTAAACTTTTCTCCAGAACAGAAAAACTTGAAGAGTCACTGAAAATTATTTTGATCTCACCCTTGTTGGTATAAATAGCTGCAATAATTCCTCTTGCTTGGATCCTTCTACAGTTTTCAGTTCTTTTCCCAACAAGAATTGGGTGGAATTATTAATATCACTGAATATGAGAATCACCTTTTAGCAACGGGCCATTAATACTATGGGGGATAACTGTTACAGAGTATACATCTGTCAGAGAGAGGTACTGTTAATTTGAAGTCTTTTTTGGCACAAAAACATTTTAATTATCTGATAACTCAAATTAAGCAACTTAGATTCAATGCCAGTTTCTTTGAGTGTCCCTGGAATTGGGTATCCTTCCAGCCACAGGAAAGTGAGACTGGAGGGCCAAGAACTCCCCTCTCACCTCTTTTCCATAGGAATATTGGTTTGCACCTATAGCAGGTGCAGTCTCAGGTCTGCTCCTTTGGGGAAGACCTAAAAATCCTAGGGCAATATAAAGGGGGGTGAAGCCCTTTGGCCTGAATTTGGATGGTACGGAGGCAGTCTGGCAAGGAAATAGGTTGGAGAGGAAGTTTTTAAAAAAATTGAATTAACAGATAATTCAAATTGACTTTGAATTAAAAGTAGACTGTATGACTCTGACTTTCCTGGTCCTCCCTTGTCCAAGTGCTGGCCGGCAGTGCACACCCAAAGTGCAGCTCCTGTCCAGGCCTCAGAGTGCCTGAATTCTGTGGCTCATTAACATGGCCTGGTTGTGCACTCTGCACAGGCCCGCTCCCTGGCAGTGATCTGCACTGGGAAACAAGACAGGAAACTGAGAGGCCTGAAGCTATAGGACTGGCTAACCACCTTGGGGCCTTCTGGCTTACTATTGGAGAACAGCAGCCATGGTGGGAGACGGTAAGAGAAAAGTGCCACATAGTTTTTGAGGCCTCCCATGCCTTGCTGGCTGACTCTGTCAAACGCTCCACCAGAGTGGGTCCCAGGCACAAGGCACAGATCCAGCTTCTTTGAGTGCCCCTGGAATTGGGTATCCTTCCAGCCACAGGAAAGTGAGGCTGGAGGGCCAAGAACTCCCCTCTCACCTCTTTTCCATAGGAATATTGGTTTGCACCTATAGCAGGTGCAGTCTCAGGTCTGCTCCTTTGGGGAAGACCTAAAAATCCTAGGGCAATATAAAGGGGGGGTGAAGACCTTTGGCCTGGATTTTCTTGGTCAAACTGCCTGAATTCAGGTAGTATGGAGGCAGTCTGGCAAGGAAATGGGTTGGAGAGGCCTTTCTCCGATAACCCCCTCCCCATTAAAAATTAACCATTACAATTTTTCTGCGATGACACCACCATAACCTGGATTTGACTGCCCTGAGCCCACACTGCCACGTGTTGATGAAGGTGGAGGGGTATGGCTTTGTACTTCCTGGACTTTCCACCCAATTAACAATCCAGGAAGCACTGCCACTATAAAGATGGTGATGTTGGAACCAGTACAGTGTCTCAGAGGCAGGAAAACATAATGAAGGTCAGCGGTCACTGAATACAACATTCCTGCAGCACACTGGTGCTTTGTGATTCACCCTGTGCTATACCCTCTGACTCACTGTTTACCTCCTTCCAAATGGGTGTATCTGGGCTGATGCTTCAATAAGTAAGGTGCCAGGATGGAGTCAGTGAATCAGGCGCAGTAGCTGCCAGACTGCTCGTCAGATCTTTCTATTGCTAAAGGTCCAGCACCTGTGAGGAACACAAAGGACATTCATTTTAGGAGGATGCACTCTGATTTAGAATCAGAAGAGGAGACTGAGCAACGAAAGGAGATTTCTCAAGTAATCAGAATCTCTGACGGCTGTAACCACGCAGAGTACTGTAAGCGATCGATCCCATTACCAACCTGATCCTGACAGCTCTCCTCCAACTTTTGCATCTTCCACTGCCTACTATTGTGTCTACCCAGAAGATGTAGAGCTTCCTCCTTGTGCTTGCTTGAGGATCTACGGTTGCACTTCCTCCACCCAAGGTTCGTTGCTGCTGATTGTGGGTGAGTGTGTCCTTTGAAAAGAAAATTAAAATTTGGAAAGGGTAGTGATTAATTCAAAATTGCAGGTTGCCAAGGCATCTGCAGCCATTTTGTTGCGATCATGCTTTCAGACGCAGACAATTCACTCAAAGAAGAGGGATAAGGAATGGTGGGAGAGGTGGCTGTGGCTGTAGATGGAGAAGGGTTGGTGAGGTATCTGGTGCCTATTATCTATCTCATTCATCTGTTCAGTTGCACTGTGCAGTTATTTCAGAATCTGCACCTATCACTGCCTATTGTAACGTAAAGCAACGTGACATTAACCATGCACAGGGATGAAATGGAACAAATATAATTGGGATTTACCACAGACTCTAAAGTTCTTAAAGACTGCTTGCATACAGCTTTGCTGCATAATAACAATCAGCTATATTAAAAAATAAAGAGGGAATGTTTGGTGTGTTGAAATTTAACACAGCAAACAGATTACAATGTGAAAAGGTAAAAATGGAATTCACTGTTTAAATTGAGCTCATTGACAAATCTGTAGTTGCAGTAACACCAAAGTAAGTATTTGCAATCTTCTGGCTGGTAGCCACAGGACAAGATGTGACATGAATGCCTTTTAGTCTTTCTGATTGCATAAAACTAACAAAGATCTTCAATTATGTGCTGGAGTACATTTTGTTGGCAGTCATCAGTTAGATGCTAAATCTTTCAGACCACAACCCTGCCAGCCAGTTGGTCTACAAGACTTGAACAATAGCTACCTCCTTTCAGAATCAATTTAGTTTTTTGGACTCAGTAATGAACAAATCCTGATCCAAATACCTGGTAACAGTTAAAGAATCTTATCATCAATCTTAGGTGCAGATTTTGAAATAACCCTGGAAGATGAATCACCTCCACACCATCCATAACTGCACAGTGCAACTGAACAGATGAATGAGATAGATAATAGGCACCAGATACCTCACCAACCCTTCTCCATCTACAGCCACACGCCCCTCTCCCACCATTCCTTATCCCATTTCTTTGAGTGAATTGTCTGCGTCTGAAAGCATGATCACAACAAAATGGCTGCAGATGCCTTGGCAACCTACAATTTATAATTAATCACTACCATCTTTATACTGAAACAGCAGCTCGACCTACCAGTTTCTCCCACAAATAGCTGGCCAGCACCTCATTCTCTGCACTCCACCAAGATATGCCGATATAGGTATGGTCACCTGCCGGAAATATGTTAATTGCCTGAGTCTAGTGAAGTTACAACACAGGGCTAACTACAGGCTAACACCGAAGCAGCAGGCTCAATTTACAACACCTCTGATAATGAGGGAGCCCATGCCAACCTACAACAGGACCAGGCTTGGACTGGGAAGTGACAGGTAACATTTGTGTCACAGAGGTGCCATGCAATGACTATCTCCAACAAGAGAAAGGCCAATCAGTTTCCCCTGCCATTTAACAGCACTATCATTGTTGAGTCCCCCACCCTCAACATCTTGAGGGTCCCCATTCACCAGAAACTTAATTGGACCAGCCATATCGTCCATGGTGGGTACAAGAGCAGGGCAGAGACTGGGTATTCGGTGATGAATAACCCACTTCCTGATGCTTCAGAGTCTCGTCTCCATCTCCATGGCTCAAGTCAGGAGTGTGATGGAATACTTGCTACTTGCCTGGATGGGTGCAGCTGCAACAATATTCACGAAGCTTGACTGGCTCCCCCGCCACTGGACTAAGTGGGGGAGGGGGTTGATTCTCCTTTCCGTTACCTCCCATTTTGGGGCAGATTTGGGCAGATAAAATCAACCCATCGGTTGTACTGGAGACAAGGGCATCAAAGGTGAAGTTGAGGGAGTGGTTGAATAGATGAACAGCTACAGAAGTATCATGGTGAATGGAAGGCCAAAGGCTAAGCATTTGGGAGTTTCGAGGTGTATTCATAAGTGACTTGGAGGAGAGTTTTTCCAGGGGCAGACGTAGAAGGTGGATGTGGGTGGCAAGAGTTACAAGGAAGTAGTTGTAGATGGCCTCGTCTGTGATCAGATGCATGGGAGAAGAGAGTCCACAAGAGATGGCAAGGTTGAGGGTGTGGCCGTGATTATGGTAGGGCAGTTTATATGGAAGGAAAGGTTTAGGGAAAATGGGGGGCAGTGAAATCAGAGGAGGGCAAGATGAGTTGAGATGGAGATGCTCAGTGCAGAGGCTGAAGAGGAAAAGAGTAAGGATATCTTGGGGAGAAATTCAGGTTGGGGCTTGTAGGGGATGGGGGAGAACGAGGATTTTAAAGGAGAGGCAAGAGTGGTGGAACAAGGTGAAGTACTTTAAGGAGATGAATGTACAAGAGGAGTTGGGAGAGAGACCAAGTTGCGACTTGGTGATAAGGGCCACACCGCCACTGTTGTGATTTGGACGGGGCAAGTGGTGAAAAGTATAGCTAGGTGGGGAGGCTTCAGTAAAGGCTTCAGTCAAGCTTTAGTCAAAGCCATAATGCCAATGCAATCATTTACTCCCATGTTACAGAGGAGGTCCAGTCCTGGACCGCCATTCAAATGCTAATTATGCTGATCCCACAAATTTAACGGGGTCAGCGGCTTGCTTCACCGGCAGGCAGAGGTTTTGCATCACTGACATCACCGCAGCACAACCGTCCCACGGATTTATTGGGTTGGAACTTGCTCTGACTGGCATGGCAAGGATCTTTGAACTTCCTGCAGATAAAAAGTACAAATGTACTCACAGAGTAGGCCATGCCATCCATTTGCTGAATTTTGAGATTTTCTCCAGTGGTGCGCTCCGAGATCAGCGCAGGCCATGTGTGCGTGCAAAGACTGTGGGAATACAAGCCCAGCCCACAAACAGGCAAGTAATATTCATTCATTTAAAGTGGCATTCCTATGTTAGTCTAAATAAAAATTTAACAGAATAACATACATTATTATGCAAGGAAATGATTTATAATGTACTGAAACATTCAGAAATTAACATTTTTTAAAAAATATTTTTTTAAAATATTTTTTTATGATCAAAAAATATTAAAATAATAATTAGAATTTCCTCATTTTTAAAATTTAATTTTTTGTTGTTTTACTGTCGTTATAAGTCACTGCGCTTTAAAAAGTAGTGTAAGTATTTTCAAGCGTATCTTCTTGTGGCGTAAGTATCTTCATTCCAGCTGGGCAGATGGGCAAGTTTACAGATGTTTGCTGATTGTATTGACTGTAGCGTCGGTGGCCCTTTAATTCGTAACTATCAAAATGCCAGTGAGCCAATTGGAGCAAGTTTGCGATTTCGAGGTTTAACTGCACAAGTGCGCATTGGCGAACTTGCTCTGATGGATTCGACAGCGGTTGGGATGGACGCCATTACGGAGCGGCGTCCAAGGTAAGTAATTTCTGGGCCATGGACTCGTTCACAAATCTGATTTCTCAGGCGGGTTTGTACCTATACCGAACTACGCCACCAGGTGGCAGCCACATATTAAAAATCACCAGGCTTCCTCACCTCTGGCTTCAGGGCATGAAGCCTACAATAGGAGTCTTCAAACTTTTTGTCTTTGTGCGCTGCTTGAATGGATATAATGGAGCTTCACGGAGCACATATAAAGTTTAAATCAACATTCCCATTGATTTGCATGCATTTCAAACTGTGAATACTAATGGGACCAACCTTTCTGAACCTCCATTCTTACAGGCAAATATTGACACTCAGCTGTAATCCACCTCACCTCCTCTTCCCCTGGGGGAACACTTAGGAGAGATAAAAAGAATGGAAGTGGAAGACATATTATGCACTTTGACTAAACGCACTGAACTGGCCTCTGTGCTCGATTATACAGGCAGTTGATGCTCAATGTGCAGAGCCCTTAAATTATCTAATCCTTTCAATATTGGAGAAAGACTCTAACAACAAAAAAATCATTGAAGTTTCCACCCAAAAATGAAACTTCAAAAATGTATGCTAGCCAATGTGGTACAGAGCACATGGAATAAATCTTTTCCTTCAGTATAATCAGACAAAAATTCAATGCCCTAAGTTATTTTTAGTTGTGACTTCCAGATGCCAGTATGGTCTCCAAAGATGCAAAAGCAACATCAAGATGTGAACATTACAGAACTGCATCATTTTAACAGGACCTTTGGGCTACACTTTCAAAACATGATTAACTGAACGAATCAGGTCATCTTATTTTTCACCAATATTTCTGCCCAGACTTTGAGGCAAAGCATCCTTAATGAAGGAAGTAAAGGACAGGCAGTATTATTTAATAATGCTGACAAAGTGCCTGTATTGTTGGCCAGAAGTACCTGAGACACAGTAACTCAACGAGATTTCTTTAGCCTTTTCCCAAATCACATCTTATTGTAAATCTGCAGCATCTTAGAAATAAGATTTCAGTGTGAAAGGTGCAGATGAGATCCTAGTTCATAGCTAATATTCCCACTACTGGAGCAGAAAATCTGTTGGGTATTCGGACAGAGCTGATCCAAACGCCAATTATAAGATCACAGGGGTTGATTTTCACTGCCTTTGCCTGGTGTTAACGGGCCTCACAATGGGATCAGTTGCCTTATCGCCCTGTCAGCACCAGCGATGCTGCCGGCTCCATTTTGAAAGGGGACCTACTGCCAGGTGTCCAAAGCACCCGCTTGTTTCAGACGAGAGGCCTCTTTTAAGATAGAAATTGAGGTCCTCTGACATAAATAGGACTCCGATTGCCATTTTAGGTCAGAACTGGTGGGAGCCTGCTTGGTGCACACTCCGAGCAATTCCACGAGTGATGGAACCGAAGAGGCCCGCCAAAGGAAAGTGTTGAATTATTTTTGTGGACCCCAGAGGAGCAGGATAATTTGTTTCACTGCCTCCCTGGGGTGCCCCACCTTCCGCGATCGAGACCTCTCACTTCGCAGCTTATCTTGCTGGCAGCCACCTCGGCCTGACCTTGAGGCCTCAGTCTGGTGAGTGGCATCGAGAGGCCTGTTTGGCGCTCTGCAACTCATCTGGCAAATTTAAATCAGGCCGGGGCCTCAAAATCATGGGGGCCTCTTCGCCACCAGAAACGGACGGTCGTCCAGCGCACTCTGCCAGTCGGTCGCCCAAAAGTCAAAATCGACCTCACTTTCTTTCACCAGCCAGATCTTGTAACTTCCCACCTTCTGTGCTGAATTTCTCTGTTAATGCTTAAAATATGCAATGCATGCAGTTTTACCATTTAACTACCACAAAACATAATATGTTGCAGATTGCCACAAACTCTAGAATGAGGGGGACAGACAATGAAGAGGGAAGATGCACAGACAGTTTACAGGAAACTACTTCACCCAGAAGGTGGTGAATGTGTGGAACAGACTACCCAGGGAGGCAAATGGACAGAAATGGGGAGTTGGATAGATATTTGAGCAAAATAGGTTTCGGGGCCGGCCAAATGGACTGCAGAGGCCTTTCTGGTCCTCCCTGGTTTACTACATTGATGACATAAAGCATCCCGACTGAGCTCTCCAAATGGCTCTGTTAGTAAATGCACTACACAGCGTGCTTCTGAGGCACACTAACAAGCAATGTCTCGTTTCCAGCATCTGCAGTTATTTTATTTCTTTTTATCTCCACTGGCAGACTGCAGCAGTTTCTCTCTCATGATTTATGGTATCAACTGAACCCCTTGATGAGTTAACTCCCTTGGAATTGTTCCCGGGTATTCATTTTTTCCAGTCCTGTACTTTGCTATATTCCTAATCACTTGAGATTTGACCTGCAAGTGACACACACCAAATTTGGTTCCTGAGAGAGTTCGGGGTTGCACTTGCTGCTGTCGCTCCCTCTCTCTTTACACTTCAATCCCCTGTCTCAGTCTCACTCTGACTTTTTTTGTCTTCGGCCTTCTACACTGTTCCAATGAAGCTCAATGCAAACTCAAGGAACAACACTTTCTTGTCTTTCTATCCAGCCCTTGGCCTTAATATTGACTTGAATCACTTGAGACCAGAACTAAAGCTCCCATTTTCTCTTCAACAGCAAATGCAAGCAGTGTGTGATGCGTGTGCCAGCTATTTTGGAGGGGAGAAGGGAAGGAGAGACAGGTTAATGCCTGAGGTGGAGACCATCCATCAGAACATCATGCGAGCGGGGCAGACTGCACCCTTGGTATTAACCTAGGCTTGCCAACTCTTGTTGGAGTATTCTTAGAGGTTTGACCCTGTGACAGCTGATCACGTGGCATGAGCCCATGGTTTACAAATGTTAATGGATTGTCCTTATAAAGGTTTGTTCCATATAGTAGGCTATCTTTGCTGGTAACTTCATGCCAGCAGCCAAATGTTGTCCGAGCAGTTGCACAAACCAGAAGGCCACCTGCAAGCAGGAGAAGAAAGTACCCAGGTTCAAAGCACAGGTGCAAACTGGGAAAGCGAAGTGCCAGCTCTACTTTTCCCTTGGGTTGCTGACAACAATGTCCTGGAGATTAATCTTCCACTTCTGGAGACTCCCAGACAATCTGGGAAGGTTCTCAACTCGATCTCTACCCACTGACCTGGGATAAAGAGAGGGAACGGAACATGAGCCAGAGTTCCTGCTCCTGGTCACCATCCAGTGACTGGGATAAAGAGAGGGAACGGAACATGAGCCAGGGTTCCTGCTCCTGGTCACCATCCAGTGAATGAGATAAAGAGAGGGAACGGAACATGAGCCAGGGTTCCTGCTCCTGGTCACCATCCAGTGACTGGGATAAAGAGAGGGAACGGAACATGAGCCAGAGTTCCTGCTCCTGGTCACCATCCAGTGACTGGGATAAAGAGAGGGAACGGAACATGAGCCAGGGTTCCTGCTCCTGGTCACCATCCAGTGACTGGGATAAAGAGAGGGAACGGAACATGAGCCAGAGTTCCTGCTCCTGGTCACCATCCAGTGACTGGGATAAAGAGAGGGAACGGAACATGAGCCCGGGTTCCTGCTCCTGGTCACCATCCAGTGACTGGGATAAAGAGAGGGAACGGAACATGAGCCAGGGTTCCTGCTCCTGGTCTCTTCCTGGTTCTCACAGCGTGGCTTGCTTCAAACTGATTGGTTGAGGGGACATAGAGATCCTTTCCCCTCTCACACAGCCCGGGAAAGAACGCTGCTGTTTTTGAAGTCACATTTCAAGGAAATTGCCACCAAAAAGAACGTGGTAACTTTGTGTGTGAATTTAAATCTAATCAGCAGTGAGCACTGCTGATTCATCGCTCAGAGCAATTTACGGGCTACTAACTCATCTGTTCTCTCCACAGACGCTAACTGATTTGATGAGCAATTCCAGCAGTTTCTGTTTTTGTGAGGGAGTAAATAGAGATTAAATTGAAATTAGCTTAAATTAATGTGAGCCCATTCAACTCCTTTAATGTTGAAGGGGAAACTTTTCTCTTTGTTTATTATACTACAACAATAAAATAATTCCAGATGGGAAGTAGTAACCAAGTTATTTAAATCGTGGCTATTTCTTGGGACAGAATTTTGCTGCTAACGAACAGTGTAATTAATTATCTCATACCTGGAAGCAGCTTATTGTAAAATGACTACCGCAATCAAAGAGGGAAATTACCCGTGTGACATTCACCCCCTCAATGGAGTAAATTAACAAGTGCTGATTGACTTGGAATAACACAAAGGATAACGACAAATGTAAATGAAGCAAATGCAAGCAGGAAATCTGGTAGAAACAAACTCAATATTTGATGTCCAAGTTGTCAATACATTCCTGTAGCTTTGTTTAAAAGTGTCCTTTTAAAATAAAAGCATTGTAGTTCAGTAGACTGCTGTATAGTAACATTACTGGCTACCTGGAAGCGTGATATTACTGTGAAATATGATTTAGAATGTAATGGGAGAGAAAGAAATAAACATATCCCTGAGGTACTATTATTGTTAGAGAGAATTTTCTACAACAGAACAGACTATGATTCCAGACACCAGGAACAGAAGGACGGTGTATGTGAGGCACGATTAACACAAACCTTCATTTAAATAGGCTCAAGGTCTTTCGAACTAGCTGTGTACAATATGGCTGCCATGTTTGCCTATATCATTGCAGTTCAGAGTAATTCATTAAATGTGAATTTCTTTGTGGTGTTTCTGATTGTTAAGATAAGATACTATATAAATGCAGGCCTTTCTTTTAATAAACAGAATGATAATACCAGAGTGGTTTTTTATAAAAGAGGAACCTGAACATGAAAAAAAGAATGACCCAGATCTCAGTAGAACTTGATCCCAAAGCACTCTCTGCTTTATCTGTCCTAGAGCTATCGAGACTTTCAGATAATGAAAGTGCTGAGGTTTCTTCTATTTATAGCTTGCAGATATAGCGGTCTACATTTTACTTCCAATAACTGGCGACTGCCGATCTTAAGGATGAACATTTCAGAAACAGTTCGATACTTTGATGGGGGAACTGTAAGGTATTTTTTGGAAAGATGAGCTAAGGTGGGCTAAATAGCCTTCCTCATCTGCATTTTGTTTTCTGGAGTATGCTAAGGAATAACAGATGGAAGTTAGAATAGACCATAAAGATAAGGTGCTACTAAAATCACGGATCCATTATAAAGTAAACAGACCAGAGATCAAACCTAATAAAGAGTTTTTTAAAATGTAAATGAACCAACAGATAGACCATTGGGAAAGAACTAAAATACCAAGCCATAGGCAAAAATCTATCCAAGATGGAATAGAAAATCCCATTACATACAGGGAAATAGAAGAGTGCAACATTAACAGAATAATACTATCTACCATTGTAACATAATGCTGAATAGATTATAATCTGAATTGCTTTAATAAATTTAACTCTGATCTGATTGTGACACTACCACTAAGTTATTCTTGTATACTGTTGCAATGTAACTCAACCCATTCTTTAAAAAAAATCTAGATTTTTAAGAGCATCACGATGGTAGGAATCTTTGAAAATCTTTCTCCAAATCAATCTTGAGAAGTATAGGAGTGTGGAGAAGCAGAAAAGACCACTAAAGGCCCATCAGGTTACACCCAAAGTCCGGAAAATATATGCTGTTGTATTTTCCATACCCCTAACTACATTAATGACTTGGATATGAATGTAAAAGGTATGATCAGTAAGTTCGCTGATGATACAAAGATTGGTAGGGTGGTAAATAGCGAGGAGGATAGCCTCAGTCTGCAGGACGATATAGATGGGTTGGTCAGATGGGCGGAACAGTGGCAAATGGAATTTAACCCGGAAAAGTGCAAGGTGATGCACTTTGGAGGGACTAACAAGGCAAGGGAATACACAATGAATGGGAGGACCCTAGGCAAGACAGAGGGTCAGAGGGATCTTGGTGTGCAAGTTCACAGATCCCTGAAGGCGGCGGAACAGGTAGATAAGGTGGTAAAGAAGGCATATGGGATACTTGCCTTTATTAGCCGAGGCATAGAATATAAGAGCAAGGAGGTTATGATGGAGCTGTATAAAACACTGGTTAGGCCACAGCTGGAGTACTGTGTGCAGTTCTGGTCGCCACACTACAGGAAGGATGTGATCGCTTTGGAGAGGGTGCAGAGGAGATTCACCAGGATGTTACCAGGGCTGGAGCGCTTCAGCTATGAAGAGAGACTGGGAAGATTGGGTTTGTTTTCCTTGGAGCAGAGGAGGCTGAGGGGGGACATGATTGAGGTGTACAAAATTATGAGGGGCACAGATAGGATGGATACTAAGGAGCTTTTTCCCTTCGTTGAGGGTTCTATAACAAGGGGACATAGATTCAAGGTAAAAGGCGGGAGGTTTAGATGGGATTTTAGAAATAACTTTTTCACCCAGAGGGTGGTTGGAGTCTGGAACTCACTGTCTGAAAGGGTTGTGGAGGCAGGAACCCTCACAACATTCAAGAAGCATTTGGATGAGCACTTGAAATGCCATAGCACACAAGGCTACGGACCAAATGCTGGAATATGGGATTAGAGTAGACAGGGCTGATGGCCGGCGCGGACACGATGGGCCGAAGGGCCTCTATCCGTGCTGTATAACTCTATGACTCTATAACTCACTTCCCTCACCAAATATCCATCCACGAAGCTCCATCTGAAATTTGCAACATAATCTCAGATGTGGTAGTGTGGTACTGGACTAGGCTCCCCAGGGATAGGGAGTTCAATTCTTACCAAGGCAAGTTGTGAAATTGAATTCAATAAATCTGGCTAACATCAGGAAAAATGCCTAATTTTTGTAAAAATTCAACCAATTCACCAATATCCTTCAGGGAAGGTAATCAGCTACCCCTACCCAGCCTGGCTTTCACATAACTCCAATCCCACAACATCCCAAAGACAATGGCTTCAGTCTTCTCAATGTTTAAATGGAGGAAATTGTGGCTCATCCAGGTCTGAATGTCGAACAAGTAGGCTGGCAACACTGAGGGAGTGGAGGGGTCGAGGGAGGTGGTGGTGAGGTAGAGCTGGATGTCGTCAGTGTACATGTGGAACCTGATGTCATGTCTTCAGATGATTTTACTGAGGGGCAGCATGCAGTTGAGGAATAGCAGTGGTCCAAGGATAGATCCTTGGGGGACTTCAGAGGTAACGGAAAGAGAGGGAGCGGAAAGAGGTCACTGCTGGAGATGCTCTGGCTACAATTGAATAGGTAAAAGTGGAACCAAATGAGGGTGGTCCCACTCAGCTGGACAATGGAGGAGAGGTCAAAGGCTGCAGAGAAGTCTAGAAGGTTGAGGAGGGATCGTGCACCATGGTCACAGTCACTGAGGATTTCATTTGTGACTTTGTTTCGTGCCATTTCAGTGCTGTGGCAGGGGCAGAAACCTGATTGGAGAGATTCAAACATGGAGTTGTGGGAAAGAGACAAAAACATGCAAAGCTCCAAGAAGAGCATGAAACCAAGACAAGAATGCTTTGGATGAAGTATTCGTACATGCTTATGACAAAAATTGTACTGAGCATGACGTCCATGTGTGATTTGGTCCGTGCCCTGTGTTCGTTAGGCCAGCCAACAAGTCTTGCTGATGGCCCGATTGGTGGTTTTGTAAGGACAGTTTTCCCAGCTGCAAAACCATGCCCAATGCCACCAACCTTACCAGTCGTTGTGGAGCAGATAATAACGTAAATAAAATCTTCTTGTTTTGAAATGCAGCCTAAAGCTGACACCTCCTCTGATTTTAAGAACTTGAGAGGTGAGACACCATTGGGCATGATTTTAGCACAGAGCTGGGAACTGAGCAAGTGGATAAATAATCATGCGGGAAACCCGGAAGTAATTTGAGGTGTCGGAATGTGCGATCGCAACTCAATTGAAGGCACTTAATTTTACTTTCGCATCTCCCAGCTGCGCAGCGGGCATAGTGGACACCCACATGAAGCGATCTGAAGTCCACTATTTAAAGGGCCAATGCAAAAATGGATTTTGAAGGAGAAAAAGGGGAAAAACAGATATGGAAGAACATGGAGGAAAGGCAGCACCCAGGTTCTCAGACGCCTCCCTTGAGGTACTACTGGCTGCTGTGAGAAGCAGGAGGGAGGTGTTATGCCCAAGCGATCGGAGGAAGAAACCTGCTTCTGCTACCAAGAAGGCGTGGATGGAGGTGGCAGAAGAGATCAGCAGCAGGAGCATGGTGCCCAGGTCTTCACTGCAGTGCAGGAAGTGTTTTAATGACTTAAGCAGGTCAGGAAAAATGAGTACATTTGCTGATTCACCTACATCCTATGTTGTGCAACACTTCCCCTTCCCATCCCCGTCACTCTGTTGGCAAACCTATTCCATCAAATCACTCCTCACATCCACTTAAGTTTCAGCATCAACCATCCTTCATTTTCTATCTACTTCCACAACTCCCCATTTATGCACCCACCACTGCCACTCATCCCAATCCTGATGTAATGTAATAATCTGTCTGATAGTCACCCTCTGATGCATCTGTTTAATTGTCAGCCTTTCCCAAAGCAATGCAGCCATCGGGTGAATACGTCACCTTCAGTCACTCACAGGTCTGATCTTCCTCCCCTTGTAGGAGAAGAAAGTGCAAAACGCAAGGGAGAGGAAGAGAACTGGAGGTGGTCCCCCACAGATAGTGCAGCTGACAGATGCAGAGGAGGAGGCCATGGAAATAAGTAGGACAGTCGCATCCCTATCCATCAGAGGCGGAGAGACTGGGATACTGCAGATGGCTGGTGACAGAACTTTAACATCTTTCACACACATGATGAGTTGATTTTATCAATGAGTGAACTGTGACAGACCCCAGTATGGTCATTGGAAAGACTGTCACTTTTCCGATGAATAATTAATTTCACTTTCTGTTATCTTCCAGGGCCTTCACGACTTCAAGAAGAATTAAGCAAGATAGAGGACATCGATTCCTCAGAGGAGCTCATTCTTTCTGAGGGTGCACCATTACAGGGCATACAGCCATGCACCAGCTCAGATACTCGCACTTCGGCAGGTCCTGTTAGACAGATAGTTGGGTTGTCACCTGGTGATTCACCACTCACAAGTGAGCCCGAGCAGACACTGGTGGCAGGGGCAATTGGAGGGAATCCGCGTTGGGGGGCGCACTCCTCTCCAAGCTCTGCTCAGTTGGACACAGATGCTGAACCCCGGGGGCTATCGTTGAGAAGGAGAATGATTGAGGTGCAGCAGCAACTTTGTGAGGTACTGGAAAAAGTGCCACGCTGGCTCTCCACAATAGCGGAGAGGATGGAGGAGTCCAACTCCAACACTAGTGGATTGGTGGTACAGGTAAGTGCGGGAATATCTTCGATGGAGAGAGTGACAGCCTCCATTGAGCTTAAAGCACGGCTCTCAAATGAGTCCATGCGGGCCATGACAATGGCCGTGCAGATTCTGGATGCCGACATGTCTGCAGCCATAAACAGGCTGACAGATACCTTATCCATGGCCTTACAAGGTGGAACATCTGTTCACCAACTTGCTGTTCAGCAGAGTGGTAAGAGTGATGTGGAGAGGCCCGGGAGAGGGATGATGGCGAAAAGGGACATGGAAGTGGGGACTCCACTCAAAGCACTCCCATGTCTCACCCATTGTCCCTCCCCCCCCGCCAACCAGTACCCAAAATGCTGCCTCCTCTTCTGATGGCTAAGTCTGTCCCTGCGTAGGGGCAGGGGCCCTCAAGGGCTCCAAAACCCAGAGGTCATAGGCAAAGAGCATCTCAGCAGTCAGAGTAGGTATCTGAGCAACCTGCCACTACTTCTGCTGAAGCCACAGGGGATGCACCCTGTAGAAAGCATAAGGCTAAGCAATTGTAGTTCATCAAGTGTATGCACAAGGGTGTTTGATGAAATGTCATGTTGTTCATTTATATATTTTTTTGTATTGACACATTGAATTTATTCATTATCACCACTTCCATGTCTTGGCCATTATTGCATCCCGAGTATGAATTCGGCCTTTCATTTGCTTCATCATGAATGCCAAGATATGACAGCACCCATTGGGCGGGTGTGCAATGGGTGTATGTGTGGTTTTAGGACTGTTTTGTTCAAAGTGGGGGGGGGGGGCGGTTGATGGTTGTTCCAGACGGCCTGAATATCTCAAATTCTTCATTTTGCACCTCTCATTATGAGCACCTGTTCGAGATGAGGGCATCCCTGGCATCATGGACAGCAACGTGCGCGGCTGTTCTGGTGATGAGTTCCCCATCTTCATTTTCCCCCTCCTCCTCTTCCTCAATGTTACCGCCAGCAGACTTGTTGAGCGCATTTGTCCTCCTCCACCTGTAACCCTCTCCACTGCGCTATGTTGTGCAGGATGCAGCACACAATGATTATTCTGGGCACCCTCGTTCCAGAGTACAGATGGGCTCCCCAGATCTATCCAGGCACCTGAAGTGCATCTTCAATATGCCAATGGCTCGCTCAATGACACACCTGGTGGTCATGTGGCTCTGCTTGTACCGCTGCTATGCCTTATGGGTTTCTCACAGCTGCAGGGGGTGTCCCTTGTCTCCAACGAGCCAGTCCTCAAGTCTGTCTCCTATCTAGAAGAGGACTGGAATTTTGGACTCGTGCAAAATGAATGGATCATGACAGCTGCCAGCGAATCTACCGCACACCTGCAGAAATCTCTTCTGGTGGTCGTACACCAGCTGTGCATTGATCGAGTGATATCCCTTTCGGTTTGTGAACACTCCTGGCTCATGTGGAGGTCTTGGATTGCGATGTGTGTGCAATCAATTGTGCCCTGCACCCATGGGAAGCCAGCCAGAGAGGTGAAACTCACTGCCCTCTCCTTGTGGTTAATGTTGTCGTGGGGGAAGTTCATGTAGTCAGATGCCCTGGCAAACAAGCGTCCATCACCTGTCAGATACACTTATGTGCAAACGACTGAGAGACCCTGGAGATGTCACCGGTGGCGCCCTGGAAGGATCCGGAGACGAAGAAATTGAGGGCAGTGGTGACTTTAACCGCAACGGGCAATGCGTGGCCACCAGGTCCAGCCGGGAGCAGCTCTGCATGAAGGAAGCTGCAGATATCAGCGTCTGCCTGCTGACTCAATCTGAGTCTTCGTAGGCAGTGCTCTTCAGAGAGGTCGAGGAAGCTCAGCCTTTGCCTGTAGACCCTCTCGCATGGATAGTGCGTCCTGCGATGTCGGCCCCTCTGTTACTCCCCTCTCTGCTGTACTCCAAGTCCTTGTTGTGCACCTCTCTCTCGTGTACCAGCAGATCCCAACACAGCACGACGTGGCTGACATGGATGTTCATTTTCCGCCTCCTCAAATGTACACTGGAAAACATCCAATGAGTCCCCCATCCTAATCTTGTTTGCGAGACTATAAAGTCTTCCTAAATCTGTCTCAACAAAGAACTCTCAGTCTCAACACTAGAAGAGCTCTTAGACAAATGTTTGCCTGAGAGAACTGAGAGACTAGCTGCAATGCATGAACTTTTATTGCAATGTGTCAATCACAGGTTTAAAGGGCCAAATCAACTTCTGCATGAATCTCGCCTCCATTTCACTGGCGAGTTTGAGAAGCCATGGGAAACCCGGGCAGGTAAGGTTAAATTTGTTTCAGGTTCAGAATCCACATAATATTAACTACCTTATGTATCTGAAGTAGGTAAATTTCCCCTTTAACGATCTGCCCGCCGGCATTAACAGGGGACGCGACTTCCGAGTTTTGGACGTGCGCATCCAAATACGCCTGGGTTAAACCTGGAAGTGGGCGCATAGGAGCCGGGATGATCCCGCTGAAGAAATCAACAATTTTTACTACCCACCCGCCCCTAGCTCACCCGTTGCTGCGGGTTAAAATTACCCCCCACCCCGATGTTTCAATTGCTTGATAATGCTTGAATACGGGGCCAGGAGGCTGTCAATGCTTGTGGAATTGAATTCAAACATCACTACACCAAATGGGAGGAATGCTTTTGTAGTAAATTGCTGGGACTGGTACAAGATAGCACTGGGGATTAAATATAAGGTGAAGAATTAATGCTGCCAATACCTTGGCTGAGAAAAGAAATGTCATCTTAAAAACGCAACACAAGAGATTAACAGGCTGGCTGCCAACAGGAGCTGCAATGCCGAGGAGAAAGAGAGAGAGAGTGATGTCATCCAGCGCTGCAAGAGAGAGTTGGGGCGGGGACAAAGATGGGGGCGGGGACAAAGATGGGGCGGGACAAAGATCGGGGGCGGGGACAAAGATGGGGCGGGACAAAGATCGGGGGCGGGGACAAAGATGGGGCGGGACAAAGATCGGGGGCGGGGACAAAGATGGGGCGGGACAAAGATCGGGGGCGGGGACAAAGATGGGGCGGGACAAAGATCGGGGGCGGGGACAAAGATGGGGCGGGACAAAGATCGGGGGCGGGGACAAAGATGGGGCGGGACAAAGATCGGGGGCGGGGACAAAGATGGGGCGGGACAAAGATCGGGGCGGGGACAAAGATGGGGCGGGACAAAGATCGGGGGCGGGGACAAAGATCGGGGGCGGGGACAAAGATCGGGGGCGGGGACAAAGATGGGGCGGGACAAAGATCGGGGGGGGGGGGCAAAGATCGGTGGGGGGGATATCGGACCGGGGTGGGGAAGACCTCGGAGAGACATCGGAGATGGAGACATCGGTGGGGGGGGGGGGGGGGGAGGGGGGGGGAAGAGACATTCGGGCGGGGTGGAGACATTGGAGAGGGAGACATCAGAAAGGGAGACATGGGGGGGGACGTCGGAGAGGGAGACATCAGAAAGGGAGACATGGGGCGGGGGGACGTCGGAGAGGGAGACATGCAGCGTGGGGGGAGACATCGGGGGGGGGGGGGGAACATCGGAGAGGGAGACATCCAGGAGGGGTGGGGGAGACATCGGGGTGGGGAGGATATCAGAGAGTGAGACATTGGAGAGGGAGACATCGGGGTGGGGGGAGACATCAGAGAGGGAGACATCGGTGGGGGGGGAGACATCAGAAAGGGAGACATCAGGGGGGAGAGATCGGAGAGGGAGACATCGGAGTGGGGGGAGACATCGGAGAGAGAGACATCAGGGGGGAGAGATTGGAGAGGGAGACATTGGGGGGGGGGAGACATCAGAAAGGGAGACATCAGGGGGGAGAGATCGGAGAGGGAGACATCGGAGTGGGGGGAGACATCGGAGAGAGAGACATCAGGGGGGAGAGATTGGAGAGGGAGACATTGGGGGGGGAGACATCAGAGAGAGAGACATCGGGGGGGGGGGAGACATCGGAGAGAGAGACATCAGGGGGGAGAGATTGGAGAGGGAGACATCGCGGGGGGAGACATCAGAGAGAGAGACATCGGGGGGGGGGGGGGAGACATCAGAGAGAGAGACATCGGGGGGGGGAGACATCAGAGAGAGAGACATCGGAGGGGGAGACATCAGAGAGAGAGACATCGGGGGGGGAGACATCAGAGAGACATCGGGGGGGGGGGGAGACATCAGAGAGAGAGACATCGGGGGGGAGACATCAGAGAGAGAGACATCGGGGGGGGAGACATCGGAGAGAGAGACATCGGGGGGGAGACATCGGAGAGAGAGACATCGGGGGGGAGACATCGGAGAGAGAGACATCGGGGGGGAGACATCGGAGAGAGAGACATCGGGGGGGAGACATTAGAGAGGGAGACATCGGGGGGGAGACATTAGAGAGGGAGACATCGGGGGGGAGACATCAGAGAGAGAGACATCGGGGAGGAGACATCGGAGAGGGAGACATCAGAGAGGGAGACATCGGAGAGGGAGACATCGGAGAGGGAGACATCGGAGAGGGAGACATCGGAGAGGGAGACATCGGGGGGGGGAGACATCGGAGAGAGAGACATCGGGGGGGAGACATTAGAGAGGGAGACATCGGGGGGGAGACATTAGAGAGGGAGACATCGGGGGGGAGACATCAGAGAGAGAGACATCGGGGGGAGACATCGGAGAGGGAGACATCGGAGAGGGAGACATCGGAGAGAGAGACATCGGGGGGAGACATTAGAGAGGGAGACATCGGGGGGGGAGACATCGGAGAGAGAGACATCGGGGGGAGACATTAGAGAGGGAGACATCGGGGGGGGAGACATCGGAAAGAGAGACATCGGGGGGGGAGACATCGGAGAGAGAGACATCGTGGGGGAGACATTAGAGAGAGAGACATCGGGGGGGGAGACATTAGAGAGAGAGACATCGGGGGGGAGACATCAGAGAGAGAGACATCGGGGGGGGAGACATTAGAGAGAGAGACATCGGGGGGGAGACATCAGAGAGAGAGACATCGGGGGGAGACATCGGAAAGAGAGACATCGGGGGGGGAGACATCGGAGAGAGACACTTCGGGGGGGAGAGATCGGGGAGAGAGACATCGGGGGGGAGACATTAGAGAGGGAGACATCGGTGGGGGGGAGACATCAGAGAGAGAGACATCGGGGGGGGGGGAGACATTAGAGAGGGAGACATCGGTGGGGGGGAGACATCAGAGAGAGAGACATCGGGGAGGAGACATCAGAGAGAGAGACATCGGGGAGGAGACATCGGGGAGGAGACATCGGGGGGGAGACATCGGGGGGGGAGACATCAGAGAGAGAGACATCGGAAAGAGAGACATCGGGGGGGGAGACATCAGAGAGAGACACATCGGGGGGGAGAGATCGGGGAGAGAGACATCGGGGGGGGAGACATCAGAGAGAGACACATCGGGGGGGAGAGATCGGGGAGAGAGACATCGGGGGGAGACATCGGGGAGAGAGACATCGGGGGGGAGAGATCGGGGAGAGAGACATCGGGGGGGGAGACATCAGAGAGAGACATCGGGGGGGAGAGATCGGGGAGAGAGACATCGGGGGGGGAGACATCAGAGAGACATCGGGCATCGGAGCGGGGGGTGCAGGTGACATTGTTTCAATGGTAGGTTTTTATGTTGTGAAATGTTATTTTATTTCATTTATTTACTTTATTTTTGACTGATCTGGCCCTTCAAGCCTTCACCAGATCGGGAACGACGCTCACACCCAGGTGCGTCTTTGTGAGGCGCGGAAGTCGACGTGTTGGAGCCGGGTTTGTTTCCCGCTCCTCATTTCCCCAATTTTCGTAGCCCCCCCCCCCACCCCCAACGCACCCGCACTTCCAAATTAAAATTGAGCCCAGAGTGTCTGTATAGTTACAGAGAAAGCAGAAGGAGTTCTCAGATTTCTTACAGTAAATCAATGCATTCCCTGCTCTCTCTGACTGGAAGCCATTTCTCCCGTCAACCACAATTTGCTGTTTTGCCCGTTACATTTCCATAATCAATTCCATTAATATTACACCTGAATTCAAAGTCTTTGTAAGAATCTCTGATTGTGTTTTTATTAAATTACCTTGTCTAATGGTTTCCAATTAGTGATTAGTCAAAATTAACTATTGATTAGTCAAAACTCATCCCACAAAACTGATAACTGCATAATGCTACATATACCCAAGTCACATTTCTAATTCCATTAAAAGAATGAAGTCAGTCCTTTTTAAATGCAATTATTGATCTTATTCAATGTTGTATTCATCTAATATATACATTTGCCTGTGTATAAATATAGCTGTAATTTAATTATGTAAATTCAATTTTTTTGAGAGTTTTAGCACTTATGGAAGCTGTTCACTTCCACTTTGACTCAAATATTGGGCGATAAATTGGACCGCGTAACGCCTGTTGTGTAGGCGCTATGCGGCCGCCTAAGGTTCTAAAATGGCGTCCAGAATGCACGCGCACACTTCTAACGTGACGTGTGCCGGACGCCATCTTGGTAAAGGTGTTTGCGCACGCGCAGGTAACGAACTCCAGCACCATGTAAAGTAGGGAGAATATGTGGTAGATCAGAAGGCAATGCTGATTTAAAGGGACAGATGCGATTTTGGAACTCAACGCTCCAGCCAACGCACTGTCTTAACCAGCTGAACAGGTCATAGACGGCTTGCAGGACCCCTCAACAGCGCTAATTAAAGGGATCATGCAGGTATTGCAGGTTAGTTGCTGGGTTATTGCTTTTGGCTGCTGGTACAATTGTACGTGTTTGTTGAAGCTTCCACTACTTGGAGAAAGTTACAATATTATAAAGAGAGAGGTCTGGCAGGTCCTGCATTACTGTTGGTAACATTTAAAAAAGTGTGCTGAACAAGGTTTCTGCCAACCATGGGTGGTCTGCTGGGGCTTCCGCTGGGCATTGAACACGAGAGGGCACACAGAGCAGGTCAAGCTGCAAAGAGGGGGAGGAGGAGGAGGCCATATCCAATAAAGGCCTTCAGGGACCAATTCTCTTACTTCAACCTGAGCGAGGATCAATGCATCCGACGGCTGCGGTTCACGAATGAGGTCGTGATGGAGATTTGTCAATTGCTGCAGCCACAACTGCAGCCTCAGAGCAGGGCAAGGACAGCATTGCCTGTGGCTGTGACGGTAACCGTGGCACTGAACTTTTACGGCTCTGGATCCTTTCAGGCTGCTGCTGGCGATATGTGCAACATCTCACAGTTTGCAGTGCACTGCTGCATAAGGGAGGTCACTGAGGTATTGTACGAGATGCGCAACAGATTCATAACGCTCCCTCTTGACAGATAGCAGCAGAATGAGCGAGTACGAGGGTTTGCTTACATTGCAGGCTTCTCCCTGGTGCAGGGTGCCATTGACTGCACGCATATTGCCATGCATGTTCCACATCTCAACTCGGCCATCTTCATGAACAGAAAGGGCTTCCATTCTCTGAATGTGCAGCTGGTGTGGGACCACAGGCAGCGCATCAATGCAGGTCAATGCCCGCTACCCTGGCAGCAGCCATGATTCCTTCAATCTGCGGCAGTCCAGCATCCCACCTATTGTTCAACCAGCACAGCAAGTCACAGGCTGGCTCTGGGCGACAAGGGCTATCCCCTCATGAAGTGGCTCATGACTCCGGTCAGGAACACATGTATGCGTGCAGAACAAGCCTACAACGAGAGCCATGCGACCACATGAAACGTCATCGAGTGCACCAAAGGTGGCCTAAAGCAACGCTTCCGCTGCCTGGGCCGTTCTGGAGGAGCCCTGCAGTACTCAGCTGAGCAGGTGTCGAGATTCGTCGTGGTATGCTGCATGCTGCACATACTCGCCCTTATGAGAGGACAGCCCTTGCCGCCGCCTATCCGGCAAGACCCTGAGCCAGAGGCAGAGGAAGAGGAGGAGAAGGAGAAGGAGGCGGAGGAGGAGGAGGAGACAGAGGAGGAAGTGGAGGACGAGGCAAGGAGGCAACAAGGTGCAGAGGCCCTGTCTGCCAGGGCTCTGTGTGCTCACCTTATTAATGAGTGATATCAGTCACCTCAACGACACCTCCCAAGTCACCAACAGTCCTACACTCCTCACTTTTCCTCTCCCACATGACCATCAAATCGTCCTCCTTATGATTACACATTGCTTCCTCCCACAGCTCATCGCATAAATAAAAACCACCACCAACTGCGATTTCAAATACAAATTCATAAACTAACATGTGAAATCATGTATACAACATTACACTATTCACCCTTGTGCATTCCCTTAGTGCCTGCCGTTCATGTGCCTTTTCCTTTCCTAGTGCTCCTACGAGGTGCATCCTCAGTGGCTGGAGCATAGGTGGTGGAAGGCTGCTGACCTTCAACGGAGGAGTGTGCAGATGGCCACGGAGGTCGACCTTGAGCAGCTGTGGGATGGGAGGGCTCAGCTTCAGACTGCACCATCTCAGTCTGGGCTGCAGCAGTCTGGCCTGGCTGGCTGACAGGCAACAGCAAGAGCACTGGCGGAGTGGCAGGGGTGGAAGCAGGAATGCTGTCATCCTGAGAGAGGACAGCAGGTTCAACTGCCATGGTGCCACTGCCACTCTCCCGGGGCGGCGCTTCAGCAATCCTGGTGATCTGCTGGAGAACAGATTGCTGGACTGCTGTGTCGCTCTGGAAGCCCCGTTCCACAGTGGAACCCAGGACCATGAAAGCAGCAGTCTAAGCTTGTAAGACAGCAGTCTGAGCTCCAAATGTAGCAGTCAGACCTTTGATGGCAGATGTTTGTGCTGCAATGGAAGCTGTGACATCGGTCATCAGATGCTGCATCATGGTGGGTTCCACAGGCGTGCTGATGGAGGTGACCACCCGTTCCATGTTGGAAAGGATGGGCTCCAAGCTCTGCGCAAAGCCCTGTGCCAAGTTGGAGCTGGACTCCTCCATGCCCTGTGACTTTGCGCACAGGCTTTCTGGCAGGCTTTCCAGTGCACCAAGCATTTGGCTGTGTACGCCCATCACCCTTCTTCTGTAGCCTGAGCTATCACAGTCCTCATCTGACTCCTCTGCAGCAGAATTAGTGAGCGACCTCATCCTCCGGCGAGCTGGCACCTGTGGTATCCGTTCCCCCCGCCCCGGCTGCTGCACACTTGTACCCGGTGTCTCACCATGTGCCGATCCCTCCTCTATCCTAGCTTCTACACTACACGTAGTATCAGTATCTAAGCTGGGCGCTGCAAGTGTCAGATCAAGTGACGGTCTGGCTTCATTATCACTGTCTTCCTCCTCCTCCACCTCAGACGGTGCTGGCTCCAGTTCTTGGGTATCTGCAATGACAAAGGGAGACAGGTTGAATTGTGGAGCGGGGGTGGAGAAAGTAAGATGTGTGTACCGACACTATCTGCAGCACGTGTGTCGGAAAAGATTGTGGGATGAGGGAGATGTGGGAAACATGAAGGAGGATTAGGTATGCAGAGACCCTCATCGTCGATACCTCCAGTGCTGCCAGTGGCCACGGCCACAGCGACGGCCCGCCCAATGATCCCCAGCACTGTCTCTTCCGTGGGGGGGGGGTGAGGATGTGTAGGTGTGCCTGTCCTCCCCCAGGTCTTTACTCTGCTGGCTGTTATGGCCAACTTCTCCTGCAAGACAGAGGGAAGTTTGTCAGTGGGTGTCCTGCACGGTGTTTGGGTGATGTGGCTGTCATGGTTGAATAGCTGCCAGTGTGTGTGACCTGTGAGTTATGGGTGTGTAGCTTGCAAGAGTGGTTCTACGTGAGAGTGAGATGCAGCATCCGAAGTGCAGCATTGCGTTCGGCTGGAAAGTGTTTGTTGGTGGGTAGATGACGGGGCGTGCTGTGCGTGGAACAGTGGTGCAGTTGCTGGATGTGCCACTTGACACTTGAATTCACTCACCTTGACCACTCATGTCAAATCATTGAACTTTTTCCTACACTGCATCCACGTGCATGGTGCAATGCTCCTGGCATTCACTTCCGCGCCATTTCCTCCCACTGCCACCACAGCTGGTGTCTGGAGGGCTTCCTGCCACCTTGCAGGTACAGGATGGCCTTCCATGCATCCACCTCATCCACCAAGGCCTCTAGTGCGTCATTGGAGAAACTTGGTGCACACTCACTCGCTGGTCCAGCCATTAGATTTTTCTTCCACTGCCAATTGAATTGACAGTGCACCTCCCCTTTAAAAAGTGCAGGCTGCCTTTAAGTAGTGCATGCCCCATATTGAGCCCCCTGCTGGTGCGTGCAGCCACTCAACAGCGCAGGTAGCACTGGCTGCTCACAGCAAACGTGCAGATTATCAGGCAGCATGAATCTCACGTGCTGCCTGCATCTCAACGACTGGACGTGGGTTAATCGCGCATCGTGACCCCTGCGCCTGGTTTCGGGGGTTAACCAATTTAACCCCATTGTCTGTAGAATTTCTGTCTTCATTGAACTGGAGCTGCAATTCTGGCCACATGGTATGGGCATTATGGTGAGAGTCCATGCATTTTTAAAAAAATGATTTTTGGCCAACAATACACTTTGACCACACACCTTTTTTGTAAAATTAGAAATTAACATAATTATACTCGGGGTAGATGGAACAGAAAATTACAAAACAGTTTTATGAAGTATGGATAGAAAAAGCAATGTGTAAAGTATTTTTCTTACTGATTATTACAAGAGAGTAATGGATGATTTGGAGAGTGACCTTGTAAGCAATTGGTTTGTATGACATGGTAAACTGTGGAAGCAAAGTATTAAGTAATTGCTAAACATCAAGTCCCAGAAGATGTGTAACAGCCTTGAGGGCACTCCTGTGTTTTTGTTTTTTTATATATACTACAAAGTCTTCCAGTTTTACCGTTAGTGATGTGAACTTTTGTACGGCAGAGATAGAGTCCCAGGCAACAACCTAGTCTGGGTGTTCCAAAGGCAGCACGTGCAGCACATGAAGCTTTGCTGTTGACAGTTTGGAATAGAACAGAATATTGAGGTGCAACTACAGTAGCTTTTGTTTATCTGCAAGGACAAATGTCATTTGTGGCATTGCTATTATCCTAATATCCTAATAGAGGACTGTCGGCCTGTCAATATTTCTGAGTGTTTTTGAGGGTAGGTTATGGGGTGGAAGGGAATTAAGGGAATTGAGATCATCACTGAACAGATCATTGCACCACTTTTCAAGGAGACATTCCAAAATTTAGGACCATGCTTACCTCCAGATTTTTTTTCTGAACTTCCAACTCTAAATAAGAGTTGGAAGTTTAGCTCTAAATGGGCTGGAAGCAATAATGTCATTTTTATGTTGCCAATAGTACTTTCCTCACATGCATGACGTTATATAGCTTTCTTTATCTTAAATGACTAAAATGATTCTTCAGAGTTTTTAAGGTATCACTGCATTTTATATTGACACCATGTTGTTATGTGATAGATGCAAGATGAAATGGTAATTCTGCACTGCAACTTGATTCTTTAATGCATTGGAGTTATAAAGCAAGAAAAAAAATTACTGATATGGTACCTCCTTAACTCAATATCAAGAGTAAAGTTAACAGAGCCTGTAAATTTCAGAATAATTTGCTTATGAATTACAGGATAGAATTATTAGTAGTGAGCATGTGTTATACATAAAGATGGTGCTGGAATTACTTCATGTAGGACCATCCTAAGTTTGAAAGGGAAAATATGTCGATAATCTTGGGGGAAAATCTGACCAAAGGTATCAACTTGGCTCAGTTCATAGTAGTGTTGGATCTAAGTTAAAAGGTTGTGGTTTGCTTGAGGACTTCAGCACATCATCTGACATTCTACTACTATACTAGCAGAGGTGCTGTTGTTAAAAGTAATATTAAACCATGTATTAGTCATGCTGGGCTTCACAGGTAGCAGGTGTGGTCAGTAAATCAAGTGGCTAACTTCAGGCAACCAATTTGCAGGTACCTGATTTTATAACAGGTGATTTGGGAGCCAACAAGCATGGGCCTCATATAAATATTCAAATTATCTTCACAAGATCCCATGATAACTTTTATGTTTTCAGCAAAACTCCGCCCACAGACTGAGCCTCACTCATTAAAATGGAAGTCCTTGGGCCTGGGCGGCTGAAGCCGGCTTCTTATAGGCAAAAGATAAAGTTTTGTGCTATGCACCCTTTGCGGCATTTTGTTCTATGGCCCTTCGGTGGCAGTGCAAAGCATCACACATGGCACCAATGTGGGCATCAGGGCTCTTCACATCAACCCCATGGCCTTAATGTCATTCTTTAATTTTTGTTTTCTCTTTATCCAATTCTATGTGCCTTGTCTTTCTTTATCTCTTCCCTTCTTCCTGGATTTGTCTTATCATTCTCAGTTTCTCATTTTTTATCTTTCTCTATTTGTCTCTGTCTCCATTTTTCTGTATTTTACTTTTAAAAATGTTTATTTCTGATTCTACCCCACCTCTTTGTTCAATATTTCCTTTTCTGTTCTTCCTTTTAAGCTTAAATTCTCTGCGGGGACGTTAGAGATGAAATTATCAGAAGGTCTTGCTACGTTTATAATTATTCATTTGTATGCTACTTTCCATCCATCTGCTTACCTCATATATTGTGGATGTATGCAATTTATTGTCTCTGGGAAGCTGAAGTGTTGTGCTGGGAATGAGTAGCTGTCCTGGGGTAAATGGAGGCTCTGCAGCTGCCCCTGGTGGTAGACGGTACTTGGTGTTGCTGGAGAATGGGAGGCAGTGAAAAGATGATACAGCTGGACCTACTGGTGTAACAGAGAATGGTTGAGTTTTTAACATTAGAAAAGCCCATTAGAAATACTTTACCTATCTCTAAAATGAAGAGCATGATTTACGTATCGATTTTAATATTTTATAGATGTAAAGGAGTGTTACATCAGTATTACTCAAGCATTACTGAAAAATTACTAATTGTCATGGAAATGTGACTAAACCACGACAACAGGAAGTAGGTGTGACAAATAGGAAGCTTGACGAATTGTGATATATTAAGAGGTTTTTTTAATATTCCCTAATAATTAGCTACATATTTCCACTTCAATTCATAGTTAAAAATACTTTTTTTTCAATGATAAGTTTAATTTACAAACTAACTTGCTAAATATCTATCTTAAAACAAAAACTTACAATGGGGATAGGGAGAAAGAAACAGTTCCAAAAGACTCCAACCTATTTTTTATGAAATGTAATTGTAACAACACTGCACTTTGCAGAAAATGGTTTGTGCAAACTATATTGTTCCTTATCCCTACATATATTCTTTATTGAATAACAACAACTTGCATTTATATAGCACCTTTAACATAGTAAAATATCCCAAGGGACTTACCTGTTTAATGATTTATACCAAAGAATTGTGAAATAGACTGTTTTCCTTAATCATTATTATACATGGTACTTCATCGCTGAAGTATTATTTTTTCCTCTTCTCCCTTTAACCTTCCTCTCCTGGAGGTGGCAAATCATGCTGGGTATTGTTACACTATTCCTCTCCCCAGCCCGGGAGTGCTGAGGTCAATTGTAGTGTTCACCATTGCAGCTGAGATGATCCATGATTGAATCATGCACTTTCCTAATTTGTACGGCACAATGCCATTCCAGGCATTGCATTTACCAACTCAGCAATCAGAGAAGTTTAGTAACTGCAGCTTTATAACCTTAATGCCTATATTTTTTTTCTGAAATTACAAGACTGCAGTAATCTGAAGTGGTCATTGCCAACCAACTAAATGAAAAGTAAGGTGAACAATTATGGTAATAGTTACTAATTGGAAAATGGCATTCCGCATGATTGTGGACTTTTTCAATTATGTTGTTTTTGAAGATGTTTTCCGTATGAAAATGCCAACATTTAAAATTCAAAATGGTGATTCTTAATGAGGTGTGCAGTTTGTGGAGTTTCCCCTCTTTGCTGATTTGTTTCCCCTCACCACCAATGATTGATGTTGATAAGGTAACCACATTAACTAATTAAGGCCCAACTAAAGAAAGTTGAGAGTTACAACAGTGCAAACTTTATATGATCTGCTGAAAAGTTGGGCTCCTATTGCTGGATTTTAATGGATGACCTGTCTACTATTCCAGCAAAGATCTCATTGGGTCATTTACTCTTAGTTTTATTAGTACAAGTTTCAGCTTCAAAATGCTTCCCAATGGGTTCATCTTCAGTCATCACATCAGTTACAGATTTGTTTTCTGCCACTGGAGCCCTGTTTACACTATTTAAATTAGTTTGTGCACAGCAGATACTAGTTAGACAGGATGAGGGTTTCCCTAGTTTACAAAACAAATAGTAGAACAGCTCAGAGTGGTGATCTGACTGCAATAGGAGGGGAAAGAGCAAGAAGTTTTTACAAACAGCATCTTTGTTACTGAGCACTTAGGATATCAGCACAAATGCACGGGAGTAAAATTACATAAAAATGACAAATCCAGTGATAAAAAAAGTTTTCATAAAATGCAGGAAATTATAAAGTTTCCAAAAATCAAGATTCTCAGAGGTGACCATGTCCTGAGTCCCCCTGAAAGAATCCCATGTTTGATGTACAGTATACCCACTTTTAAAGTTGCCACTAAATCACTGCTGTAAGATGCTCGTGATTGCCTTTCAGGCCAATAGTACTGGAATACTTCCTAGAACAAAAATAGGATGATTAAAATAAACACTGGTATTGAATGTTCCTTGAATTTAAGAAGCAAACTTTATTTTAAAATAGTGAGAATAGATCCCTTCAGTATGATCTAGGGTGATATAGATTGCTCCTAAAGTAAATTGAGCCATATGAAACAAAGGCAGAATCATAGAAAAATATCTAGAGCAGCTTCACACTGGAGAAAATGAGTGGACATTGAGCCTTTGTGGAAGTTTCAGGAAAGGTAATTGAAAGCTTGGAAAAGAAGATAAGTTTTAAGAAGGTTTTTAAAGGCAAAAAGATGTGAAGAGGCAGAATTGTTTAGGGCTTGACTTCCAAAAGGCTTTTGACAAAGTTCCACACAAAAGGCTATTGATTAAAATCAAGGCTGACTTAAGCTTACTTAGACTTAACGCTAATAAAATGTTGAACTATATGGTTAAAACAGTAAACTATAAGTCAGAGGGATGGTGATCAGACTTTACAGTCCTCTGTCCAGTTCTGGTTGTCAAGAAATAAGAGAAACAGTCAAGCGCTGGAGGCAGTGCAGAGAAGAGGCACAATGCTGATCCGTAGGGCATGATTTTAACCCCGAAGAATGGGTGGGTTGGGGGCGGGGGTGGGGGGGGGGTGTCAGCAAAAATTTTAAAAGTTTGGAGCGGGGACGAGTCCTGGCTCCAACGCACTGAAAAATTAGTTTCACCCAGGCGCACCTGGGTGCGTGCTTCGGAAACCCGGTAGTCCCGCCGGCAATTAAAACCGGCAGGATGACATTTAAAAGGACAATTAACACCGTTGAAGTACTAAAACCAAATTAAATTTATGGGGATTGAAGCAGAGAAACAATTTTAACTCTGCCTGAACGCATTTCCCGTGACCATGGAAATGGAGGCGAATTGCAGCCGGCAGCCATTTGGACCTTTAAACCAGTGATTGACAAATGGGGATTAGAAGTGAGTTTTTGCAGCAGGGCAATCAGTTCTCTCAGACAAACATTTGGCTGGTAGTTCTTAGTGTTTAGACTCAGGTTTCTTTGTTTACACTCAGGATTCTTCTGTTCAGACATATTTGCCTGCATTTTGGACCCTGTCAAAATGATACCATCAGAATGGGGGGCGAAATGGATGTATTCAGCACTACATCTGAGGAGGAGGCAAATCACCATCCGTGTCAGGCACGGCAGGCAGCTCTGAGAGTTGCAGCTTCACAAGACAGAGGTGCACCACAAGGACCTGCAGAAGAGCAGAAAGGGGAACAAAGGAGGGCCCGATGTCGCAGGAGGCACTACCCGATGAGAGGGTCTACAACCAGAGACTGAGCTTCCTGGACCTCTCTGAGGAGCAGTGCCTACGAAGGCTAAGATTGAGTGGCTAGGTGGTCACAGACATCAGCAGGCTCCTTCATGCAGAGCTGCTCCCGACTGGGCCTGGTGGCCACGCATTGCCCGTCACAGTTAAAGTCACCACTGCCCTCAACTTCTTTGTCTCCGGATCCTTCCAGGGCGCCACCGGTGACATCGCCGGGGTCTCTCAGTCGTCTGCCTATAAGTGTATACGACAAGTGACAGATGACTTGTTTGCCAGGGCATCTGATTACATCAACTTCCCCATTGACGACATCAGCCAGACTGAGAGGGCAGTGGGTTTCCACACTCTGGCTGGCTTCCCATGGGTACAAGGTGCAATTGATTGCACACACGTAGCAATCCGAGGACCTGCACGTGAGCCAGGAATGTTCACCAACAGAAAAGGATATCACTCCATCAATGCACAGCTTGTTTGCGACCACCGGAAGAGGTTTCTGCAGGTGTGTGCCAGATTCCCTGGCAGCTGCCATGATTCCTTCATTCTGCGTGTATCCAACATCCTGGTCCTCTTCCACGCACAAGACAGACTTAAGGGCTAGCTCCTTGGAGGCATGGGATACCTCCTGATGACATCTGTGAGGAACCCCACCAGCGAGGCACAGAAGCATTACGACAGTCACATCACCACCAGGTCTGTCATAGAAATGCTGAAGATGCACTTCAGGTGCCTGGATCGAACTGGGGGAGCCCTGCAGTACTCACTGACAAGAGTGTGTAGAATAATAGTCGTGTGTTGCGTTCTGCACAACATCGCTCAACAGAGAGGGTTACCGGTGGATGAGGTTCCATGCGCTCCAGAAGCAGCTGCACCTGCCATCAACATTGATGAAGAAGCTGAGGAGGAGGAGGATGATGATGGGTGAACCATCGGCAGAGCAGCGTCTCACCTGGCTGCTTGTCATGCCAGGGAGTCGCTCAGATTCTCACAGGGAGGGCTGCAAAGTGACTACAGCCAAGTACTCAGACCACCTGTAAGGACCATCACAACCACAGCCCCCACCCTCCCGCCACCCCAGGTTGCACAAAACAGTCATTCGACACATTGCAAATGCACCCAATGGGTGGCATCAAGTCTCGCCATTCATGAGCAACCATATGTAAGGACGCTTTCACAAAAGGGACTCAAGAATGGGCAAGACATGGCAGTGATGGTGATAATCATAACATTTAATGTGAAGTTAACATAAACCAAATATAAATGAAAAACATGATATTCTGTCAGACACCCTTGTGCATACCCTTGGTGATTACAAAACCGTCGACATTCCCTTCCTAAAGCTTCTACGTGGTGCATCCCCTGTGGCTGCAGCAGAGGTAGTGACAGATTGCTCAGATTCATGCCCGGACTGCTTAGATGATTTTGGCCTACGACCTCTGGTTTTTGGAACCCTGAGGGCCCCTCCAAAGACTGCTCCACCTGCACCTGTGCAGGGACAGACTCGGCTTTCTGGAGAGGAGGAAGCATTGCAGGTACCGCTTGAAAGGGGGGAAATTGGTGAGACGTGGGAGCGCTTTGAGTGGTGTCCCCACTTCCATGTCCCCTTTCGCCATCATCCCTCTCCTGGGCCAGAGCCACCATCATTCCTGCCACTCTGCTGGACAACAGTTTGGGGGACATGTGTGATGCCTTGTAAGGCCAGTGCTTGTGTATCTGTTTGCCTGTCCAGGGCTGCAGAATGTAGTTCGCCCTGAGTCAGCACGGCCATAGCCAGGGCCTGAATGCACTAATTTGTGAGCTATGCTTGAAGCTCAATGGGGGCTGCCACTCTCTCCATCGAAGACATTCCTGCACTTAACCTGCGCCACCAATCCACTAGCGATGGAGTTGGACTCCTTCATCCTCTCTGCTATTGTGGAGAGTGTGCATGGCACGTTTTCCACTCCCTCGCAAAGTTGCTCCTATACCTTTATCATTCTCCTTTTCAAGGATGACCCCCGGGGTTCAGCATCTGTGCCAAGCTGAGCAGAGCTTGGAGAGGAGTGTGCCCACTGACATGGACTCTCCACCGCTGCACCTGTCACCGGTGTCTGTTCTTGCTTACTTGTGTGTGTTGATTCACAAGGTGACAACCCAACTACCTCTCTAATAGGTGACAACCCAACTACCTCACTGAGGCTTGAGTATCTGTGCTGGTGGATGGCTCACTAAGATGTGAAGGTGCGGCCTCAGAGGGAGGGAGCTCCTCTGAGGAACTGCCCTCGACCATGTCTTCAGTCCGTGACGCCCCTGGGAGAGGTGTTGCGATGAGCATACTGAGGTGTGCAACAGATCAATCATTGATAACATCAATTCACGTTGTGTGAGGGACATTAAAGTTCTGTCACCAGACGTTTGCGGGGTGCCAGTCTCGGCATCCCGAACGGCCCGGCACTCCATCGTACGACTTATCTCCAATGTCTCCTCCTCCGCCTCTGTGAGGGCCACTATTTGTGGAGGCCTCCCTCCAGTCCTCGGCCTCTCCCTTGCATTTTGCGCTCTCTTCTCCTACAAGGGGTGAAAGTACAGACATGCGATCGAGTGAGGGTGAAGTGGTCACCCAAAGAATGCATTGCTTTGGGCCAGGATGACAATGAAGCACATGCATCAGAAGGTGACAATCAGACAGTTTGATCACATTGGATCAGGATTGGGGTGAATGGGAGTGGTGGGTGCGCAAAGTCGGGGGGTGAAGAAGTGCACAGAAAGTGAAGGGAACCTGACACTGAGCCTTAAGCGGATGTGAGGAGTGATGTGATGGAGTAGGCTTTGCAGGGCAGTGTGATTGGGGGGGTGGGGTGATGTTCACCACAGAATGCAGGTCAATCAATAGCTGTATTCACTTTTCCTGACCTGGTTAAGTCATTAAATCTCTTTCGCCACTGCAGCCACGACCAGGGCACCGTGCTCCTGCTGCTGACCTGGTCTGCCACCTCCAGCCACGCCTTCTTTGTGTCAGAGCCAGGTTTCTTACTCCTGTCTGGTGGATAAAGCACCTCTCTCCTGCCTTTCACTGCGCCCAGCAATGTCTCCAGGTCGGTGTTGGAGAACCTAGGTGCTGTTTGGCTCTGGAACGTTGCATTGTCATTGTAGCTCCCTTTCTCCTTCAAAATGCATTGTTGGAGTGGCCCTTTAATAGTGGGCTTTAAATGCGTCATGCACGTGTGCAGTCCACCCACTGCACAGCTTGAGGATACGAAACCCGGAAGTTGAGTTAAGTGGATTCAATTGCGTCATAATCGCTCGGGAAACCGCACGATTTCCCACCCGATTATTGACCCCTCCCATCCCGCTGAGATCCCGCCTCCTAGTTTAAATTTAGGCCCTAGCATCAGAGGTCTGTGTCATAAGGAAAGACTGGAGAAACTTGGACTTTTCAGCCTAGAAAGGAGGCATCTGAGAGATTGTATATAGGTATATAAGATTGTTAAGAGTATAGGAAAGGTTAACCTGGAAAATTGCTTTAACTGCGGGAGTAGAGTTGGGGACACGGACATAGGCTCAAACTAGTAAAAGATAAATTGGGGATTGATACGACGAAATTCTTCTTCACATAGAGACTGATCAATGGGAGGAATAGACTTCATGATAGATTAGTGGAGGCAAAAACTCTGGAATTACTTAAGCAACAATTAGATACTACAATGGGAACACAAGGATCTTTGGAAGGATGAATTAAGATGGGTCAAATAGCCTTCCTCATCCATAATTTTCTTGGGAAAGTTCTAGAGAGTAGGACCAAGATGGCTGAAGGTTCTGCCAATTAAGGTTGAGTGGAGGGGGGGCTGACACACAAAAGGACAGTCAGAGGATTGGAGGGCATAGGAGATGATGTAATGCTGGAGAAGTTTGCAAAGATATGGTGAGATGTGATAGTGGATGGATTTGTAGATAAGGATGAGGATTTAAAATTTAATCTATTGGGATCAGGAGCCAGCGTAAGTCAGTGAAGATGGGGTGTTGGGTAAACGGGGCTTCATGTAGGATAGGATGTGGGTGGTGGAGTTTTGATGATTTGAGTTTATGGAGGGTGGAGGTCAGGAAAGAAAACATTGAAGAAATCAAGTTTAAAGGGGATGAAGGAGCAGAGAGAGGTTTTGGCAGCAGTGGGGGTGCAGACGTAGAAGTAAGGGGTCTTGAAGCTCGGTTCTGTGAAAACAGAACACTGAAGCCGGGTACAGTCTGCTTCAGTGTTAGTGGGCAGTCAGGGAGGGAGAGAAACTCGGCAGCAAGGGTGCAAAGAATTTGGGCAAAGACAATGGATTCAGTCTTCCTAATGTTCAATTGGAGGAAATTCTGGCTCATTTCATGATTTAATATCAGAAAGGCACTCTGACACCATAGAAGTAGTCTTGGGGTCAAAAGATGTTGTGGAGAGCTAAAGCTGTGTGTCATTAACATACATATGAATATTGACCCTGTGCCAATGACTGAGGGGTGGCAGGTAGATGAAAAGCTTGGGCCAAGGATGGATCCCTTGGGAACTCTGACCATTGGGGGAAGGGGTGGGGGGGTGGAGAACAGCAGGAGCAGATATCATTGCTGGAGATGTACCAACTGCATTGGGACACATAAGGATAAGAGCCAATAGAGGGCAGTGCCACAGTGGAAGAGGATGTGTGATTGACCATGCCATAGAGAGATTGAGGAGGATCAGAAAGGATAATGTGCTACGATGGAAGTCATAGAGGATATTGATGATGAATTTAACCAAAGTGATGTGGTGAGTGAGGGGCTAGTAGGTAATCAGGGATGGGGAGGTGGCAGCTGAGGTAGTTGCATGAATGGTCTCAATCTTTGCAATGAGGAAATTCATGAACTCCTTGCACTGGGTATTAGAGGTGAGGTTGGAAAGGAGTTTGAGGAGATGGTTTGTCAGAGAAAAGGAGTCATGGATTATCCTTTCTCTCCAGGATGATCCTGGATTAGTAGGACGATTTGGCTGTGGGAGGGAGGCACAGTAATGTTTGGTCCACATTTGGTAGTGATTGACAGGACCAGTTGTGTGCCAAGTCTAGTCAAGTCTGCGTCTCTCAGACTTTAGAGTGTGAAGGTGGGAGCTATAACTGGGGGGAAAAGATGGGCGCAGGAGCCGGTGACAAATGAGGGAACTATTTAATAGGTCAACGTGGGCAACAATGTCATGTTGGACGGAAGGGGAGTGGGGAGTCCACAGAACTTAAAAAAATATAGGGTGAACATTCAGCTCTGTGCTCACTTTTTGTGGTTGGAGTTCGTAGCTTCGAGTGAAGCAGTGCCTTCAAGCCCCACCACGGTAAGGAAGGAGCATAGCACGTTGTAACATTATTAATGAGTGGTATTTAACATTAGCCCAGGGTTCTTGGCGTGTAAATAAAAATACAATGTTGTTGCAGACTTTTTATACAATGCGGAATGCTACAAACCACTAACAATAATTGAATTACTGAAATTATCCCATGGTAAGGTGGGGCCCACCGCAAGTGAAATTATATCAACATTATGGCAACAATGAAAAGCAGAAATAGATCAACGCAACATACTCATTTTCCGTTGAGGTTTATTGCAACTTAAAGTACCATCATTGATAAATAACGATGGGCGATAAATGTTCGAAATAATCTGCCAACCATGGTAAGAGCGGTCAAAACATTGGGCTATAAAATACTATTTAGATGCCATGATGAGAGAGTTAACGGATGAGTTTCGATGTTCTGATTTTTTTTTTCTTTGGTACCGCGAGAATAATTGCTTTCGCCCGGGGAGCAAGAACATTACCTTTTTAAACAGTGCCGCTTTTAATAGAGAAGGGGGAAGGCAATGATTTCTCTCCACCTTCTGGCGGCGGGAGGAAGTCGGTAGAATTCAGGGTGGTGTTTGGGCACGGAATACTGGATCTTAAAAAAAAAACTCCCAGAAAGAAAAATATTCCACGGAGCAAATGTAGAGGCGACAAAAAAAAAGCAGCGAGATGGGGGTGTAATTAACTGTACGAAGAAAGAGTGAGTGTGTGAGAGAGAGAGAGAGAGAGAGCTGCTCCCTCAGTGAGCTCCGTCACTTTGTTACAATGAGTTGGAACCCGAGCTGAGTGAAGCGGCGCGCGCGCCACCGCCGCCAGTGCAAGCGGCGAACAAAAGCAGCTGGAAGGGTTTGTTGTTATTATTATTTATTGAAAATGATGCTCCTCTTTCCTATCAAGAAGATTCGGAAACATTTCAAGGTGCTGGTTTTTGTGGTGATTTTGGGGCTGGGAGTTTGGGCAGCTTACCTGGAGTTCGTAGCTTCGAGCGAGTGGAGGAGGAGCGGCGCCTTCAAGCCCCATCGCGGTAAGGAATTAGCATAACAATTTATAATTATTATTAACGAGTCGTGTTTCACAGTAGCCCGGGATTCTTGGGTGTGTGTGTATTTTTTTTAAAAGTCTTGTTGCAGTAACTGTCTTGCTGTTGATTATTCCCTGTGGAAAAATAACGTCTTCAAGTAGTCCCGTACTTGCTATTTTAATTACTTTTTGAAACAGTTTGTCTCTTTTGGCAAGGTGGATTTCACTAAAAGGATCCCGGCTGGTTCTAATCGCAGTTAGTTTTGAGTGCTCATATTACTGCTCGATTCTCGTGTTACATACAATGGGACAATGCAGACAACGCATCGTCTTAGCTGTGTTCCGACTCCCAGCCCAGCCCAGCCCTGCCCTCGGGATTCTCCCCCACACCCTTCCTTCAGGTGAACGTGTTTTTTGTTTAAAAAAGAGTTTTCAGTCAGATTAATCGTTCAGTAGAATGACTTGTGTATTTTGACCAGTGCAAAAAAATCCCACAAGTTTGAGGGCAATACATGAAAAACAAAGAGAGGTTGATTTTTTTTTCTTTGGTTGTTTAAACATTTTTTTGTGTTGAAAGTGAAAACACTTAGTTTTATGCTAGTCTTTCAACTGGAAGCACTTTCTGTTTTATTGTAGGAAGAAAACAATTGTAGTTCCCCCCGCCCCCTTTCGCGGAAGAGGCGTATGACACACAAGACCTTAAGCCAGTCTATTAATTTAACCGTGTGCTGATGTGATTTAAAAGTAGGAATGGAAAGGACTTTTAATTGTAACAGTGAGGCTATACTGCAGTCTCGTGCATATTATACTTTAGAGACTAACCAACTTGTCTCCCAAGCTTCAGGAGAAGCGATGTAACCTGCATAACTTTTAACGTGGATGTGTAACTATTTTTATACCTTTTGGATACTCTTATATCCATAATTTTATATCAGTTGAATGACTGTAACACGTCTAACCAAAAGACTTACTATCTTTTTAGTTGTGTTGCCTAGATCATTTTTTGAAGTGTGCGAGGCAATTGAGTGGCTGTAGAGGGAGAACTTTCAGGTTTTGAAAAGAAGCGACGACCAGTTAAAAATAAACGGAATTGGGACAGGGTACAGTAAGGAAGAGGCATGTATTTATCAAAAACAAAAAATGCCAGAAACAAATAGCAGGTCAGCCATCTGTGGAGAGAACAGACTGGTTAACGTTTCGAGTTCTGACCCTTATGCCAGGCTGTTTGGTCCCTTAGTAAGTAAAACATTGGACTCTAGATTGTGACATTTTTAATAATGGAAGTATTTTCAGTTTGTGTAAATGATAAGCAATCGTTAGACAGACATATACAAGAGGCAGCCCAATTTCTGAACACCAGTATTATGATTATATAGGTTTTGAAGTATTTTTCTCAGCCGAAGGTTAAACGTAACTTTGGCTCATTTGTGTTAAGTAAAGTATTAGCCAGTATTGAGCTGCTAAGTATAACTCACAGGAAAGTGACACTATTGTTGCCATGTAATGAAGGATACATAAATATTATGCCTGTTTCCAGGTCTGCATATCTGTTTCTTTCCCTCCCTCCCTCTCTTTTCCCCCCCCCCCCCCCCCCCCCAAAAAAAAAAGTTTTAATATCTGGCATGAATGTCAGTTGTATTAATGTCCTATTTTAAAGTTACTATCATATATTCTGTTCCCTTATGTGTACAGTCTTGGATGCTTGGAAACATCACACATTATTTCTCGGTATAATGATCTTGTGATTTATGTTGAACATTCTGAACCTCCAATTCTTTCTTTGCGGAGGTAATGCCACCAAAACTAATATGCACCATCCTGTCTTTCTGTTCTGGTTTATAGTTTAAAAACATTCCAGTGGTGAAACTTCCTAACCCATTTCCATCTGAGATTCAAGTATTTGCCCACTGATTAATATTGGGACTTCGGTGGCAACCATTGCTTGGAAATATCTTGCGTAAATATTAAATCTGCAACTCTCTTAACCTTCCTTCTGCCAGTTCAACAGTTGGTTTACCAATAACGTGAATGCTCTAAGTACACTGTCAAGCTAGCTGAGCACTTGGCAATCGCTGCTATTGTGGCTGTTAGAAGTAAAAATCAGTTTGCTTCATCCGTTATTCAAGTTGATAACTTTCACTGCCTTTGTTACCGTTGATCTTCTGGTAGTCTCACTGATGTGGTCTACAAGCTGGCACTGGGCTCTGGACAGCTGCAGCATAGTAAAGAGCACGTCTCCTGCCTTTCTATTTCCTTACAATCAGCTCCAAGCTCTAATGCATTTCCCACCCCCTAAGACTGCTGGACCATGCCCTGCATGGTATGCTGACATTTTGCTTCAGCCTGGCCTCAAGGGCAGAGGAATGTGCTCTGCAGTCAGATGATTTACTGATGTATCCAGGTTAAGGAATGTCACTTCTCCCATACAAACAGTCAGGATTCAGACTCTACTGTTAAGCTATATTGATGCTACCATATCTTGCCTGTTGTGGTTATAGCCGTAGGCCTTTAATATTGTTACTTTATTTGTCACGTATTAAGGAATTGAGAAATATTGGCTTTTTCTAGGTGACTTTTTAACAAAAAAAGTACAGTTGCAAGGATTTGGTGCTGTATTTCTCCCCTCAACAAATTGCACTGAAGTACAGTAGATAAATATTTCCCATTGTTTAGTGATTGCTCTAGCAGTTCTAATTCAGTAACAAGGGGTAAATATTATATTTCTAGCTTCTGCATATTGGGGATAATCAGTTTCACAGTCAGCAGAAATAATATGTGAATCTTGTAGTGATATTCTGGGGATACTTCTGGTTTGACACAGCATTTTGAGACACAACCTTTTGTGTTCTAGGATAAATGCAGAAGTCTGGATTAATCAGTAGTAGATCTTGTAGTGCTGCTCCAGTCATAAACCTGGGGATTATTGATAGCTTAACATATATCTTCAGAGCAAATGTACTTTGGCATTAAGTAGATGATCCAGCTCTACATCACCACCACTCTCCATCACTCCACTGCCTCTGTGTTGTCAGCCTGCTTGTCTGACATCCAGTCCTGGATGAGCTGCAATTATACATTGGGAAGACCAAAGCAATTATCTTCAGCCTTGCCACAAACTCCATTCCCTCACCACCAATTCTACTCCCTTCCTTGGCCATTGTTTCAGCCTGAGACAGACTGTTTGTTTGCAACTTCAGCATCTTATTTGACACTGAGCTGAGCTTCTGACCACATATCCTCTCCATCACAAAGACTGCCTACTTCCACCTCTGCCCTGCCTCACCCCATCTGCTGAAACCCTCATCCATGCTTTTGTTACCTCTAGATTCAATGCTCTCTTGGTTGGCCTCCCATTTTCCATCATCCATAAACTTGAGCCCATACATAACTCTGCTGCTCATAATCTAACTTGCTGCAAGTCCCGTTCATCCATCACCCCTGTGTTCGCTGAGTTTCACTGGCTCCCACTCCAGCAATGCCTCAAATTTAAAATTGTCATCTTAGTGTTCAAATCCCTCCATGGCCTCGCCCCTCCTTATCTCTGTAACCTCCTCCAGCCCTCCAAGAACGCTGCATTCCTCCAACTCTGGCCTCTTATGCAACCCCACTCTCTTCGCCCTACCATTGACAGCTGTGCCTTAAGCTGTCTTGGTTCTAAGCTCTGGAATTCCCTCCCTAAACCTTTTTAAGACCCTTCATAAAAAACCCCTTTGACCAAGCTGTTAGTCACTCCTTTTGTTCACTCTACATCTTGTATAAGAATGTGTTGGGTGACTTTTTTTTCCTCTCTCACACGCTGATACTTTTACATACTGCTGTGATATTGTTCTTTCTCACCTACGTTGCATGTGGCACTTCTCCAAAATAGCTATTAAGAACTCAACATGTGGAGAATTGTGGACAGGAACACATGTTCTACTGATACACTGTGCTTTTAGCATTTTTTTTTATCTTGCACTTTTCTCCCATTAGTGTCTGAAGTATGAATCTGTGGATAGCAGCTGGCCTCCCATACCTTACCTGTTATCTATGAATTGTAAACAATTTTACAACACCAAGTTATAGTCCAACAAATTTATTTTAAATTCCACAAGCTTTCGGAGGCTTCCTCCTTCGTCACCGTTCACCTGACGAAGGAGGAAGCCTCCGAAAGCTTGTGGAATTTAAAATAAATTTGTTGGACTATAACTTGGTGTTGTAAAATTGTTTACAATTGTCAACCCCAGTCCATCACCGGCATCTCCACATCATCGTTATCTATGAACCAAGACCAGAAGTAATGGTATGTTTTTTTAAACCTTTGGGGAGCAGCACAACTGAGACTAATCCTGCTCTTGCCTCCTTTGATCTGTTGGACTCTCATTTTTCTCTCTTCTTTCCTTCCCACCCCAACAGGGACGACTTGTGCACTGCCCTCTGGGGGGGGGGTATAATGCTTCCAATTGCTACTCTAATGAGAAGAGCTCAGCACAAAGCAGGGCTCAAACGTAGGAACTTCTTGGTAAATATTCAGGCATACAGACCTTTATAGCTATCGGGAGAACTTGAGTTAGTAATTCTTAGCCTTTGTATTGTGGCAAAATTGTGACCATGACACAACTTTTGTATGGTTTAGTTCATTTCTAAGCAGTAGGCACCTGCTTCCTGGTTACCTTGTTATCCTATAATATATGCTGTTCTGTAATCATTAAAAACTGTCTTAAAATGTATTGCATTATTTATCAGGATAAGGGCAATTTATTTGTAAGCTAACTAATATTGATCTATTGTGTGAGATCTATTGAAGTATATAATCCCTCAGGATGCAAAAAATACTTGTGAATAATTACTGATAAATTCCTTCTTATACTTTAAGCTTTGCTTTGAAAAACTGTTCTGGGAATTGTTGCTTTCACCTAAAACAAGTGCTGAGAGGTAGCTGTGATTTCTAAATTAAACCCAAGATCCTTGACTCCAAATGTTTTGTTTTACTGTTGACTCCAAAAAGCAGAGCTAATGTCTTTGCAGATGATTCCATACTTAATCTTACAAATGCAATATAAAGCGTGCTGAGTCTTCGATTACTCATACCTTAAACAGAATGAGATTTTCCTTCTTTCACGGGCCATAAAATTGAGAGCTTGGTCAGTGGTCAGGCCCGCAGTATTTTTGTGGGGCGAGGAGGCTAGCTCCACAGAAATTAAATTACATTTTTAAAAAATTCTTCACTTTTTGAAGAGGGGACTGCTGGTTAGACTACTTAAAAACCCTGAACAACTGGGCAGAGCATGCGCGGTGCAAGCTCCATCTATTTGCTGACCAATTTTGTTCGGGATCCTACAACAAGTGTTAGGATCCCAAGTTGCATAATGCCTGTTTCAGGCAGGCACCCTGAACACCTAGAAGCCACAGTCTTCCAATTTGGCAGCCAGCGCATTTCTGGGGAAGATTGGGCATGGGAGATTGCGACCCGAAATTGGTCTCACCAGCCTTCATTTTACACCCAAAAAAATAGGAAAAAAATCATGTTCAATTTCTCCCCCAAAGTCTTTTCAATGTGATGCATACGGCATAAAAATATCCACTATCTGTGAAGTTAAAACATAATCCCTGCTGAAATCACTTGGATGTGTTTTTTGGGAAAGGGCAGGCCTGAGCTTGACTTCAGTGATCTCCATGCTTTTAATAGCTAGTCAGCTCTCACTGTTTAGGTTCATCCATGAAGAAAGGTCATTTGGCAAAGGCACCTCTGTTATCTGGATACCCAACAGGGATGATCATTAGAAATCATAGCTATTCTGTTTTCCCTTTTTGGGGCAGGGAGATTCCTAAATTTAGTTTTTAAAGTGTTCTCTAAACAGTTAAGAAGGTTGCCACCAACAACAGACTCACTGGTGTAAATTGGGAATTTGTGTAAAACTGCAGTAAGCTTCATGATTAAAGTACATACATATTTGGTGATATGTTGGTTAGGAACCTATGGAAATTTACTTCACTCGTTTCATTTCAGTAAACGACCTGGAGCTATCCAACATGGTTTCATTGTACCAGAAGTCAGTGCTCTTGCACAAACTTTTGGCTACCTGAGATCAATTTAACATGTGTAGTATTGGGTGTTCTCTCATCGATCTGTTGTTCCTACAATGATGACCTACTGCTGTTAAAAACAAATGCCTTTTGTTGGGGTACCCAGCAGGATAGCAGCTTCCATGTCAGGAGATGTACAGACAATATAAAATCAAGAGGCTTGTCATAAGATAATGCCAATATTTCACCACCTTTAGGATCTCTGTACTCCAGAAATCATAGATTAAAAATGAGCAATAATACACTCAGTCTGCATGAGTTACGATTTTTAAAAACTAGAATTGAATAATGTGTCCAGTGTTTAAAGTATGCTCTTTGAGGCAAGTTCCCACTTTTAAATTTTTTAATAAATTTGTTGAGCAAGATAGAAACATCTCATGGGTTGAAAGCCAAATACAATGGGGTATGTTTTTGCTTTGGGCGCAATTGGGGAAATTGTGCTCAAAATTGTGCTGATTAGGTTACAGTTCAAGTTTCCACTAAAATGCATTTGCATAATCACAAACGTAAAACCTTCCATGATCTAGCACAATCGGGTAGCGTAATAGAAAGTAATTTTTTTCTTTGCATTAAAAAAAATTGACGTATTTGAGTGGTAACCTGGTGCCGTTTTATTAATACAGCTGAACATGGCTTTGTCACAAAAAATAAGCATTTTTAATGATTGTCTAGACTTCCACCTGTGAATAACCTGATTTTAAATCACTGAAATTAACTTTTTTTTAAAAAAAACTATACTGAACCATTTACTAGTTTCATTGGTGTACACTGGTCAGTTTCTTAGTAAAATCAATATTTTTTGATATCTAAATATTTTTAAAATGTGCCTAATAGTGCCTGTGCGCCTAAGAAAACGAGTGCAATTTGACGAGCCTTCCCTAACCAGCTCAATCAGCGGAAACTCTCAATTTTGACCAGGAGGTATGGCCGGTTTTGTCGGTGGGGCCTGATCCGGGCAGATTGAATCTCAAACCAGCTCAAAAGATCGTGGCAAACCCTTAAGTTAGTGATTTTGGGTGTAACTCACTTGTGTTTAGAAGTCCATAATCTTTTGCGCTGCTTTAGCCGGTTCTGCCCGGATTGCGCTGATATTGCTGGCGTGAACGAGTGGAAACTCTACCCCAAAATGTTTTCCCTCAAGATTATTGTAATGTACAAGAACACTCAATTTTATGACCCTTGAGAGAAAGAAAATCTTATCCTGGTTTCAAACCATTTAATTGAAGACTCAGCACTTGCTTTATATTGGGTTTGTAAGGTTAAGCTCAAAACCACATTCCTCTGCTTGTATGTGAGACGGATGATATAATGGATCACGTCTTGGCACATTGTCTTCTGAATGCTCAGCTATCCAAACTTGCTGCAAACTTTTTTAAAATAAACTTGAAAATTTCAACTTGTAATAACTAAATGTTTGTGTATTTTTCTTTCCCTCAAGGGGGAGTTGGTCATATTCTTGAGTTTTTACACTAGATAGTTCTTCAGGTTCACAGTATCTGGGCTATACCTAAGTGGACCTTGTGTACCCTTTTCAGCGCAATATCTAGATGAACAACAGCGAGACCCATAGATTGCTTAATCTGCACACCAGTTATTGGACTTATCTTCTCTTTGAATAGCAGACTGGATATACAGAACTAGCTGCGCCTCTAGCCAAGCTGTTCCAGTACAGCTGCAATACTGGCATCTACCCGACAATGTGGAAAATTGCTCAGGTATGTCCTGTCCACAAAAAGCAGGACAAATCCAATCCGGCCAATTACCGCCTCATCAGTCTACTCTCAATCATCAGCAAAGTGATGGAAGGTGTCGTCGACAGTGCTATCAAACGGCACTTACGCACCAATAACCTGTTCACCGATGCTCAGTTTGGGTTCCGCCAGGACCACTCGGCTCCAGACCTCATTACAGCCTTGGTCCAAACATGGACAAAAGAGCTGAATTCCAAAGGTGAGGTGAGAGTGACTGCCCTTGACATCAAAGCAACATTTGACCGAATGTGGCACCAAGGAGCCCGAGTAAAATTGAAGTCAATGGGAGTCAGGGGGAAAACTCTCCAGTGGCTGGAGTCATAGCGAGCACAAAGGAAGATGGTAGTGGTTGTTGGAGGCCAATCATCTCAGCCCCAGGGCATTGCTGCAGGAGTTCCTCAAGGCAGTGTCCTAGGCCCAACCATCTGCAGCTGCTTCATCAATGACCTTCCCTCCATCACAAGGTCAGAAATGGGGATGTTCGCTGATGATTGCACAGTGTTCAGTTCCATTCGCAACCCCTCAAATAATGAAGCAGTCCGAGCCCACATGCAGCAAGACCTGGACAACATCCAGACTTGGGCTGATAAGTGACAAGTAACATTCGCGCTAGACAAGTGCCAAGCAATGACCATCTCCAACAAGAGAGAGTCTAACCACATCCCCTTGACATTCAACGGCATTACCATCGCCGAATCCCCCACCATCAACATCCTGAGGGTCACCATTGACCAGAAACTTAACTGGACCAGCCAAGAGCAGGTGAGAGGCTGGGTATTCTGCGGCGAGTGACTGACCTCCTGACTTCCCAAAGCCTTTCCACCATCTACAAGGCACAAGTCAGGAGTGTGATGGAATACTCCCCACTTGCCTGGATGAGTGCAGCTCCAACAACACTCAAGAAGCCCAACACCATCCAGGACAAAGCAGCCCGCTTGATTGGCACCCCATCCACCACCCTAAACATTCACTCCCTTCACCACGGGTGCACCGTGGCTGCAGTGTGTACCATCCACAGGATGCACTGCAGCAACTCGCCAAGGCTTCTTCGACAGCACCTCCCAAACCCGCGACCTGTACCACCTAGAAGGACAAGAGCAGCAGGTACATGGGAACAACACCACCTGCACGTTCCCCTCCAAGTCACACACCATCCCGACTTGGAAATTTATCGCCGTTCCTTCATCGTCGCTGGGTCAAAATCCTGGAACTCTCTTCCTAACAGCACAGTGGGAGAACCTTCACCATACGGACTGCAGCGGTTCAAGAAGGTGGCTCACCACCACCTTCTCAAGAGCAATTAGGGATGGGCAATAAATGCCGGCCTCGCCAGCGACGCCCAAATCCCATGAACGAATTTTAAAAAAAACACACTATTAAGCCGAGACTCCGACTCCAAACTAACAGATGGTTTTATTTTAAATAAGACCGGTAAATGAACAGTATACAGTACAACAAAACAGTGAATCGTCCACTTCGCTGTTCTCCTTGATACATAAAGTAATAAATGTTACTCACTTTCTCTATACATAAACTTTAAAACAGAAGCTCACATTCTATGCTATTGAACAAGCTGCATTTTCAACACTTGGCTTCCCTTCTAGCTGGCACAAGTTTAAAACCACTATTTCTACTGGCTGGAAAGCTGAAACTGATTGAACCTCACGGCCACTGTATTTCTGTGGGAAACCTATCAAAACTCCATTTGAAATTATCCTGAAACAAAAAGCTGCGTTTGTCTTATTAAGCAAATGAGTAATCTTTTTATTGACACGGAACTTTACCATGCATTGTAAATTTTGCAGCCTTTTCACTCATTTAGCACCTTAGGCTCCTATTGTGTTTTCCCTAAAAAAAAAATTTGCACTTTGTGAAGCCCACTACAGCAAGCCAGTCTGTACTCTGAGCTCAGGGCATATCTTTTGAGAAATACTCCTTATGATCTGTTTTTAACCCACACCAACACACTATTACCACTAATAATTTGTGTGTGTTTTTTTCAGTTCTATTGATCTTTTCAAATTCATAAATGTGCTGAACCCTTTAAAGATCTCGTTCCATGGACAAATTTAATGTTGCGGCTGACCAGAGAAATACAATTCTACTTGCAAGCAAAGCTAACTCTAACTAACTATAACCTTCAAATGACTTGGAACAGTATTTGCTTCTTGATGCCGTCTTTTCTCATTGTACTATTTTAAAAAAGATGCAAGTTCTAAACTTTTCCAGACAATTAGTTCTACTGTATATGCATCCAGGCCAAAGATCTATTCAGTTTTGTTGTGCACTGTGCAAGTGACATTTGGTACCAGTTGCCTTGGCATCAATCCAACATTATCATAGCCAATAGGTGGTGATTAGCTCTTCTGTAGTCAAAGTTCCTGCAGCCATTGCTACTTTAAAACAACTGCCAATTATCAGTTGTTGTTGAACTACATACAGGGAGGAGGTGAGACTGATCTTTTTAGATGTATCTGACTATGTTTTAAAAAGTCAGTATAAAATAGTGTTTTTTGTTCTATAGCTGCTAGCTTGCTGACTTTTAGTTTAGAAAGTATTGTAGAAAATCAGGGAACTTGATTGAACCTTCAGGAATTTCAAATGTTAAAAGTGTCTGAGATGAAGGTGTGTACACTTGCCACATGTGCCCTTCAGCCAGTTATTTGCAGATCTCCCATTCTCTCTGGCTACATGTCCCATTGTAGCTGCCCCACGTTTTACTGTGTAGAATACCTGCTGAATGTCAGTTCTGTTGACCAGAGTTATGAATGTTTGTAGGTTGGAATCTGATTCCAGTTGAATACATTTCAACCTGTTGCTGTTAAATGAGTGTAAGGAATCTTACAACACCAGGTTATAGTCCAACAGTTTATTTAAAAATCACAAGCTTTCGGAGGCTTTCTCCTTCGTCACCTGACGAAGGAGAAAGCCTCCGAAAGCTTGTGATTTTCAAATAAAACTGTTGGACTATAACCTGGTGTTGTAAGATTCCTTACATTTGTACACCCCAGTCCATCACCGGCATCTCCACATCACTGTTAAATGAGGACACCTGTGTAAAATGGTTCATAACAAAACAATTGGTTAAGGAAAGCTGTTGGCTTTGTAAGAGTGTTTTTTTATTGAACTATATATATATTTATGATTAAGACTCGAATGTCAAGGGGGAAATGAGTATTTTATACTTGTGGGGAAAACAGGCACTATTTCCACGGACATTGTGACAATAAATCTAGATATAGCTTTAGTTCAGACGACCATAGATATTCTCTCAGAGAGAGCACACACCTGATACCTCGCCCAATTGACTGTTCAAGTGTAAACTTAAGCTGATGGCTATTGAACTGCTGGGGGGTGAGCTTGTGGGTTCAAGCTCCACTTCAGCACATTATTTTGGATGCCATTCCAAAGAAGCACTAAGTGCTGTGTGTTGGCGATGCCATTTTTCATATGAAATGCTAAATTGAAGCCTTGTTTTTAATGATTTACATGGACTTTAAAGATTGCAGGTCACTATTTTATTTGAAAAAAGAGCAGCGAGTTTTTGTGCACTGACTAACATTTCTCCCGCAATCAGCACCACTATAAACAGATTAATTGATCTTCAACTCATTGCCGTTTGTGGGTTCATGCTGTTGTTTGCCTAGATAAGTCACTGCAGCTCATTGAGTTGTGAAAGGCACTACATAAATTACTTCTAGATACCATCAATCTTTTTAACAACACTCCCACATCTTTAGATGAAGTTTTAAGTATGTGATGCCATTGTACAGAAAATAGCTATGCAACCATTACTTAGTGGTAACATTGAATGATTAACTTTTATCACTAAGGATTTGAGACTGGTACAGTATTTTGTGCACTTATTTTCCTGCTTAAAATATTTTGGTGAGTCTTGTCTTCATTAACTTGAGGGATGATAGCATTGGGATATAAAATGCCCAGATTTAGCACCAAATACTCAAGGCTGGATAAAATAGGGTTATATATATATATATATATATATATTAAAGTAAAACTTCCTCTGCTCTGCCCCAATAATGTGTATTAGCATCAGCTTCGGAAGAGTGTGCCTACTTGTGTGAATTTTCCTGCATCAGCATTCTTTATGGCCTCTCAGATTAGGATTGCAAATTAATGCTGAATCAGGGGCAGCTTTGTGCTGTGGACCCATACCCACTGGAGTCTGGATCAACCAATCCAAATTTATCTTGCACAAATCCATTAAAGCTAACAGGAGACTTTTAGTAGCCTTGGCTGGATAAGAACTTGCTTTCCAGAGGTGACAGTATCTAACCCATTACATAAATCCAATTCACTGTATTTTTTTTTAAAAGTCATTTTGCTGAATTTATTTGAGCACATAGACAAATATTTTAGATATTGTGATCCAAGGATAACTTAGTATTTCAAGGCACCTTCGAGTCTTTTTTTCATGTTACTTCTTGCCAGCAACACCAACATTAACTTTATAGCTAAATTTTCTTCCTTTCTTCTTGCGTTCATTGTGCTGTTTCCTTTCCAACAGACCATGTCTTACAAGCCTGTGTTTTAGGTTCACTCTCAGTGTAATCTTAAATCACAGACCATGCCATATCTTGTTTTGCCACCGCCAAATTGTGTCTCGAAGCCAAAAACGGACACTGTGTCTGATGTTGATTTGTACACTTTTGCCAAGTTTTCCTTGATTTCAGTTTTAGGAACAGTTGCTTTACCAAGGTAGAGGACATCAACAACCATTTGCTTGCACTGAAGCAAGCTGTTTGCCAACAATGGCTGGTCCTGATAGTCACAGTGCCTTTCAACTTTGCTACCGTCTCAGACCTTTGTAACTTTTAATATTTTTTCCCTCTTCAAAATAAATGCAGTGGTACATTCTCTGGTCAAATTTCAGCAGTCAGATAAATTTATAAAGAAAGCTGCATGGAAACAATGTTTAAAATTACTCAACAGCCCTTTCTTGCAGTTACAATTTCAAGGTATGGGGTATTGGCTCAGTGGTAGGAAGCAAAGGGTAATGGTCGAAGGGTGTTTTTGTGACTAGAAGGCTATTTCCAGTAGGGTTCCACAAGGCTCAATACTAGGTCCCTTGCTTTTTGTGATATACATTAATGATATTCAGACCTAAATGTAAGGGGTATGATTAAGAAGATTACAGATGATACAAAAATTGGCCATGTAGTTGATAGTGAGGAGGAAAGCTGTAGACTGCAGGAAGATATCAATGAACTGGTCAGGTGGGTAGAAAAGTGGCAAGAAGAATGCACTCTGGAGACGTGTGAGGTAATGCATTTGGTGAGGGCAAACAAGGCAAGGGAATACACAATAAATGGTAGGATACTGAGAGGTGTAGATGGACCTTGGAGTGCATGACCCCAGATTCCTGAAGGTAGCAGGACAGGTAGATAAGGTGGTTTTAAAAAGTCATACGGGATATTTTCCTTTATTAGCCAAGGCATAGAATATAAGAGCAGGGAGGTTATGCTAGAACTGTATAAAACTATGTTTAGGCCACAGCTTCAGTACTGCGTACAGTTCTGGTCACCACTTTACAGAAAAGATGTGATTGTACAGAGGAGATTTACGAGGATGTTGCCAGGACTTGGGAATTTTAGCTATGAGGAAGATTGGATAGGCTGGGGTTGTTTTCATTGGAACAGAGCAGCTGAGGGGTGATTTAATTGAGGGGCCTAGATAGAGTGGATAGGAAGGATCTATATCCCTTAGCAGAGAAGTCAATAACCAGCAGGCATAGATTTAAAGTAATTGGTAGAAGGATTAGAGGGGAGCTGAGGAGAATTTTTTTTCATCCAGAGGGTGTTGGGGGCCTGGAACTCATTGCCTGAATGGATGCTAGAGGCAGAAACCCTCAACTCCATTTAAAAAGTACTTGGATGTGCACTTGAAGTGCCGTAACCTACAGGGCTATGGACCAAATGCTGGAAAGTGGGATTAAGCTGGATAGCTCTTTTTCGGCCGCCTTGGACACGATGGGCCGAATAGCGGCCTCCTGTGCCGTAACTTTCTATGATATGGCAACCGTGCAATCGGTTTTTGGAATGTAATAGCTGGGATCCTAGCAGTAGAGATTCTTGCTGTGCCATGTGTTTGTGCTAATCTGCCCATGAAGTGCAGTTGCTTCTAAATCCACAACTGGCTGTAATTTAATTACTCTCTTTCTATTTACTGTAATAGTGCTTACTTAGTACTGTACAGTATCATAGCACTTTTGCTGGAAATGGATCTGGATTGTTACTACTGGAAATGGATCTGGATTGTTACTACTGGAAATGGATCTGGATTGTTACTACATGGAGCCTATGGGACACATATGGATAACTTTGCCCACAGTGCAGCACACCCAGGCAGTTACAGATATTCTTTTATGGTCCCATTGTTTGCACTTTAAATCCAATGGGAATTGTAGCCAAATAAAAACATGAGCTTTGAATATTTTCCATAGCTGCTTCTACATTCCTACAAAGCACATATTGTCCAGCTATTCATCTGCTCCCATTGTTACCTAATTTGCATTTTGCTCTTGCAGAAGATCAACTTTAGACCAATAAAAAAATCCTATAAACCATGTTCAAGATTGTGGTGTGGCCAGATTGGAGAGTGGACATAAAATAAATAAAGCCTGAAGTTAAGCTGCTACAGCATCCTTAGACCAAAGTTATATTGCACATTAATCTGAATCTGAACCTGACTAGCACTGAGACACTGCAACAATAAAACTGTGTTTGTGATTTTGACGTGTAGAGTTTCACTCCCTTGGCAAATAATCTTTTAATGTTAGGAGAAAGCAGTGGGCACACTCACTTTTTCCTAACATAAAAACATTCCATTTGAAGTATTGAAAGTTTCCAGGGGATCCAACAATTTCATATCGGACTGGAGTTATGCTAGAGCGTTCTTGTCCTATTTGGCTTTGGTATGTTTGGGCGTCAGGTCAAGATTGCTTTTCGTGACTGTGCACTCTAAACAACTTTGCATCAATGCAAAAGTAACAATATAGCGGCACCCAGAATTGATTTAATTGAGGGATGTGTCCTACAGGGGAGCTTAGCGAATGCACTGGTGGTAATATCAGTGACCGCATTGTAGCTGGAACCAATATTGATACTGCTTATGTGAAATAAACATCCCTTTTGGTTTCAGTAATCCAGAATTGGCCAGTGCCAACTGGCCTTGCACCAGCAGTCGAGAAAGTTTGATCTTTGTTTTGCAGAGCACATGGAACTGTTTTTAATAAGAGCTTTTCCTGTGCCTACAAAGGACGTGTGCATTTTATTATTTTTTGCTGAGGAACTTTATGTACTATGACATACTATTTTGTGATTTGCTGTGATCTTTTGTCTGGCCAGTTGATAAGATGTCAATAGATTCAAAAGAATAAACACTTTTTTATTAAAAAAAAACATTTTCTTGTAGGTTCATCCATTGCAGGAACCCATATATTTGGAGGGAGGGAATGCATATTGCACATGGTAGAGATATATATGTCTGTATAGGTCAAGCAAGATGACCTATTGATGTGGGGTAGCATTAACGTGTTCAGTACTTTTTTGCTAGTGTACAGAGAGAAGTTCCGTGGGCAACGGAGCCAAGGAGGCCAGCCAAAAGTAAGTGTTGAATTATTTTTTTTGGCCTCTGAAGAGCAAGAGGGCTTCCCCTGGACCTACAAAAATAGTCTAGGCCGCTGTTGCCTAGGACCCACTCTCTTGCCCCCCACCCCCCTTTTTTTTTTGCAGCTTACCTTGCTGGTGACCACCCCGGCCCGATCTTGAGGCATCAATCTGGTGAGCTGCATCGGAATGCCTACTGGGCACCCCACAACTCGCCTGTCAAATTTAAATGAGGTCGGGACCTCAAAATCACGGGGGACTCTTTGCTACTGGAACAGGCGGCTGACCAATGTGCTCTCCAATTGGTCAACCAAAAGTCAATATCTACCCCAATGGGTGTAAGGTGTTTATCAATCATGGAGACAAAAGTTGCTGATTGTTTATTTACAATCCAAGAGGAAACAGCATCAAAGTTAGCACATTAACGTTTTAACTACCTACTGTCTCAGACCCCCTCCCCCCTTTTTTTAACTCTGCCATTTAAAGCTCAAAATTTAAAGTAACTGGTCCAAAGACCCTGAACCATGACACCAATTCTAATATTTGATCTTGGTCTTCTGTAAAAGAATACGTGACCATTTTTTTTTGTAGCACCGAATAGATGGGTGAGGGTGGCTGGCATTTAAGCGGTATGGATTGTATGAAGCAAAGTGATTCTGGCAAGTTTTTCTTTTTTAAAAAAAAATTCCCCAAGGTACACCACCAGCAGATTTGCATTTAACTGCCTGGCTGAAATATTGTACACATAGGCAGTTATTCTAGCTTCTTGCAATCTGTGTCATTTTATTTTGGACAGTGCTGTTTTTGTATTGGTTTGGATAATGGCTTCTACAGTAGCTGACCTTTTTGAGTCTGTATTGGAACTTGGTTGATATTGCACGATCCACATATGCTCAGCAAGAATCTGTGTCAAATATTCTCTCAAGATGGACCTATTGTTTAAAATTTCCAGCATTCAAATGTTTTTCTTTATACCTGGCCTGTTTGACTGGTTCACCTGAACTCTGCTTGAGTCATGTAGCAGCTGCCTTTGTGCAAAGGAAGGAAGATATTGCTACAAGTGCAATTAAAATCTTGTCGTCATGAAATGGTAGACTGATTTGAAGTATGTCTGTTTTAATTGAATAAAAACAGGTTCTCTGGTCCCAATTAGTCATCCTTTTCTCTCTCGTTGTAACTAAATATATTGACTTTACAGCAACTGTCACATGATGGTTTGTAGTAAGTATTTAAGTTGTGTGGCAACTGCTGCTTTATTTGTATTCTGGTTAACATAAGTGAAGCCACCAATGAGCACAAACTGCACCAAACCAGTTTTAATTTTGTGTGTGTGAATGTATGTGTTTGTGTGGTGCTGAATGTGTAAATATACCATCTGGTGTGGTACTGTGCCATGCAGTCCAGGAAGATAACTGATTTGATCCCTGGTCTGCACTGAGCTAGCTGATCTCAGTGGGACCACAGTTGGCCTTGGTGTTGTGGGCTAGGGGGAAAAAAATTAGTCAGGCTTCCTGTAGCTGACTGCTTTCTTTTTTAAAAAAAATTCTGGGATGAGATGAAACTATTGTATATCTTCAGTAAAATTCTTAATTTATTGTTTTCATGGTGCATTCTTTTATACTGTGAGTGCAAGAAGAAATACGTACGGAAATTAGATTGTTTGTTTGGGGAGGGGGGAATGCTTCATGTGTAAATAATGTCTCTTTATGGCCTTGGTGTTAAAAATGTAATGGGAGCAATGCCTGGTTGTGGTAAGCTTCAATACAATGAACAGTCCCTGGAGCTACACAATGCTATTTATTCAAGTAAAGAAAGAGCAAACTTGCATGTATCCAGCACCATATCACATTCTTGTATGTCTCGAATTGCTTCACATCCAATTATTTTTTAAAGTTTAGTCACTGTTATGTTTGCACACAGCGAAGTCCCACAAATAGCAAATTAGACAAATGAGTAGTTTTATCTATTTTTGGTGGGTGTGGTTGAAGGAGAATTGATTGTCAGGATGGAAGAACAATTCCCTGCTCCTCTTTGAATAGCTCCAAGGGACAGTTTACGTTCAGCTTTAACAGGCAGGGCTTCAGTTTAACATTTCATATGAAAGTCAGTACCTCTAACAGTGCTGTATTACCACTGGAGTGTCAGCCTAGATTGTGTGCTCAAATTCTGGAGTGGTGTTTGAAATCCATAACCTTCCCCTCGGAGGTGAGAGTGTTACCAACTGATCCAAGTTGATACCATCAGTAATCTCATTGAGGGATTTATGGCCATAATCTGAATCCTGGAAAAAAGCTTATTGCCTTGGAAGCACTTGCATGTAATAAATTGTTTGATATACTGTGGAGCTGAGGCAGTCTTTGTCCAGTTTTATTTTGGTCCGGCCAGTGGTGGATATCCTGACCAATGCCAAAAACTAGGATGCTCTGTTAACTTGATGTACACATTTAAAAAAAACACTAAATTGTGACCTCTTCTTTACACATATTACAGTTTATAACCCAGTGTATATGTAGGATAATACTCATGATGGAGTATGTTGTAAGCATCCTGGGGGGAGGGGAAGAAAGACTAGAGAGAGATGGTATTGTAAACTGAGAGACTGCTTGATTATTGCTCTGTCATTGCACTGTTCCCACCATATTCATTCTGATCTGTGGGTGTAGCACCTCTGCAAGCTGGCTCCATTGCCGAAGTAGCACTTAATATGGAGTTGCGCCTGGCAACATAAGTTGCATTTTGCAGTAGGCTTGAATTTTATTGGCTTTAAGAGTGATTAAAATCAGGGTCTCTCTTTTAAGCAGGTATTTTTTAACGTAAGCCAGAAGATTCTTTTTGATTTATTTTGGCAAATGTCTTCACATAGATAATGGACACATTGTATATCTTGAGTTTATGCCTTTAGTCACGAATAAGGGTGGAATCAATACGATTCAGCTCCTCAGTCCCTATTTGTCACTGTATAAAGAACAGAATTTAAAGCACGCAACTTGGTAAGCCACTGAAAAGTTGGTTTTGCTTGAATTTGGCACCAGACATTTTCCAGATGGCCAAATGAATCACTTGTAATACTGAGTCATGCAGACCAACAAGGCCCCAGATTCAACCCATGCTGAGTGATCTGATCTTTGCTGCAGCATTGGTAGGCGCACTACAAATTGCCTCCATGTCCTTGGGCAAGGAAAGTAGTAATTGCATGTGTAAAAACAAGGAAGGGTTTTCCTTCCTGATTGTCGCCCTGTGGCTCGCTCGCTCTCCCCTACTAGAAATGTGTGCGTGTTTCAAGTGAGGACGGAATCAGGCTCATGTAACCTGCTACTCAAAGCCTACTGATGTTCCTTGTCCAAATTTGAATATGAAGAATAGTCACTTGGTTGAAGGTCCACAAGGCTGCCACAGCTAACCAGGGAATTGCGACCTAAAATGAGCTGCTTTGCTTCAGGAAAGTAGAGGTGGGATAAAGGCAAAAACTTATGCGGAATATTGAGGTGGGGTCAGTCGATTATTAGAAGGCACGGCTGCAAATTCCCAGCACGTGAAAAATCATATCTACTATCAGCTCATTTGTATGTTTTCTTAAGTAAAGAGTTCTGATTCATGCCTACAGAACAAACGTTGCAGAATAGATAATAGTCACATTCACATTTACTGTCGTCTTTCATATTTTTCTTAAATTAATCCAAATCTTTGCATCGGATTTCTATTGATATATTTTCATGTCTGTCTGCATTTTGACCCCCTCAAAACTATAATCAAGGTGAATAGTTTTACTAATTGAAGTGAGTGCCATTGCTGGAGAATTGGGAATTGAATACGGCCCCATATTGGCAATTGGTGTCAATATCCAGGACTCCCAGAACAGGTTGAGAATGGACAAATGCAAAGTCATTTTTCCTTGATCTAACCTAAACAATGTGCTTTAACTCATGCTCCAAGAAGCATTCCAGTACCTGTGTTGACATTTTTATTTCTTGCACAAGCCTTTTTAGTTTGATTGCCAATTTGATAATTCCTATTTGAAATGCTAAAATACTTTTAGCCGTTGCTTACAAAATGGAATTACTTTGGAAGCATTTTCTAGGCTATCTTGGAGGAAATCTCAGTATAAAAAATGTTCCCTATACAAAATTGCCAGATAAGAAATGCTAATAGCCATTGTTAACAAAATTGTTGGATGTCTTTAGTAAATTAGGGCTACTGGTGTTGCCCTCTGCATTGGGAAATCTTTTCACAGGTTTTCATTTGAAACTGATAGGGTGGCTTAAGTTTTATTGCATATCTATTAACTATTGTCCTTTCTGCTATCGCCTGATTTTTAGCAGGTGGAAAGTGTTTGAAGTAAAAGCTTTGGTTTGATCTATGTGAAAAGTTGGCTAAGTTTTAAAAAAAATTGTTGTGTAATTATAAAAATAACTTCAGTTTTTAAGAGAAAAACTTAATTATTTGTCTCATTCATTGGCCAAATCTCCTACGTGTATGTAGTTTCGCAAAGAATGCGTTCTAATGGAGTTGGCTTTCAAAATACTTGTAGCTATAGTTAAAGAATTTTGTTCAAGTAGAGTCTCATGAAAATTGCTCTGCATCTGTCCATGTTCTAAAAGGAAAGAACTTGTATTTATTCAGCGCCTTTCACAACTTCACGACATCCTAAAGTGCTTTACAGCCAATTAAGTACTTTTGAAGTGTAGTCAATGTTGTAATGTAGGGAAACACAGCAGCCAATTTGAGCACAGCAAGGTCCCAAAAACAGCAATGAGTTAATGACTAGATGGTCTGAATTTTAGTGATGTTGGTTGCAGGTGGGCAGGGGGGGGCGGAGAGGTGGGAGAGATGAAGAAAGAAGCTTTTTCCGCAGACACCCCAGCCAAGAATGCACAATTTTAAATTCTTTATTGCGTTCTTTGCCCTGATCTCCATTAAAAATTTGCAGAAGGGGATGGAGGGGGAAGAAATAACCTCGTCACTTGAGTTTCTAATTTCTTTTAAAACCAGAGATCTCAGTTAGAGAATGACAGGGACAGTTACAGAGATACATTCCCTCCGGTCTGCACAAAATTTTACCTGGTGATCCGGGAATGTATTTTCAGAATTATTCTATTTAAATGCCTTTAAAGCTATTGTATACAAATTAAAGAATAATTGAATCAAATGTATCTGTATGTTATATATATTCCTCTGTAACAATCGTTGCCTAAAGTTTTGTTGGGGCCAAGAGTGCATTGCTGGTTTACAACAGCACCATTATGTAATGTGCATTGGAATGTGGTTACAGCAGAGAATAAAGTTTTCTATTCATTCCATTTCCAACTCAACTGAAATCCATACTGCAGCCTAAACAAACTGAAAAGTAACTGTCCCCTCCTCCATCCATATTGCATAGTTTTGTAAGCCTCACAGTTCTGCCTTGTTTAGTGGAATTCTTCTGTGTGACTGCATCCTATTTGGTCTGTTCTGAGGTTCGGTGCTTTTGAAATATTTACTTGTTGAAGTCCTCTATATTGTTAACTGCTGTGAATGGATAACTGATCAAATGTATAATGGAGACAGTAATTCAAAGTTTTGCCAGTTTATAAATCCTGTAAGGCAGTATTTTAAGAGCAACCCCAAATCATCCATTTTCATTAGCATAAGGAGAAGGAAGGCAAGAATATGAGGGAATGTTTTGTGTGCTCTTCTATTATGGTATAACGTATCTAGATTGATAACCAGCACAAAAGGAAATGGCCAAAGAATGCATATAATGTACTATAAGACCTGAGGATCTCACTGCTGCACTGTTCATTGGCTGCCAAAGGCTCTCTATGATATGGCTGAGGGAATTGCCGAATGAGTTATAAAATGGAGAGATTCTCTCTCCTCTCTCTCTCTCTGCTCGCCAGCCAGTCTTTTTCAAACTGTTGGAGAAAGAGGATATTTAATAGTTCTTTCAGCAGAATAGAAAGGAGAGACCAACCTGTACCAAGATAAAACCAATGTCAGAAAGTGAATCTGACCATAAATTAGAGATGAGTTTCTACAGTGGATCAGTGCACTGTCCAGTATGATTACATAAGTATGTATACGGTCTCTGAAGGACCCAGGTTTGTTCCTTGATCTTTGCTAAGTTAGTTGATTCCAGCTAGAACCACAGTAGGGTACAATACATGTGGGTCAGGGAGATAATATATTGACTACTGTTTCCACTCTGATCCCTAGTGATTCTCATTGGATAGACTTTAAACTGGATGCACGGGCAATTAATCAACCAGCTGTTCAATCTCACTTAAGCAGGACATAAATTTTGTAAAGAAAATATGATGTGCTTCTGTGTGATTTTTGTCTCCTTTTAAGCCCCTCTTCGCTGTAAAAGAGAGTAGCATTCCTCCTACAACATTTGGTTGACATTTCTGTGGAGTGGGCTGAGTAAACGGCAGATGCATGTTCCCACCCAACGCTTTCTCGAGCATCTAGCAATATGTGAATAGGCATAATAACATGGAATGTTCCAAGAGTCCTGCAGGGAAAGGAGAGGGTGGATCCAATTGGGCCATTCCCTGACCAGACAGTCGATGTAATTTGGCAGAACAGCTTGTCGCCAGAACTGACCAGGCACCAGGATGTAGCCTGGCTGTTGATAAAGGCCCTCCCAGTGCGGTCCGTCCAACATGCACGGAATCTCAGCGCCACACTGCGCTGTCCTTGAGGCTGTGGCGGGGACAAGACCATCATCCACCTCCTGATGGACTGCCCCTTCACACCAAAGGTGTGGCCTGAGATGAGTTGGTACCTGTCCCGGTTCATCCCCAACAGTTCGGTATTGCAGGACATTATGCTCTATGGGCTGATCCCTGGGACGCACACCGAGACAGATATCAACTGCTGCTGGAAGACCATCAACTCTGTGAAGGAGGCCCTTTGGCCCATCTGAAACCTGTTGGTCATCCAGCTGAAGGAGCTGTCCACCACCGAGCGTTGCCGAATGGCACACTCCGAGGTCCAGGAGTACGTGCTGCAGGATACACTGAAGCAAGATGCAATATGGGGAAAGGCCACCCCACCTTCTATTTTACAGCATGTATTATAAGATATGTACTGTGTTTTAAATTGTAATATTGGAATTGTATTGTGTATGATCCGTATTGTTTTGAGTTGTATCACCTTGGAATTGTGGTATCTTTAAATTTTATGAAATAAAGTATATTTTGAAACAAAAAAGGCATAATAAACTCATATTCACTGTCTTGTTTCAGGATCTTTTGACCATTTTTCCACACAAAAGCTTCGGAAAAAGATACTTCTATTGTTAAAAGTCCTAAAAGCATAGGGCCTGATATTAGGAGGGAGGCGGGTTGCCAGTGGGGGTCGACTGGGTGCGTGGGTAATCCGCTCAGTAAAATCGGTGGGTTCCCCACGCGATCGCAAGTAAATTGAAGCCACTTATCTTGGCTTCCGGGTTTCACGCTGGAAAGCTGCGCAGCGGGCGGACTGCACACCCGCATCATAGGCTGTCAGCTGGAGGAGCCCTATTTAAAGGGGCAGTCCTCCACTGACTGACGATGCTGCAGAAAGGAGCCAAAATTGCAGCCCAGGGGGAAGGCTGCTCCCAGGTTTAATGATGCCTCACTCCAGGTTCTATTGGATGGGGTGAGGAGGAAGGGGAGGACAGAGATCTCCCTGGTGGATGGGAGGAAGTGGCCTGCCTCTGCCACACGAAGGCCTGACTCGAGGTGGCAGAGGTGGTCACCAGCACCACCAACATATCACGCACCTGCATACAGTGCAGGAGGCGCTTCAATGACCTAAGTAGGTCAGCCGAAGTGAGTACACTTACTCATTCCCCTACATTCTGTCTGCCACATCACCGCCCCCACCCCATATCTCCTTCTGCACTGCCAACACTACTCTATCACATCACTCTTCACACCCACTCAAAGCTCATCCTCATCTTACCTGCCAGTACTCATCCCACCACTACCACTCAACCCAATCCTCATACAATCTCATGGCTCTGTCTCATACTCACTCTCTGATGCATCTCTTTCATGGTCAGCCTCAACCCATCTGCCACTACCTGTGCTGCAACCACAGGACATGCATCACGTATGTGTAGTAGGAAGCGTAAAGCAAACGTGTCGTGAGCATGAAGGGGATGCACAAGGGTGTTTGAGGGTTTGTCATGATTTTTACTTATATTTTATTTCTGATCAACTCACATTACATATTATATTGTCACTACTACTGCCACGTCTTGGCCATTCTTGACTGGCTTGTGCAATAATGCCCTTTCATGAGGTTCTCAGTGAACACGCTTGATGCCACCCATTGGGTCACTCTGCAGTGGGTGTATGTGTAGTTGCACAACTACTTTGTGCAGGTGCCTGTTGCGCAGCACTGTGTTGTGTAGCTCCACGTGACGGAGGTGGACGGCGTGCCTGGCGAGGCTGGTGATGTTGCCCATCCTCCAATGGAGTGATGAATGCAACAATGGGACCCCCCCCCCCCAATCCTGCTGATGTGAGGGGGTCCACAAAGTAGGTAAATATGTTTGGACAGCAAAGTTTAGGGTATGATTTAATAATTTGGAGTGTGGAGACAAAGGTGTGGCAGGTAAAATTTTGTCTGAGGTGACAGAGTGCCCTGCTGCAATGAATGAGGGTTTACCCCGCACCTGTTAAATGGACCTTTGCAGCTGCCACTGGCTGCTGGCTTAAACATGTCTGTTTAAACAGGGAGTGTTTCCCCCAGCATAGGAAACATGCTCTGGGTAGTCCAAAATCGGAATCCTCCTAAAATCTCCAACTAACGAGGTCTGTAAACGACCTCAAGTACCCAGATAATGATCTTAAGTGGGATCCCGCTGGCTTCGATTGCCTGTGGGAGTCCTGCATGCGGGGGCTGCGCGCGCACCAATTCGCATCATTGGGGAACCGGGAAGTGGGTTGGTTGGAGCCGGGCTCCAGACCTGCTCCGGGAATCCCCGATGTTAGGAACCCCCCCCACCCCGGCCACGAATGTACCCGCTCGGCCATCCGAAAATTGACCCCATAGTGTCTATCATACAAGTTTTTAAAAAAGGTTCTTGAGATGCTAATGAGTTAGCACTGATGTTTCCTCATAGATGGTCTAACAAATTGATTACTTAATCAAACAGTTGAAAAGCACCTGCCACCCATATTGTTGGAAAGTTTTTGCACATTTTCTGGCTGTGAACAAGAAGATAAAATGGGCAGACACACAGGCAGGTTTTTGAAACCGAATGCTGCAAGCCCATCAGACAGCAAAGGTTATGATCATGTTAGAGTGCAGGAGAGAATGGTAAGAAATTATCTTGTTGATGTGGGGAGATGTGGTGTAATTTTTAATTTTGTTTTATGTGAAGAAAAGTTGTACAGTTTGAATTCAAGTGAATCTAATCATAACTGCTTATCTGTATGTTCATCTCACTGTGAAATCTGTTCCTATTAATCCATGTCCAAGTGTTTGCTCAAGCCACCTTTTGAAGAAATAGCCAGTTCAGATTCCAAGCGAATACTATTGTTATACCCCAGGGTTATGCTATCGTACAAGTAGATATAGGGCAGTGTGAGTCAACTCCATAAAAGTAAGATGCTCAGGCCGCTTATGGGAGTGACTGATTCCACTGAACCCAAGAAGGTATCTAAGGCAGAACTGAATTTGCAGCCTCTTTAATTCTTGTATTTGACCATGGACTTAGACCAAGAGAAGTGACTGGGTTCAGGGCACAGTATTCATTTTTTTTTCAATGATTTGATTTAGGTATTTTAAACTTACAATATAAGGAATGCTATAAACTTATCTCCTTTTACACTCCTGAAGACGCTGACTTTTGGTGGTGAGTTGTTGGGAACCCTACGGTGCTTTGTCCAGTTGGTCATTCGTCGTGAGTAATACTAGACAGGGAGTGTCTCCAGGTTATTCAACCTGAAGGTTGTGGAATACCTTTTTGAAGGAATAACATTGAGCATGTAGGATGTGGCTCAGTGGTAGCACTCCTGCCTCTGAATCATAAGTGACTTTGAGGCTGACACTCCAGTGCAGCACTGAAGGAGTGTTGCACTGTCGGAGGTGCCGTTTTTCAGGAGACGTTAAACTGAGTCCCCATTTGCCCTCTTGGGTGGTCGCAAAAGATCCCATGGCACTATTTTTCAACGAAGAGCAGGGGAATTCTCCCCAATGTCCTGGCCAATATTTATTCCTCAACCAACACCTTAAACAAATTATCTGATCATTATCACATTACTCTTTTGTGGGACTTTGCTGGACACAAATTAGCTATCGTGTTTCCTATATTACAACAGTGACTACACTTCAAAAAGTACTTTATTTGCTGTAAAGTGCTTTGGGACGTCCTGATGTCATGAAAGGTGCTATATAAATGCAAGTTTGTTCGTTCTTCTATAAATACGTACCTAGAATCAGTTAAGCTTAGACTAAACAAACGTGACCCTAAATGGATTAACAAACAAGTTAAAAGTGAAATAAAGAGGGAAAAATTACCTCCTATAAATCTGAGAAAGGGGAAGGCTTTAATTGGGATAAATATAGAAACATGCAGAAACAAATTAAAACAACACTGAGACGTGGAAAAAAGCATAGCTGAGGCAAAACCTAGTTTTTAAAAAAAATTCTTGCACTAAACAAATGAACAAAATGTTTACTGAAGTAAATAGAATGCAATTCTATTTTTCAATGATAGTGTACAATTTTTAATAAATATAAAATACAAAAATATCCCAATAAGCAAAGAAAAACTGTTAATTTGGTAGCAGGATGCAGAATACGTAACTTTAGGGTGGATATCAAACAGTTGTGATGTCCATTTAACATTAGTTAATACCACTGAAGCAACTGGCTACATCCTATATTTCCTAAATTACATTGCTATTCCTAGCAGTTACCTAGTAAATGGTCTTGTTTTTAATTACTGTGTACACTTAACTATGGATATCTGTAGACCGGCTGGTTTAAGGACTTTTGAAATAACAGCTTGGTAAACTTTTTTTTAAGACTTGAAAAATAGATTCTTTCTGACATATAAATTCCCTGTGTGTGCCTTTCATTATTGTAACACTGCTCAGCAGACTATGTTCCTTCCCTTCACAGTCAATCCATTATTGATCATCTATTTACTTAGTGCTACTTTGATTTTATATATTATTGATCTCTACTGTACAATAGTTAGAAAACAAATGACCCTGTAGAGCAAGTGTGAGAAATGAGCATAACCAAAGATGCCTGGCAGAATGTTTTGGAACTGCATCATTGATGATATGGCTGATATGCTGCAGTAGCTGTGGCACAATTCAGAGACTGGTAATTATACAACATGGCCAAACTAGGAGAAAATGCATATTTTTCTTCTAATTGGATCCACTGCCTATGGTTTGCTTATGTTTAGGTCTATTTTATTCAATGCAGACTGTTAGCTTGTGAAATGGTAAAACAAAGTACAAAATCTTCCAGGTGTTAGTCTGTTTGTTTGAAGAAGTGAACATCTGGAGTAGGGAAGGAGGTGGGAGATAGCTATGATCTTGTTCATTGTTCTGAGTGCATGCAGGCTGTGTGTCTGTGTGTGTGTCTGCAGATTTTATTTAAATATCAACTTAATTTCAGATCTTTCAGAAAGTATATTTGAGATCAGGAAATGTTTCCTAGAGGATTGGTGAAACATGACATTCAACCAGTTATATAATTTCTAGTTGTTTATACAGAATTAAATCAGGTTTTTTTGAACAGTAGAAGTGAAGTTATTGAATATTAATAATGTTGGTTTTTGTGCTGGCAGAAATGGAAAAATACTTCTGCTCACAAGCTGGCTGAGATCAGAAATTCATTGTGGAAAATTGAAGGAGAGAACCCAGGTTCCGTCACTCTTCGGCTCGGCACAGCTCATTAATGGATCGGGTTGCCTGCAGCTATAAAGTAATTATAGATTTTGCAATCATTGGACAGGTTGAAGTTCAGAATACACTTCACAAATAAACCCAATCAATGCAAAATTATCTCACGCCTCCTGGCTTCCTCCACCATAATTTCATCTCAACAGGTTACCATAGTAATCCTTTATTCTGAAGATGGTCACCTTGTTCAAAAGAAAGCCCTAGTTATTTAATCAACAAACTGCCTTGGGCATACTCAGTGCCGTGCCCAGTAAACACGAGCTTGCAACAATAAACTACCCACAATTTGGCATAACTAGAAGTTTGAACTCTTGAGTATAGGAGATGCAAGCAAATAAGTATTTAATGCAAGTGATAGATTTAGCACTAACCACCACCTGTTTTGTTGCAGTCCTTGCATGTGATATGGAGTATGCCACATTTACAGCAGTGTACTTCAGTGTGCTAATTTCTTCATTAGTGCTGGGACCATTACCACAAAGGTCAAAGGAAGTTGAGTCAAAGACAGAAGTATGACAGAATAAAGCAAGCATTGTGAATTTTACATAATAAAGGAGGGATCATTTAAAGGGGGAGGAAAATAAAATCAAAATGCAGTTTTAGATTCTTGCCCTAACTCCACAGGGAATGAGTGGGCGATCAATCTTTTTAATGCACCTTTTTAAAAATAACACTGGAAAGAATGACAACTTCAGAGTAAGGCATAATTTGTCCATTACTCTTTAGTGTTGCCGGTAGCTTAAAGCCTGGCGTACCTAACTATTCATCTCTTGTATCTCAATTGTACTGTTTAATGAACATATTAATTTAACCAGCAAACATACTTAATTTTATCTTCAACTTGGCTGTAGTGTGGATTTGGAGAAAAAAACAAAAATAACTGTACCTAAATTAGGTTTCTTGTACTCAAATCTGCTTTGTAATTTTGTTTTTAAAGCATTTTTAGTACAGTTTTGCTGTCAGCATCTGTTTTCTTCCTTTGTAGATAAGCTACTACAATGGAATATACATTGGAGTAGGGGACAAGGAGCTGATGTACCTTGTCCATTTATCAGCTTGCGTTCACTATTGGCAGTGTCAGATACACAACAATATTTTGTTTATTCCTATGGTGGGGGTGGAGAAAACCTCCTTTCGTAGAGTAAAAACACTGTGCAGGTCTGTTGAAAATTGAATACTGTGCTTTTTTTTTTAGTAGTGACAACTTTTAGCATGAATGTAACCATCTGCCAATCAGAATTTCTGTCTAATTAATTTAATCTGTGTACCAGCAGTTGTTTCATATACTGATGTACTGATCTGTTGGTACTCTGGAAAGTTGATTAAAATTCTATTGATTCCCTATTGCTAATATAAGAACATAACAAATAGGAGCAGGAGTAGGCCATACGGCCCCTCAAGCCTGCTCCGCCATTCAGTCAGATCATGGCTGATCTTCGACCTCAACTCCACTTTCCTGCCCGATCCTCATATCCCTTGATTCCCTTAGAGTCAAAAAATCTATTGATCTCAATCTTGAATATACTCAATGACTGAGCATCCACAGCCCTCTGGGCTAGAGAATTCTGAAGATTCACAACCCTCTGAGTGAAGAAATTCCTTCTCATCTCATTCTTTAAATGTCTGACCGCTTATCTTAAGACTGTGCCCCCTAGTTCTAGACTCACCAGCCGGGGGAAACAGCTTCTAAGCATCTACCCTTTGCAGAATATGGAAAGGAGTACTGAGGAGGGCTTCTTGTAATTGACAATGATAACATTTGTGTCCTGATATCTAGCACTATGATGCAAGCACGTTGATTTATTGAAGCAGCTCAGTGTGTACAGGACGTCGTACCAGATCATGAGGCCCATGAAATGTGTCTCCACTGATGGTCACGGTAGGACTGGCCATTTATACTTGCATGTGCCACAGAAAGCACAAGACCCTTGTGTCTGCTGTCAATGCCACTCTTAGTAAAATCACCACCCATCAGTAATTGTTAGAAATCTCCAAAAGCCCTGGTGTGAATTTGGATAGTGTTGGCTGTTTGACCTTTGTGGGAATAGCATAATCCAAGTCTAATCCTTTCCTAACTTGGAGCACCCCATGCGTATACATTCCATCAGGGTCTTGAAATAGCAATCGGGAACAAGATCCCTGGCTAATTTTTCCCACTCCCTAGAGAAGAGGTGTTGAAACCAAATGCAGCATCCCTGTGCCAACCTAACTGAGATCAGCTAAATCACCAGAGATTAGATATTGAACTTGGGGCCTTCCAAGACTGGCTCAGTAGCGCACAAGGCACTAAATCAATTGACTTATCAGAAGTGCATGCCAGCATTAATAGTTTTTGAAGTCTTATGAGGATTTTTGCGTTTTATGTTGTAAAGGTTGCTTTTTGTGCGTGCCTGTCATGGGGATCTGTTACATGCACAGAATTTGACAGATCTCACTAGAGAAAATACTGTAGAGTAAAATATTACATGGTATTATGTAGAGCACAGAAACGGGCCATTTGGATCAACAGGTCCAAGCCGGTATTTATGCTCCAACGCGCCTCCTCGCTCCCCACTTCATCTAACTCTATTGGCATATCCTATTGCTTTCTCCCTCACGTGTTTATCTAGCTTCCCCTCAAATGCAGTAATTAGAATTAAATATCATCTTATGAAGACAACAAAATCAGTGAAGAGCTTTGAAATAAAAGGGAATAACTCTGATCAGCCCACAGAATAGGACTAATATTTTGCATCTTAGCAATTCATAAAAATTAAATTTTAGCATTGTGAATGGTCCATCTTCCATAGAGAATGTTGAGTTAATTTGGGGATAGTTCCCATCATAGAATGCAAGGTTAAAAAGAATCACAACGATAGAACTGATATATACAAGATAACTAGTCGATCTTCCATACCATTGCACAAGGGAAGTGAAGACCAAGTGGAGCCTTTGGGTGAAATGGGGTTAGAGAGCAGAGCTAATTGGATCAGGGTACACAGACTTAACTCAGTCCCCATTTTAAAGTCGATGTTCTGTCCTTATTTTAATATTTCCATTATAAATTCTTATGTCCACATTTATATTAGAAACTGCTTGTGCAAACGTTTCATATCGTAATTACAACCTCCCATCAGTGATGCTGCAACACCTCTGCAGGGGGAGGGTGTAATTTACAAGTTTACAAAGGCAGTTTCCATTATAAATAGGATCATAGGAACTTATAATGGAAATGATGACACACAAGTGTGACAAACGTGATAGGCAATAAGGTTTTGCACACATGACATGTAGACGTAATTTTAAAAAATATTAATCAATCTCTCATTGTATCGCACATGGGTAGTCAAGACCAATTTGAATTTTTCAGGTCAAGTTGGGTTATAAGATGGGAAATATTGGAACTAATAGGGAGGAGGAGGTAGAAGGAAATAAGAGTGGGTGGGAGAGGAAGTGATGTGGAGATGCCGGTGATGGACTGGGGTTGACAATTGTAAACAATTTTACAACACCAAGTTATAGTCCAGCAATTTTATTTTAAATTCACAAGCTTTCGGAGGCTTCCTCCTTCGTCAGGTGAAGAGGAAGGGTTGGGGAAAGTGTTAGAGGGAGAAGAGTTCACTTTTTGTTGACTAAGGATCATGTGTGAAATAACTTCAGGCATTTTCAACCTCAACGTTTAATTTTGCTCTAAATTGGCATTCTGATTTAGATCACCCAAGGAGACTAGTGTGGGAAATGAAAATATTTCACTGGGGACTTGTGGGATATTCAGAGTTTTGCATGTTGTTGGGGTGGATAAAGGGTGCTTTATTTAGGTGTGTTGAACATTAACAGTGGGTACATGAAACAAAGTGTTCCATTTCCCAGCTCTAACAGCCTCCTCTTGGACAAACTTAAACAAGCTATTTAACCAAAAATTGGCAAAAATAAATCCCGGTTACATTCTTCATTTGGCCTTCAGTTGTTCAGCCAAATCTGTATTCTATGGTTTTGCCTAAACTGAAGTGGCAAAATTAATAACAGAACAGCCAAAAGTGAAGGGAAAATCCCTTTAGGTACAAGAAATAGTTCTTGAGAATAATAGGTGGTAAGCAGGGACTGGATCAGGGCCAGAAGAGGCCCATAAAGTTAAGTTTGTAATTTATAAAATTTCCTTGTCGGGCTAGGAGGAGCAGGAGTTCAAATGCCTTAAATATCAGTTTGTTTCCCATTTTACCCTCTAATGCCTGGATATCGTTGCTCTAGTATGGTGACCAGAAATGTACACGACAGTCCAGGATTGGCTGTACCAGTACATTATACAGACTCATTATCGTCTTTTGGGATTTCTTTCAATCCCTCATTCTATATATACCAAGATCTGGTTAGTTTTTTCTTACTGCTGCAGCACACGGCGCTGCTGGTTTCAATGAGCTATCCACAACTATTCATAGATTGCTCTCCTATGTTGTGTCCTAAGCCTAAAGCTGTTTAGTTTGTATCTGCACCAGACCAAATAAGTGCATACCGGTATTGCAATAACATTCTCTTTCACAAAAGGCTACATCCCTTCCCAGTTTTTTCTCTCTCTTTCTACAAAGTAATGTCTCCGTTTGTTTATCCAATCAATGTCATTGTTGAGTCAGGTTTCTGTGATGCATATATCATAGCCTTCCTCCCTTGTGGGGGCGGTGGGGGGGGGGAATAAAAGGTTCTTGTGCTGTATTATAAAATGTGCTTAATTTGAACTTGCTGGATAATTTTTTTTCAAGCAAATAGTGGCTTTGAATTAACAGGAGTAGACTGTATAGAATTTTGAGGCATCCATTTCCCTTACTCTCCAGACTGGTATGCTTATTTTATTATTTTCCTGTTTGGTCCTTACCCCTGCATACCTATTATAAAGGTTTAGATCGGAATGATTTGATCCAGTGCTGCAAGTCCTGGGGCTTTATAAGGTGTGGGAGCAGCAGAAGGCTTTTCTACATTTTGATTTTTTTTGTGCATGTCAGCAATGGTTTAACCAGAAGCTATTAAGTTAGGCTTTACTTTCAAGTGTGCAGAGGTTGCATATCATTCAGACAATCAAAGACCATACCAAGGATTATTTTTCTGTGAATTGCACACAGCATCATGAATTGCTGTTAAAATATTGATTTGATCAATGGAGTGTTTCATTGTGTTAAGGAATGGGTTAAAAGATAACGTTGTAAATAGTTGCAGATCTGATCATTTAGACTATCAGAAAAAAATCCATCATGGCAGAGAGTAAAATGCTCTAAAGAAATTGGTGCCATTATAGAAAGATTAATACTTGAAATGCCATAAGACTACATTGTTTGTTTTTGCAGCCAGCCTTCATTTTATTTTAAGCAGTCAAATTTTCCTGGATTTGGTCCAGCGTTTGTTCTGCCATGTTTCAGCAGAAGTTAGTCAGTGTCACAGTTTTTTGTTGACTGAGTTTTAGAGATCCAGAGGAAATACGAACATGCAAAAATGTCACCGGAGAAGACCAGCTGGTCCATCTAGCCTGTCCCGTACAGTTGTAAGACCTTATGGATCACGATTCAGACATTTGCTACCCACCAGAAACCATTTAATCTCTTGAGAGGTGAAAAACCTGGAAAATTCCTCTCGAATCTCCCCCCGCCCCCTCACTAGCAATCGAAACTGACCCAAGAGATCACATTGACCATGACTTGTATTACCTGTCACCTACCTTTTTTGTATGACGTGATCTCAGCCCCAACCAGGTTCCAGTCCAGCTCTCTGAAGGTATAAAGTGAATCAGCACTGCACAAGCCGACAACTTGTTACATAGGTCTGCTATTCTCTGTGAAAAGGACTGCCTAACATCTAACCTAGTTTGCCATTGCGTAACTTAATAAATATGACCCCTGGTTCTCCCCAACCTATCTAATTGAAATAATTTGTCCACGGGAACACAATCTAGTCCCTTCATTATTTTACAAACCTCAATCAAATCGCCCCTTTGCTTCTCTGAACAATATGGACCCAACTCTTTAAGTCTATCTGGGTAGCTGAAGTGTTTTCAAAGTGGAAATCAATCTTATGGCCCTCCTCTGAATCTTTTCCAAAGCCTCAATGTCCCCCACCATGTGAGGAGACCAAAACTGGACACAGTATTCTATGAGGCCTAACCAAGGTCTTGTACAAGGATAAAATGGTTTTGTTTTATATTGGATAGTCCTGTGAATGCAGCCCAGTACCTTATTTGCTTTAGTTACAGCTTCGCTGCATTGGCCATGAGCCTTTAGAGTTATAAACTATTACATAGAATGTACAGCACAGAAACAGGCCATTTGGCCCAACTGGTCCATGCCGGTGTTTATGCTCCACATGAGCCTTCTTTATCTAGAAGGCCTCCTCCCACCTCGTTCACATAGAGATTTACTAGAATGATTCCAGGGATGAGGGACTTTAGTTACATGAATAGACTGGTGGAGCTGGGGTTGTTCTCCTTGGAACAGATGGTTGTGAGGAGACTTGATAGAGGTATTCAAAATCATGAAGGATCTAGACAGAGTAAATAGAGAGAAACTGTTCCCATTGGCAGAAGGGTCAAGAACCAGAGGGACTAGATTTAAGGTGATTGGCAAAAGAACCAAAGGTGACATGAGGAAAAACTTTTTTTACACAGCGAGTGGTTAGGATCTGGAATGCACAGCCAGAGGGGGTGATGGAGGCAGATTCAATTATGGCCTTCAAAAGGGAACTGGATAAGTACTTGAAAGGAAAAAATTTGCAGGGCTACGGGGATAAGGTGGGGAAGTGGGACTAGCTGGGTTGCTCTTGCACAGAGCCGGCGCGGACTCGATGGGCTGAATGGCCTCCTTCCATGCTGTAACCTTTCTATGATTCTATAACCCTATCAGCATATCCTTCTATTCCTTTCTCCCTCATGTGTTTATCTAGCTTCCCTTAAATGCATCTATGCTATTCGCCTCAACTACTCCTGTGGTAGCAAGTTCCACATTCTGATCACTCTCTGGGTAAAGAAGTTTCTGCTGAATTTCCTATTGGATTTGTTAATGACTATCTTATATTTATGGGCCCTAGTTTTGATCTCCCCCACAAGTGGAAATATCTTATCTACGTCAACCCTATCAAACTCTTTCATAATCTTAAAGACCCCTATCAGGCCAACCCTCCGACTTCCCTTTTCTAGAGAAAAGAGCCCCAGCCTGTTCAATCTTTCCTGATAGGTATAACCTCTCAGTTCTGGTATCATCCTTTGTAAATTTTTGCACGTTCTCCAGTTCTCTATATCCTTTTGTAACTATGATACCAAGATATTCCAGTTCTTTTCCCTGTAAGGTGTATGTATACTTAGTGTTGGTCCTGCCCACATGTATTACACTGCAGCTCTCTAAGTTAAATACCATTTGCCATACGCGGGCCCATTTCCCTAGCACATCGCGATCTGCTTGCGCTGGTTTACTCTCTCCCACAGTCCTAACACTTGCACAAATCTTTGTATTATCCACAAACTTGCAGATCATTCCTGTAACGCCTACATCCATGTCATTAATAAAGATAGTAAAAAGCAAAGGCTGTAACACGGATTCCGGTGGGACTCCACTAGAAACTGGTCTCCAAGTAGATCCATGGCCATTGATGATAAATCTCTGTCGACGGTATGTAGTCGATTCTTAATCTACTGTAGCAACTTCCCACTAATTCCACCAGATTATATCTTGTGAAGCCTTATCAAAGACTTTCAGTAAATCCAGGTAGACTATGTCTACTAGGCTATCCTCATCTACTATCCTAGTGAATTCTTCAAAAAATTTGACAAATTTCCCGAAACCATATCCCTGATGACTCCTTCTCTGTCTAGGTGATCATATGGAGCATCTCTTGTGATTCATTCAAGCATATTACCTATAACTGAAGTCATACAAATGGGCTTATAGTACCATGGTACTGCCTTGCCACCCATTTTAAAGATGGGAACTAATCATGTAAGCATCCTTCCATTTTAAGGCAACATCTCTTGTCTCTAGCAAGTGAGCTCGCAAAGTGCATGAGGCATTTCTTTAAGGACCATCAAGTGAATGTCATTTGGGCCTGCGGCCCGGTTCCACATTCTATCTAAGAAATCCTCATGTACTTTTAATATTTTCAATTTTGTTGTCTCATTGCAACTTATTCGATGGAGGATAGTTAAGCAGTGTCTTCAAGAGTAAAGACTGATGCAAAGTAATCAATTAATACCTTTGCCATACCCTGGGAGTCCATTCGAATCTGACCTAGAGAATGTTTCAATGGTCCTATATGGTCTTTAACAGTCCTTTGACTCAACATAACTAAAAACGCTTTTACCATTGCTACTGCAATTGCCCACTGTTCTTTTCTCCATTGACATTTTAGCTGCCCTAATGGCAGCTTTTGTTTCCTTTAATTGTGCATGATACATGTCTTTGTTTTCCTGAGAATTATATTCTTTTATTTGTCAACAAGATTGAAGAGAATATTTAGAATTCAAAGCCATGCAATGCAAAAATTACATACTTTATAATATACCCACTGTACAAATTCAATTCTATTCATGTCTTCTAGAATTCAGGATAATAGCTGTTTTGGCAAGTTTTGCAGTTTCAGCTAAGTTTAAAAAAAAACTAGTATCCATTTTGGAAGTGAAATATCAAAAATATTGTGGTTTCAGTGTTTCACAAGAAACTGGAAAAATATGTCCATCAGTTTTCAAGTTTTTTTGAGGGGGAACGCAGGTTATTAAAATGAAATGCTCATTGGTAAACTCTTCAGTAGTTAGACTCTTTCATGTTGTAATATATAATGCATTAAATTTCACATTCACAAAATCTTTTTTTCACCTGCTGGAGATGTAATTGGACAAATTATTTTTTTGCTCCCTGACCACTGGTGAGTTTTACACCTAAATGATCCATACCACTAGTGTTTGTTCATTATTACTGAAATCCTGAATAGAAAAATATTATCTTTTTTCAAGCTTGAAGCATATGTGAAAAATCTTTTTGAAATCATCATAAATGATCCTGTTTAGTTTGTCCTTGGTGCCAAAATGTACGGTTAAATTCCTTGAAAGTCAGGTGTTATTAGATAGACCACTTGCTGCACTATGTGAAGACCTAATGTAAGCACCAGATAATGGTCTTCAACTTCTTCCAGACAAAATGCAAAACACGGTTATATATACAGCACAAAATGTACTTAATAATGAGCACCAACAGCACTTTGCCTTCTAGCACACTCTCCCACTCTTCCAGGGAACTTTTTGGGTTTTGCCTTGTATCCCTAAATTCTCCCTTCCTTGGGATGAGAGGAGCCATATCCATTCCTTCAGGGTTATTACAGCTGGTATTAAAGTTATTTGTGTACTGCTGTTTTTTTTAAAAAAATTTCATATATTTATATTATTCAATGTGAGGGATATCCAAACTTAAGAATGGGCCACTTCAGGGTAGTAACACTGGGGGCTTGCTAAGGATGGCCCCGGTTTATTACCCTTTTCACATCAGATATTTTGGAATTTGGAACAGTCCATTCTGAGAGATGCATGGATTTTAAGTACCACCCAGCTGACCCTTGCCTGATAATCCTCTGTGTGATTGAATGTTACTAAGGTCTCCCAACTGCTGCAGACACACAGAGCAGAGTTGCAAATGTACCATAGTGGACTCTGTCCTTCTTCTGTCAGCAGTGATGATTACGGTTTAGTCTTTATCCTCTATGGGTATCTCTGCCAGAGTCTCCGAAACCTATCATTGTTTGGAGTCCACAGATGTTTTGCAGGTAGGTAGAGCAGATGAAACGGGTAGCAATGTCCTGCTCTTATTGCTTAGTTCTGGATTGTTTGTAGCCTCTTAATCTTTGGTTAACTGGCTGTGCGCCAAACTGGATACCATATTCTGGGATTGGACAGAGATAGGCTTTGTACAATCTGAAAATTCTGGGGCTGACTCCGCTTCTTTCTGTAGATCCTTGCAATTAGTCCAGCCTGGCAGATGTCCTGGCGGTGATGCTGATGTGTCCAAGCCATAATTCTCTGGAAAGTTATGTCCAGGAACTTCAATTATCTGCTGGCCTTGATTGATTTTGACATGGTTCAATCCTCGTGCTACTGTTTCACGTGCTTGTTTCTTTTGGGAAATAGCATGCACTGTGATTTTTGTGAGGTTCAGCAGAATTCCGCATTGACATGACTATTCCTCCAGATCACCCAGTCATCACTGAAGCCTTTCCCGATGCTACCTCTGAGCTCCTGAATGATAGCTAAATAGTGACATCATCAGCAAACTGTAAGCTTGTCCCCATCTTTTGTTTGGGTCATTGACCTAAATGAGAAACCGGAGTAGGCTGAGAACAGAGCCCTGGGGAACTCCTGCCATTGGAAAAAAATCTGAAGAAGATTCTTGTGCCCACTCTGACACCAATTGAACACTCTTCCAGGAAATTTGATACTCATTGCATCAGCTGACTAGGGTGTTGAGCTCAGAGATGGCATATTGTAGCTCATTGGGCCAAACCTTTTCCAGGTGCAAAAACATATCCAATGCGCACTCTTTTTAAAGGCTTGGAGAATGTGCTCTGGCAGTCATTGTTGGTGCTTCTTCCTCTTCTGAACCCTGCTTAGCCTGAGTTGAAAATGTCGCTGCTCTCGAGGTGATGCTGGAGGTAGTAAGTGACTATTCCCTCCAGCAGCTTTCCCAGGCAGTTCAGCAAATTGATAGGTCGGTAATTGCTGAGATCACTGGGGTCTTTGTCTGGTTTGTCGATCATAGCTAATTTCCAGCATCTCAAGATGTAGTCCAGCACTGATGACTTGAAGACCTCGGGTGACTAGCTAAGAACATTTGGTGATGCCATCTCCTCAGTCTCTGCTGTGGCTCAGTTGGTAGCACTCTCGCCTTTGAGTCAGAAGGTCGTGGGTTCAAGTCCCACTCCAGAGACTTGAACACCAAAGCTAGGCTGACACTCCAGTGCAGTACTGAGGGAGTGCTGCATTGTTGGAGGTGCCGTCTTTCAGATGCAACTTTAAACTGAGGCCCCATCTGCCCTTTCAGATGGATGTAAAAGATCCCATGGCGCTATTTCGAAGAAGAGCAGGGGAGTTAGCCCCGGTGTCCTGGCCAGTATTTATCCCTCAATCAACATCACTTTTTTAAAAAAAACAGATTTTCTGGTCGTTATCAAATCGTTGTTTGTGGGATCTTGCTGTGCGCGAATTGGCTGCCGCGTTTCCTACATTACAACAGTGACTACATTTCAAAAAAAAAACTTCATTGGCTGTAAAACGCTTCGGGATGCCCTGAGGTCGTGAAAAGTGCTATATAAATGTAAGTCTGTCTTTTCTTTCTCCTGAGACTCTCGCGTGCTCCTTATCCATAACTGGAATACTGGAGCAGTTATTGATTGGGCTAGGGCAATTGGATTGCACTTCAGTGCATTATCCTCTCCAAAACTTGCTCAGACATTGCAGCAGTTCTGGTTGCATGTGGATGGAATCTTCCTTTTCCAGCTGTTGTCACATTCCTTGTGACTTGGTTTGGCATAAACAGTACAGAGGTAATCTTTGGAAAAACTCTACTTTCTCTGCACTGTAGCTCAGAGAATGCAGCGTCAAGATGTTCTTGAACTGGCTGTGCCCTTTGATTTTTTTCGTGTTGATCCCAGCGTTGTTTGAAACCTTGCTTTCATTCATCCTTTCTGTGGCAAACATCCCACTGCTTCTCAGCATTGGCTTTGTGACGTTGCCAAATTTTAGTCTGCAGATGGTTAACTGATGTCTTTGTCTCGTTGAGTGATGCTTTAATGTAGTTCCTTCTATCTTGATGATGTGTTGGAGTATCATAGCAGTCCTAGTGCCAGGATTCTCATTCATCGTTCTTGCTGATTTTGCTGTTCTTAGGGTCAGAAGGTTTGAACTCCACTCCAGAGACTTGAGCAGATAATCTAGGCTGACACTTCAGTGTTGAGGGAGTATTGGAGGTGTCGTCTTTCAGATGAGTTGTTAAATCAAAATGGAGTGCTCTCTTGGGTGAATGTAAAAGATCCCTTGGCACTTTTCCAAGATGAGCAGGGGAGTTCTCCTGATTTCATGGCCAACATTTATCCCTCAACCAATATCACCAAGGTCATTTATTTCATTGCTGTTTGTTGGACCTTGCTGTGTGCAAATTGGCTGCTGCATTTCCCTACATTGCAATAGTCACTGCACTTCAAAAGTACTTCAATGGGTTGGAATGTTGTGAAAAGTGCCAAATGAGTACAAGTTTGTTTGCTCTTACTGCATGCAGCCAAGATGGCTTTCGTGTAGTCCCAGCCTAGTGTTCTGGAGGATCAAATTTAGCAGAAACGTTCAGTGTGAACAGAACTAGCAGATGATCACACTGACCTTTGAGCCTCAGCTCTTATTCGCCATTGAAACACCAGTAATGGCATCGTGGGAGTTGAAGTTGATGTGATGGACTTTGGGAGGGTTTTAAGATGCTGTAGCCCAGGTCCTCCGTTATGTCCAGCAGCTCTTTGCCTGCAACATTGTTGGACTGCTGCCCCACGTGGAATGTTTTGCACTGAAGTACGCCAGCATCTGTGTGGTGTTTCCAGATCGGACATCCTGAATACTTGAAGTCCCTGGTGGACTGCAGACTGACCTAATGCTTGGAGGCACTCCTTGTTCCAGGTAAACTTTTTGGCTGCTGCAAACACCAATTCATAAACAGCACCAGAGATGTTGATTGCGGAGGACAGCTGCCCCTCCTTTACTGTCCAATTTAACAATACTGTAGTTCAATAGGGTGAATTTTGTTTTGCTGCAGAGATGGATCTCATTTACTGAGGCTGTGTGGACATTATTTTTCAGCAGAATCCTCCAGGGACACTTCATTCATTGTACCCAATGTTGATATCGAGTACTCCAATTTTGGGTGTGGTATGGGTTCACAGTCAAGTATAGCTCCCTGTACAGTGCCCCAACAATTTGTCTTCATTCCAACATGGTAACTCCCAAATGAATGAACAGATCGATTTAATTAGAAAAAGAAAAACAAATTATATAAAACCCAAGAGGGTGAAAGAACAAGAGAACTGTTTGATTGCCACTGAGGGTTGGAGAGGGAGTAATAGTTTTTTTTTGGCCTACGGTTTTTTCCTCTCTCCTTTTTCTTGTCTCTCCCAGGAGGTTGATGGTGCATGTAGGTTGCACCATGTTCGAAGGATTTGATGGACTAGCTAGTCTTCTCCTGTTTTTTTATATGTGTATGAGCTCTGGGAGGAGTTAATGGCCCTTGCTAAAACAAGTTTAAAAATATTAGAAGTGCAAACAGGACTGAGGGGGTGACTAGGCGTGTGGATGAGGGTAACGCAGTGGATGTGGTATACATGGATTTCAGTAAGGCCTTCGATAAAGTCCCCCACAGGAGACTGGTCAAGAAGGTACGAGCCCATGGGATCCAGGGTGCCTTGGCACTTTGGATACAAAACTGGCTTAGTGGCAGAAGGCAGAGGGTGATGGTCGAAGGTTGTTTTTGTGACTGGAAGCCTGTGGCCAGTGGGGTACCACAGGGATCGGTGCTGGGTCCCTTGCTGTTTGTGGTCTACATTAATGACTTGGATATGAATGTAAAAGGTATGATCAGTAAGTTCACTGATGATACAAAAATTGGTAGGGTGGTAAATAGCGAGGAGGATAGCCTCAGTCTGCAGGACGATATAGATGGGTTGGTCAGATGGGCGGAACAGTGGCAAATGGAATTTAACCCGGAAAAGTGCGAGGTGATGCACTTTGGAGGGACTAACAAGGCAAGGGAATACACAATGAATGGGAGGACCCTAGGCAAGACAGAGGGTCAGAGGGATCTTGGTGTGCAAGTTCACAGATCCCTGAAGGCGGCGGAACAGGTAGATAAGGTGGTAAAGAAGGCATATGGGATACTTGCCTTTATTAGCCGAGGCATAGAATATAAGAGCAAGGAGGTTATGATGGAGCTGTATAAAACACTGGTTAGGCCACAGCTGGAGTACTGTGTGCAGTTCTGGTCGCCACACTACAGGAAGGATGTGATCGCTTTGGAGAGGGTGCAGAGGAGATTCACCAGGATGTTACCAGGGCTGGAGCGCTTCAGCTATGAAGAGAGACTGGGAAGATTGGGTTTGTTTTCCTTGGAGCAGAGGAGGCTGAGGGGGGACATGATTGAGGTGTACAAAATTATGAGGGGCACAGATAGGATGGATACTAAGGAGCTTTTTCCCTTCGTTGAGGGTACTATAACAAGGGGACATAGATTCAAGGTAAAAGGCGGGAGGTTTAGAGGGGATTTGAGAAAGAACTTTTTCACCCAGAGGGTGGTTGGAGTCTGGAACTCACTGCCTGAAAGGGTTGTGGAGGCAGGAACCCTCACAACATTCAAGAAGCATTTGGATGAGCACTTGAAATGCCATAGCATACAAGGCTACGGACCAAATGCTGGAATATGGGATTAGAGTAGACAGGGCTTGTTGGCCGGCGCGGACACGATGGGCCGAAGGGCCTCTATCCGTGCTGTATAACTCTATGACTCTATGACTCTATGAAGCTGAGTGCAATTGAAGATGTTCGGCATAATACTGAAAATGTCCACTAGTATCAAAAGAGCAGTTAGGGTGGAAGTAAGAACCCTAAAATGGCAGTAAAGTTAAAGTAGATAAAATAGTTGAAGTATTAAATTACTATATTTTCTAGAAATTTTCATTAGAGAAAGTACAAACTTGCAATTGAATTGCACACCTAGTACCCTAGAGGATTTTTGAAATTGATATGGTAGAGATATTGATTAGTTATGGGGACTTAACACATCTGGATCACGGGTTTGTAGGGTACTCGTGATATTGTTGAATTACACTTTAAGAATGCTTTCTTAAAGTTTCACAATAGAGACTTCTAGTAAAGTTAAACTACAATTCACAGGTCATACGTGATCTCGAATCTATGTAAATTAGCTGCATACAGAATTAGCTGTAACTGGTCAAATTTGCTGAACACAAAAATAAGAGTCAGGATACTGCAAAAGATTTACAAAAGGATTTGGGTTGGTTATGCAATTGAGCAGATGCAAGGCAAAGTCAATTCAATGTTGACATGTTAATTATTTTTTAAAAAATTTAAGTGAGGCTTGCATATACAATGGATGGAACTGAATTAATGCAGAAAACTTAGATAGACATATCACTTTCAGTGTACAAACAATGTGGTGAAGCAATCAAAAGAGTTAATGGCCCTGAATTTGCTGTAGCCAGTCTGAGAATGGCGCCTGCCATTAGTTAGACTTGCCTGTACCTGTTTAATTTCCATGAGATTTTGCGCTGCAAATTACTGGATCTGCGAGATACCCTCTACAGGGCATCTGCAACATGTATGAACAGGGCAAGCAACTGTGTATCTCCTTATCCAATCAGATTGAAGAATTGTTAAATGAACAATACAGTCTGAACAAGGAAATGTAAGTTCGAAGTGATTTCAATGCCAAATCATGTACAAATGTAAGGAGTCTTACAACACCAGGTTATAGTCCAACAGATTTATTTAAAATCACAAGCTTTCGGAGGCTTCCTCCTTCGTCAGGTGAGTGTGGGATTCCATGAAAGGTACCGCATATATAGTCAGAGAACAATGCCTGGTGATTACAGATAATCTTTCCAACTGCCCGTTATCAAGGCAATCAAAGGAGTTGAATAGTGTTCAGACAGAGAGACATTACATACAAGACTGCTGAATATACAAACGGTCAGAACCCAAAGACAGACAGACAGAGACAGAGAGAGAGAAACATCTGAAAGGTAGAGAAAGAGAGAGAATGACCAGTTGTATTAAAAACAGATAACTTTTTTTCGCTGGTGGGGTTACGTGTAGCGTAACATGAACCCAAGATCCCGACAAAGCAACTTCCGGATTTTTGCGTTTAACTGCACATCTGCCCTCTCCTAAAGTTGCTGTGCAATTTGTGCATTAATAATAAGCACTGTTAGCCTCACCGTTATTTTGACAGCAAATTCTGGGCCATTGGTATGCTAGGATATGTAGCCGGAGCAGTAAAATGTAAACTTACAATGCCCTAATCAGAGCACACTTAGGGTGTATTTACTCTACAAGTTTAGCTTTTAAATGTCGCACCCATACTACACTTTTATAGTAATACTTAAAATAAAAACAGAAAATGCTGAAATACTCAGCAAGTCAGGCAGCATCTGTGAATAAAGATGTGGAGATGCCGGTGATGGACTGGGGTTGACAATTGTAAACAATTTTACAACACCAAGTTATAGTCCAGCAATTTTATTTTAAATTCACAAGCTTTCGGAGGCTTCCTCCTTCCTCAGGTGAACGAAATGAAATCCTCGAAATGAAATCGCATTTATAATTCACAGAACAATGCTTGGTGATTACAGACAGTTTTTTCAACTGCCCGTTGCCAAGGCAATCAGTGTGCAGACAGACAGGTGTTACCTGCAAGGTCTCAGAATATACGGGGAACACTTCAGCAGTCATGGACATTCATCCACCGACTTTCGGGTAAGCGTACTCCAAGGCGGCCTTCGAGACACACGACAACGCAAAATCGTCGAGCAGAAATTGATAGCCAAGTTCCGCACCCATGAGGACGGCCTCAACCGGGATCTTGGGTTCATGTCACGCTACACGTTACCCCACCAGCGAACAAATGTTATCTGTTTTTAATATAACGGGTCAGTTGCTGTCTTTTCTATGTTTCTACCTCTCTATCTCTGTTTTTTTTGTTTGTTGTTTTTTTTTGGTGATTTGTATATTCTGAGACCTTGCAGGTAACACCTGTCTGTCTGCACACTGATTGCCTTGGCAACGGGCAGTTGAAAAAACTGTCTGTAATCACCAAGCATTGTTCTGTGAATTATAAATGCGATTTCATTTCGAGGATTTCATTTCGTTCACCTGAGGAAGGAGGATGCCTCCGAAAGCTTGTGAATTTAAAATAAAATTGCTGGACTATAACTTGGTGTTGTAAAATTGTTTACAATTGTGAATAAAGAAACAGAGTTAATGTTTCAGGTCGATGACCTTTTGTCAGAACTGCAGGAACTTAAAGGTTTAATAGTTTTGTTTAAAGCAATCTGCTTTTGGTCTCCCCAATGTAGAGGAGACCGCATAGTGAGCAGTGAATACTGTATACTGAATTGAAAAAAATACGAGTAAATCGCTGTTTCACCGATAGTTAATACTTGAGCTGACTCCAGAACAAAGTAGAGCAATATGCTTTCCATTCCACTTTATACCATTGTTAGGTCAGGTCCTGACTAGATTCAGGCTGCATTTATATTATAGCTGTAGAGTTGGTTATGAAATGAAGGCTGCACTTGTAGTGTGAATACACCCTTGGAGTAACCTGCTCAGTTGTGATTACTACACTACAAAATAACATACTTGCATCACAAAAGTTATAGAAAAAGCTGATCCCAACTGTGTGCATGAGCTATGAGGATAGCTTAGACCAGATTGAATTTACAGTCTGGAAAGAAAGGGCTTAATGTGGTATCTAACTGAAGTTCTGCATATGAAGTAATAATCTGGGTTCAATACTTTAAATAATGCCAAGAAAGTAGGAAATCAGTTTTAAAAAGTAGATTTCAAACATAACAGAAAAACTTCTTTACCCTGTGATAAAGGTTCAGAATAATCTACCAACCAGGATAATTAGAGGGGAAAACATTGTGGTATTCAAAATACATTTAGAGGTTATGGGAGACTTGATGAACTTCATAGCTTTTTCTTCTCTCTGACTTTTTTTTAAAAATGATTTTATATTTATTTGTCAGCAACATATATTTCTAATTCCTACGTCCCTGTGGTCTCTCTGTGAGGAAGGAAGTAATCTGACAATATATTGTTTCCTTTTAATTTCTTGGTACTTTGCCATTCTTCACAAACTTGCAATTTACTGACTCACGTCTTTTTTTAGAATTCAGAAACTGGAAGAAACAGTCACACGTACAACGCAACAAAGTGCTTGGTGTTGATCGGGACTTGGAGTACTATAACCAAAGAAAGGAGGAGGCAATGAATGAGGTAAGCCTCTGGTAATTAATACTGTACTTTCATTACAGCCTTTTATATATTTCAAAATATACTTTATTTCATAAAATTTAAAGATACACACAGTTCAATGTAAAAGGACACAATTTCAAGCAATATAGTTTGAAACATTACAATGCAGATCGTACACACTATGATCTCATTATTAGAATTCAAAACACAGTATATATCTTCTAAAACATTCTGTACAATATAAAGTGGGATGGCCTTACATGGTGACCTTTTCCCCATAGAGCCTTCGCGTAGGCCGCACCTCGCTTCAGCGCATCCCGCAGCTCGTACTCCTGGACAATGGAGTGTGCCAGTCGGCAACACTTGGTCGTGGACAGCTGCTTCAGCTAGAAGACCAACAGGTTTCGGGCAGACCATTGGACCTCCTTCAGAGCTAATGGTCTTTCAGCAGCAGTTGATATTTGTCTTGGTGTGAGTCCCGGGGAACAACCTGTAGAGGGCAGCGTCCTGCGTTAGAGCTGTTGGGGATAAACCGGGACAGATACCAACACATCTCACTGCACACCTTCTGCGCAAAGGGGCAGTCCATCAGGAGATGGACGACCGTCTCGTGCCCGTCGCAGCCTCGAGGGCAGCTCGCGGGGGTACTGAGATTCTGTGGCGTGTTGAAAGGACCGCACTGGAAAGGCCCTTACCACCATCTAGGCTACATCCTGGTGCCTGTTGGTCAGTTCTGGTGACTAGATGTTCTGCCGAATGGCATCGACCGCCTGGTCGGGGAACTGCCCGATCGGATCTACTCTCTCCCTTCCCTGCAGGACTCTCAGAACCTTCCATACCGACCACTGTCTGACGGCCTTGTGGTCGAACGGGTCCCTCCTCAGGAACATCTCCACTTGGGACAGGTGGTGGGGACGGTCCAGCTGGACGGGATGTCTTGCATCTGCTCGGCCAGCGTGGCTAGACCCAGCTTTCTCCATGTGGTGGACGGGTAGAAACTCAGCACGTAGTGACACTTGGTGTTTGCGTACTGGGGCTCTCCGTACATCTTGAGGCAGCCACACACTCTGGATCAGAGCGGCATTGGGCACGCGCTTTTCACCGCCACCCCACCCCATGGTCTGGGGGCTTGGTACATGGTGTCCCTGCGGACGTGTTCTACCTTGGACCTCCAGACAAAGTGGAAGTTAGACCAGGTGACTGATGGCGGAGCATGGGCCAGACCTTAGCCACGTAGAGCAAAACCGTGAGAACCTCACACTTTATCACCAGGTTCCTGCCGGTCATGGAGAGGGAGCACCCCACCCACATACCAAGCTTCTGTTTGGCCTTTACTACCCGTTTCTCCCAGTTTTTGATGCAGGCCTGGGGCTCCCCGATCCGGATCCCCAGCATCTTCAGGTAGTCTGATCTGACAGTGAAGGGGACACAGGGTCAGGTCTCCCACCTGCCAAAGAACATGGCCTCACTCTTACTTCGGTTCACTCTGGCCCTTGAGGCCAGCTCAATAAGGACACAGATGCCCATCAGTCTATGGACCGACTGCTGGTTGGAGCAGAAGACAGTGACTGTGTCCATGTACAGGGAAGCCTCAACCTGACAGCCTCCATTGCCTGGGATCGTCACAACCCCACCCCCCCCCCCCCCCCACCACCCCCCCCCCCCCACTCCCAGATACCTGCGTCCTTCCTGATGGACGCGGCAAATGGCTCGATATAACATACGAATAAGACCGAGGGGGAAAAAGACAGCCCTGTTTGATTCCAGATCTGATCGGAAAGCTCTCCGAGTCCCACCCGTTGATTAGGACTGCGCTATGGATGTCCACATAGAGCAGTCGGATCCAAACGTGGATTCCCTCCCCAAACTCCATTTTGGAGAGCACCTCCATCGTATACGTGTGGGATATTCTGTTGAAGGCCTTCTCCTGGTCCAGACTGATGAGGCAGGTGTTCACCCCCCCCTGTCCTGCAAGTAGATGATCATATCCCTAAGCAACGCAAGGCTATCTGAAATCTTCCTGCCGGGTACAGAACAGGTCTGATCCGGGTGGATCACCATCTCAAGAGCAGACTTGAGTCTGTTGGCGATGGCCTTAGACAGAATCTTGTAGTCGACATTTAGCAAGGAAATGGGTCGCCAATTTCTGATTTCTTCCCTCTTCCCCCTTCTGCTTGTAGATGAGGGTGATGATGCCTTTCCTCATGGACTCTGACATGCTGCCTGCCAGAAGCTTACCCCCGTACACTTCCAATAGGTCTAGGCCTATCCAGTCCCACAGAGTCGAATACAACTCGATCGCAAGCCTTCGCTTCCGGGAGTTCGACTCTTCTCGAAGGACCTGACTGCTTTTGTCAGCTCGTCCAAAGTCAGTCACCGATCCATGCTCTCACATTCGCTGTCCTCTAAGACCTCTGTGATAGAGGACTGGGAGGCCATGCTGTCTGTAGGCTTTGCGTCATACAGTCCGGCATAAAAGAATTTGCTGATCCTCGGTACGTCGGCCAGCGAGGACGTCATTGAGCTGCTTTCCTCTTTCAGGCTGATGATCAGCGATCTCTCTGTGCAGCTTCTGGAAGAAGAAGCACGAGCACGTCTCGCCCTGCTCCACGGAGCGGACTCTGGACCGGGAGATCATCTTTGTGAGCTCGGTGGCGAAAAGCGAGGCTTGCTGGCCCTTCACCTCTCTGAGTTCCTCCCTGACATCGACCCCCATCGACTGCAGCTGGAGCAGATCCTGCATGCTTTTCTGGAGCTGTGACACTTCCCTCCATCTCTCTCACTCCTCCTAAACACCTTTGAGGATGAAGCACCTCTTGATGTTGGCCTTGATCACCAGTGCACCGTGGAGTCGAAGAGGGGTTTCTGCGGATCTCCGTCTGCAGGTTGCTGAAGACGTTGCAAAGCTTTGCGTCTTTCACCGTTTCCGTCAAGAATTTGGACGTGATGTCCAGTGTTCCATCGCCCCTGCTGGATCGTCCAGCCACATTGATGATGCAGTTGAAGTCTCTGGCGAGAGCGACCGGCCTAGAGGTCGCCAGCAGCATCTGGAGATGCTGGAAGACATCCATCTGCTCGCTCCTGAGGGTCGGGGCGTACGCATTGATCAGTCAGAGCGGGGTGTTCTTGCACTTTTGCTATGAGCAGGCTGCCTTCGACCACCTCCTTAACCTCAGTAATGGTGAATTGGTCTCCTCGTAGCAGAATCCCCAGGCCCGAGGAATGATTATCGTTGCCGCCTGAACAAATAGATTGCCCGTGGGTCCACATGCGTGACCACTGCTGATAGTTGCTGGGGTGCAGGATCCCGCACTCCTGCAAGAACAGCAGGTCCCTCTTGATCCTGGACAGGTAGTCCAGAGTCGCAGCACATCCTGTAGTCGATTTGATACTACGCATGTTTATGGATGCAATTTTAAAAGCCATTTTAAAAATATAAAATGACAACTATTAAGGTCTTACAATTGCATCTGTCTGGATTCTACGTCACAGTCCATTTTGGACCCTGGGTCCAGATTCTGCATTTGTATGGTATGCAGGAACTTCTGGACGGTCCCTGGGCTGAGGAAGGAGGTCTGTCCTCCGTTGAGGGAGGGTCCGTGCTCGTGGGTTGATGGCGGGGTCTCGTGGGTTGGTGTGTCCGCGAGATCCATGGCCAGGTCCGGCTCCTTGGTCTTCGCTGGTAGGTCGCTCTGCGATCTTCGTGCTTTTCCCGGAGTTGGGGGACCTTGCTCTCAGTGTCACTGCTCCCGGCGTTGGGGCTGCTCCCAGTGCCCCAGAGCTGGGTGTTGCTGCTCCCAAGTTCTTGGAGCGTGTTGTCTGTGTCGTTGGTCACCGTCGCGTCTTGCCGATTCCGTTGATGAAGCTGGGGTTTCCCCCCTTTTCTTTGTTCGTCAGTGGAGGAGTGGTCGCTGTTGTCCGTTGGGGCTCTAAGCTCCTCTTGCTGCTGATCATACCTTTAGCGTTGATACCTCTGGTTCAACGGGACTTCCTCTTTTTTTCTTGTCACCCATCCTCCTTCCGCTCCTGGGTCACTTTCCATTGACCCTGTGTTCGCGGGGAAGTCTCGGGGTTGGGTGTTGGTTTGGTTGCTTTCCTTGACTCTCCCTTCCTGCTCTTTGCCCTCCTCCTCCTCCTGGTCTTTGGCTCTTTTGCGGGGGTCCACGGCGGGGGTGGAGGGGTCTGGCCTCCTTTGGGGCAGCCATGACTGCTGCTCTGTTCTCCTGCATCACATCGCCTCTTGCTACCTGCGTATTGCTGTGTCTGCGGTTTGGGCAGGTCTTGTACAAGTGACCAGCCTCTCCACACAGGTTGCAGCACTTGGCCTCTTGACAGTCCAGTGTCTGGTGGCCCTCCTTCCTGCAGATCACCGCCTTGCAGGAGGCCGTCTCATGCCCAGGTTTGCCGCAGGATCGACCCACTCTGGGCTGTCCTGGCACACTGCGTACCCATGACTCGTCCCAATCGTGAAACTTGACGGGAGGTGGATGATGTTTCCGACGGCATCCGCCCTCAGCCTCGCCTTGATGTTCCTCTTGCTGGTCCAGATCCCGTGCATGTCCTGGATGTCGATGTCCGATCCGCTCCGTCCATGCATCTCTTGAGGAACGTCAGCACATGGACACTTGTGGGTTGAACACGTGGACTGTTAGCGTCCTTTCCTTCTCCTGCGGGAGCGCGAAGAGTAGTTGTGCAGTGTGGAGCGACAACAGCGCTTCCTTCTCCTTGAAGACCTGGACCATCTTCAGGCATCCTTCGACATCTTTGAAGGTCATGTTGAAGCATCCGCTCCTCAGGAAGTCCTGCAGGCAGAAGATGTACGTGGCCTTGAATCCACAGACTTCGAGAAGAACCTTCCTCGTGAAGATGTTCCGCTGCCACGGCAAGGTTCCTTCACCCGCCCTCGCGGTCAGCCTGACGATGTTGCGCATTCCGTGCCCAGGTGCTCGGGAAGTTCTGGCTGCCATGTCCGCTGCAAAGAAAAGCATTTTCAACTTACTGGAAAAAGGTGTTAGATCGGTCTCCGGCCAGCATTGAGATCCACCTCTATGTCAGCAAAGGGTTATAGCTGTTTCTACTCGTCCTGGGGAAATCTGCCTTCTGGATCACAGACTCTTCCCTCCCATTCAGCTGTTTATAGCCAGGAACGAGGGTGCCTCCAACATGCTTACTTTGTCACTGTAAGTGCTGCTGCCTCCGAAGGTGATGGTGAAAACCATCTCATTAGGTTTCTCTTGTAATCTCTGGAGGGAGCAGCACAATCTTATTTATCTTGCAGCACTGTATGTTAAAAGCAGTGTATGAAGCATTTATCTTCACTTTTCCTGGTCTGGAAGACTATTAGAAATTTCTGTTGATCTCATGGAATTATGTATATTATTGGGTTTTAAGTTGATTCCGTGAAAGGAAGTAACTCTATGGGTTACCATTATCGACTGGGTGTGTAGCTATACAGTTCCCTCTGTGGCCTTTCATTTTAGTTATTAGCAGGTAATAGAGTTGCCAGCAGCCCTATGGTATTACATCCAAGCGGCCACCTTTCATGAGCTAGTAAGATTAAAAAAAAACAGATGTTTTATCAATAAATTAAGAACAAGAGGATAGCTAAGGAAAAAGTGGGACCTATCAGGGATGATGAGGGTAACTTGTGTGTAGAAGCAGAGGATGTGGGTCGGGTTTTAAATGAATACTTTGTCTCCGTATTCACAAAGGAAAGGGACGATCTGGATGTAGTAGTTAAAGAGGAGAGGTGTGAAATATTGGATAAGGTAAACATAACGAGAGAGGAAGTACTAGAGGGACTGGAATCCTTGAAAGTTGATAAGTCACCAGGGCCGGATGGATTGTTTCCTAGGTTGTTGAAGGAAGCCATGGAGGAAATAGCGGATGCTCTAAGGATCATTTTCCAATCCTCACCAGATACAGAGGAGGTACCGGAGGACTGGAAGACTGCAAACTTAGTACCATAGTTTAAAAAGGGTATGAGGGAAAGGCCGAACAATTATAGGCCGGTCAGTCTTACCTTGGTGGTGGGCAAACTATTAGAATCAATACTGAGAGATAGGATAAACTGTCACTTGGAAAAGCATGGTTCAGTCAGGGATAGTGAGCATGGATTTGTTCAGGGAAGGTCGTGCCTTACAAATCTGATTGAATTCTTTGAGGAAGTGACAAGGAGGGTTGATGAGGGGAGTGCAGTGGATGTTGTCTACATGGATTTTAGTAAGGCATTTGACAAGGTCCCACATGACAGACTGGTCAGAAAGGTAAAAGCCCATAGGATACAGGGAAATGTAGTGAATTGGATCCAAAATTGGCTCAGTAACAGGAAAGAAAGGGTAAAAGTCGATGGATGTCTTTGCGAATGGAAATCCGTTTCCAATGGTGTGCCACAGGGCTCAGTGTTGGGTCCCTTACTGTTTGTAGTATATATTAAAGATTTGGACTTGAATATAGGGGGCATGATTGGCAAATTTGCAGATGACACAAAAATTGGCTGTGTAGTTGATCGTGAAGATGATAGATGTAGACTCCAGGAAGATATCAATGGTTGGAGAAGTGGGCGGAAAAGTGACAAATGGAGTTCAACCCGGAGAAGTGTGAGTTAATGCACTTAGGGAGGGAAAACACTAAAAGGGAATACGCAGTAAACGGGAATATATTGAGAGGGGTAGAGGAAGTGAGAGACCTTGGAGTGCATGTGCACAGGTCCCTGAATGTGGCAGTACAGGTAGATAAGGTTGTGAAGAAGGCATACGGAATGGTCTCCATTATTAGCCGAGGTGTAGAAATCAAAAGCAGGGATATAATGATGGAACTGTATAAAACGCTGGTAAGGCCACAGCTGGAATATTGTGCGCAGTTCTTGTCACCACATTATAGGAAGGATGTAATTGCTCTGGAGAGAGTGCAGGTGAAGATTTACAAGAATGTTGCCAGGGCTTGAAAATTGCAGCTATGAGGAGAGATTGGATAGGCTGGGGTTGTTTTCCTTGGAGCAGAGGAGGCTGAGGGGAGACTTGATTGAGGTGTACAAAATTATGAGGGGCCTAGATAGAGTAGACAGGGAAGTACCTGTTTCCCCTAGCGGAGAGTTCAAGAACTAGATTTAAGCTGATTGGCGGAAGGATTAGAGGGGACATGAGGAAAAACATTTTTACCCAGAGGGTGGTGGGTGTATGGAATTCGCTGCCCGAATTGGTGGTAGAGGCAGGGACCCTCAACTCTTTTAAAAAGTACCTGGACCTGCACCTACAGTGCTGTAAGCTGCAGAGCTACGGACCGGGTGCTGGAAGGTTCGATTAGAAGGGGCACCTGGTTGTTTTTCAAGCCGGTGCAGACACGATGGGCCGAATGGCCCCCTTCTGTGCTGTATCTTTTCTATGGTTCTATGATTTTAGACAATGAATGGACCTCTCAGCCGAGCCTGACCCTTTCCTCACATGTGTCTACACATGCATTTTCCATCAGGAATCATTGGATAGTGACCAGCAGGATTAACCATTGCTGTTTTTCTTACTTTGTTCAATTTCCCTTCCCTCCCCTTATCCTGGGAACTAACAACATCTCATTGCCAGTGCAGCTCAGATCCTTTAACTCAGCATTGAATAAGGACTGAACCCCATACCACACATTCTGTTAAACAAAATAAAGCAGACATTTGATGGTGTCTGTCGCCATTGGGGAGCTCCACCTTAATTCATCACAGTTTAGCTTTTGTTATAATTTACCTCTTTAGATCAGTAACCAGCAATTTCAGGCAACAACTTTGGAGTGGGGATATTGCTCACTAATTTTATGCTGGGGATGAGGTGGGGTGGTCAGAGTCTAAAATGACTTCCAGTTCAGGTAGCATGCTGAACCACAAAGTGAAGGGACACAGGCTTCTCCCCATAGAAAGAAAAAATAAAACTATAGGACTAATAGTTCTATAAAATATTGATCCCTTTCATTTGCTGTATGGAAGTTAGCATTCTCTTGTCTTTTTTTTTCTCATCGAATTCTTCAGTAGAGTACAGTTACACAGGTCAAATCACCATTCAGTTTGTCGGGGTATTTGTTACCCTGCAGTACATCCTGCCACCCCCGATGACATGGTCATTATTCTCGTGAGAATGTTTAGTGCTGGCAGATTGACATCACCCGAGCCCAGTTCTATCCTCACCTCGTGTGCATGTAATCATTCTTGTGTCTTCAGTTGGGTATATGTGTAGTTATCAGGAATTGAAATCCTTGCTGTTTTTCCCTTCCTTTCTTCCTTAACCCAAGGGCACTGTGGCCAAATGTAGTATCCCTATTGCTGCCCTGGCTGAGAGCTAAATAAGCACAGATTTAGGATTGAACTTGGGACTTCCTGGTGTGTATAGCTCTGAGAAGGAAACTTTTAAGCCATCGGCGCAGCTCCTTTACCCTCTTTCACTGGAGATCAATAAAAGGAAGAGGGACTAGCACTGAATCCTAGCTACGTTAGCTTCCCACAATTAGGAAGGGGATGCATGGAAACTCTGCTAGGATTTGCAGGTGAAGGGGAAACAGGCCACTGATGACCCTGGGACTTATTATGAGTACAGTATTGCTGCTTTAGAGTGGCATTACCGAAAGAAATTGATCAGTGGTCTCGTGGAAACTGATTACAATTGAGTTTTCCCTTCCCTCCCTATTCTGGTACCAGCTGATACTACAGCAGAGACAAAACAGGATAACACGTTCCTGATCAATTTCCAAGATTAGCTAAGGGTGATCGATGTTCTGTGGAGCTGAGGTACTAGTTACAATTCAGGCTTTCTCCCATTTTTTTCCTTCATTTTCAGTGAATTGAATTTGCATCCCATCTGATCCAAAACTTGCAACCTTTTGCATGTCCTGAATGGGAGTGGCATGCCACAGGATTAACAGTTCTTTTTACTGAAAGAGTTTGCATGATGTACTTCTGTTCTCTCTAATAGGTGGAAGACTACTGCACTGCCACACCATTTCATATATTACATCAGTGAATACACATAAAAAAATCAGGCAAAGGTGAATCCAAAGAGCTTCTACAAATACATAAAGGGCAAAAGGGTAACTAGGGAGAGAGTAGGGCCTCTTAAGGATCAACAAGGTCATCTATGTGCGGAACCACAAGAAATGGGTGAGATCCTGAATGAATATTTCACATCGGTATTTACGGTTGAGAAAGGCATGGATGTTAGGGAACTTGGGGAAATAAATAGTGATGTCTTGAGGAGTGTACATATTACAGAGAGGGAGGTGCTGGAAGTCTTAACGCGCATCAAGGTAGATAAATCTCTGGGACCTGATGAAATGTATCCCAGGACGTTATGGGAGGTTAGGGAGGAAATTGCGGGTCCCCTAGCAGAGATATTTGAATCATCCACCGCTACAGGTGAGGTGCCTGAAGATTGGAGGGTAGCAAATGTTGTGCCTTTGTTTAAGAAGGGCGGCAGGGAAAAGCCTGGGAACTACAGACCAGTGAGCCTGACATCTGTAGTGGGTAAGTTGTTAGAGGGTATTCTGAGAGACAGGATCTACAGGCATTTGGAGAGGCAGGGACTAATTAGGAACAGTCAGCATGGTTTTGTGAGAGGAAAATCATGTCTCACGAATTTGATTGAGTTTTTTGAAGGGGTAACCAAGAAGATAGATGAGGGCTGTGCAGTAGACGTGGTCTACATGGACTTCAGCAAAGCATTTGACAAGGTACCGCATGGTAGGTTGTTACATAAGGTTAAATCTCATGGGATCCAAGGTGAGGTAGCCAATTGGATACAAAATTGGCTTGACGACAGAAGACAGAGGGTGGTTGTAGAGGGTTGTTTTTCAAACTGGATGCCTGTGTCCAGCGGTGTGCCTCAGGGATCGGTGCTGGGTCCGCTGTTGTTTGTTATTTATATTAATGATTTGGATGAGAATTTAGGAGGCATGGTTAGTAAGTTTGCAGATGACACCAAGATTGGTGGCATTGTGGACAGTGAAGAAGGTTATCTGGGATTGCAACGGGATCTTGATCAATTGGGCCAGTGGACCGATGAATGGCAGATGGAGTTTAATTTAGATAAATGTGAGGTGATGCATTTTGGTAGATCGAATCGGGCCAGGACCTACTCCGTTAATGGTAGGGCGTTGGGGAGAGTTATAGAACAAAGAGATCTAGGAGTACAGATTCATAGCTCCTTGAAAGTGGAGTCAGAGGTGGATAGGGTGGTGAAGAAGGCATTCGGCATGCTTGGTTTCATTGGTCAGAACATTGAATGCAGGAGTTGGGATGTCTTGTTGAAGTTGTACAGGGCATTGGTGAGGCCACACTTGGAGTACTGTGTACAGTTCTGGTCACCCTATTATAGAAAGGATATTATTAAACTAGAAAGAGTGCAGAAAAGATTTACTAGGATGCTACCGGGACTTGATGGTTTGACTTACAGGGAGAGGTTAGACAGACTGGGACTTTTTTCCCTGGAGAGTAGGAGGTTAAGGGGTGATCTTATAGAAGTCTATAAAATAATGAGGGGCATAGATAAGGTCGATAGTCAAAATCTTTTCCCAAAGGTAGGGGAGTCTATAACGAGGGGGCATAGATTTAAGGTGAGAGGGGAGAGATAAAAAAGGGTCCAGAGGGGCAATTTTTTCACTCAAAGGGTGGTGAGTGTCTGGAACGAGCTGCCAGAGGCACTATTAGAGGCGGGTACAATTTTGTCTTTTAAAAAGCATTTGGACAGTTACATGGGTAAGATGGGTATAGAGGGATATGGGCCAAGTGCAGGCAATTGGGACTAGCTTAGTGGTATAAACTGGGCGACATGGACATGTTGGGCCGAAGGGCCTGTTTCCATGTTGTAACTTCTATGATTCTATGATTCTATAAGTACTTAATTGGCTGTAAAGCACTTTGGAATGTTCTGCGGTTGTGAAAGACGCTATGTAAATGCAAGTCTTTCTCTCTTTAACAAAGATTCAATCAGTCCATAAGATTTTAAAAATATCTTGAGTATATTTCTTACACTGCATGAACTGCATGATTTCCTTAGGTGTTTGTGGGTTAGGCAATCTCCTTGCCTTTTGTCATAGAGCTAAAATATGCCTTAGGACACAATCGAAACAAACCTGCAGATATAGCAAAAAGCCTATGTATATATCCCAGGCCAAGGCTTTTGACCAAGTACCAAGCAATATATCACGTGGAAACATACAATGGAATGAACATCTTGAGCAAATACACACTCTGGCCTTGCGTGTCCATTAATGATTTGATGAATCATAGTTGAATTAGCCCTAGTTAATGAACTTTACATCCTGCCCATTCTGTAGATCTCCAAGCACCAACAGGCCTTTTGTTTTGTGATCAGGTGGGTAAATAGGTTTGCAGTTTAAATGCTAGTTCATTCATAATTATTACCCTACATGTAACTAAAGTTATAAAAATAGCATCACATAATACTGAAATTTTATTATTTGAAGAGGGACAGAACTCTGTTTCCATCACAAGCTGAAAGGAATCATCTTGGCTAACATCAGCAAATGTCCGGCCCATACTGGCTTTCAGACATGGTACATGCTGTGGTTCATGGTGGAACAGTCTGATTATAAATTTTTAAGAAAAAATACGGTTGAGGATAGATGTAAATTCTATGTAATATATAGCACAGAAACAGGCCATTCAGCATGACTGGTCTATGCTGGTGTTTATGCTCCACAGGAGCCTCCTCCTGCTCTACTTCATCTAAACGTAGCAGCATACCCTCTACTCCTTTCTCCCTCATGTGCTTATCTAGCTTCCCCTTATACTCATCAGTTATAGTAACTTAACTTCAAATTTGCAGATGTTAAAAAGATTAACAGGACAGCTTCTTGAGCCTGCAACTGCTAGGCCCTTCTCGGTTAAGGTGCAGCCCTCTTCTGTTATGGCCTGTCTTCTCTTGCAAGCAGATACAAGATGACAAAATGTTGAGAGTTTAAAAGAGCGTAGACCTTGACATCCAAGTGGACACTCAGAATCTTGGCTTACGTGTAGGTCAATTAATATGTATCATGCTCCTATTTTTAGTTAGAGGCCTGTACACAACTGTACAGGACCAACTGTGACACAGTGGCATATTTCAAAGCCAGCTATAAAATTGGCTCTGCAGCAACATGAGTTATACATGTACAAAAGCTAATGTACATCAGATAATGGTTTTTCATGACGTTCAAGTGGTTTGTGATCAGTTCCACTTTGACCCTACATGTATGGAATTTTCTTCACTCATTCACAACAGCCAATATTTCTATTTGTGTGTAATTCTTTTGTGCTTCAGTGACTACGTGTGGGCTGTAAACCACAGATTTGTCATTTTGGAGGATCACTATCCCAATCTGATACTTGCAGTATGACCTCTTTTCTTGTGGCAAGATACTATAATATTGCTGTTCGAGATTTTGTTATTAGCCACTGTTTCTTTGAAAGTCTCATCTAGTTTAGCACTCTATTTGAAAAGTGTACCATTTTTCATTAATTACATAAAGATTCATCACCTGTATTAATCTTGGGGCACATTTCATGAGTGAGTTCAACATACTCAAGTTCTTTCAATTTTTTATCTCTGGGGATTTTGCATTTCAAGCGAGTTAAGACTTTTTTAGAATCTAGTTAAGACTGTCAGCAATAATTATGTGTTACTGCAATTTGCATTTTGTTCTTATTGAGAGCCTCAGGCTTTCCTCCCAATGTCTCTGAAATAGTGCTCTGATGTTTTTGTCATACGATCTTGTGCAGCTCTGAATGCTAAAATATCATTGATTATCAGAGTCCATCTAGGACTTCATGGAATTTTGCTGTAATACTTCCAGTGTTGATGAGATTCTAAATAGTATGTGTAGGAAAGTTCATCAATTAAATGTAGTTTGTTTACTGCTTTCCTCATCAAGAACTATTTGCCAGACTTTTGCATCAAAGACAGGGAAGACTTGTGTGTTGGCAAGTTTGTGTAATATCTTCAGTTGTTGGAAGCATTCCCTCTTGGCATTGATACATATGCAAATTTGATCAGAGTTTTCCTTATTGACCACTATCCTAGAGCTAAGTCATGGTATTGTGTCTCTAACTTTTTTCATTGTGCCCATTTTCTCTATAAGTTCTGGTTCTTTACCGGGTAACGTTAGGGGTACTCTTCTAGGCGTGTTACTGGTGGTACTTAATTTTATAGTCACCTGGCATGCAACTGAAATCATTAGTTACACCACTGTACTTGTGGCGAGCATGTTTATAGATAAAGTACTGGTAGCTTGATCTATCTTTTGCCTTTTCTCTTACCAGTCCTAGTTCCACTAGCTTTCTTGTGAATAATCATCTTACTAGCAGTTATTTACAGAATTTCCAAATATAAACAGTTTCCTGCTGGACGATGACCAGTTTCTTTTGCCTGTCTGGTTTCACTTTGTGCTTGGTGAACTATGCCTGTTTAACGGGCAATGATTTGTTTTTGAGCTGCATTTTGTGCTATTGCTTCCATGTTATGACTGGCTTGAAAGGTAATTTTAATGTAGTTGACCATGATGTTTTAAACCCAATCATTTTTTTTCTACTGTTATTTACAACAGATAATATACAGTTTATTTGGAGATACTTCCTCTGATCATTTTCTCTGTTGTGCATCATTATCTTTGGGTGCACATGTGATGAATAGGAGTTTCATCACATTTTGAAAAATAAAGTTTATATACTTTTTTATATACTTTTAATATCTATTTTTGATTTGTGATGGGTCACTTTGGTTTGTGCAAGATTCTTTTTTGGTTATATAGGCAAAGTAAAAAGAGTGAGCAAGCCCGTAACAGCACAACATTTGTTTATGCTCCAAAGACTTCTGAAGGGCATTTACAGTAGTGCACATTTATGAAAAGTCAGGTACTTGGTGTACAGTCATTCTGTTTTCTTGTAATGTTTTCATTCCCCTAGAAGTTACATTTGCAACGTTCTGTATTGACAATTTTGAAAGGACCACTTTTTTGGTCAACATTTCTAACGTAGTTGTATTCTCTTTCTCTCCACCCCCTGCAAAAGCAAATGTTATAAGGAATTAGTAATTTGCTTTAATACATTGTACTGGCTGCTGGAATGGGGAGAAGGGATGTAGCTTTAAAATAAAAGCAGAACATGCTGGAAATACATAAGTCAGTTATCATCTGTAAAGTGAGAAAGCAGGTCATTGACCTCTTAGGTGTGTAACCCATTATCAGGATTCTTTGTTCAAATGCAAGATCCAAGTAAGTGATGCTGACTGGAATTATCAATGTGATTTTTATTCCAACATGTGCTTGGTAAAAAGTCACTTGCCCTCTGCCACAGATTGCATTGAAATCACCTTTTTTTTCAATTTTTCTTTTAGCAAACCTGTAAGATGGAGTAGAAAAGCCTAAAATTCATCAACCACATCTCTCCTGAGTATTTTCAAACCTTTACACACGGGAACTTGTGATAAAAGTCCTTTCCTATTTCCAGTGTAAAGCCATTTGTCACAAGTTACTCTCTATTACAATCCCAGAGACCAATGTACCTGCCTTGAGCACAGCAGGAAATCTTAATATATTAGCTTATTGTAGCTGCCTATTTTCCCAGCCCTTGAGAATTACGAAATGTGTATATATGTTAAATACTTTGGGCTACTACTGAACATAATGTCCTAAAACATTTCACAAGAAGTTTGAATTCTGTGTATGTAGAATAACGGAAGATAAATGACAGGAATTTCTCATTAACATCCACAATACTGCTTCACTGATCTAAGAATAACATCCAATTGTTTTTAATATGGAAGTGCTCGTCTGAGAGGTAAAATGGAATCAGTTGGAAGTTGGTAAGTTTAGTGAATTCATGTAGACTCACGTATGTATAAACTTCCTTTGTATTCCGTTACCCCCAACTGGTGATGGGCACAATCATTTTACAACTGGTTGGATATTGATCTAAATACTTTTGGATCTTAAGATATCTTGAGACCATCCATCAGCAGCTTCTGCTGGTTGTCCCCTTCCCTTTTGCGCACTCTAGCCCTGATCTTGCATCCCTCTCTAATTCCCCTCATCTCCCCTCCTCCTATCCCAGCTCATCTTATTTACGAGCCCTACCTCCTGCTACCTTGACTCTATTCCCTCTATACTGCTGACTACCCAACTTCCCTTCCTTGCTGGCTGACATTTTACATAGTTACCTCTCCTTTTCAAAACCACTGTCATCAAAAAAAAAACTTGACCTCCTCTGTCCTTGCAAATTACCACCCCATCTCCATCCTCCCTTTTCTGTCCAGTGTCCTTGAATGTGTTATCGCCTCCCAAATCTATGCCCAACTTTCCTGCAACTCCATGTTTGAATCGGGTTCCCCCTTTGTCACAGCACTAAAACGGTCCTAATCAAAATCACAGCTACATCCTCTCTGACAGAGACCATGACCATGGTGCATTTTCCATCTGAAACCTCCTCAACCTCTCCGCAGCCTTTGACACATTTAACCACATCTCGCCTCTGTTGTCCAGCGCAAAAGGACAGTCCTACTGAGTCACCTCTAGACTCAACTGTTCCACTGCTCTGCCAGCCAGTCTCCCACGCTCCATAAGCTTCAGCTCATCCAAAGCTCTACTGTCCGTATCCTAGCCTGCACCAAGTCCTATCCACCCATCACTCCTGTCTTCGCTGACCTACATTAGCTGCCAGACCTTCAAAGTCTTCAATTTAAAATTCTCATCCTTGTGTTTAATTCTCTTCATGGCCTCACCCCTCTCTATCTCTGTAACCTCCTCCCAGCCCTATAACCCCCCCCTACCCATTGCCTGCAGTATTAAAAATGTAGACAGCTCTTGTCTGGTGAACTGGGGTTGCTAGTGCTTTTGCATGGCTATGGGAAATCAACTTCCCATTGGTGCCCAGTATTGTCTTGAATTATTTGCAAATTGATTTTTCTAGCAAAAGTAACATACACAAAATCATTATATAAAGTAACATTCAAGGACCTTTTAAAATCATTGAAAGCTTTTACGGTTATTAAATCACCACACAATGCTACACCAAACCAAAATGAAACTGAGCACCTCAGCTAAAAAAAATTGACACTTATCTAACCATTTTCTCCTACATAAAACTTTAGACTTTTTTCTGTTTCTGGATATACTGACTGGAATTTTCTGCTTTTGTGGATCATGGCACATCCTCAGCTAGGTGGAAGTTCCACAAGGATTCGCCAGAAACCTCGGCCAGTTTTCTGGGGTCAGTGTAATTTGCATTTTTGAGGTATTAACTGACTGAGGTGGGTCTTCTCTAGTGTGGCCAGTGGGCCTCTATGCTGTTCAAAATAAATATTTTCCTTTTCTAACTTTCTTCTTTAAAAAGGCACTGCACCCCATCTAATCAGAGATTTTAATTTTTATATACCCTGTCAACCATCCACAGCAACGCTGGACTCTAGGGGCTCCTTAAAACCTACCTCTTTGACCAAGCTTTTGGTCACCTGTCGTAATTCCTCCTTACGTGGCTCGGTGTCAAATTTTGTTTGATAACACTCCTGTGAAGCGCCTTGGGATGTTTCACTATGTTAAAGGCGCTATTTAAATGCAAGTTGTTGTTGAATTGCAACATTTTTTATGATGATTCATTGAGCGTTCTGTCAATAAACAATTTAAAGGTAGAACCTGGAATTATAACAATCAATTGGCACAGCCCAGGTAATGTGTCCAGGACAACTTTTTATTAGTCATCATCAACCTAGTTAATTTCCAAGAGATTCAGTAACCTTCCTGTTTTTACATTAGTTGTTCAGAAGCAGGAGAGTTAAGTGCATTGAAAGATATGACCTCAGATTAAGAAAAAAGTTATGACGATTCCTCTTCCCTGTTGACTGTTGCTGTTGTTTGCCATTTATGAATGAAGAAGCAGACTAAAGACTATAAATAACTTTCTCTTGAGGGCTATGTATGGAAATGCTTAAAATATCCAACTGTGGTGCCAGATGTGCAGATTCCTTGTTTTTCATTGCTTTGTAGAGGTATCTACCATCCTGTTCTTCCTTTACAGTATGAAATACTTCCAAAGCTTTTTTTAAAAAAAAGTCAAAAGGACGGTAGCTTTAACTGCAGCTGAGTTTTTAAAGTTCTGAATATTAAATGTGAGGTTAATTATAAGAGAAACCACACTTTTTGCAAAGGTATAGCTATATGTCTGGGTCAAAAAGTAATGATAGACAGTAAATCAAACCTTATAATCGCTGCCAAAAAAAGCAATTCCAAAAATATATCAACATTCCTTTGGTCATGCTTTTTCCCTGTCCTTTGAATATTTTTGTTTGCATAAGTGTTAATTACTTACCTGGACAGACATACTTGCAGGAGTTGCTCAACCCGATGACTTCAAGGAGTTAAATTGAAATCTCACAGCCCAGGGTTAATCCAACTCTCACCCCAAGTTCTTCCAAGCCAATTTTCCTGTTATGAACAAGAGAAATGTTAAAATGTGCATTGGGGATAGGGGAGGGCATAACAGCAGTCTATACTGTAGCTAACTGATACAACTCTACTAAAATCCAGCATGCCTAGGTAAAGAGGTATTCTGTGCCCCCTCCACCTGGCCAAAATTCTAATGGTCCTCCTTTGTTGAACAAAAAACATTTCAAAGAAAAATATACCTTCAACTCCAGTAAACTCTAAACTAGTGTTTGCATTCAGATTGCACGAAATATTCTCAAACTAGTTAGAAAGAAAGAACTTGCATTCATATGGTGCCTTTTCATGATATCCCAAAGTATTCACAGCCAATTAAATACTTTAGATGTGTAGTCATTGTTGTAATGTAGGGAATTGCAGCTGCCAATTTGCACACAAGGTCCCACAAACAGCAATAAGATGAATAACCAGTTAATCTGTTTTGGTGATGTTGGTTGAGGGATAAATGTTGATCGGAACATTAGGAGAACTCCCCTATTCTTTGAATAGTGCTGTGTGATCTTTTATGGCCACCTGAGAGGATAGGTAAGGCCTCAGTTTAACGTCTCATCTGAAAGATGGCACCTGTGCCCGTGCAGCACTCCCTCGGTACTGCTCTGAATGGTCAGCCTAGATTCTGTGCTCAAATCTCGAGTGGGCCTTGAACCACAACTTTCTAATTCATGGGTAAGCATGCTACCACTGAGCCAAGGCTGAAGCCTTAGTTGTAACCTAGAACGGGGTTTCTAATGTTTGCCACCGTTCCACTGCAGCATAAATACACTGCAAGTTGGGCGAATCACTGTTGTATCACATGATTGACTAGATTAAAAAAAGTTGCACTTTACTGATATTGAAAGTTACAGGTTATGTAATATTTCAAACTCTTTACCTACCATTTTTTAAAAAAAAACTTGCTTAAAATACAATGCCACTTATTTCCCATATTGGGTTTCCAGCTCTTGCTGAAGTTGCACTAAGGTTTTTTTCCGTGGTGGAATCTCCAATAACCAGTACCTGGAACAGGTGGTTGGCCATTTTGCTGTTGTCTGGGCCTAACCGACTTCACTTATAATTTCTGGTCACAGTACAAAAGTGCTTCATAAACATCCTGGAGGTTTACAGCACAGAGGAGGCCATTTGGCCCAGCATGGCTGTACTAACTCTATGCTAGGGCAATCCACAGCTAATCTCACTGCTCTCACCTTGGCCCGCTATCTTCCTCAGTTTTAAATGTTTATCCAAATTTCCCTTGGAAGATATGATGGTCAGCCATTCCCTGTGACCGAGCATTCCATGCTCCAACAAATCTGTGCAAAGAAACTTTTCTTAATCCCTCGCCTCACTCTCTTAGCAATAATTTTAAATTAACGAGCCCTTGTCATTGACTCCCCAACCACAGGAAAGTCTTTCTTTATTCACCGACCTTTCATAATTTTAAAAATCCTTATGAAATTTCACCATGGCTTTCTGTGGACTATCCTCTGGCTTTGTGTTTAGCATTTCCACGACTTCCATTTCAGCTGCTTCAACACCCAGCTGATTCTCTTTTGCTTTTTTTGTTCTTTGCTGAGTGCTTAGCAGTTTTTGCCTTTGTGCCATTGATCTTCACTATTAGAAATCTAAATAGTTCAACTAGCTTGATTGATTATCATCAATTGTTGATTTTTCTTTCCACAAATGCAGCAAAAACACTTTGCCAATACACACTCTACTTCACCCTCGATAACTCACTCTTCAATACTCACTTTATCAACCCAAGTACCTCCTAAATCCTTGCAAACCTAGCATTCCCCTGCTCAAACAGATCCTCTCACTTACTATGACAATTATAAAGCTTTTTTTTGTCTATGATGGATTATTTATTGGATTCTTTCTTGCTGATCACACCACACACAGGGTTCATCTTGGTTACTGCTAGCTGGTTCTGTAGGCTGCAGAGACTACACGTTCCAGACTGATTGATATACACACTTCAGGAGAAAACAGCAACTGAAGGCCTTGCTTTGTTGCATTGATTGGTGCAGATGCGTTTGGGTTTGGGAGGGGTGGGGAGGTGGTTCAAATGGGTCAGTAGATAAAACCATTCAATTCAAATGCAAACATCCAGTGCAAGGTGCTTAAGGTACATGTTTGTTTGACAGCTGTGTTTGTGTGAGTAAACTCCATTTTATATCTTGTAAATTGACCACCTCATCTAGTTATGAGAGATACAGGGGTCGATATTATTACACTGATTGGTGCGTTGGCAGGATCTTCAGCCTGCCCACTTGTCTCTGCCACTAACTCACTGTATTTTCTTGGATTGTCTCTCATTACTTATGTGGGGCATATTTACAGTGATAAAAACTGCTGGTCATTGGCTTACTGCAGCTGAGAGGGAGGGAAATCAAGTTGTGCTACAGCTGATTAAAGAGCCACACACTGTGAGAACTCTGCAATGCAGCACAGGCACTGGAAGACTGCAAGAATGATTGAAGGAGGAGCAGCCTTAGGTGTTCAGCAGCAGGAAGAGCCCCCAGATTTTCTGATGCACTCACGGATGTTTTACTCGCTGAAGTGAGAGTGAGAAGGAATGGCCTCCTGGGGCCTGAGAACAAAAAGCCCCATAAGAGATGGTACAAACATTATGGAGGGAGATGCAGAGGCAGTCGGTACAACCTCCAACACCCCATAGCACAGTGCAGGAAGAGGTTTAATAACCTCATCAGGTTGGCCAAGATAAGTGAAGGCACTGTTACCCATGCACATCTGGTAAGAATGATGGAGGCATGATTCTTCCTCAAAATCAAAAGCAAAATACTGCAGATGCTGGAAATCTGAAATAAAAACAAAAAGTGCTGGAGAAGCTCAGCAAGTCAGGCAGCATCTGTGGAGAAAGAAACAGAGTTAACGTTTCAGGTTGAAGACCTTTGGTCAGAACTACTGATTCTTCCTCCTTGCCTATCATTTCCTCTCTGTTATTAATAGGGTGAAAGGAAACCTGCACTATTCACAAGCAGCACACTTCTGTTTAAACTCACATTACCTGCCATAAGGCGTTGTTAGTCTTGAAGGAGAGGTGTTTAATCATGATCTAGATAGAGATAGGGGGGTGAAGTGTAATTGCCACTCAGATTCCTTACTGTGCTTTGCCCTTGCAAAGCAAAAAGTTGAACACAAACCAGAGATGACAAAATGCAACTTGAAGAGGAACAACCCACTTTCTGAATTTTGAGTGCAAGCAAGTAGGAAACTTTGCAGGTTATTGGAAGGCACACTGGTGTGGCTGCAGGAGATGAGGAAATGGGAGGTAAAGCACCAACAGCAGGTTGGTGGAGATAGGGCAAAGGAGGGCAGTTGGTTTCAGCTTCATGCGGAATATTTAAATTGGCAACGAGTCAGCCACTATTTCTTCAGAGTCCTGTGATTATTTACACAGCTATAGAAACGTTTGCACAGGTTCCTCCAAGCCATCTAGGTGATGGCTTGGAGGAACCTGTCAGAGCAGCTGCTGTGCAAGTCCTGCCCCATCTGTACCAACTCAGTCATGGCATCTTGCCTGCTTCAGCGCCAGCCAGAGACACTCAGGCATAAGTAGTTTGTGAATCAGAGGTCTGCACAGGGTGAAGCACTGAGCACAAATGAGCATGAGGACCTGGGAATGGAAGAAGGGGAAACTGTTCCTTCGTGGCGGGTGGAGAAATATCTGCCCCTGGTTGACGAGATTAGGTCTTAGGGGTCTAGTTTTGATCAGGGAGAATCGATCACATGTGCAGGCAGTGGAGACCGTTTTCACACCTATGGTTCAGATAATGGATAAGCGGGAGGTGTTCACTACACTCGCCTCCAACACTTCAGAATTTCAAAGATCTGCTCTATCGCACTTTTTGTAGTCCCGTGGGCATTATTCTATTTGTTCTCCCACTCTCTGTGGATGCTGTACTGGAGGGATTAGGCTTGACTGCAGAGGGTATCCTTGATCACTAGTTAACCATCCTGATGCATGGTTTGGAGTAATGAAGACAGCTAAGATGGATTGTTGCATGATAAAAAGCAACATGGTAACTTCTTGGGTAATGGGCGTTAACATGCAAGACAAAATGATTTGCATGATACTTGCTGGATGTTGATAGAATGAGAGTCTTTCTATTGATATTGGGGGGGATTGTCATATGGTGCTTTTGAAGGTCATGTGTACCATCAATTTCTCCCTGCATCTGTGGGAATTCTACCAGGCTATTGAATTGAGTTTCTTCATTTGTTTTGCAAGTTCCATTGAGAAGGTAATGAACAGCATCACCCACTAGAAAACAACCTGTGATCTTTATACAGTGGTAAACTGCTCCCTGGAAAGATCCACATTGAAGTGGGCTGTAGTCTTCACCCAGCAACTGATCTAACCCCACAATAGTTTCCAGGGAAGTGCAATCTTCTGATATATTGAATAGCAGGGAATGCTAAGTAAGGTCTCCTAGGTCTGTAAACCCTGTGGAGTGGATATCACTGTGTTGGAAACAAGTGTCTTCTATGATGCCTCACTCTAAATTCTTCTAATCTAGCCTCTTCCATTTCTTCATTGTCCTCTTGCTTACAACAAAGGAAGAAAGGAGTTCCATTTCCTCAGTCCCAAATATAAATTAGTCCAGTACTCACTTTAAACATCAAGCGAACTCTTCACTGAAGCTTAAGAATGCACAGCAACAACGATTGATGTCCCAGTAAAGTTCTTCAAACATACAAAAGCTTAAACAATGGCATCCTCCATGCAGTATCTGCCTTAGGGCCACTCTTGTGCTGTTCATATCACTTGTATGGTGGCAGTGTTTCCTAACATCTGGTTAGGGGAGTAATTGGGGGAAATTGCAGGATTGTTTGGCTATGCCCACCTGCCCCCATTTATATGTGGCAGGCAGGCACTCAAGACTGGTGGTCTTTTGAAGAGGAGACTTTTGGTGCCATTTCTTGGGTTGGGATTGTCGCAGTAAAGAACACCACTGCATGTTACTCATTTTTGTGCCTCAAGACTGCCCAAAAATGGCCGGTTTTCCCAAGGAAAATCAAGCCCACAGCTTTTAATGCTCTTTTGATCTTGGATATCAATCATAAAAGGAATTTTACATTGTATAATCCCCTCTCCTAATAAAAAAAATCACATCTCCTAACTTACCATGAGCAGTGCCATGGGAGATTTGCTGATATAAATGATAAACCTTGCACAGAGTATGCATCTCGCCTTAAATAGGAATGTCACTCCTTAAATAGGATTTGCAGGCATAAATGACCAGGATCTGTTCAGTTAACAATTCTGATTTGCTCAAATATCTGATTGTTACCACTGCTAGTCAGGGATGAGGACCCAGCAATCATGAAATCAAACAATTAAATAGTTTTTTCAAAGTGGTTTCATGACTGTTGCTTTCAAACCAAAAGTTGCTATATTACAATTTATATAACAATCAACATTAAAAAAACAAAACTCTTAAAAGCATCGCTAAAAATCTTAACTGCCCCTAGGGGAGTGAAGTTGCAGCTGCAGCTGGATGAGTATGCATTACCTGCGAGCAAAGCCATAGAATCTTAAAGCACAGAAGGTCGTTCGGCTCATCATGCCTCTGCCGGCTCTTTAAAAGAGCTGTCCCATTTAGTCCCACACCTCAGCTTTTACCCCATAACCTTGCAAATTAGTCCTCTTCAAGTACATGTCCAATTATCTTTTGAAAGTTCCTGTGGAATCTGCTTTCACCACCCTTTCAGGTGATGCATTCCAGATCTTAGCAACCCCCTGTGGGGAAAAAAAATTCTCCTAATTTCCTCTCTAGTTCTTTTGCCAATTATTTTAAATCTATGACCTCTGGTTACTGACCCACTTGCCAGAGGAAACAGTTTCTCTCTCTACTTGCTCTATCAAAACCCCTCATAATTTTGAAATCTCTATTGGGTATCTGCTTAACCTTCTCTGCTCTAAGGAGAACAATCCCAGCTTCTCCCATCTCACCACATAACTGAAGTCCCTTATCCTTGATATCATCCTGGTAAACCTCCTATGAGCCCTCCCCAAAGCCTTGACATCCTTCCTAAAGTGTGGTGCACAGAATTGTACACAATATTCCAGCTGAGGCCTAACCAGTGATTTGTAAAGGTTTAGTATGACCTCCTTGTTTTTATATTCAGTGCCCCTACTTACAAAGCCAAGTATCCCATATGCTTTCATAGCCACCTTCTCAACTTGCCCTGCCACCTTCAAAGATTTGTGAATATGCACCCCCGGGTCCCTCTGCTCTTGTACCCCCTTCAAAGTAATACCATTTAGATTATACTGTCTCTCCATGTTGTTCCTCCCAAAGTGCATCACTTCACACTTGCCCACATTAAATTGCATCTGCCATGTGCCTGCCCATTTCACCAGTCTGTTTATGACTTCCTGAAGTCTGCTACTATCCTCCTCACCTATTTTCTATGTTGCCAAGCTTTGTATCATCCATAAACTTCAAAATGATACTCCCTATCCTCAAGTCAAGGTCATTTTATATATAATAAGAAAAGCAATGGTTCTAATACGATCCTTGAGGGACCCCACTGCATACTTCCCTCCAGTCAGAAAAACATCTGCATACAGAAAAACTACTCTCTGCCTCCTCCTATCCCGTAGCCAATTACGTACCGAAGCTCCCTTTAATCCACGTGCTTCTATTTTCCGAATAAGTCAGTTATGTGGTACTTTATCAAATGCCTTTTGAAAGTCCATGCCAGATGTACTGGTTTGTTTTGAATTTTGTGAATGTAAAACCCAAGATTAATATTGTGTGTTTTGTATTTTTCTTGTGTTTCAGGATCCTGAAAGCAACCACCTGCAATTAAATGATAAATTGAGTTTTGCTGAAGTATGGAAACCAGAGGTGAGATGGACCACAGTATAAATAGAATGGCTGGCATGAAGACTGACGTGCTCAAATGGTGCAAATGTTGATAGTAAACCACAAAAGTGAAGCTTAAAATATTGACGACTTCTGACCTACAAGATCATGTAACAACTTAGTAACACATGATTTAAGTTAACTTCTATATATATTTATAATTGTGTAAGTCCTAGTTTTTTAAACTGTGATCTGAGCATTCTGACACGGTGCAATTTACATAGTAGTACTAAGATGAACCTACTGTCACTGAGACACCAATATCCTTGGTGAGATGGTTATGTCTGCCCACAGTAGGTTGAGAAGTATAGTTACTATGGGGAAAAAAATAAGTGTACACTATTTATAACATTTGTCAACATATTAAGAATGCGCTTGATTTTGCTGTAGTGGGGAGTGAAAATCTTCCTGCATATAGTTTATACTGGTGTTTTTTATTTCAGGGTTTTGGAAAATGGGGTTATTTCTTCTTGCAACCAAAGAGTAGTTACATTTTATTGACTTTTTCCAGGCATTTCTCTCCGGTGCCACACCACTCCCTTAAGTGAGACCATACTCCCATTGAACCAGATTATGACCTGACCAAGTGTTAACTTGGCTTAGTGGCAGCACTCCTGCCTATGAATTAGAAGATTGTAAATTGGACGCCTTGGACTTCATGTAATTTAGGCCAATACATCTGCGCAGTGCTGCCTTGCTAGAGATGCTATCTTCTGGATTATATGTTAACTTAAGGCCCATTTTACTTAGGAGGATGTAAAAGAAACCATGGCATTATTCTGGTGGGGAAAAAAAGCAGGAGATATCTTCCGGTATCCTGACCAACATTCCTTCTTCAGCCAGCATGACCAAATCAACTTTAATTGGCTGTTCATTGATTTGCTGTGTGTGGACCTTTCTATGTGCAAATTGACTGCCATGTTTCCCTACATAAATACAGTGATTACAACCAGTCTTTTACTTTAGAAGTGTAAAGTACTTTTGGATTGCCTGAGAATGTGATAAGCCACTATATAAATTCGTTTTTTCCCTTTTATTGTGTAATACGTGGTGATGTAATGCTGCTCAGATGTGGACCAGAAATCATTGCTTGTAATTAGATCATTGAATTGACATGGTCCCTCATGTTTTCCAGTCTTCAGATAGCAGAAAAATAAAAACTTGTATCAAATCCCAAGACTGAGTGCTACAACTACAAGTCAGGTTTATTAAAAGTATCGGAAAATCAATACAGCACTTTTCACTGGAATATAGAATATTTAAGTTACAGCCCCTCGGATATACGAAAATAAAGCCAGAGATAACACTTTTCTATCTCTTAGAACCTGCACTTGCTTCCGTAACATAAAACTTCTACATGAAGTTTTATCCAAACAATACAGCCTTTAGGTGTGCATCTCTTGTTGAAACAGGGAGAGAGGGTTGCATCTACATGTCATTGCCTGGGCACAGAGCTGTCAATCAATCACTTTCTCTTCTCCTCCCCACTACCAACAACAACAAAACTTGCATTTATGTAGTATTGTTAATGTATACAAACTTCCCAAGGCACTTTACAGAGGCATGGTCAGTCAAAAATTATAGGAGGGCTGACAAGAAGCTTGGTTAAAGAGGTGGGTTTTACGGAGTATCATAAAGGAGGGGAGGGAGGTGGATAGATAGAAAAGTTTAGGAAGGGAATTTCAGCATCTAGGGCCTAAACTGCTGAAAGGATGGCTGCCAATGATCAGGTGTATGGTGGGGATGATGCAGGTGAGAAACATAGAAAATAGGAGCAAGAGTAGGCCATTCGCCCCTTCGGGCCTACTCCGCCATTCAAAATTATCATGGCTGATCATCTAACTCAGTACCTGCTTTTTCCCCATATCCCTTGATCCCTTTAGCATTAAGAAATATATCTATCTCCTTCTTGAATACATCTAATGACTTGGTCTCCACTGCCTTCTGTGGTAGAGAATTCCACAGGTTCACCACCCTCTGAGTGAAGAAATTTCTCCTCATCTCAGTTCTAAATGGCATACCCCGTATCCTGAGACTGTGACCCCTGGTTCTGGACTCCCCAGCCATCGGGAACATCCTCCCTGCATCTAGTCTGTCTAGTCCTGTTAGAATTTTATATGTTTCGATGAGATCATCTCTCATTCTTCTAAACTCTAGTGAATATAGGCCTAGTGGACCCAATCTCTCCTCATACGTCAGTCCTGCCATCCCAGGAATCAGTCTGGTAAACCTTTGTTGCACTCCCTTCGTGGCAAGGACATCCTTCCTCAGGTAAGGAGACCAAAACTGCACACAATACTCCAGATATGGTCTCACCAAGGCCTTGTACAACTGCAGTAAGACGTCCCTGTTCCTGTACTCAAATCCTCTTGCAATGAATGCCAACGTTCCATTTGCCTTTCTAACTGCTCGCTGCACCTGAATGCTCGCTTTCAGCGACTGGTGTACAAGGACACCCAGGTCTCGTTGCATCTCCCCTTTTCCCAATCTATCACCATTCAGATAATAATCTGTCTTTCTGTTTTTACAACCAAAGTGGATAACCTCACATTTATCCACATTATACTGCATCTGCCATGTTCTTGCCCACTCACCCAACTTGTCTAAATCACATTGGAGCCTTTTTGCATCCTCCTCACAGCTCACATTCCACCCCAGCTTTGTGTCGTCTGCAAACTTGGAAATGTGACATTTAGTTCCGTCATCCAAATCATTGATATATATTGTGACTAACTGGGGCCCAAGCACTGATCCCTGCGGTACCCCACTAGTCACTGCCTGCCACCCGGAAAAAGACCCGTTTATTCCTATTCTCTGTTTCCTGTCTGTCAACCAATTCTCAATCCATGGGGCTAGAGTCAGAGGAACATAGTTTTTGGGGGTGGGAATGGGGGGAGAAGAGGAAAGAATAGTGGTAGTAGGCCTGGGGGAGGTTAGAGAGATAGGGAGGGATGAGGCCAAGAAGGATTTTAACCATGAGAATTTTAAATTGGAGGCGTTAGGGCACCAGGAGCCACTTTAGGTCAGCAAGGAGAGGAGTGTATGGGTGATTGGGACTTGGTGTGGAATAGGATATGGGCATCAGAGTTTTGAAAGAGCATGGAGGATAGGAAGCCAGCCAGTAGAGCATTGGAATAATCGAATCTGGAGATGATAAATGCACAGCTGAGGGGTTCGGCAGCACGTGAGGTGAGGCGGCGGTCGAGGCCCGCCATGTTATGTAGGTGGAAGTCAGTGGTCTTTGTGGTGGAGAGGATATGGGGGCGGAAGTTCAGCTTGGGGTTAAATATGTCCCCGAGATATCGAACAATTGTCTCCAACCAATGTTTTTTTTTAGTTCCAACCGGAGTTTATGGCAGGAGCCAAAGACAATGCTTTGGGCTTCCCCATGTTTAACTGGAGGATATTGCAGCTTGTCCGAGATTGGATGTTGGACAAGCAGATTGACAGTAGAGAGGCAGTGAAGGAGTCAGGAGAGATACAGTTGCATGTTATCAGCACCCTTATGGAAGCTGTCCCTATGTCTTTGGATGATTTTTTTTTTATTCGTTCATGGGATGTGGACGTCGCTGGCGAGGCCGGCATTTATTGCCCATCCCTAATTGCCCTTGAGAAGGTGGTGGTAAGCCGCCTTCTTGAACCGCTGCAGTCCATGTGGTGAAGGTTCTCCCACAGTGCTGTTAGGAAGGGAGTTCCAGGATTTTGACCCAGCGACGATGAAGGAACGGCGATATATTTCCAAGTTGTTGTCAAGGGGCATCAAAAAACGTGTCCACGGAACATCTTCCACCATGCAGACCAGGTTACTTGAGTCCAAGTGTTACAGGCCTTTGTGAAACATAAGTTACAAAGGCAACTGTAAGGCTTTAGCTTAACAGTTTCATAATAGATACGAGACTCCATTCATGCTTGATCCAATATCTTAATTGACGAATTTCAGAACAAAGCAAGCAGCCTAAATCTATAGGAGGGCTTGCTTCTCAGTGACAAGTTTTGTCTCCCCAAAGGGTTACCCAGGCTACAATCTAAATGGAGTAATATGTAGATTCTGTTAGCAGAAAACACATAAAAGTGGCTTAAAAACAGTCACCCCAAAAATCCACAGGGCCAGTTGCATCACTACAGCTGGGACTTCCATCCAACACTGCTGCCCAGCACTCACCCTTCGTAAAATATAGGGTCAGATCACTTCAGTATAAACTGGCATTGCTGGAGCGTAACTCCCATGTTACATGGGCGATCTGTGCTGGAGGGAGAGGATGGGGGTGGAAAATCTAGGAGCAGCTTTTAGAAACCAGGAACGGCGATATATTTCCAAGTTGTTGTCAAGGGGCACCAAAAAACGTGTCCACGGAACATCTTCCATCATGCAGACCAGGTTACTTGAGTCCAAGTGTTACAGGCAACTGTAAGGCTTTAGCTTAACAGTTTCATAATAGATACGAGTCTCCATTCATGCTTGATCCAGCAGCAAGCTGCAGGAGCAGCAGTTAAGTAGTGTCTGGAGGAAGAATACTGCACATTAGAGAGCTAATGATGGTGCTGTGATGTGTGTTATATTGAAGGAATTGGACTTGACCTTAAGGCAAGGGAAATGGAATAGTGGCAGTGGTGAAAAAGTTAAACAGACTTTATTGGTTAGTGGTATTTTGATTTTCCCCTTGCAGCCAGCACTGAGGAATCGTCCTGATATTCCACTCCATGCTTCTCTGCCTCCAAAGCAGCTGGGGCCACCTCCCCAGGAATCGCCATGTCCAGGCTTTTTAGATGGCAAAGTTGTGCAAGGCACAGCAAGCTACCACTGTCACTGTGGAGTATTTGCAGAGCCCCGTCTGATCAATCCAGACAATGAAGGCCCTCCCACTTTAAGACTCCTAGAGTTCACTCAAATGACAAGTGTAGTAGAAACATGTGCCTAGCTGTAATGCTCCTACGCTTCTGTTCTTGCAACTCAGAGGGAAGCTGAAATTCCTGAGCACAAAGGCACTGTGACCATGTCCAGCAAATTCGGCATTGACGTGGAGAATTCTTTGTCGCTAGTCACACGCTCACTGAATGTTCAGTGAGTGGACCCTTTTCTGTTCAGAAAGTTCAGTGTTTACTGTAGAGCTCGAATGCAACAAGCATACCCGATATTTCATTGTGCACGCTGGGAAAACCAGCACTAAGATGAAACTGTATGGCCCCTTCATGCTGCCACTTCGTTGACATGCCAAATTAAAAGAATTCCTCAGCTGTCTTAAAAATGGTGTCAATGACTAGAAGAATGCATGTCTGTAGAGCACCCTGGGTAATTTTATACAGGTCTCATGTGGCTGCTTGAAAGGAGCCACTGGCAGAGAAATTGTGTGGTGGTAACTTTTACGGCCATGGGTAGAGCTATTTGGGCAGATGCTCTTGGCTGCAGGTCTTCATGCAAAAGCTAGCACTTTTTGTGAACCGTACTCTTCTCATGCAGATCTCTTTGCTGAGATCTCCACAAGATCTGCACGGTCTGTAAATTCCCTGGGTAGGGAGAGATGATATCTTGTGGAATATATACTTCTCAAATACTGCCTCAATCTCCTTTCCTCTGCTCTGTATTGCTGGTCCTCCATTAATATAGTGAACAAGGCAATGCAAAGTGGAAATCCCATTAGGTTGACTCAACATCGCATGCTCTTCCTGTGGGTGGAAACAAAACATTTCCACAAGCATCAGCCTCACCCATGTGGCCGTTCTTCACGCAATGAGCTCAGCAGTGTATAGAACATCATGACCCAGTCTGATCCTAACTTCACCTGGCACCTGTAAAAGTGAATTTTTCAGCAAGGGTCACTTGGCAATACTGAGAAGCCTGGTTCATTATCTTTCCCTATCCAGAGACACTGAGGGCAATTGTAGGAGCTCTACCACCCTAACTTGGCATCAGACCGGAGAGCATACTTGTACTTTTCATGGGTTCTACAGCTCATTATCACACTAGGCAGTAATTCACCCAACAGGGATATATTACTGATCATTCTTTATATGCAGATTTGGCCAATAAGTGTTGGTAGGTTATTTGACTGTAGCATTACAATCAGCACGCTCATATTATTTAATGTCCAGAAACATTCCAACAAGGTTCTTTGGTAACAATCAGAAGTGGGAACCCTGGTTATTCTTCTCCCTGCCCAGGAAAACCAAGAAGAATAGTAGAACTCCACTGCCGGCCAACTGAATGGCTAACGAAACCTGGAACCTTTGTGGTTTGCATGGTACCACACCAGGTGATGAATTTAGCCACTGAGCCAATAGGACAGCTCCAAAAGAATTCTGAAATTAATCTATGAAAGTAATCTCTAGCCTTAGACCTGCAGCTTATCTTACTGAATGCCACTGTTTACACCTACATATTGCTGAATGTTTAACTTCTGAAGGAAGATGATGCCATATGACTATAGATGCTGGCTAACAACTGGGTGGGCAACAGATGTTGTCCCTCATCAATTTAATGAAACAAGTACGCATGCCATCTGGTGTTTGTTTTTCAACTGCAGCAAGGTCACCCTGACTCTAACACACATGCCATGTCATGCCTTACCTACCAGTGCGAGCTAGGGCTATTGAATAACCCCACCTTAGTTACATTGATCATGTTATATTGGTTGTACACAAATGGGCACTGTGGTTTCTTGAGTACCACTATACATCCACATTGAAATTTGAAGGCACCCAGATTGGCCATTGTGAGTATGGTATGACCATTGTTCAACACTCCTGCATTCGTATAGCAAGTTAATTGGAGAGTGCCCTATCATGCATAGGAATAAAAGTCACCTTAACTTACTGCTTCAACATGAGGCGCAAGCTGGAGTCACAATGGTTTAGACAAAATACAAAACTCCAGATGGAAACTACTTTTTTTACTAGATTGACAGAGTGTTGCATTATTTAAGCTTGTGTGGTTCTTCCTGCTATTGACCAACATCTATAACTGTATGTGCAGCATTTACCCACTAAGCTAACTTCAGCAGTGTAAGGACTCCCTTGGCATTATTTTTGATCACTTAAGCTTGTTCTAATAGGGCTATATTTTGCTCCATTTGCTAAGTTTAGCAAATTATTAGATGTGAGTATAAGAAGGTGTTCCCTACTTTATAGTCACATCTACTCTTTTTGCTAAAATTAGTGAATGGTGGAAATTATAATCCATAGTGGAAATTTGTGTTACTTGTTTGAAATAACCTGCCCAGAATAACTATGCTTTGGACTCATTTGTGGACGATGTTGTTTCCTCCTTCATTTCACTGAAATTATACCTTTTTTTCCCTCCGGTGTGTGATTATCTTGTCTGATATATAGACCATTTATAAATTCGCATAAACCCCTTTAGAGAGAATTCCCACATCTTCCCGAACATGAGGAGTGCTATAGAATTACTACTTAATGTGCTTTCCTTCTTCTCCCTCCCACCAGCAGCTGTTCTACTCTGTGTCGAAAAGGGCTGAACTGCGCAGTACAATTCAATTTTGCTGCTACTGCAACATTCCTGCTGTACTGAAGTAATAATTTGCTCTATATCTTTCTAATCTCTAAAACCTAATGCAGCATCTGAAAGAAAATCTTACCACAGTTCTTATTTTCCAGGAAAAATAACGGAGTTTTAGTGTTATGGAAGATTTAACATTGATATTTTGACCTGTGTGCTTGTTTCACCATTTATTTTTGGCCCTAGAGATTTCTGTTTAGTTCTGTTTGAAGTACAGCTATTAACAGAACCTAATTGTAGAATTCCTTGCTAACGGTGGATTTGCCTCATGCAGCACCTATTTTAAATAGAATCTGGATTAACAGTACAAAATTAGTAGGTCCTTTCCATTGAAATGATGGATCAGAGATTTTCACTAACACTAGATGATGAATAGTGACAGATGCAAGGGTTTCAAATAACTAGTTGCACTTAACTTGAGTCATATGTAGCAACGCCAACTGTGTTGACAGTGATTATTTGCTGTACACATTTTATAGACTCTGATCTTTGAAGTAAAACAAAATGAAATGCACTGAAGCTTTGAAAACCAGATTGCTGCCGCCTAAGACTATTTGGCCGCTGTGATAGAGATGACATACTTGATCGAATTTCAGCATAGTTCTGTTTATGTATTTCAACTGAAGTTGAAGGGGGAGGAAAATCTGTTAGTCATTGTAGACAATCACTGATTTTGTTAAATTTTTTTTTTCAGTTACGTGCCTTTGTGGTTTGCCTACAACAAGGGTTCTCGGTTACATTTTGGAAGGCCTTTCACTAATTGTGAAAAGCCCCCAGAGAGTCACCACCAGAGAGTCTGAGAGGGCAGGGCTCCATCATGGTTGTATATTACAACAGTCCATCAGTGTAGGGTTTCTTACAATTAGTGTAAGTGCAATGATGTAATAATGCGTGTGGGATATTGCAAAAATAAAGAAGCAATTCACGATACTTCCTGGCAGCTGAGGCTATGTAATAAAATGTGTAAGTAAATGGAAACTCTGAGGTCAACCCAGATTTCCTGGAAAGCTTAGGCATAGAAAAAAATACTGACTGATTTGTGAGCGCTGGAATAGTATGGTGTGCATTATTTTAAGATTTGTTCTAATTGAAGCATAGAAATAAATCACATTTTGTTGCTAAGCAGCCATTCTTTTTTTTTAAAAAAAGTCTTAATGCTCAAAGCGTTTCATTTAATCTTCAATGTAAGACTATTTTTTAAAACACTCCTCTTTTTCTCCCTTGAAAAATCGGGTAGTTGATCTTGCCCTAGCTTGTGCAGCCGGCCACATGGCAGCAGCCATAGGTGACTTCTCCAAGTTCTGTCTCTTTTCCTGTGAGCACCTGCCTATGTTAACGAATTCAGAACAATTTTTTAAAAATTAAAAGCTGGCATTGCTGTGCATTGGACATCTCACAGTGTGAAAAACTACAAGCACCAACGCAATGGAGAAAGAGAACTTGCCTGATCTCAGTATTTCTTAGCCACTTTTGTACTCGTGACTGGCATCCATAAGCTATCTCCCTATGTTTATCAAATTCGGCTTCCTTATCGCAGCAGCAGAATTGTAGACCCAGTTTTTCATTTGATCTATATTATTGCTACTGAAATAATTGAGTCGGTATTAGTGGCAATGCTGGGAGCTTGTTTACGGATTCCAGTCTACTGGAATCTGGCCTAAACAGGCGCATGTAGCTTTATAGCAAAGGCATTTAAAAGTTTTGCCAATTGGCATGCAGCACAACAGCACTCTAGGATGTAGGTGGCATTTTCCACTCTGTTGAGTTTCTAATCCCAGCTGCAGTGATGTAAGGGGGTTCCAGGTGGAGACAAGGCATCTCCTTGTCGGGGTGAGGGGATGAGTATCAGATGAGGAAAGATGAAACAAATACCTGAATTTACAGTACCATATCATGTTGCAACGGCTCATATAATTTCATGCAACAAATTACGTTTTGGAGTTCAGTGACCTAGGTAGCCAAAAGGACTGTTGGGCTGTTCTCGTATGCCTCCTGTGGGCTGGGCTAAAAAAAAGGCATTGGTGGCCTGGAACAAGCCATTTACTGACCCTCTTGGATGGAAGGGGAGGTACCAAAGGGAGAGGATGAAAAAAAAAACTGTGCACACCCTGAAAAATGTTGTGAAGAGGTATTTTAATTAAGGATGTCTCATATATTAGCGAATATGCAAAAATCTTGATTCATAGGCACCTAAGTAAATGAATGTATTTCTCCTGATTGGTTGTTGGTCTTGAAATCCTAGCAAGATATTCACCGGCATGCCCTCCCAAGGAGGAGAATTTCATTTTTCAAAAATGGGGGACGGCCGCAATATAATTTTATTTTTAAAAAATAGTCCATTTCCACAAAATCCATACTTCATTAAGTTGCACAGCAATGACAGCTTTGTAATTTTAAAAAATTGCCTAGACTCATTGCATAGAAAATACTATGCTATAGGAAGAGATTTTTCAGTTTTGGAAGCATTAGTTGACAACAGTAATCATTTTTTTTATTTGTTCATGGGATGTGGGCGTCGCTGGCAAGACCAGCATTTATTGCCCATCCCTAATTGCCCTTGAGAAGGTGGTGGTGAGCTGCCTTCTTGAACCGCTGCAGTCCATTTGGTGAAGGTTCTCCCACAGTGCTGTTAGGAAGGGAGTTCCAGGATTTTGACCCAGTGATGATGAAGGAACGGCGATATATTTCCAAGTCGGGATGGTGTGTGACTTGGAGGGGAACGTGCAGGCAGTGTTGTTCCCATGTGCTTGCTGCCCTTGTCCTTCTAGGTGGTAGGGGTCGCGGGTTTGGGAGGTGCTGTCGAAGAAACCTTGGTGAGTTGCTGCAGTGCATCTTGTGGATGGTACATACTGCAGCCACGGTGCGCCGGTGGTGAAGGGATTGAATGTTTAGGGTGGATGTGGTGCCAATCAAGCAGACTGCTTTGTCCTGGATGGTGTCGAGCTTCTTGAGTGTTGTTGGAGCTGCACTCATCCAGGCAAGTGGAGAGTATTCCATCACACTCCTGACTTGTGCCTTGTAAATAGTGGAAAGGCTTTGGGGAGTCAGGAGGCGAGTCACTCGCCGCAGAATACCCAGCCTTTGATCTGCTCTTGCAGCCACATATTATAACCCTTTTGGTCATTTTTATCATATTTGGGGGATCAGCCAGCCATCAGTATTATTTGCTATTAATTCTTGTCCATGTTTTCTAGATTATTATTTCTTCCCCCCCACCCCCACCCCCCAACACACGTTTTTATAATTATTTTCCATTTCTTTTGGACCACAGACAAGTCTCCAGCCAAGATAATATGTAACTGGTATGCTTTGGAATCTGTGCCAATAACACTCTGCAACCAGCTGCCGGAAAATAAGCAAAAACTTGTTAAGTCGTTTGGCCCATATTCGGATCCTGCACTGACTTATTTTCATCTCCCTCGCATAGGAAATATAAAAGGGAATCCACCGCTTCAGTTCCCCCACCCCATATTTGCTTCTGCCAAAGACTTCTTCCTGGTGACCCAGTTGAAATCAGGAATTCGTTGTGAGGCAAATCATAGGTATAACTATATTGTACTACTCCGTGATATAGCACATTAGTTCACCAATGCTCTGTGTCCTAAAAGCTATCGCAAATTTGTTTATATTTTTTGGTGACTTCCAATGGTGCTCACTGTGAACAGTCGAGATGCTCATGGATACCTTTATATGAAAAATTAAGACCATCGTACAGCTTCCTCCCCCCACTTTCCCCCAGTTCCTATCCTTTTCCCCATTCTAATCCTGCCACACTGCCTTTATGAGGTTTCTCCCCATTTCTCCTCTTGCCTTCTCCAAATGTATCTCTTTCACCAGATCTACCTCTTGCTGTCTGGATCTACTCCACATTCAACTCCTGATCACTCAACTCCCTTTCCTTGCCCCTATGCTAGCTGATATCAGCAATGCTTTCCTTTTTTCAGGCAATGTCCCTTCTTTAACAACCACTGCCATCTCTCTCTTCCCCCCTTCCCCATAAGAAAAACATGTAACAATGAGTCCTCTTTACTGCCCCATTTCTCTCTTAAATGTTATTGCTTTCCAGTTCCTTGACCCTCTCGCCCAAAGCTCCTTGTTTGAATCCAGACAGTCCAGTTTGTAACCCTTTCAGCATCACTATGACACTCAGTGAAGCCATGAATCGCATCCTTTGTGACTGTGATCGTGGTGGATTAGAAAGAAACCAACTTGAATTTATATAGTACCTTTAATGTCCTACTAGGGAAGCAAACAATGTTTTTCTATAGTCAAGAATGAACAAACTTGTATTTATATATCGCCGTTCACAATTTCACGGTGTCCCAAAGCATTTTATAGCCAATAAATTATTTTGAAATTTAGTCACTGCTGTTACATAGGCTAACGTGGCAACCAATTTGTACACAGTAAGGTTCCACAAAAAGCATTGAGGTGAATTGCTAATTGATGTGTTTTGGTGGTGTTGAGGGATGCATATTGGCCAGGACACGGAAAGAACTCCGTACTTTGAAAAATTCTATTGTTCTTTTACGTCCCCTTGAACAGGTACATAGGATCCCAGTTTAACATCTCATCTGAAAGACAGTCCCTCCGACAATGCAGCACTCTTTCGGTACTGCACTGAAGGACGTTATGATGAACCTTTAGAAAACACTGATTCAGCCACAGCTGGAGTATTGTGTCCAGTTCTGGGCACCGCTCTTTTGGAAAGATGTGAAGGCCTTAGAGAAGGTGCAGACGAGATTTACTAGAATGATTCCAGGGATGAGGGACTTTAGTTACGTGCATAGACTGGAGAAGCTGGGGTTGTTGAACAAAGAAGGTTGCGAGGATAGAGGTATTCAAAATCATGAAGGGTCTAGGCAGAGTAGGTAGAGAGAAACTGTTCTCATTGGCGGTAGGCTCAAGAACCAGAGGGCATAGATTTAATGTGTTTGGCAAAAGAACCAAAGGTGGAATGAAGAAAACATTTTTTACAGTGAGTGGTTAGGATCTGGACTTCACTGCCTGAGGGGGTGATGGAGGCAGATTCAATCATGGCCTTCAAAAGGGAACTGGATAAGTACTTGAAAGGAAAAAAAATTGCAGGGCTACGGGGATAGGGCAGGAGAGTGGGACTAGCTGGATTGCTCTTGCATAGAGCCGGTGCGGACTCGATGGGCCAAAAGGCCTCCTTCCTTCCTGTAACCTTTCTATGATTCTATGAAGTAGCAGCCTAGATTGTAAGCAGAGTAAATAGAGTACCATAGCTGGAGATCCTTTTCTAGTTAAATAAGATTAATAAGGACATAAAAGTATGAATACTATACTGTGCACTAATCAATGCATTTAATTTGTTTCTGTTATACAGTTCATGGGTCAAGCAAATTTGCACATATTTGAAGACTGGTGTGGTGGCTCTGTTGATCAGCTCAGGAAAAATATTCACTTCCCTCTCTTTCCACATGTGAGTATCTACTGTAGTTAAGCTGGTATGAAAAAATTGAGATCAATCATTATATTTGCAGTCAGCTGGAATCGTTGGAATCTTTTCAGATTATTCATTGCTTGCTGCAGTTTCTTTTTTGATATTACATTGATACCAATAGCTGGAGGAATTTGGAAATGGCACACCCAGTTTTACTGCCAGCTCCATTTCATTCTTCAGCTAGGCAAAGCAGAGCTCTGTGCATTTATGCACATGCTGGTTAAATTTTAATGTTAGTGAAGAGCTGACAGGATATTTAAATGTTTCAAATGAAGTGTGAAAAGTTCTATTGAATGGCCTGAGGATTATTTTAAACTTGGCTTTGTACCAGTTGTAGAAGTGGCCTTGCATCACTTGTTAAAATAAGAAATGTCCTCAGATCAGCAACCTTACACTAAAAGTACACTGAAATCACTTTGCTTCAGTGCAGTATGTGTTATGTAAATGGCTTATTACAGTAAATGATGCAATTAGAATTGTTTTTTTTGGAGGGGGGAATTATTAATCTCACATGAAGAGCAAATTCACAGTATCTTAAAAAATGAATGCAATCAATGGTTGTAACCACACTGTAAATTGCAATAGCAAAGCTTGAGGAATGGTTGCAGTCCAAGGTTATGTTCCAGCTATTGCACATTCCCAGATTTTGTTTTATATTGTATATATGTGTATGTATAAAACCATGAGTAAATTTATGTATTAACAATTTGCGCTGCACTACATTGCATATAATACAACATACTTACCCTCTGACCGGTTGACTCGAAAAAGAATTTTATGCCACAGAGAAAATGAAGAGAAATCTGATGCCGATAAAGCTTGCTGCTAAACCTTTCACTGCTTAGCTGTCTGAACTGCCTGTGGCAGTATGACCTTTCAATAAGAAATTAAGTCAAGGACGAGAGAAGGCCATTCAGTCCATCAAAGCGTGTTCCACAAGTGCTCTAACTCCCCAAAGTCTAGCATCCAACTATTTTCTGAGCAATTCTGAAGTGTATATCTCTGCAACTCTGGCTGGTACATTATCCCAAGCATTTATTTATTATCTATTATGTGCGGTCGTTTTTTTTCTGATATCTGATTTCAATTTACAAACTAGTTTATACTTTGATAGGAACTTTCTGTTTGTGGAAGATACTAAACTATACCCCATGCCAAAACTACCCAAACTTTCTAAGTTAGTACAAAACACAATTTTTTTTTAAAAAGCCCAGAGGGCTGAGGATGCTGGGTCAATTGAAATTTTCAAGACTGAGATCGATAGATTTTAATTGGGTAAGAGTATCAAGAGATATGGAACAAAGGCAGGTAAATTGAGTTGAGGTTCAGATCAGCAGTGATCTAATTGATTGGTGGAACAGGCTTAAGGGGCTGGATGGCCTACTCCTGTTGCTATGTAACCCTGGAAATGTAAATGTCTTTTCTGCCCCTGGATTGCTTACTTGCTTTAATTCCAGGTAGACAAGATGAGGGAAAGATGTCAAAATCAATTGGAATAAATTCTCTACAAAGTCATGTGGTTATTATTGTGCTTTTGACTAATTCAGAATGTGAAACTACCCAGTACACAACAGATTTACCTGTTATTTGGCAAAATGGTATGCTACTAACACTGACCCACGCAGACCACTTTACCTGATTAATACTCCTGTTTTGACATTTACAAAACAGGAATATTTTGTAATATTTTGAATATTTTGTAAAGTCGAATATGGGGAGGAAGTAAGAAAAGTTAAATATTATTTGATTGCTGCTCTCATTGTGATTAATAAAATTTTTCTAGACACGGACTGTGGTGAAGAAGTTGGCGGTGGCACCAAGATGGACCAACTACGCGCTCAGGATATTTGGCTATATCCATCCCTACGCTGATAGTAAGTTGGTTTCTCGGTTTAGCTTTGTTGGTTCTCACCCCCACCACCATAATAGTAAACATATTTCCTGAAGTCATGATTCTTTATCACATGAACATTATACACTGAATGCTTTGCCACTTGCAATGTGCAGAAAGGTTGGGGGTGGGGGTGGGGGGTGAGGGTGGGGGGTGAGGTGGGGGGGTGGTGGGCCAGAAAAAGACTCGGGAGAGATGCAAACTGGCCAAGCTGGCCTGTCCCTCACAGATTGATCTGGATACATTAGTGTAAATAGAGAGGAGAAAATGAACTACATCAATTTCATGGATAAAGGAGGATAAAGAATATATAAATGAAACATAATTCTAATTTTAGGGATGGAAAAGGACCCAATATCCTATTGGATATATTAATGACTATCTTATATTTATGGCCATTAGTTTTGGACTCCCCTGCAAGTAGAAACATCTTCTCTACATCTACCCCATCAAACCCTTTCATTATCTTAAAGACCTCGATCAGGTCCCCCCTCAGTCTTCTCCTTCCTAGAGAAAAGAGTCCCGGCCTGTTCAATCTTTCCTGATAGGTATAACCTCTCAGATCTGTTATCATCCTAGTAAATCTTTTTTGCACCTTCTCCAGTGCTTCTATATCATTTTTATAATATGGAGACCAGAACTGTGCACAATACTCCAAGTGTGGTCTAACCAAGGTTCTAAACAAGTTTAACTTAACTTCCCTGCTTTTCAATTCTATCCCTCTAGAAATGAACCCCAATGTTTTGTTTGCTTTTTTTAATGGCCTTATTAACTTGCGTCACTACTTTTAGTAATTTATATATCTGTACCCCCAGGTCCCTCTGCTCCTGTACCCCATTTAGACTCTTATTTTCCAAGCAGTATGTGACCTTCTTATTCTTCCTACCAAAATGTACCACCTCACACTTATCCATATTGAAATTCATTTGCCAATTACACGCCCATTCTGCAAGTTTATTAATGTCTTCCTGTATTTTGTCGCAGTCCTGCTCAGTACTGACTCTACCCCCCAATTTGGTGTCGTCTGCAAATTTTGAAACTGTACTTCCGATTCCCGAATCCAAATTGTGTATGTAATTGGTGAACAACAGTGGTTCCAGCACCGATCCTTTTGGAACACCACTTCCCAATTTTACCAGTCTGAGTAACTACCTTTAACCCCTATTCTCTATTTTCTGTTTGTAGCCATGGTGCTACCTGAAACCTCTGTTTAAAAATTCTTAAGCAGAAAAAAATTGAATATTTCCTGCGGTGAAATAGATACATAAAGACATAAGAAATAGGAGCAGGAGAAGGCTATGCAGCTCCTCGAGCCTGCTCTGGAGAAGGCTATGCAGCTCCTCGAGCCTGCTCTGCCATTCAATAAGATCATGGTTGAACTTCTACCTCAACTCCACCTTCCCGCCCGATCCCCATATCCCTTGATTCCCTCAGTGTCCAAAAATCTATCAATCCCGATCTTGAATATATTCAATGACTGAACATCCACAGCCCTCTGGGGTAGAGCATTCCAAAGATTCACAACCCTCTGAGCGAAGACATTTTTCTTCATCTCAGTCCTAAATGGCCGACCCCTTATCTTGAGACTTTTATTCCCTAGTTCTAGACTCTCCAGCCAGGGGAAACAGCCCCTCAGCCTATACCCTGTCAAGCCCTCTAGGAATTTTATATGTTTCAATGAGAGCACTTCTCATTCTTCCTAATCTCCAGAGAATATAGGTCCATTTTACGCAATCTCTCCTCATAGGACAACCACCTCATTCCAGGAATCAATCTAGTGAGCTTTCATTGCACCGCCTCTAAGGCAAGTATATCCTTCCTTAGGTAAGGAGACCAGAACTGTGCACAGTACAGTTATATAATTGCAGCAAGACCTCCTTACTCTTGTACTCCAACCCTATTGCAATAAAGACTAACATCCAATTTGCCTTCCTAATTGCTTACTCTACCTGCATGCTAACTTTCCGTGATTAATGTACAAGGGCACCCAAATCCCTCTGAATACCAACATTTCTTAGTCTCTCACCTTTTAAAAAATATTCTGCTTTTCTATTCTTCCCACCAAAGATATTTTATTGGTTATTATTAGTAATATAATTTAAGTTATAGAATGACAAATCATAGTAATGAAATCTTGTTTAGCACAAAAACGCTCTTAGCTAATTATGGATTAGTGGTAAACCCATAATATTTTGTTTGGGCCTCTTTAGTGAAACCTATGTGGCTACTTTGATTTAAAGAGCCATCTCTTAAACAGGCAGCTTTTTCAGAGACATTGCTGGCAAAGAATGACTAGTGTGTTTGTCTACATAAGAACAGCAACTGCACTTCAAAAGAAAAATAATTCACTGTATGAAGGGTATTGAGATATTATAAAGTGCTTCTTTTTATTTCTTCATTTAACTAAATTGGTAATGGACTAAAGTAAACAGTCTGCTGCTAATGCGGTGAGGAAACATTTAAATAACAAACGACCCCACAATGAATAGAGTGAGCAGTGCCATATATTAGGACACAGTCATTTTACCGCTCAGAGAAAACTAATGCCTGACTCCTCTCCCTGATGGCAGTAGGGTCATAAGTGAAATTATTTTGAGCAGTCTTGGTCCATTTACTGGTGGTTCTAAGTCCACAATACAAAAAGTGCCTATAGTTCACTATATGTTGGTGCTTCTACTCAGAGATATCTTGTAAGTGACTGTGAGGTTAATGTGTTTTTGGGGGCAAAGCATCCTACTTCTGATTGATATTATTCTTCACGCAGGTGTTTGGTGCTGACACTAGGATAAAATATCAAACCTTTTTCCATTCCTGGCCATGACACAGGAGATAAAAAAAATCTGTTTGCCACACAAAGTGGTTTTAATTACTGTATATGTTGATATTTAAAATTTTCAAAGGAATAAAGAACTTGTATTTACATAGTGCCTTATCATGTCCCAAAGAGAGCTCGAATCAACGGATTACTTTTGACGTGCAGTAATTGTTGTTACTTTGGCAAACACAACAGCCAATTTGTGCAAGCAGGACGCCACGAACAGCAAATGAATGAATGACTAGATAGTCTGTTCTTGGTTTAATGTCTTGTCCAAAAGGCAGCACCTCCAACAATGCAGCACTCCCTCGGTACTGCACTGAAGTGTTAGCTCAGATTACATGCTCAAGTCTATACTAGGGTTTAAACTCGGGACCTGTTGATTCAGAAAGGAAGGTGCCACTGACACTTACTGCAGTAATTAACTAAGATAATAACACATATGTTACAAAAGTATAATCTTAGAACTGATCAATTTTTACAAAACAAAATGAAATACACTGGCACCGTACATTAGTGCTCCAATGTGCTGTGCCACACGATGGTAGAATGTGTATTTCTGCCTATGATTTTCTACACAGTGAGTTCCAGTCCCCCAGGAGTGAGAGATAGATACTTCTCCACAGGAAGAGGAAGGGAATAATTGAAGTTGCCAAGGATCTTTTTTGTGCACCTTCTCACAATCAGCAGAAAAGTGGCATTGGCAAAGGCCTGGGAACAAGTCATCTTAACAGGGCTGCGTTCTCAGAGATCTAAAGAGGAGAAATAAAATGTATTCAAAAAGATATTGAGAGTTGCTTCTCCAAGGACTTGGTGAGTACATGCACCATATGGTGTGGTATTGGGCCTACAGATCATGATGGTCTCAAGATCATGCTGTTTGGTGCTCAGTGATCTGTTCTCAGCCAAGGCAGCAATAGGGACATTACATTTGCACACAGCACCTTTATGCTAGGGAGATGAAAATTCCACTAGGGATCGTGTTACTAATCACAAGCAAGTGACCTGCGCTATGTGTGTAAGTGCACATTGTGGGTGTACGGTAAGGATAGGATTGGATCCTTTGTGACAACTTCCTTCCCTCTCCAAGTCAAACAGCCTGCATACACTGTAACACAAGCAAAATACTGCCGACGCTGGAAATCTGAAATAGAAACAGAAAATGCTGGAAATATTCAGCAGTTCAGGCTGCATACACTTACTGTCTAAGTTCTAGGTTCATACAGAAAAAGTGAACACTTTGGCAAGGTGCCAGAGAGTTGATTCCACCCATGGAATCACACCCAGCAGAAGTGAATGCCTTCAAGAGAGAAGGGGAAAAAATTCAGGGGGCAGTGTTTCCAGAAAACTAATTAATTATGTTGCCATGTTTCAGGTGTATTTCAATTTGCAGTGGCCTCTGATGATAATTCTGAGTTCTGGCTGAGTACGAATGACAACCCTTCAAATGTCACGCTTCTGGCTAGAGTTGGAAAGGTATGATATCAATGTGTGTTCCCAGCCCTAGATTAAGTGCTTGTTTAGCCCTTGCAACATCAGTTTCAGCAGTCTCATTGTCAGATGAAATTGAGCAGTCTACTTTTAGCCATACTGGTGTCTTGACAGCCTGTGCATTAACCAGGACCTGCCGTCTAAAGCAACCAGTCAACAGATACTAACGATGCGTTGACAAAACCAGCATCAGGGAATAGTAACCACACACAGCGCTTTGGTCCACCTGCAGCACTGGCTCTTCACATAATGCCACCTGCAGGATTGTGTTTGCTGTGCTACAAATGTTGTGACAAAGCTGTAATGTAGAAAAATATTTATAGGAAGCTTCCTTTGCAGAATACCTCCTTTCCCTCAAAACACAAAGGCCAGCAAAAGGGGAAAAATACATCTCTCATACGTGCACACAAATCCCAAACTAGCCAAAGCATCTACTGCTAATTTAATTCCTTAGCTGGATTGCTGTGGATGAGATGGGCAGCACTACAACAATATGAAACTAAGAACTTCAAAACAAAATTCAACACAAACCAAATTTCTAGTTAGAAATAGTAAATAACAGTGTAAATGTTGCCAAAAGGGTTCTTTTTAAGTCAATGAAAAATTCTTGTTGGTGTTGGGGCAGGGTCTATGGGAGACATTGATGCACGGGGCCATGGTAATCAGGAGACATTGATAGTGCATCAGAGAGTGGAGGCATTGATACCAGGCTTTGGCCGTGGGAGTCATTAGTAGAAGGCCATGGGAGATCTGATCAGTGTGGAGCTGGAGAGAGAATGATGGCAAAGCACCGCAGCACTGGGCAGCATCTAAAAAGTATACACAACCAGAATGTATTCACAGCCAGTGAAGAAAACATGTGTGCCTACCTTTACTTCATCTCTTAGCCTGACTTTAGAGGAGGAGGGAGGGAGGAAGTGAATAGCAGCAGCATCTGACAATGACACTGCTGAAACTGATGTTTGCAAAAAAAGAACACTCTTTTAAATCTAAACAGCAAAATCTCATGAGATTTTCCACATCATGAGATCGGGGCTTTCGTGAGCCGATTTTGGGGCCCTATGTGTGCACCAAGGTTGCCCAGCCCGTGCAATTTCACCATTGCAAATCGGGAAATTCTAAACAGTCTTCACTTCCTTTTTGTGAATGGATTTTATGTTTAGTTAAACAGGAATGAGACGTAAAGGGTCCTATTTACATTGAAACAATGTGAATACAAACCGAAACCCAAGTTAACATTCTCCTATTTTCCAATGTAGACAGGTAAAGAGTGGACAGCCCCAGGAGAATTTGGAAAATTTCAAAGTCAAGTCTCCAAGCCCACACAGTAAGTGTATTATTATCCAACTGATTAAATCATTTCTGTTCTATAGTTTCTGCCTAAGAATATTTATTTTTCAGAAACCAGACAGCCAATTTCTTTTGCAGTCCTTTCCCAGGCTACATTTAAAAAATATTATTTTGCTGCTAGCAAGAAATGGTTGATTGGCTTTTGCCAATAAAGGTTATATTACAGTAATATCCTTTGTCAAACAGTAAAATGTTATAGTTAAAATGACGAGATGTAAAGATTGTTGGAATTTTTGTTAAAATAAGATTGAATAATGTTTGTTGTTCCTGTTCTTTAAATCCAAATAATATAATATTCTTAATTAAATCAATTTTGAAAAGAATTCTAACAAAGGATGGCTTGATAGCTGCACTTGGAGAACATTGGAGTCCCAACTGTGAGAGTTGAGTTTGAATCAAACTCATGAGTGAGAGTGACATACTGAGTTCCCCAAGAGGGAGACTTTCATCACTACTGGTTGCGTTGTTGGGGTCTTCAAAACATATACACCCACATTGTTGAAGTTGATACCTTGGAGGGGCAACAGAGAGCTGCATTGGCTGTCTGAAGGATAGACTATCCCAGCTGCCTAATCAAGGGTGGGAGGAATATAGTTTTTTAAAAAAAAAATATTGTTCTAATAAATCTTGGTTCATGTGTATGTCAGTCTTGTTGAAGTTACTGTTTATAATGTACATAAATTAATTAGTCTGACCCCACCTTAAGTACTGTGTAAATTCTAGTCACTGTATTATGAGAAATGCATTCAAGCGTTGGAGAGGGTGCAGTGCATTAAATTGATTGCTGGGGTAAGGCACCTGAGTTATAAGGAGAAGCTGGGAATGTTTAGACTGAAGAAGAGAAGGCTCAGGTGCAATCTTAAAGAAGTATTCAAGATCCTAAAGGATATAGACAAGAAAAACATCAGTATGTTTAACAGATTCTACAACAAGAGTCCATAGTCTTAAACTTAGAGGAAGTGTGAATAAAACAATTTAGATTTAACTTCTTTATCCAGAGGGCAGTGAATGTATGGAATAGACTGAAAAAAGACAAGGGAACAATGGCAGTTGATTGTATCAGTAAATTCAAGAGACAGTTGGATAAGTACCTGGAAAAAAATTGACAGGTATGACTGGTATCATTGAATATGATATTTTCTAGAAAATGGGATTGGCCAGATGAACCAGAGTGACTTTTTTTCAGTCCTGTGTATTCATATTCTCCTATGATATTTCTGTTAGTCGAGAAACAATATTATGTTGGGAGTGCAGTGACGCAGCGCAAATGTTCTGCACCACATGGGACATAGGTTCACACCTGCAATCTCTGCAGGATGCCTGCTCTCAGCCCATTGCAGACCAAGGGCTTTCCCAAAGGAGCGTCATGTTCAGATTTACTATTCTATACGTTCGAGTAGCTAGTTTTGGAATAGCGTCAGCAAAGGTTGAGGAACAGGTAATTCTCCTGCCATCGCAGCCTTAGATAGTGTGGGGCAGGGAGAGTGGAGAAAAAGGGAAAGGAAGAAAATAATTGTAGGAAATGTGGGACTCTAGCCCTTAAAAATCACTATCCGTATATACTTTCATGAAAAGTAGCCTTGCTTACTGTGCTGGTGGCTGTACATTTGTGAATTTATTTACCTGAAATAGTTTGAAATATATGTGGATGGCATATTTTGCGAAGCACAGCATGCTTTACAATACAATCATTTCACATAAACATTACATGAGATATATCTAGGGTATGAAAAAGTCCAAAATCGACAGAAGGTTATATTTGAGAGAGGATTACCTAGCCCTTGTATGCAGAAGACTGGCCTTCAATTTACATATGTAAGCTGTAAAGTCTTGATAGTATTGGTACTATTGACCAGAGCAGTCGTTAGGCTGCTAACTTAGTCGTTAGTGGTTATGTTACTGGACTAGTAATCCAGAGGCCTGGACTAATAATCCAGAGTCATGAGTTCAAATCCCGCCACGGCAGCTGGGGAATTTAAAATTCAATTAATTAAATAAAATCTGGAATAAAAAAAAACTAGTATCAGTAAAGGTGGCCATGAAACTACTGGATTGTCGTAAAAACCAATCTGGTTCACTAATGTCCTTTAGGGAAGGAAACCTGCCGTCCTTACCTGGTCTTGCCTATATGTGACTCCAGACCCACAGCAATGTGGTTGATTCTTAATTGACCTCTGAAATGGCCTAGCAAGCCATTCTGTTGTACAATCTCGCGAGGAAAAGCCATAATAAGAATAAAACCGGACGGACCACCCGGCATCGGACCACTAGGCACCGGACACGACAAAGGCAAACCAAGCCCAGTCGACCCTGCAAAGTCCTCCTCACTAACATCTGGGGACTTGTGCTAAAATTGGGAGAGCTGTCCCACAGACTAGTCAAGCAACAGCCTGACATAGCCACACTCACAGAATCATACCTTTCAGCCAACGTCCCAGACTCTTCCATCACCATCCCTGGGTATGTCCTGTCCCACCGGCAGGATAGACCGACCAGAGGTGGCGGTACAGTGATATACAGTCAGGAGGGAGTGGCCCTGGGAGTCCTCAACATTTACTCCGGACCCCATGAAATCTCATGGCATCAGCTCAAATATGGGCAAGGAAACCTCCTGCTGATTACCACCTACCGCCCTCCCTCAGCTGATGAATCAGTCCTCCTCCATGTTGAACACCACTTGGAGGAAGCACTGAGGATAGCTAAGGGCACAGAATGTACTCTGGGTGGGGGACTTCAATGTCCATCACCAAGAGTGGCTCGGTAGCACCACTACTGACTGAGTTGGTCGAGTCCTGAAGGACATAGCTGCCAGACTGGGCCTGCGGCAGGTGGTGAGCGAACCAACATGAGGGAAAATCCTTCTTGACCTCGTCCTCATCTATCTACCTGTCGCAATTGCATCTGTCCATGACAGTATTGGTAGGAATGACCACCGCACAGTCGTTGTGGAGACGAAGTTCCGTCTTTGCACTGAGGACACCATTCAACGTGTTGTGTGGCACTACCACTGTGCAAAATAGGATAGATTCAGAACAGATCAAGCAGCTCAAAACTGGGCATCCATGAGGTGCTGTGGGCCATCAGCAGCAGCAGAATTATATTCCAGCACAATCTGTAACCTCATGGCCCGGCATATTCCTCACTCTACAATTACCAACAAACCAGGGGATCAACCCTGGTTCAATGAGGAGTGTAGAAGAGCATGCCAGGAGCAGCACCAGGTGTACCTAAAAATGAGGTGCCAACCTGGTGAAGCTACAACACAGGACTATATGCATGCTAAACAGCGGAAGCAACCTGCTATAGATAAAGCTAAGCGATTCCACAACCAACGGACCAGATCAAAGCTCTGCAGTCCTGCAACATCCATTCGTGAATGATGGTGGATAATTAAACAACTAACGGGAGGAGGAGGTTCTATAAACATCCCCATCCTCAATGATGACAGAGTCCAGCACGTGAGTGCAGAAGACAAGGCTGAAGCGTTTGCAACCATCTTCAGACAGATGTGACGAGTATATGATCCATCTCAGCCTCCTCCCGATATCCCCACCATCACAGAAGCCAGTCTTCAGCCAATTCGATTCACTCCATGTAATATCAAGAAACAGCTGAGTGCACTGGATACAGCAAAGGCAATGGGCCCCGACAACATCCCGGCTGTAGTGCTGAAGACTTGTGCTCCAGAACTAGTCGCGCCTCTAGCCAAACTGTTTCAGTACAGTTACAACACTGGCATCTACGCAGCAAAGTGGAAAATTGCCCAGGTATGTCCTGTCCACAAAAAGCAGGACAAATCCAATCCAGCCAATTACTGCCCCATCAGTCTACTCACAATCATCAGCAAAGTAATAGAAGGTGTCGTCGAAAGTGCTATCAAGCAGCACTTACTCACCAATAACCTGCTCACCGATGTTCAGTTTGGGTTTTCTGCCAGGACCACTCGGCTCCAGACCTCATTACAGCCTTGGTCCAAACATGGATAAAAGAGCTGAATTCCTGAATTCCAGAGGTGAGGTGAAAGTGACTGCCCTTGACATCAAGGCAGCATTTGACTGAGTGTGGCACCAAGGATCCCTAGTAAAATTGAAGTCAGTGGGAATCAGGGGGAAAACTCTCCAGTGACTGGAGTCATACCAAGCACAAAGGAAGATGGTAGTGGTTGTTGGAGCCCAATCATCTCAGCCCCTGGACATTGCTGCAGGAGTTCCTCAAGGCAATGTTCTAGGCCCAACCATCTTCAGCTGCTTCATCAATGATTTTCCCTCCATCATACGGTCAGAAGTGATGATTACACAGTGTTCAGTTCCATTTGCAACCCCTCAGATAATGAAGCAGTCCGTGCCCGCGTGCAGCAAGATCTGGACAACATCCAGGCTTGGGCTGATAAGTGGCAAGTAACATTTGCGCCAGACAAGTGCCAGGCAATGACCATCTCCAACAATAGAGCGTCTAACCACCTCCCCATGACATTCAACGGCATTACCATCGCCGAATCCCCCACCATCAACATCCTGGGGGTTACCATTGACCAGAAACTTATCTGGACCAGCCACATTAATACTGTGGCTACGAGAGCAGGTCAGAGGCTGGGTATTCTGCGGCAAGTGACTCACCTCCTGACTCCCCAAAGCCTTTCCATCATCTACAAGGCACAAGTCAGGAGTGTGATGGAATACTCTCCACTTGCCTGGATGAGTGCAGCTCCAACAACACTCAAGAAGCTCGACACCATCCACGACAAAGCAGCCCACTTGATTGGCACCCCATCCACCACCTTAAACATTCACTCCGTCCACCACCGGCGCACTGTGGCTGCAGTGTGTACCATCCACAGGATGCACTGCAGCAACTCGCCAAGGCTTCTTCAACAGCACTTCCCAAATCTGCGACTTCTACCACCTAGAAGGACGAGCAGCAGGCGCATGGGAACAACACCACCTGCATGTTCCCCTCCATGTCACACACCATCCCGACTTGGAAATATATCGCCGTTCCTTCATCGTCACTGGGTCAAAATTCCCTACCTAACAGCACTGTTGGAGAACCTTCACCACACGGACTGCAGCGGTTCAAGAAGGCAGCTCACCACCACCTTCTCAAGGGCAATTAGGGATTGGCAATAAATGCTGGCCTTGCCAGCGATGCCCACATCCCATGAATGAATAAAAAGAACTCAGGAAAGGCTCTGCAATATTCTCAATATCTACCAGATATCAGGGCACAGGACTTGCAAGCAGATTGTTGGCACAGAAATCATGGATCATAGAATGTTACAGTACAGAAACAGACCAGTTGGCCCATCAAGTCTGAATCTTGGGATTCATCCTTATCTCCCTCTGACTCTGCACACTTTGGCCGGGTCAGCGCTGGTGGGTGGATCCCAGGATTTGCACCGATTTTCACAGATTTTATCTGGCCTTCGCTAATGGGCCTAATCAACATTTCCCAAATGCTTGCTTGTTGTGGGGAATTAAGCCCTTGTGTGCTGAACTTCACTTAATAGGAACTTTTTGGTGTAAATTAAATCAAATTTAACCTTCTTAGACCAAATAGGTTGTTAACTATAATATTGTGGAGGAGTGGAAAATGAGTGGCTGGGTCGGGGGACTCCCAAAATCCTGCAGTTGGTTTTGGAATTGATGATACATAACCTTGAATCCACAAGGCATAACTGGTGGGAGACGGGGAGAAAACAACTGTAAATGGACCATGTAAAATGACAATGCTTTAAAGCATGATGTACAGAAGAAGTAGTTTACCAATTTAATGAGGTTCTGTCTCTGGAGGAAAATGGTTAATAAAGGGTCAACACCTGAAGTATTAACTTGTCCATTCTCTCCACTGATGCTGACTAACTTGTTGAGTGTTTCCAGTATTTCCTGTTTTTGTTTCAGATTTCTAGCATCTGTTTTTTTTTTGCTTTTTGTTAATGAAACTATTAAGAATGTAATCCTTGCAGTTTTGAAACGATATGATTTGAAACCATATGATGTAGCCTGATTAGGTAGCGAGTAAGTGAATAAAGCTGTTCAATTGCAATTTGTAGCTGGTAGGAAAATAGCAGCTTCTCCTGAATAGTCATTGTACAGAGTGATTACAGTTGTTTTTTCCTATGAAAAACATTGAGTTCATCCAAATAAATTGTTTTACTATAGACTCTAAAAGCACTTAAGATCTCTTTCAAATTGAATTCTGTACAAGGTTTTAACAAGTAATCAATGGAGAATATAATTTTGTGGTAATCGGTTAATCTAATGGCAGTGCTTGTCTGCTGCTAGTGATTCTGTGAGGCAGCACAGTTTGAGTGGTAGATATGGGGAATAGCTCGATATGTCGAGTTAGTACATCTATGTAAAGTAATGTATTTAAAATCAGCATGGACATTTAATGCTGGTGTACAAAGTAAACCAGAATCCTTTGTATATAAATACATTTCTACTTTTATGTTTATTTTGAGAGAACGGGTGTGTGTACACGTAATTCCTGTCTGTGCCACTTGATTTTCTGTTGCCATGCTTTTGGCTCACTTTTTGTGCTGTAGGGAAGGAGTGAGGGTAGGCAACCATGGCATCACACATCACAGAATGGGAGTTGAATACCATCCCCTTCATGTGACTTTCTGCTACTACCCTGTCTGACTGTAATGCCACTACCCATCACCAAAAGATGGCCTGTACCCCATGTCAGTTCTCTTCCTGCCAACCAAAACTTGCCTACAGCTCAAGCCAGATCCGTCTCTCAACTACTACCTGCTAGAACTCCCCCTGACAATAGAACAAATGAGAAGGGGAAAAGAAATGAAACACAGAACGTCACACAGAAAGAAGTACAAAAAGAGATAAATAAAGAGGGAATACCATTAGCAACACCATAATATACCCATTTAGTTAAAAAAAACACTTGATTTATATCTATTTAGTATTCTAAAAATAGTTCCCCCCCCCCCCCATTTCAAATCCTTCCACCCACCCTGCCTCCACTTCTCGCCATTCTACCCTCTGACTCACTGGTCTCCTGTGCATACCACCCCTCTTCTCCCCCTTTCTGCTCCATTGCCTTTGTCTCATTACAAGCCTCAGGCAATAGGAGCATGAAAAAAATAAATGATTGGGGGGGCGGGTGGGGGAACAGTTTTTTTAAAATGGAGCTGGAAGGGGAAATCAAAGAAGTTGGAAAAGGGACATGAAATTACAAAACAATAGAGGGGCAAGGAAATGTATGGAGTTAGAACAGGATGGAGTGAGTTAATGAGTTCTGTTAAGTATAACCTAACTACAAGATTGTTCTAACAGTGCACCTATGTGGACTTCAGGTGAGGACAGGATCTTATTTGGCCTCTGTGGTTGAACCATCAGCTGACACATTCCGTCCAGGTTCAGCTGCTCGACTGGGTATCATGATGCTTACCCCAACTTGAGTCATAGCCTTCAATAGAGGAGAAAAGATCCCTATGTTGTGATTTACTAAAGAAGTTAGCATCAAGTGCCGTATAACTTTAAAAGATTAACATACAATATTCTAGTATCTATACTCAGAACAGTTATTTGCTTGTTGGAGTGTTTATTTTTGGTTTGTGGCTGTAGTGTCATTTTATTTTCTATTTACTATCTGCAGGTTGTTATCCTCCAGGAAATATTACTTTGAGGTACTGCACAAGCAAAATGCCCAGGGAACAGACCATGTAGAAGTTGCTGTAAGTGTTTGTCATTTAGTCATTCTCTCAACTTTGAAAAAATCATTGTTTCATACATTCTAATTTGTAATAGTTTCCTTGCTAAATGCAAAAGGAATGTCTTAATATTTGTAATAGTATTGAATTTGAGGATTAATGAAATGTCCATTTAAATATGGCTGTTAATCAGAATTCTTTGCATTACATTTAATATTCATTTTTGCTTAAAATAAGATCAAAATATTATAATATGAAAGAAAAACTTCTAGGTGATTATAAATCAAATCCATTTGCCCTGGGCAACCAATGAATACTGGAAGCCTGCCCCACTGAAGGTGGAAGATGCAGTTTAGGTCTTCTCCTACACTTTGCATATGGGACATGAATGAGAGGAATTCCAGTGTGGGGGAGTTCACATTTGGGGCATATACACTTAGCATTGTGATCAGCTCTCCAGCTTTTTGACACTTTAACCGGATGGACTGGGCATCTTCTTCTGGGACGGTCATTTCCAGGATGAAGGGAAGATCCTTGTTAAACGACTGTGCTTGGATGAGTAGGAAATGCTGCTGTTTGACCCAACCCGTCCCCTCTAAGTTGGCATGTTTCAAGGGGGTGATGTGGCTGTCCTCCAGAAATTCCATGCTTACTTGCTCTGTTTGAGATAATTTAGGGTTTTCTTCCATATGATTAGATAGTTGAGTTAATTGACATTCAGGGAGATAATTGTTAGTTCAGCCATAGTAGGGATTGGGGTTTTTTGCACAGACTGATCCCAGTGTCCTGTCATGGAGTCCCCAGATTTGTTTGTTCCTTGCTGTGCTATGCCTCTCCCCTTCCCTGGGATCCATTTTAATATTATCTTATCATCTTTGAAGACGTGGGTCTCCAATTTCTTGATTTGCTGTTCTGCTTGGGAGTTTGCATTATGCAGCTCTACGCAAATGCCTGGATGGCTGAGAGGAAGTTTTCACTAAATGTTCTGACTTCTGTTCTTAGGTCCCCGAGTTCTTCTGTGGGTGCCCTGTTTTAGTCTAGGAGTTTTTTCTGTGGTATTGGTAGGGTAGGTAGTCACATTGGGCTGGTTCTATCATTGTCACGAGATTTGGCTTGCTTGAAGGTTGGAGAGCTCGTCCTCTAAGGGTGGAGTTGGGATTTGTGCTGCAGTGATTCCAGGGTGAGCATCAGACAGTCCGTTTTGTCGAGAGTCTTGGGGCCTGCAGTTCTTCACTCCGACTGCAGGGACTTATACTCTGGGGAAAGTAGTTACATTTGATGGGAGCAGCCTTTGTGCTCCTATTTGTTCAGTAGGGGTGTAAGAACATCTCCTCAGCTGTTCAGGAAGCAAGGTCCTTGAGTTCCAATGAAGGAGCAGTTTATATGCTCCATTTTGAAGGGACTCCTTGGGGCTCCCAGTTGGACTTTCAGAGGTGAGCATATTTCAGCACTAACGCTTACCTCTTAAGTGTGAGGTTCCCAGTGTGGTTCAGATGGCCGGGAGCACAGGAAACAGCTATAGTAATCTGATCGGCAGGCAGAGTTCGCTTTTCAGTCAGCCTTCCTGCTGAGAATTTTGCTGGATCTCCAGTGGCAAGTTTAAATGGCCAGATGCCAGCAGATAAGCTGTAACAGCACTTGCTGATCCTGCCAGCCTGTGTCAAGGGAGTCAATGCAGTCACACAGGGGATTTCGCACTCACCTCTTTTCTCCCTGTGCAAGGTTGTTGGGGAAAGCTGTAGCGGGCGTTATCTGGGCTGTCGGTTGGATTCCCCTTGGTTGGCAGGGTCACAACGGAACTTGAGCAAAGAGACAGGGAGGGAAGAGAGCAGAGGTTCCTGGGTCCTAGCTCAGGATTTGTGTGGGGGCTATTTGGTGATTTTTCTAGTCACTCTCCTTGGTCCCATGATCCAAGCAGGCTGTTGCTACAGTGCCCAGTGATTTTCTGAGCTCTACTGGGGCGACTCCTTCCAGGAACTGACATTGGGGTCCAGAGCTACTAATGTAGGCTCCCACATCAATCATGACACCACTAGGAACATAGGAACGGGAGTAGGCCATTTAGCCCCTTGAGCCTGTTTCACCATTCAAGGAGATCATGGCTGATCTGTGATCTAACTCCATTTACCTGTCTTAGCCCCATATCCCTTAATAACAATTGAGCTAGCATCAACTGCTATTTGCAGAAGAGAGTTCCAAACTTCTACCACCGTTTGCGTGAAGAAGTGTTTCCCAATTTCACTCCTGAAAATCCTGGCTCTAATTTTTATGCTATGTCCCCTAGTCCTAGACTCCCCACTCAGCGGATATAGTTTCTCTCTATCTACCCAATCAGTTCCCATTATTATCTTGAAAACTCCGATCAAATCACCCCTTAATCTTCTAAATTCCAGGGAATACAACCCTTGTTTGTGTAATTTCTCCTCGTAATCTAACCCTTGGAGTCCAGGTATCATTCTAGTAAATCTATGCTGCACTCCCTCCATGGCCAATATATCCTTCCTAAGGTGTGATGCCTGAAACTGAACACAGTTCTCCAGGTGTGGCCTAACCAGGGCTTTGTATAGCTGCAGCATAACTTCTACCCCTCTTGTATTCTAGACCTCTGGATACAAAGGCCAGCATTTCATCAACCTTTTTGGTTATTTTCTGTACCTGTCCATGACATTTTAATGATCTATGTACATGGACCCCTAAGTCTCTTTGGACCTACATTGTTTTGAGCTTTTCACCATTTTGAAAGTACTCTGATCTATCCTTTTTAGTTCCAAAGTGGATCAGCTCACACTTGCCTATATTAAAATCCGTTTGCCACAGTTTTCCCCATTCACTTAATCTATTAATATCTCTGTAATTTTATGCTTCCATCTACACTGCATACAATGCTGCCTATCTTTGTATCATCGGCAAACTTGGATATGTGGCTCTCTATCCCGTCATCTAAGTCATTAATAAATATAGTGATCCAGTAAACACAGATCCCTGTGGGACACTACTAGTCACATCCTGCCAATTTGAGTACCTGCCCATTATCCCTACTCTCTGCCTCCTGCCGCACAGCCAATTTCCTGACCGGGTCATTAGTTTGTCCTCAATTCGATGAGCTACAACTTTAGCTAACAATCTCTTATAAGGGACTTTATTGAATGCTTCCTGGAAGTCCATATAAACAACATCCATAGACATTCCCCTGTCCTCTACTTTAGTCACCTCTTCAAAAAATTCAATCAGGTTCACCAGGCATGACCTGCCCTTTACAAATCCATGCTGGCTCTCTCTGATCAGCTGAAAAATTTCAAGGTGTTCAGTCACACTATTCTCAATTATGGACTCTAGTAATTTCCCAACAGCAGATAGATTTCAGAGCTGTGTATTTATAATTGTTGTATTAGTGCTGGAGCACTTTTCTGCTATCGCTTCAAGTTTATAGGAACAGATTCGTTTTCAGACATATTTTGGTTATATTATCTGACATTAAATATGCTAAATGGAACAAAGTTTTTAGTTAGGTTTATGGAGCTAAATTGTTTTGCAAGTGGTACGATTTTTGCATCTGGGTAACAGAGCTTCATGTAAGACTTTGAGTTTACCATTTGTGCTTTTGACACCTTGCCATGCTCTACCACACTGATGTATTGTTTGGTATAGAAGCACCAGCCATCTGCTGACATTTGAGAACAATAGCCTAATCGGAGAGGAGCAACAATACCAGGAGCCTAGCTTTACAGGGAACATTGAATGTGGCCAGTTTACCTCAGAGGAGCAAAAATGTAAAATGAGAGTGTGTGGTAGTACAATAGCATCCGGGTAATGGGGAGCACAGGTTTGTTTCTTGTGGGGAGATACTAAACGGAGGCCAGCCAATGCCCCAAAGTGGGAAAGGAGGGTAATCAGCAAGTTGTGCACCTTTCTGGCAGGCAGCTCAATACAGCAGAGATAGGCTGGTCCACCCAGGAATATTGGAGGTGGAAATAAAAAGTCAAAGTGCCGTTTGTCTCTGATGTATTTATCACATTTTTTTTTCTCTTAGTGGCGACTCCACAGTACTGGCCTTAAATTCAGCATTATTGATTCTCAGTATATTTCACTTTATAATAGTAAGTTACACACTTTACTTATATTTCTATTCTTTAGTATTATTATAGATTACTAAAATCAGTAAAGGATATAAGGAAAGCAACAATGAAAATAGAAGGGAAAGTTATATAAAAGGAGACCAAAACTTCAAAATGGGCTTCATAGCCTGACTTGAGATGTAAAGAAATAAATTTTGACTGTTTTTACACCCCTGCCATTTTTCAGTTTTATACGGAAAATAGCTGTTTAAAGTATGAATGGGAGTTGGAACAAATTCTTAAAATGAAGCATATTTGTTATTGGTAATGAACAAGAGTTGTGCTTACTTATTTTACTGTTTTAAATAGTCCACACAGATCACTACTCTGCTCTCTCACTGTTATCATTTGCAAAGTTAACATTCTACGGGAATTTGGATGCATTTCAACAAACGGCAGTAAGCTAGAATTACAACTATTCCTGGATTATTTAGTGCTTTTTTAATAAAGGAGGAACGAAAGCTTTGTTCTGCTATTTTTTTAACAGGAATTCTTTCGTGAAGTTTTTTTTAAAAAGTCTTCTCTTTCCATTCCAGACGAGTCATTAATAAAACTAAACGAGGTACAGCACATTCCGCAGTCTGTAGCAAGCCATAAAAAGAATTACGGTTACACACGTCCACACAGAGACCATCCAGCAGAAATGTTGAAGCACGACCCTCGTGATAGCTTTTTTCAATGTAAGATTTCTCTCTAAATGTTGTTACTGGGGCGGACAAGTTATCCTGACAAAATTTCTGGACTAATAGAAAATATACCTTCTTCTGTCTAGAGAACAATGAGGCTTGGTTGGAAGCAACAAAATGTTGTCTAACAGCAGGCTTTCAAAATGGTGGCAGTGCTTACGCATGCTTCTTAATGCAGATAAAAACCCTCTGTAATCTTTTGAGTTATCTTGAGTTTTCACCTATGTTAAGGAACAGGAATAAGTTGCATTAATATTTCAATTAGTCTTAATTGGCTATCCCATCTTAAGTCCGGCATGTTATGCCAGTCAAAATGATAGCATTCCTTATAAGGTTGTGGAGTAGCTTTGCCTATACCAATGGATCTTGAACTTTATGCACAGCCACCTCCCCATCACCTACTGAGAAAAACCATGATGTCATCCCAGTTTTTATCTAGGGCTGGAGGTGCGTGAATTGCAGCTGCCTGGATCAGCGGGTCAGATCTGTCTTTATCTCCCCAGGGAGGAACACCTCACATTTAGAAAACCCGTGATCTATATTGAGGAACATGGATAAGGACTTTTGCAAGCTGGTGTAGTAATATTAAAGAGGCATCACCTTTGTGAAAAGGTGTTTGGCAAACCATTTTGGTTAGTAAGGTAGTAGAGCCAAAAGTCATTTTTGTTATGATGACAGCATGCAGAAGTGATGTGATAAGATGATTCATTTGGTGCAGTTTATGTTTGATTGCGTGTTTGCAACCAAAGTAGGAGATGTTTACGAAATGCTTTTTGTGACGGTGAAGACTCTTTAAAGTTGCTGTGCAACCTGAGGAGTATTTTTATTTTCAGTTTTCTCCCACCTGCTTCTAAAGACAGTGACGCACTAGGGTACAGTTCCAAGGACATTTGCTGCCCAAGGTATCTTGATCACGTGGCAATTATTCCTTTGTGAGTTTGGACAATGAGCGCAGTAGGTTGTTCAACCGTGAGGAACATCACATCCGATCCCAATCCAGTCCTTGCCAGATGTCCATACATGGTTCAGTCCTCCCCTTCACACTCACTCGCTCCAAGCAGGAATGGCTTGTATTAAACATTAAAATGCCCCCGCTCAGGTGCCTGCAAGTGGTTTTAAGTGCAGCTTTGGTCTCGCATTTGTATACATCATTTTTAAATGCAAATCAATCTTTCCTTCAACGATATAATACATATTTACTAAATTCAAGCTCCAGTGTCAAATACTAGTCATTCCTGTTTTTCATAATGTGAACAAATCATTCTTCCAATGTGTTCAGCCACATATTCTAAACAAAGATCTTTTATGTAAGCAAAGCCAAATTCGAATAAAGTATGTACAAAGAACTGGCTTCAGGCAAATGATCAAATTGTACTCTCTGTACTTAACTGAGCACAGGAGGTACTCACTACTGTCTCATTTTTGGGCTGGTCATTCTTTTATTTAAATTCAAATTAACTTGCTTTTCTGAATTGTCTCATTTGAGACCTTTCCGAACAGTACTATGAAATAATGATCTATGATAGGCATTCCATGATTTAGTGGAGGTATACACTAATAATATAACATGTTTTCTACAATGATTCATAATCATCAATACTGGTTCTTGCAAATCCACTTGTACTTCACATAACCACTTGTAAAAAAGAGAATCACCAAGTGACATACACAACTTCTGCTCTTTGTTTGCAATAGTCATGCTTGAGTGAGACCGATGCCATAACCAACATACAGCTTATTAGTCAGCTAGGTGTGTTAGTTCATGGCATATGTATTATAAACCACCAGTGGGAACTGTGTTCCTCTGATGGAGAGGTTAAAAGGTACTTTGACTGTTTTCAACTAACTCATTTCTTTTATCTTGTTTGTGTTTTAGTCCAGGTCAAAACCTTTGTGGATTTCTATTGTAAAAGAAGAAATGGACTTTTCATTTTTAAAGCTACTGATGCAGCATCTTTTTATTGATTAAGTAAAAACAGTGAACCTCCAAGTTGGGGGGGGGAAGGAAAGCGTAAATGACTTAATCATGACAGAATGACTAATGCCTGCCTTAAATTCCCTGAGGATTTTATTAAGACTTGCGCACTAATTAATAAGATCATAGCCCTGTTTTTAGCAGAGAACAGTACAGAGCTTGTGTAACATCTGCCTCACCTTTTTTTTTGTTAATTTTTGTTTCAGTACCTCTAATTGACGAGTCCCGTGTGCACCAAGTGCTGCCTGAATGTGTCTACAGACCCAGCTACATAATTAAAGGGTTCCCGTTGCTCCGTTACCAGGGATTACAGTTTGTAAGCATCTTTTTCTGTTCCTTTAGGCAGAATTAATGAAGATGTACTAGGTCAGCATTGCCAATCATTTGGTAGTATTTTATTTTAACATGAGCGATCATCTTCAGATCATGCTAATCCAGAGTTAATTTGTTCTTAACTACTGTGCTGTTTATATTGTAGTTCAGTCTAACCCAGTTTGCTAATCATGCTGTTACCAAATTATATCCTGATGGATGGGCTAGGCATTACTGAAGGCAAAACAGTGTATTCAGTTCAGACTGTTAACATCCAGTTTCAAATCCAATTATTTCAGACCTGATTTCAATTCAGCTTGGCAGTTGAAAACAAATCTCACTACGCAGCTACAGTTTCATTGAGAATTTTAAAAGAAATCCAGAATTAATCTGTGTGCGTTAAACATGTAAACAGGCATCCTGAGGTCAGTCTTGTATACAGTCTCGTATACACAGGTATACACTCTCACTGCATACATTTGCTTGTGTGTATGTGTGCATGCGCTCAGGCACACTGGCTGCTCAGAGGACCACACCTTCGTTTTAAAACTGGTTCAACCATCTGGTCTTCTGAAATGTAGAACTGTGAATCATCAAACAATTTAGATTTTGTATTTCCCGAATTGGCATTTGCTCATTAATATTTAAGCAGGAACAACATCCTTATGTCCATTGTTTTCTTCAGTTTTCTCCTATTTTTCTGCTCTCCCGAAAGCAGTGACCTATGCTGCAGTATAGCTCCGCAAATGCCGGCAGCGCTCCAGTACTTTGCCCAAGTGACCATCTTAATGTTCGAACATAGACAGTGTTTGCAGGCAGTTCACCCTTTGGGGCATCATAGTTGAACCTGATCCTGCCCTCACCTGACATCCACACAGGCACTTCCCTTCAGGAGTTACTCAGTAGCAATCAGGAGTGGAAGCTCTGGATGATTTATTTTCTCTCCTTACACAAGGACTGAGTAATATCACTGAGGTAAATGTGGAATAATTTATGCTAGAAAAACAGGCTACAAAATTTTAAAAATCCTCAAAAACAGCATTAATTAGTTGTGAGAGCTAGATAACACTTCTGGGTTTCTATTGCTCCATTTTGTAATGTATTACAATGCCCATCCAAGCCAACATTGAAAATTGAACAAATATTAGACAGTTTTTAGTTTCTAACTTCTCTGGTGCTGGAATTGGTTTGGTGTTATCTCTGTACATTATTTCAATGTAAATGCTCAGCAGCATTGTTCTCCATGCTGCCAGCCATTCATCTGCCGAACAGTATATTTCAAACCGAGACTTTGTCAGGTTGTTTTTTTTTATTCGTTCACGGGATGTGGGCGTCGCTGGCAAGGCCGGCATTTATTGCCCATCCCTAATTGCCCTCGAGAAGGTGGTGGTGAGCCGCCTTCTTGAACCGCTGCAGTCCGTGTGGTGACGGTTCTCCCACAGTGCTGTTAGGAAGGGAGTTCCAGGATTTTGACCCAGCGACAATGAAGGAACGGCGATATATTTCCAAGTCGGGATGGTGTGTGACTTGGAGGGGAACGTGCAGGTGGTGTTGTTCCCATGCGCCTGCTGCCCTTGTCCTTCTAGGTGGTAGAGGTCGCGGGTTTGGGAGGTGCTGTCGAAGAAGCCTTGGCGAGTTGCTGCAGTGCATCCTGTGGATGGTGCACACTGCAGCCACAGTGCGCCGGTGGTGAAGGGAGTGTTCTCCCCTCCTTTTTCTAATTAACCTAAGTGTCTTAGTCAAAAGTCCTGAGGCCATTTCTCTTTTTTAGCATTGAGATGTTATATTAAAAAGATCAATCAAAACACCAATCTTTTCCCAGGTTGTCAAACTGAACAGTGATATTCCAAAACTGTTACATTGGTTTCTGTAATAAAGAATTTTAAAGCTTTTAGCATATTATTGCAAATGATAAATGTGCCTCTTTTTAACCTGGCACACACCCACATGAATCAGAATTGAGCAAGGAAAAACCTGCTGTTATCTCACTGTTGGCTCCAGTTGTCAAAGCAGCCTAAGTTCTGTTGATTTCAACATTTATGCCCTGCATTGTCACATTGTTTGAAAAATATCCTGTGGCTGCTCGTCTTTATTTCATCCATTCATGCATGCTGCACATATGTCCAGGTCACAAAATGACAAAGTCTTGTACAACCTCAAGTCAAAACATTTCCTAAGCAACTTAATATTGTGCTTCAGAAAAGAAGCATTGTTAATGGTCACTCTGAATAGTTCCCAGGTTTGGCACCAGCAGCACAATGGGAAACCATCCAAAAGAGATTTAAGGTAGTTACTGTTGGCACTGCTACCACTGGTCGGCAAAACACTGGTTATCCAACAAACGTGCAGGCAAGACTCGTGGACATTAACAATCTTAGCAATACATCATAGAAATCACAGTGGACAAGACATATTGCAGTCCACATTGATAAGATGAAAGTTATTTTGCTTTGCTAACTGAATTAAATTTGAGCACAAGGTGCCTATAATTCACTACAAATTGGTAATTTTAATCAGAACTCACACTCACCCCTGGGCAGATAGCAGGAATAGTTATATGGGAACAAGGAGAACTTTGCATGATTTACTTATAGATTTTATGAAATGAGGAATTTTAGAAACAGTAATGCCAATTAGAGCATTTTATTTTAATAGTTTATTTACAGTTGGCGGAGCTCCTAGTTGGCAATATATGAAGGTGCTCGGTACAGAACTCCTTACACTGTTCACAGTTCTATTACTTGTTTCTGATCTCAACACACCAGGCTAGGAAGGGGAAAATCATCCAGGATTCCCATTCTCACTGTTGTCAATTTGACTCCTTCGGTAGCCCTTTTGTGTCTGAGTGAGAAGATTGTGACTTCAAGTCCCACCTCAGGACTTGAGCAGTTATCAGAGGCTGGCACTCCCGTGCAGTACTTTGGGAGTGCTATAGTACAATTTCACAGGTGCTCACTGCCCTCTGGTACCTCAAGATCTGACACAACATTGTTAAGCAGGTCCTTCAAAATCTTAATTGTAAAAAAGCAACTGGCCTTGTTGATGGAGGTGCTCCGTTTTATTAAAGCCTGATCCAAGATACTAGCTACTTCTCTGACTCATTAGTTTCAGTTTCTGCAGTGAACCAGTGTTGTCTGAATGGAAAGAAATCAAAGTCATGTTCCAGTAACTGCAGACAGTATCCTAACTCCCAACTTTGTGGAAACTATAGTGAATGAAAACTGTTGGAGCATCTCTATTATCTGGTCAATAAATGTGGCTTCAGTACAAATCAACAGTGTATATCTTCCTGGCCTCTATAAGAGATTGGCTTCTCTTGGCGTATCTGGTGTATTGGTAAACTACATAAACAATGCTATTAGAAGATGAAAATAACAAGTCACGGTAAATAGACCTTCATTATCATATCACAACACCTGGGCAGGAATCTCTCAGAGAAATGTTTTGGTCCCAAGTCTGTTTTTGCATTTTTCAGTGAACTAGTGTATATCATCAAAATGATATATTGTTTCTGCTGATAACACCCCTTGCAGAATATTTTTATCACTTGAAAGACAAGTGACAGTTCAATTATTGCAGCCAGTTAAAGACAATGACTAACAAGTCAATGAGTTACAGTACCTTCAGCATTAAGACGATCAAATCAATAACTGTGTTGAGAAAGATTGTCTGTGGTGTTGCTCTTTCATCTATGTAAGAGTTGCAAGCATTCAGCTCATTAACTTGGTAATCATCTCTGATCTATGCTAGGACAAATTAATGGTGAAGATGACTGGCAAAGCATGTTTTTAAAAAAATGGAAATCCTGAAGAAAGCTTGGCCTGATGTTGAAGTCTCTGAAAGTGTCATGTTCAAATTCAGAATTAACTATTATTTACTGGTTTTAGAAGATCAAATTTGACTGTTGCTACCCAGTTTTGGTTTCTCCAAATCTTTGCTTCAGGCAGTTACCATGGTCAAATCCATGAAATGTCTTTTCTTATTGCAGCAGTCTTTGGCTGCAACTTGTTATTATATTACCTAGTTTTATATTTTTTTCTGTAGAAATTAATTCAAGTCAGTATGGTAGTTGGCAGCAAAACATTGAATTGGATAAGTACTTGAAGGGAAAAATGTGCAGGGCTGCGGGAATAGGGCGGGGGAGTGGGACTAGCTGGATTGCTCTTGCAGCGAGCCGGCCTGGACTCGACGGGCCGAATGGCCTCCTTCTGTGCTACAACCATTCTACGATTCTGTGATTCTGTAACATCCCCATCTTGTGGCTACCTTGTGTAGTACATCCACAATTATTTCTGAAATGACAAATTGAGAAAATTGCAAGGTTCACAAGATACTTACGATGAAGAATGCCATTCGCCCCATCTCAATTTATCCATCCAGAACAACCCTACACTCTCCCCGTTGCAATAACTAATTTCTTCATCCAGTCTTGGATGAGCTGAAATTTCCTCCAATTAAATATTGGGAAGACCAAAACCATTGTCTTTGCTGCAAGATTCATTCCCTAGCCATCGACTCTATCACTCTCCCTGGCCACTGTCTCAGGCTGAACCAGACTGTGGTTTGCAGTAAAGTATGCAAATTATAATTCTAACACTTAAAAAAAATGTTTTGTTCCAATTTCCACCTCATCCCAATTTTCTCCTCTTTTTCAGTCCAGCTTTCCTGTAGACTGACTCATGCTGGACTATACTTATACAGGTGCTGGAAATCCTGTCGTGGCTCACTCCAGTAGCCATTCTTCACAAATGGGAGGGCCTACCAAATTTGGCAGGGGTCTTGCACAGAAGAACTTGATCTCCCATTCTCCTGCCAGAGGACCTTGATTTCCTGGATATAGGCACTGTCGCAGTCCTTCTTGCCACTTCTCTTGCTGAAGACTAGGAGAAAACAAAAGATTTTTATGGGAATGGGGCTATCCTAGCTCATCAGCAAGAAGAAGAATCAGGCATATATAAAATGGAGTTGCAGAAAGAGAGAAACAGCAAATGAAAGAGGAGAAAGGAATGCATTTTTTGTTTGTCTCCTGCGGTCAATTGACTGTCTCCTGTGGCCCATGTGATGTGTGCAGCTTTCCAGTTTGAGCCATGTTTATGTTTTGCTGCAAGTAGATGGAACTTGTCACTGAAAACTTCACACCTAGAGTTTGTCCAATGTTTACAGCTCTGCCTTGGCAGCTGTTGCTAGACGATTTGACCATGTAGGGCATAACAGCCGAGCGTTATTCTCCTGCCAGCCAACAGCACTTATACTTTCCAAAGGAAGTCTATGGATAGAGAATAGGACAAGAACCATGACTCATTTTTTTTTCTCTGTTTCCCACTGAGGATGTGGAGATGCCGGTGATGGACTGGGGTTGACAAATGTAAGGAATCTTACAACACCAGGTTATAGTCCAACTGTTTTATTTGAAAATCACAAGCTTTCGGAGGCTTTCTCCTTCGTCAGGTGAGCGAGTGTACACTCGCTCACCTGACGAAGGAGAAAGCCTCCGAAAGCTTGTGATTTTCAAATAAAACAGTTGGACTATAACCTGGTGTTGTAAGATTCCTTACATTTCCCACTGAGGACATTGAGGTCAATTGTAACATCCTTGTTGGTGCAACTCAATAGTACACAATTGCCCGTGTTGGTGGTATAACCACAACATTGGTGATTCTACCAGCACCAACTGCAGTTAAGAAACAATGGGGGTAACTGTTAACTTCGCCAGCTGGACAGTAATCTGGCAGAGCGGATTGTCCACGCGTGGTGGAACTTGCCCAATTTTCGTCCCATGGATTTCAGGTGATCCGCTCCGCCAGGTTACCAGCTAGGTGGCAAAGTTGAAAATGACCCCCAGTATCCCTTTCTGTGGAACATACAGAAGTGAATATGACTGTATACCAAAATGACTACGAGCGAGAATCAATTCAATGCATTTTCTATTTGAGAGATAAAACATTCTGAGTTTAAACCAATAGTAGTGACTTTTTAACATTTTAAAATTCTAGGTTCATCTGACTTATGTATACCCCAATGACTACACAAGGCTAACACACATGGAGTCAGAAAACAAATGCTTTTATTATGAGAATGCCTATTACTTGGACAGGTAAGGCCACACAACACTATGTATTAGGGAGATAGCTCAATAAATTAAGAATGAAATGTAATGAAAATATAGGTGGGAATTGATGGGATGAAAATTAATTCAGAGACTTGGGTATTGCATTGTGTTGGTGTACTATCGGGTGGACGAGAATGCATATTCTGATTTCTTTTGTTTGCCCTTCCTCCCCTCCCCAGAGGCTGCCTTCAGGGCTTAGGGTCAACTTTGAGGATCCTTTGGGTTTCTAACTTATGGGATTGGGAGAAATTTCACATTTCTTATTCTTGGAGGTTTACTCCCTTTGGAGTTTGAGTGGACTGAGTAGAGTCAAATTGTATATGATCTGAGGAAGGAATGAGACTTGAAGGACAACACTTTATGCTGTAGGCACTACTGAGCATAATGGGAAAATCAAAAGTGAAAAATATATATATAAATTAATGATTGATGGGGCAAATCTACTGAGAATAATTGGGACCATTAATGAAATGACAATAAAAGGGCACCAACTATGGTTTTGTTTAGTAATCCAATGTATTCTAAGTAATGACTAGAAAATGTGTCCCATGTTCTAATAACATACTTAAAACCATTAAGTGCATATTAAAAATGTCATTGATTTCACTTAACTGTCTTACATTTTAATTCATACTATGTCTGCCCTACAGATTTGGGTTCTATAGATACATGAAAATGGATACACCACAAAAGCCAGACAAAGAAAAGAATGAAAATCCTTTCTGGATAGGAGCAGGTGAAGGTAACCCTATATTGTTTGATCTGTGACTCAATGTGCTGTAAGTAATGCCAACCTAGCTATTGGAATTTTACTCAACACTACTAATGATTTACATTATTTTTTGCTGATATTTGTGAATTTACAACCAGCAAAATTAAAAATTCCACAAAAATAATACAGCAATAGTGAAATTCCCATCAAAAACTTGTAAACACTGGATAGGTTATAAAAAATAAAATACTGCAGATGTCCCCTGAGATTGCTTCACAGACGCTTGAGGTCCTGGGACCCCAGTTTGAAAACCTACGCAGTAAGCCATTCCTGCAACAGCTTCCTTTTTGTGACCATCAGTAACCAAGACCGCCTACTTCCACCTCCGTAACATTGCCCGTCTCTGCTCCTGCCTCAGCTCATCTGCTGCTGAAACCATCATCCGTGCCTTTGTTACCTCTAGACTCGACTATTTCAATGCTCTCCTGGCTGGCCTCCCATCTTCCATTCTAGATAACCTTGAGCTCATCCAAAACTCTGCTGTCCGTATCCTAACTCGCACCAGGTCCTGTTCTCTCATCACCCCTGTACTCGCTGACCTACATTGGCTCCCGGTCCGGGAACTCCTTGATTTTAAAATTCTCATCCTTGTTTTCAAATCCCTCCATGATCTCGCCCCTCCTTTTCTCTGTAACCTCCTCCAGCCCTACAACCCTCCGAGATCTCTGCGCTCCTCCAATTCTTGCCTCTTGTGCATCCCCGATTTTAATCGTTCCACCATTGGCGGCCGTGCCTTCAGCTGCCTAGGCCCTAAACTCTGGAATTCCCTCCCTAAACCTCTCCACCTCCCTACCTCTCTTTAAGATGCTCCTTAAAACCTACCTCTTTGACCAAGCTTTTGGTCACCTGTCCTTATATCTCCTTATGTGACTCTGTCAAATATTGTTTGAAAATCGCTCCTGCGAAGTGCTTTTGGATGCTTTACTACGTTAAAGTCGCTATATAAATGTAAGTTGTTGTTGTGGTGGTGGTATGACAGCAACAACAACTTGCATTTATATGGGGACGTTAAAATGGGAAAACATCCTAAGGCGCTTCACAGGAGTGTAATCAAACAAAAATTGATGCTGATAGAAGGAGATATTAGGAGGGGTGAATAAAAGCTTGGTCAAAGAGTTAGGATTTAAGGAGGGTCTTAAAGGAGGAGAGAGAGGTTTAGACAGAAAATTCCAGAGCGTAGGCCCTAAGACGGCTGAAGGCACGACCGCCAATGGAGGGGGGGGGGGGGGCGCGAAGGGAGTGAGGGGATGCATATGAGGTCAGAGTTGGAGGAATGCAGAGTTCTCTGAGGGTTGTAGGGCTGGAGGAGGTTAGAGATAGAGAGGGGAATGGCTATGGAGGGATTTGAACACGAGGATGAGAATTTTAAATTAGAGGCGTTGGTGACCAGGAGCCAATATCGGTCATCGAAATCAGGGGTGATGGGTGAGCGGGATTTGGTGCGAGTTAGGATAGGCAGCAGAGTTTTGGATAAGCTCAAGTTTATGGAAGATGGGAGGCCGTCCAGTAGATCATTGGAATAGTCGAGTCCGAAGGTAATAAAACCATGGATGAGGGTTTCAGCAGCAGATGAGCTGAGGCAAGTGTGGATATAGGCAATATTACAGAGGTGGAAGTAGGCAGTCTTTGTGATGGAATAGATATGGGGTTAGAAGCCCAGCTCGGGGTTTGTGGCGGGGGCCAAAGACAATGGCTTTGGTCTTCGCAATGTTTAATTGGGGGAATTGTGACTCATCCAGGACTGGATGTCAGACAAGCAGGCTAACAACACAGAGGAAGTGGAGATGTCGAGAGAGGTGGTGGTGAGGTAGAGCTGGGTGCCATCAGTGTATATGTGGAACCTGATGTCATGTCTTTGGATGATGTCGTTGAGGGGCAGCATGTGGATGAAAAATAGGAGGGGGCCAAGGATGTATCCTTGGGGGACTTCAGAGATAACGGTGCATGGGGGGAAGACAAGGAATTGCAGGAGATTCTTCGGCTACGACTGGCTAGGTAAGAGTGGAACCAGGCGAGGGCAGTCCTACTCAGCTGGACAATGGAGGAGATGGCGTGGTCGACCATGTCAAAGGCTGCAGAGAGGATGAGAAGGGATACGCACCACGGTCACAATCCAGAGAGGATGTCATTCAACGTGGAGTTGCATGGAAGATGGGCATGGATTGGGAGACAACATCACGTTCAAGGACTTTGGAGAGGAAATGGAGGTTGGAGATGAGGCGGTAGTTTGCAAGGACAGAGGGGTCAAGGGTGAGTTTTACGAGGAACGGGATGATGACGGTAGATTTGAAAGGAAGGGGGCACAGTACCTGAGGAAGGGCAAACATTTACAATGTCAGCTAGCACAGGGGCCAGGAAGGGTAGTTAGGTGGTCAGTAGTTTAGTGGGTGTAGGGTCAAGAGAGCAGAAGGTGGGTTTCATGGACAAGATATGCTCGGAGAGGACATGTGGGAGATGGGAGAAAAACAAGAGAAAGATGCATGTTCAGGGCTAGGCCAGGTGGGAAGCTTGGCTTGGTGGGCAAAGGGAAGGGAGGGATGCGGCATTGGCAACTCAATCTTAGTGACAAAGAAGTCCATGAGCTCCTCACACGTGTTGTTGAAGGTGAGGGTGGAGGGGGCAGTGGAGAGGGGTTTAAGGAGACGGTTGTTAATGGAGAAGTCAGAGGTTAACTTTGCATTTCAAAATGATCCTGGAGTAGTGAGCGATTTTGGTAGAGGAGAGCAGGGCCAGATAGTGCTTGATGTGGACCAGCCAGATCTGGCGATAGATGGCTAAACCAATTGTGCGCCATATATGTTAAAGTCTGCACCCTTTGGACTTAAAGGAGCGAATATGGGAGCCATACCAGGGGGACAGTCAGGGTGGGAGGGAGTAAACGTTTTATGGGGACAAGGGCAATAATGGCAGAGGTGAGGGAGTGATTAAGCAGAATGACAGCTGCAGAAGTGTCGTGGCAAATGGAGGGCCAAAGGCTATACAGTTGGGTGTTTGAAAGTGTGGCACTAAGTGACTTGGGGGAGAGTTTTTTCCAGGAGGCAAAAGGAAGTGGGTTTGCAAAGGGAAAGAGGGATGCGAGTGGTGAGGGATTCAATGAAGCAATCAGAAATGGCCTTATCTGTGATTGATACGATGGGAATGGAGAGGTCACATGAGATGGCAAAGTCAAGAGGGCCATGAATATGAATATGAATAGGAAAGTGTATATGGAGGGAGAGGTTAAGGGAAGACAGTGAATTAAAAGGAGAGATGGCAAGGTGAGTTGAGATGGAGATTGAAATCACTGAGGATGTGGAGTCGCTCATTGCAGAGGCTGAGGGAGAAAAGGAGTGAGAATATCTCGGTGAGATATTCGTGGGTGGAGCCTTGTGTGGGCAGTGGAGAACGAGGATTTTAAAGGAGGTAAGGGGGTGCAACAAGGTGAGGTGCTCAATGGAGGAGGGGGAGAGACCAAAGTGAAATTTGGTGATAAAAGCCATAATGCCACCACAGTGGTTTTGGCAGGGCAGGTGGCATAAGGTATAACCAGGCGGGGAGGCTTCAGTAAGGGGCAAGGTGTAGTTACCCATGAACCAAGTTTCTGTCAAGGTCATGATGTCACTGTAGTCATTCTTGGATTACATGTCGCTCTTCACTGGTCGAAGGTAAAATGCATTGACAGCTGGATAATTATTGTGGAATGATAACCTATTGATTGAAGCTATTTTGTTCCTAGGTTTGGATCCAGCAGTTTTCTCACAAACCCTCCCAACTGCACTCCTCCCCCAATAAGAATATCTAATGTATCTTGATTTTCTAAACATAAACAGCAGAGTCAGAAATAAATACAGGATATTGCACCTGCTAAAGTGCTTTAATGGCACTATTAAATATAGTGGATTTGTCAATGTTTGACTATTCTTACACAGTCTCCACTAATTATTAATCACGGTCTTCTATATTTTAATTGGAATGTTAAAGGTTGCAAGTGATAGTGAAATTCATTTTAGTAAGTCAAAGTCCAATCTCATTGAATCTCATTTTATCTCATTGAAACACATAAAATTCTGACAGGGCTAGACAGACTGGATGCAGGGAGGATGTTTCCCCTGGCTGGGGGATCCAGAACAAGGGGTCACAGTCTTAAGATACGGTGTAGGACATTTAGGACTGAGATAAGGAGAAATTTCTTCACAGGTGGTGAACCTGTGGAATTCTCTACCACACAAGGCTGTGGAGGCCAAGTCACTGAATATATTTCAGAAGGAGATAGATAGATTTCTAGACAAAAGGCATCAAGGGGTATGGGGAGAGAGCAGGAATATGGTATTGAGATAGAGGATCAGCCATGATGATATTGAATGGCGGAGCAGGCTCGAAGGGCCAAATGGCCCACTCCTGCTCCTATTTTCTATGTTTCTAATTATTATTCCTTAGCTACCTTGTTTATAGTCACCAAAAATCTGAAATCTGTCACTTTGCACTAAAATTCCACTCTAAAACAGTCTTGCTTAACAGCTTTAAACAATAAAAATGATTGTCCCGGTCATAGTTAACAATTGAATTAATAAGCCAATTTCTAGTTGCCGCTTTTAAGAAAAAAGTAATGAAAATCTTCATTGCAGTATGCAAAGACTTACAACGAAATAAGATGCTGTGACTGATTTTTGCAGGAAAGCCAAATAAGCAGAATGGGAATAAAGAGGAAGGACTGGGGGCCAATCCTGAAGTGGAAGAGGAAGAATATGACTATGAAGAGGAAGATCAATTCCCCCAACCAGAGGATCCAAAAGCTGCATTCCAGGAGCAAAACCAAAAGAATATTGCGGAAGTTGGAAGTAAAAAAAAACAGGCATCCAGCATCCAGGAGGCCAAACACTTCGCTAACTCACATGGCAGAGAGCAAGAAGTCACGGTAAAAGACTATGGAGATGACTACGATGACTATGCTTTTAAGAGGAGAAGAAAGTTGTTCTATGCTGTAGAAAATAAACCTAGTGATAATGCATTTGTTCTTAATAAGACTGTAGACTCTAGACTAACTGAGAGAGCACTGGCGCCAAAAGGAATGAAGGGCAGAAACAACGAAACTGATTCCGTTGAAGAAAATGCACAGAGTACCCACTCTCTGAGTCAAAAAACAGCCAAGACCTCCCACAGTTTTTCAAAACAGAAGTATACAACATCAGATCATAGGTTAGAAAGACAATCAGCAAAATCCTTTGTGAGGCAGAAGGCTAAAGAAAATAACATTGTTTCTAGGGATATTTTTCCAGGAGAAAACCTAGATATTAACAAAAATATTGGTAGACTTCAGTTTTCTGAGAGACAAACTAATGGATTAGTAGAGAAACAAGGAGAAATGGTTGTTCAAAAACCAAAGAGGACAATTTATGCCCAGCAACCACCTATCTTGTCAGGAAGTGACAAAATGAACAGAAATAATGGTACCTTTCAGAACAAAAAGGACAGTAAAAGGAGAACTGATTTGTTAAGAAATCGTAAAGAACTGGAGTCACAATCCAAGCTGAAAGAGGAAGTCCTACATGCTGAAAAGCAAATCAAAAGCTCAAACAAATCTGTCCGTGGCCAAAGTAATGAAATGTATAATGGTGCTGAGAATCCAGGACCAACAATCCCCATGTATTTTCTGTCCATGAAGGAGGTGCAGCCAATCAAAGTAAAAGAGCAGTCTGACAAAATTAGATCACTTGTAAATGAGGAGGGGGGAGAGAAAGACTACGACTATACTGAACAGAAAAATGTCGCAGTATTCGGAAGATCAAAAGGTAAAAACAAAGAAAAGTTGAAAGAGTATGAGAAAAAGGGGGAAAAATGGGGACGGATCTCTTCAATGGATACAGTAACTAACAGTAAGCTGACAATGGAAGAGGAGGATGAGGAGGAAATGCCAGAGGATATGACCTCTTATCTACATGCTTACGACAAAGCAGTCAGTTGGGAACAGACCTTCACGGTAAACAATATGGACTTCCATGCCTTAAGGTCAGACTGGATTGATCTTCGGTGCAATGTGTCTGGAAACCTGCTGATGAAAGATCAAGAGGCTCTAGATGTAGTAGAAATGTATATGAGAAAGTTGAATGAGAAGCATAAAGGGTAAGTGATGACCTGAATTCTTGTTTTCACACATGAATGTGATGAAGACTGGTTGTTATATCAAAAACATTATGACTGTTCAAGAGAAAATCACTACGGGTATGCTCCAGAAACAATTTCTTTACATGCTGCCCACTTTCAGCATAAAAATCACAATTACAGCAATGCAACTTTTTCAGAAAGTATATAGAACTGAGACAATCTATGGCTCTGTACAACACTTGTGTTCTGTATCACAATTGCAAAATTAGTTTTACGTTAAAAATATATTGTCATCTGAAAAGGCTATCCAATTCTCAAGGGGGGGTCATAGGAATCAATCAAGCATACTTAACATTTTAAAATTATTTATAACAAATCTAAACCGTATTTAAATTGATATGATCTTTATTTTTTTAATAAATGTTCCTGAGATAATGTCAAGTCTGTTCTATACATCCTTTTCAATGAGTTGGAAAAATTCAGCTTGCAGAACTATACTGTAAGCTCCTCTACTCTATTAAAATCTTACCATTTTTGGTACTTTCCTTTCCCTATTCGTACTCCCAAAATGTATTACTTGCATTTCTCCACAGTGAACTTCACCTGCCATTTATCTGCCAGAAGAAGTAGATAGACTAGCAGGATGGGCAATTTTACGCCGTCCCTATCTCAATTTATTATTCCATCCCCCTCCCATTTCAGCAAATTTTAATATTGTTCCTTCTGTTCCTAAGATCAGATCATAATTTGTGTACAGTAAGAATGAGTGGGCCCAAATCAGACCCCTGTGGAACATCAGCTACTGCATCTTTCTAGTCTTGAGAAACTTCCTTTTACCCATATACTTTGCCTTCTGCCCTCCAACCATCTCTGCATGCATTTGACCTTAATTCCATGTACCATTATTTTTGCCATACGTTACATTTGTGACAAACATTTATCAAATGCTTTTTGATCATCCGTATAAACTACACCCACTACATTTTCTTTATCCTTTCTGTTATTTCTGCAAAGAATTCTATAAGGTTGGTCATGCGAAACCTGCATTATAGAAATCTGCTGACTGTTTCTCCAAGTGCTTAATAAATGTCATCCAGTTTATAGACTCTTAATAGTTTACTGCTGATAACTGAAGTAAAACTAACTGGCTTATAATTTCCTGGCTTATCCCTGTTTTGGGAAGAGAGGTGCCACATTTGGCTACTTGCAGACTTCTGGCACAGTTTTCCTTTCCACAAAAATTTGGAAAATTATTGTTAGAGACTCCATTATTTCTTTCATAGCTTCCATCAGGACCCTGCAACATAAATCTGTATTATTTATATTTGTCCTGGCTTTCATTTTTATTATCTGGCTTGTAAGTGCTAAAAGCTTTTTTAGTTTCAATTTTGAACCATTCATCCATGGAGCCCCAGCCTTTTATACACTCTCTTTTTCACTTAATACGGCATATCTGATTTGTATTCTTTCCTTTTTCCGTTGCAAAACTGATGGGATGGACCAGAGAGCCTAGGCCATTAAGTAGAATTGTTTAATATTTTTATGCGCTTATTATGATATAAATTGTAATATTGAGCCTCTTTAGCAGGTGGGTCAAGAATCAACATGGCCAATGACAGTAGTTTGAAAAATTTGAGCAATTTGAACATTTGATTTCTGGTTGCTCATGTGCTGATTGAAAAAATTATATAAAGAGATTATAATGGTTTTTGATTGGCTCAAGCATGCTTTGCTCAATAGATAGTGCTTTGTGATCGGGTAGCTTTTTTTAATCCATGTGATATATAAGCCAATCTTTAAGGTTTGCCTCTTTTTGTGCTATTAATTTTTCCCATGCCCTACATAGACTTTTGAGGTGTGTTGCCCTCTGGATAAACACTGAACACAGAATGTAATTATACAGATAAAAGTGTACAAAATATAACTTGTTACTGTTGTAATACTGTAATAGTGTTATTTTGAACGACTGATCCTTCTCAGATTTCTCCTCTGATAGTATAACTCAGTGAGGCCAGAAAGTCACTGGTGTGCCAATTGGAATCTTTAGGCTGGTTGCGCTGGTCTAAAGTTAAGGTGAAGGAGCTAAAAGTGGGAACATGTTCCATCCAAGGTGCTGACATCTCTTGTGTTAACTTAAAAATTGCTGCTCTGTTGCAATCCAACGAGCTATTGTTCATGCTACAGGATTCTTTTACTGCATTGGAGGAAAACTTAGTTCCCTTTTTAACATGTCATTCTTGTTTTTATCTGTCCAGCAAGATGTAAGGGAAACTTAAGCTAAAACATTAGCAATCTAATAATATTGAAGGTGGAAAATGGATAGTACAAGTAATTGTAAGTTAAATGAAGCATGTTTACAGTGTTCATTCTAAGAATGATTTTTTAAATTTGGTAACAGAATATATACGCTTCATCAAATAGTCAGTATTGAAAAACGCCTTGATCGCGTACATGGAAGTCGATACCTCCTGGAGCTTGAGCTGTTGATGAATAAAAAAACAATTGTTCGATTATCGGAATACATTTATAGCCTCAACAGAAATGGCTACTACATGGATGGTGATGATGAACGGAAGATGAGGAACATTTTCCGGCACAGAGGTCGGCAACTTAGGGAAAATCAAGAAAAAATGATGCTGTGTACGCCAACAGGATTCACCTGGCAGCGCAATGCTGTGGTACACTTTATAGTTCCAGGTAAGGTTGTATGTTAGCGCCTACATGTGGGGGAGGGGTATCATTTTTAAGAAGGCTCTGATAGCAATTGCTGGCAATTTGCAGAAAACAATAAGGACTATGGCTCTTAGCATCTCATTAGAATTTGAATCAACTAATATTTTAAATAGTTTAGTTAACTGTTATCAAGCAGTCGCCCTTTATTTTAAATGGAGGAATGTTGTGTAGGGCCACACCTACTAACTACTTAATATTGAAATTTATGCATTAATAGGTTAGCTTCAGCAACACTAAACCACATCACATGGCTACAGCTGTGCATTCTTACACAGTTGTATGTTGCAGAATAAGCCCTATTCAGATTATTTATTTCAGGTCCAAGGGAGGAATGTGCCTCTCACTTTTTTAAATAGTCCCAAGAATATTGGTGCAATTAATACTATTTATTATCCAACTATCCACTAACCAATCTGACTGAACCTCCCAGTATGCCGCGTGTGCACAGTTGTTTTAATATACTATATACTAGCTTCCTGTTGAATTAATGTTGTTTATACAGTACAAAATTTGACTTGATACCCATTGTCACAAATGATTTACTTATGCAAATGAAACTGTTTCTCAAATAGTTTGGATACCTCATTTTAACTTAATGTGCACAAATGTAATATAGGAACTCCATATTCACACTGTACTTGCTGTTCTATCCCTTTTTTTCCCCTTCCCAAATTGCCATTGTTAAGCTAATGACTGTAGTATAATTGATCGTGTGTTCCAATTCTGCAGTGAAAGAAGCAGTGTTCTACAAAACCATGACTAGCAACCCATCAAATGTATGTGGTATATAGCTGTTTATGAAACAATATAAACTTGTTTTTTCTTAGCTTGGAGTTGAATTTGGGAAAAGGGAGTTAACGTTTCAAAACTACTTTTCATCTCTCAACAGTCTATTGTGATCATGTAAAAGGTCTCAGTGCTTTGCTGTAAAGTCCATTTTGAAGATTTCTTTTTCCATTAATGATAATTAGGGCTGTCCAGTAGCATCCAAGTTTGTGCACAAACTACCTGCATTACAGAGTGATGAGAATTGGGTTTTTCCTCACCACTCCATCACAGTGAGTTCAGGATCTTAATAGACATCAAGTGGAGTGATGGTAAAATGGACAATGAGTCAATGTATACCAGCACAAGCGGTCTGGAATGAGGACATTTCCTTGTCTCTTAGTTGAGGGATAGTCTGTGACACAGGAGAAAGTAGTAGCTTAAAATGCCAGGAGAACAAAACAAATTGATGATCACAAAAAGGATATAGAGGTACTGGAGAAGGGGCAAAAAAGATTTACAAGGACGATACCATAACTGAGAGGTATAACTATAAGGAAAGATTGGACAGGCTGGGGCTCTTTTCTCTTGAAAAGAGAAGGCTGAGGGGTGACCTAATAGAGGTCTTTAAAATTATGAAGGGGTTTGATAGGGTAGACATAGAGAAGATGTTTCCACTTGTGGGGAGTCCAAAACTAGGGGCCATAAGATAGTCACTAATAAATCCAATAAAGAATTCAGGAGAAACCTCTTTACCCAGAGAGTGGTTAGAATGTAGAACTTGCTACCCTATGGAGTAGTTGAGGCGAATAGCATAGATGCATTTAAGGGGAAGCTAGGCAAGTACATGAGGGAGAAAGGAGTAGAAAGATATGCAGTTAGGGTTAGATGAAGTAAGGTGGGAGGAGACTTGTGTGGAGCAAGTTTGGCCTGTTTCTGTGCTGTAAATTCTATGTTTTATGATTTTGCCAATTTCCCAAATCTTCCAACTGAAATGTGTCTAGTTTTTTGGCAACACAGGTATTCAGTTTCAATGTTAGTTTCTGTGCATTTTTTTTCAAATCTAAATATAGGTTTGGCATTGAAAGGGTTCAAGTTCAAGGGCTTAATGTTCTAGGAGATCAGTAAAGGAGAGTAAGAAATGGTTTGTGAGTGGGGAGGGGCATTGGAGGTTGGGGAAGTTAATATACTTGCTGTTATTGAACTCGGTGATGTTTATCAATAAATGTATAATGTTTGAAATAATTTCTGCATTCTTCCTGCAGTGAAAAATCAAGCTCGATGGGTGCAGCAATTTATCTTTGATATGGAAGAGTTGTATAGAGCCACCGGCGATGAGTACTTCAACGTCATCATCACCGATTACAGTAGTACAGACATGGATGTTGAAAAAGCCATGAAACATAGCATGCTGACCAGGTAGCTGTGACTTTCTCCCTCCTTCCTTTTTTTCTCAAAGATGTGACAAAAAAAATCAAAGCTTTTTGCAATAAAGTTGAAATAATGATATGAAAACTAGCTCTGCAGGCTGCCTACTAATTGTGTGACTATGACCTTATGGAATTAATAAATATTTTTATATGACTAAATAATCTGTCACATTTCACACACAACATGCTAAAGAAAGTTGGTTTCACAGTTTATCACAAAAGGGCATTTTTTCTGTAAACGGACAACTACTTTACAGTCTCCTCTGTAAACACAAAGAGGAACTCTGATTAGATTTACCACTGATTACTCAATCATGTAACATTACTACAAAGTTCACTGTGCTACTTCTACAGATCACTCTCCATGTAATAATATAATTTATAATACATTTCAATCATGGGTACTTGCTTCCCCTTGGCTGTTACCATAGCCATATGTGACAGTTATACACTTTTATGCTCCCCATATATTTGAATCTCCAAGCATTCCTATCAGAGGACATGGTCTTTTCACCTTTGGGACCCGGGTTTGATGCAGCCGATGCTCATGGGATGAAGATCCTTTTTCTCTACTAGCTGTAAGGTCCTACACAAACTGAATCCGGATGGTGTTGAGCTACTTCTTGGTGCAGGTCCATGATTTTCACACAAGTCAGTGTTAAACTGCTAATCTCATTCCCAGAAGTATGGCTGATGTCACAAGTGAAAAAAAATTCTTTAGTGCAACATAGAGCTCTCCTTAGAGGTTGGGGTTAAGACATATTGTTGGAGCTGATCAGAGGGAGTTTTACTCTGCATTTGATTAATAACGGACCTTGGGGTGTGCTTGATTTTGATGCTGAGTACCCAGAGTGAAAAAATGTTCCATTGTCCAGCACTGACATCGCTCACCTCAAGTTGCAGAAGAATCCTCCTTATCAAAAATCTATGTGATTCAATAAAGCCAACACTTTCTTTCTTTAACAAGTGTGTAGTTAAACTAGAACTGAAATATGTACGCTTCTTGACGCAAGTTCTTGCTTTGTGGACAGATATCAATATGTGAAACTTGAGGGGAATTTTGAGCGCTCAGCTGGTCTGCAGGCTGGAATAGATCTAATAAAGGTAAGGAAGAATAACTTGATTAAAATTTATCAAAATGATAAAAGTGTTATTACTGTAGTCTGGTCAATTGTAGATAAACATGTGCCTGATCTGAACATCTATTCCAGTGTACTAAGCCACTTCCTATTGTGTGAATTCCCTGAACCGAGCGAAATGCTCAGGTAACCCGTATAAGATGTTCACCAATTTTCTCCCAAAAGTGGAATGCACAACACATTAGGCAGTATTCATCCATTGTCAAATTTCACCTAAAACAGCAAGACATTTTAGAAATCAAATCACTTTGTTTAAAAATTATTTTTCTGTTGCACTTTCAGTTGCTGTCTATCTTGCTGTCTATCACTTGCAGCCTCTCTGTGTTTGTCTCACTGTCAGCTGGCCTATCTTTACAGTGACTCGTTGAGTAAATAATTAAATGGATTGTAGTAATAAGTTGACTATTACCTACAATTTCTAGAAATTCTAATGCAAACAAAACATTTCCTATCAAACTAAGAGTTTATCAGGGATCACTTGTGATAATATATACCTACATGTTTTCTGGGATTATAACTGTAGCTATCTTAATTATTTAAGTTTTTTTTTAAATTGTGTGATTTTAAGAGTATAATTAGTGCAGGGATTGGCATTCTCTGTCACAGATTCATTTTTCTTTTGCAAATTTGTAACTTTAAAATGTGAATTTACAATATGGTGAAGGCTTTTTATAAGTAGGCAAACTGTATTGGAATTATGCTGATACTGGGGCTTTGTTTTTTTTTACAATTGGCTGCAGTTGGAGTCAGTCATGGCAAGCTCTTGCCCTCAACATTATCTCCTGTATCATTTTGAAGTTTAGCTGGGGCCACAGACCCAACGGCCTTGGCCCGCTTCACTCCCTTGTGCTGCCCCAACAGATCCGGCCCACTCCCTCTGCTACTACTGCTGGTGCAATCCCCCGGCAAAGAGATACAGGAGCTAAAAACCTGGCAGTTATGCCAGGGTTGCCTCTGCCGATGCCCTCCAGTGCTGACCCGCCAGAGCTGCAGGTTCAATTAGAGAGCTTCTCAGTTGCATGGGGCCGGCAAGTGCCTGCACCACTATTGGGGACGAAGGTTCCCAAGCCCCGCTCCATCAAGAGACCCATTCACTACCCACTTTGGTCCCCTAAGGAGCCCCTGACCTGAACCTGGCTAATCCACATCAATGACCATGTAAGGAATGGCCAGGGGGTCCTTCCCTTATAAGGCCAAGCGGAAATTCCCAATTCAGGTTGGGTCCTAGTATATCAGGATCCCAGCCTTTTTCCAGGCCATTCCACCTGACTCCCACCAGAGTTATTGTGGGAGTCCAGCAAAACAGCTGAGTAAATTCGGCCCCAATAAGTTTGAGTGAAGATCCACTCGGTGTAGAGATTTGTACCTCCAATTGCTTGTAAAATATTTTTATAAATGAATCCAGAGAATTTCTATTGGAATATGCACGTACCTTTCTGAAATTGCAGTGCTGTTGCAAGTGGTCCCAATATGAAGTGTGGCAGAGTATGTTCTGTATTGGATAGAATAACTTTTCCAGTTAAATAAAAAAGGTTAACACTGTAGTTACTGAGCAACAGCCAGCCTCACATTGAATAAGGTTCTGCTGCAATTACTGAAGTAAATGGATAATCTCCACTTTATATTGGTGCACGATCTGTAGTGCTTTTTGATAACACGAGGTGATTAACTGAATGAGTTTCAAAGTAGCAGCATGACTTGTTCTTAAGTAGTCTTTTGATAGTTGATGTGTTGTGACAATAACAACAAATACCAAACCCAGTAACAGAGATTGGAAATGGATATTTATTCCCACTCATAAAAGTGGCAAGTGTCCAGGCATAAACTATTAGGGTCCTCAATGGAGGGACTGTTTGTGCAAGCTGAATAATTAGCAAACATGTGCGAATACTGCAGTCTGCCTCCGAGGGCCCAAGGTATACACATGACAATCAAAATCATGTGCAAGAAAGTTGGATTTGAGAAGTTGCATACATTAGATGCCCAAAGTGTTACATTATTGCGAGGACTCGCCCTGTTTCAGTACTGCAAGACTTCACGTTGATACTTTTACCAGTGCCTCATTAACCTCCTTCTGTTATTTAAGTTAATTACCTTATGAATGGACAGAGGGAGGGCATTTCAACAAACTTTCTGCAGCTATAGACTGAAGTTCACATGCAGCAAAATCTATTTAGTTAAATCATTTTGGGGTGGAGCAAAATTCTTGCTTTGTGCTCCATGCCAATTATTATTTTTTGGACCCTGTTGAGAACTTGATTGTGGAGTTTTAACTATTTTCAGAATAGTATGTTTAAGAACTGTTCATTTTTGGAACCAGTAGCATTTTCCTTCTCTGATTTTCTCCAGGTGGAACACAGGAGGAACTTGTATGTGACACTATAGTGGTTCTTAAACAATGATGTATTTATCACCCCGAGCGGGTGCAAGAAGATTATTCTGAAATATCAGTTTGATACATTCCATGTGGCAAGCTGCCTGTTCCACCCCGAATATATACAGGAGGAAGAGGGAGGGCAGCAGTCTCACGTAAAAATGGGTTGAATGCGAAACATGCCATTTTCAATCATTTATAACTTCATAATGGCATATCTCAAAGGATCCATAATGTTTATATAATTTCAGGTGGCAATGCCACTTTAAGAAGATGAGGATGTTCGGGGGCTAGCCCATGGAACAGAATTATGCCTTTCTTTAAGCGCTATGATTATCAGTGAAGTGTAGAAGAAAAAGCAAGGGAGGAGGAAGAAAGAGACAAACCAGAAAAAGAGAAAGAATGAGGCAGAAAAGCATAAAGAGTAAACCAGAGAAGGGAAGGTGGAGAGAGACAGATAGAAAGTCGAGAAGGTGTGAGCGAGAGGGAGAGAAGGGAAGGAAGTGAATGAGAAAAAAAGTTACAGAAGTGAGAAGGGCGCAGAAGTGAAGAAGCTGAAAGACACAAGTGAGGAAGGTGTATGTCTGTGTAAGAGAGAGTGAGGAAGACACAGGAGGAGTTAGAGAGAATCAGAAGTGAAGAACAAAAGTGAGGTAGAAACAAGAGAGAGAGGCAATTTTTTTCAGGATGACCAGTTCCACATCCTTGGATTGTGTGAGAATTGTTTTTCACAGAGCTGGTTGTTAAAAAAGTAAACTATTGAATTAGATTGATTTAGATTTATTATCTAGGTTGACATTGCGTGGGTGAGCTGTGAGAAAACATGGGCTTAAACATACAAATAAAATATTACTTTTCTCAGAGCGTCAGGATTTTGCTCCAGTAAAATTTGATGAGCCCACTCTGAAGTGATTTTAAAAGTGTAATTATTACCAGTTGATGTCCCGTGATGTTGCACACAGGACATCAACAGCAAACACCTGTCCTATATGTAATGGCATTGTTCCAAAATAGAGTACACCTGAAACTATTACTTTGAGGATAGGGAGATCCATAATGGGGGTGGGGAATTCACAATAGGCAAGGCTGAATCTGGCAAGGACCAAAGCCTTGTCTGGACTGACAAAGACAGAGGGCCTTTTTGGGCTGGGACCTGAGCTGACAGTAAGGCCATATTAGACCAGGGCCAGGCCTGATGGAAGCAGTGGGGCAACCACAAATTGAAAGTTGGAGACATATTTGGTCTCGGCCAGGGCCGACCGAAGCACCGGGACAGCAAGAAACACTACACAGGTGATTTCAAAGTCCAAGCACAAGCTGGGAATTAATTTTAACCTTGATAAATGAAAAACTTGCCTGAAGTAGAGTGTTTGCGAAGCAGAGTCTATGGACTTGTTAGGGCATGTTCAGCACAAGGTGTGTAGCTGGGAGTGGCATGAGAGTGCTGTAGTAGCACCACAGGCCTACCACTATATTTTGACTGGCTCAGAGCAATGTCTACATCTTTAGGTAGGGAATGAGATTTCCCCATTATAAATGTTTACATAAGGAGTTTCAATGTTAAATGTTGACCTAAAAAGTGTGACTCAAAATTATGACACAGGAAATAAGGTTTTGTGGACAGTTTGCCCGTATGCAAAATATTTTAATATAAAATATATAATATCAATATTTTGCCCTTAAATAGTTGTCAGCCTGGTGTTATCCATCATCACTGAGGTGATTTAAATAAAATTAGATTTTGGGGATTGCACAGTGTCTGCAAATTGAGCTCCGATGCATGGAAACCAGGATGATGAGATGAGGGTTTGGGCTCACTGTTCCCCACCCACTGATTTACGGCTCTCAGGGTTGTTGTCATGGGGAGGTATCGAGCAAAGATTAGGCATTTGCCTATGGGGTAGAGAAAGAGAGGGAACAATTGATTACTCGTGGAAGTTGGGTTTTTTTGAGACATGAATGCCTAATGGCGCTGATACCCGTTCCCATTGCTGAACAGTCAGAAGATAACAGAACAGCATGGCATGCACTGCTTAGTCTCTGCAGTCTCCAGTTTTCTCCCTCCATCCTAGGATAAGATACTTTTTTTTAATCCACCATGTAAGGGTAAAAGACTGCCAGGATTCAAAGATCTTCTGGTCCCAGTCTGGTGTTCAGTTGGCTGAGCTGCTTGACATAACTTACAGGGAAGAAGAGGGGGAAAATCAGAAGGACAGTTACATCAAACCACTCTCAGGTAGCTTTTACCCACTAGCTAAAGTAAGTCTCTAGTCCATCCTCCACCCGGGAAAAGATGTCAGCAGGGAAGGGAAAAATGATTAACCAAAAAAATGTTGTGGAAATTAACAAAAATTAAGACACGGCCTGGTACATCCTCTGACTCGGACAAAAACATTCAAAACAACGCAAAGCCCTTCATCCACTCTTGCAGGATCATCTGCATGCCAATGCCCTTCTTGTGTAAAACTCTTAATTTACCATCTTGCATTGGTCCATCACTCGTGACAGACGTGTATCCACTGGTACTTCATCCTTATATAGCTCAAAATGCTCCTTCTTAGTTTGGAAGCCAAAATCTCTATGTGTGTTGTTTGTGCGCCATCGTGTTTTACTGAAATCTTTTTGGAAAAAATGCCTAATACACAGTTGTATGACAATGTCATAAATCTGTCTTTGGACTGAACTGAAATCCTAGTGACAATGTTGATGGTGTTCAACCATAGTAAGTGGATTGTGGGGTAAACGTTTATAGATCAGTGCTCGCAGTTCAGTGCTTAATGCAACTAGAATGTAAATCGGGAATTCGGGTGAAGAGGTGATTTTAAAAATAATTTTAACGGATGGAAAATCTTATAAGGTATCTCATTTTGACCTTCACATCCAAATTTCCAATATGCACATGAAGCTTGGCACCAGGAGTGCTTATTTGTAAAATCTACCTATTGAGTCAAAAATACAGAACCAGTTGACTCTTTCAAGACAACCTAGTACCTGACTCTGCATTGCTGGGTTACAGTGAAGCTGAAGTCATCAATGTTGCTTCATGCGTTCCTTATTCTTCATTTCAGGATGACCACAGCATTGTCTTCCTGTGTGATCTGCACATATACTTTCCGCCAAGCATAATAGACAGCATCAGAAAACATTGTGTGGAAGGAAAGATGGCATTTGCCCCTATAGTAATGAGACTGAACTGTGGCTCTTCCCCACAGGAACCTGATGGTAAGTGACAACAATAAGTAACTTAAGTTATTACTTTGCAATTAATCTAGGTTTTTGCTAGTTATTTTAGGGTGTTCTCTTAACATTAACTTTTCAGGTATGCTAATTTTGAGACCAAAAATAGATATTGACACTATAATAGGTGGCAAAGTGATTACTAAGGATTTAAAAGAAGAACTTGTTCTCAGCTTGACAAAGTAGATCATTCTCCTTTCCGAATCCTCAATTGATGGTTGGCGTCTAGGATGTAGGTGCTTGATCCTATGTGGGTCAAGATTGGTCTAGAGTGTTTGATTTGTTAATTCCTGATCTTTTTCCTGTCTGCAGATGCTAAAGTACACTTCTGTACAAGTGGCTTAAGTTGCTGAAACAAATAATATTTATTCACTTTAACCTCTAGGATACTGGGAAATGAATGGCTTTGGCTTGCTAGGAATCTACAAATCGGATCTTGACAGTATAGGCGGGATGAATACGAAAGAATTCCGTGACCACTGGGGAGGAGAAGACTGGGAACTACTGGATAGGTAACAGATTTGAAAGTTAAAATAAATGTTGGGCAACCTCATTGAATCTGGAAGCCATGTTAGCCAATCTTGACGCTAGCCTTCCACAATGTCCACACGTGTACATTTGCTGCATTGGCCACTGATAATCACGAGTAGAAAGCCTGGCTGTGTTTTCCCTCCCGGATCCAGGGGCCAAGTAACAAAATGGCCCCAGCTCAAACTGGCTACCTCAAAGATCATGGATCAAGCCTGGGACCTTCCTGATCTGTGTGGCTGAACTCCACATTAGAAATTTACTCACTAAACCATCGAGGAAAGCTACAACTTTTACCTTTGGTTCCATCAAGAAGAAATGTGCTCTTCTTTTTGCAAAATACTTAATCCCTTCTTTCCATAATCACCACTAGATATCAGAAAGAGAAAGGAAAATGGGATCTTTATTTTGTTATCATCTCTCTTTTAATGAACATTCATTTAAAAATGTTTTGTTAGGATTTAGCCAGCTTTTATTATTGTCTTTCCTTATCAGAGAAGGATCCCTTTCAGAAATGGGCACACTCTGAATGGTTTGTGTTGTATTTACATATCTGTAAGAAGTAATGTGTTGTCAATAAATTGAATTCCGATTAAAATGTCATCAAACTGGGGAGGCGATTTACCCTTACTATTGTTTGGATAATTTTCAAACAGTATTTGCCATGTTTGCAAACACTGAGCAACAAAATATCTGCGTTGCCAAAGCCAAAAAAATCAGACTTTGTGATTTTTGCAAACTTAGTGTAATGTTCTTTACCTCTTATTATTCATAGGATTTTCCAGGCTGGGTTGGAAGTGGAGAGATTATACATGAGGAACTTCTTTCATTACTACCACTCCAAACGTGGAATGTGGAATAGGAAACAAGTAAAAGTGACATAACAGTGACTGTAGGAAGTCTGGCTCGCATGCACTTTATCCAGTCATAGGATTGAATTACCCTATCCAAAAACAAATGGAGTACAGTCCCTTGTGCTGTCTTATGTAAAATGTATCTGATAACAGTGGAATTGCTGCTCTAATTACTCAGGCTACTAAGCAATGGTTTTGTGATCCTCAACCCAGGAAAAATGTTACAAAGAACCTTCTCTCAACACTTAAGTTTTTTAAGTGGTGAAAAATTTATAACAACATTTTTTATATTTTTTTATTCGAAGAAATACAATGATCCCGATAAAATAATTTTTGGCCCCTTAATGTTAGGGTCTAAAACTAGAGTTATGCTATGGTACAATAAAACAAAAATAGGCTGTGATTTTTCCATAAAGATGATATGTGATGCCATGTTAGACTAAAACCAATGGCAACATTTTTGGGATTGTGCTGTGCTCAAATCTTACCTACTGTGTGGAACCATCACATTAACAGGGTTATTGATCTTGGCTTACCTGAAACACCTCATTAGCCTATCAGAGCCATCAATTTTATTGTCAGACTAATAACACCTTGGAAGCTACGCCTTTCAATGGAATGAATTGAAATGTTGTACACCAAGGTTCTTGGATAAACTAAATTTGCCCTATTTGTAACAATCTCATTTTGGGGGGAAATACTTATACTCTGGGAAATACTTATTTAAAGGAAACAAGAGTTTTATACCAATTCAGTTGGTAAGTTTGAGTATATGATTTTTTTTTGTCTGTGTGCTTATTTCCAAACTAAATATTATTGCTACAGTTTCCATTTTTAACACTTTGAAGAGTTTACACCCACATATATATTTAGTGAAGCCAGCATACTTTTCGATTGCATGGTGCTAGCAGTAGGACTGCATTGATGCCTTAGAGTTTCTTGGCATGGTTGTGCTTGACAACTAAGTTACACAGCTGTGTTTAGCCTCATTTTAGATGCAGGATCATCTTTAAGTAAATGTACATAAACTGCAATGAAGGGAGTTGATTCAATTTTTTTTTAGCATAGGACTGTAGAATCAAATGTTGCAACCTTGGGATATCTTGCTCACTTTTCATCAGATATATCTGTGAAGTACAATACTAAACATATTTCTGACAGGACAGCTTGCTGAGTTGATTAAGTTATAGTTTGATGCAGACTGATAGTGCACAAAATATCTTTTGTCTCCTTTTTTCTTTTCTGTACAGAAGTAACAATACTTTGGATTCAAATTAACTGTGCACCTGTATTTATACTTGATTGAGTCTGCAGGATACACAGGCATTTTTGCTGCACTGTGTTTGTAACCAAGTACCTCAATTATGAGTCTTAAATATAGCTCACAAAACTCATCAGAATTTATTTTTCTATGAATGTAGATGTGAGAAAATTAGGTACTTTTCAAACACATTTTGGGTACTTAAATTATCTAGGGAGTCCGGAAGAACCATTAGTGGGTATCAGGACGCTCTCAATCAAAGCCCTTTCTAAGGGTGTAGACCTTTGTAGCACTGTAGAATGTATTTGTTTTTAACTGTACCTGTACAGTGTAGTATTGTCTTTAATGAGATTGGGATGAAGGGTTAATGATTTCTGTGAAATTGCTAAGTTGTGTATAATCATGATTTTTGGAAATAAAGATTTTTTTTGAAATTTTGAAAATGTTGGTTATTAAAACTAATTTCGCATCCCCTCTTCAAACACTGTCTACTGGTTGATGGTAGCTCATCTCCCTAACTAGAGGAAGAATTGCCCTCACCACAATGTAGAGTGACAACTTCTTTTTGAATGCATTTATGGTATTGTTAATCACAGCAATCTGAGCAATTCCTGCTAATCTAGCTAGTGACCTCTTTATAAATTATCTCCTGCCTTTACCCTGGCACCTATGAGGTGAAACTGATGTTATATGGTATGTATGGGTGGCCTCTTCTCTTAGCTGCTGGAAATGATGGCAGAAAAAAGGATGGGGGCTAAAGAGGATGGAGTTCCGATGGAATGGCAGTCCCATCTATTTTCTGCCCAGCCAACTGATTTATGCTGGTACAACACTGAGCCAGGAGCAGAAAATCCAGGCTCCTATTCCAGGATTCTTGTCAAGTGATTTATGACTCCACTGCAAGAATAGAAACCCCCAGAAATCCAGGAAGCAATGAGTTGATGGTTGGCAGAGCATAAATAGAGACATTCAGCAATTTATTGGTGCACCAGTAGATGCGGTCAATAAGATGGAAAAAGGAGAAAGTAAACTGTTACGGCTAGCTCTGATTTCCGTTGTTAGCTCATTGCTATACTTCCAAATTGAAAATGTAGGCCAAGAAGTGTTAGAATATGACAATTTAGGGCAGCAGATAAATAAAAAGATGTAGAAAAAAGTAGACCCCCAGCAAATTTGGCTTAGTGGTCGCACTCAAGTCTGAGTTGGAAAGTTGTGGGTTCAAGTTCATATCAGGACATGTTAAAAAATTTGTTCTAAGGATGTGGGTAGGCTGCATTTATTGCCCATCCCGAGTTGCCTTGACAAGGTGGTGGCCTTCTAGGTCGGGAATTCCCAGATTCTGACCCAGAGATGATGAATGAATTGTGAAATATGTCCAAGTAAGGATGGTGTGTAACTTGGAGGTAATGGTGTTCCCACAATGCTGCCACTTTAGTTCTTCTTGGTGGTAGAAGTCACAGAGTAGGGAGGTACTGCCAAAGTAATCTTGGTTAATTGCTGCAGTGCATTCTGTAGAACATATCTACTGCAGCCATAGTGTACCAGTAGATGGATGGGTGGATTTTGAGTCCAGTAACAACAAACACAGGCAACTACAGACCCTTAGGGGTCAATTTTCAGATGGCCGAGCGGGTACGTTTGTGGCAGGGGGGGCTCCTAAAATTGGGGGTTCCCGCAGTGGGTCCGGAGCCTGGCTCCAACCTGCCCACTTCCGGGTTCCCCAATGACGCGAATTGGTGCACGCGCAGCCCCCGCGTGCGGGACTCCCACCAGCAATCAAAGCCGGCGGGATCCCACTTAAGATCATTATCTGGGTACTAGAGGTCGTTTACAGACCTCGTTAGTTGGAGATTTTAGGAGGATTCCGATTTTGGACTACCCAGAGCGTGTTTCCTATGCTGGGGGAAACACTCCCTGTTTAAACATACATGTTGCAGCCGGCAGCCAGTGGCTGCTGCAAAGGTCCATTTAACAGGTGCGGGGTAAACCCTCATTCATTGCAGCAGGGCACTCTGTCACCTCAGACAAAATTTTGCCTGCCACACCTTTGTCTCCACACTCCAAATTATTAAATCATACCCTAAACTCTGCTGTCCAAACACATTTACTTACTTTGTGGACCCCCTCACACTCACACTGTCAGGATTGGAGGGGTGGTCCCATTGTTGCATTCATCACTCCATTGGAGGATGAGCAACATCACCAGCCTCGCCAGGCATGCCGTCCACCTCCGCCACGTGGAGCTACACAACACAGTGCTGAGCAACAAGCACCTGCACAAAGTAGTCGTGCAACTACACATACACCCACTGCAGAGTGACCCAATGGGTGGCATCAATGGTGTTCACTGAGAACCTCATGAAAGGGCATTATTGCACAAGCCAGTCAAGAATGGCCAAGACATGGCAGTAGTAGTGACAATATAATATGTAATGTGAGTTGATCAGAAATAAAATATAAGTAAAAACCATGACAAACCCTCAAACACCCTGTGCATCCCCTTCATGCTCACGACACATTTGCTTTACGCTTCCTACTACACATACGTGATGCATGCCCTGTGGCTGCAGCACAGGTAGTGGTAGGTTGGATGAGGCTGACCATGAAAGAGATGCATCAGAGGGTGTGAGATGGAGCCATGAGATTATATGAGGATTGGGTTGAGTGGTAGTGGTGGGATGAGTACTGGCGAGGTGAGTAAGTGCAGGTAAGATGAGGATGAGCTTTGAGTGGGTGTGAGGGGTGATGTGACAGAGTAGTGTTGGCAGTGCAGAAGGAGATGTGAGTTGGGGGCGGTGACGTGGCAGACGGAGTGTAGGGGAATGAGCAAGTGTACTCACTTCGGCTGACCTACTTAGGTCATTGAAGTGCCTTCTGCACTGTATGCAGGTGCGGGATACGTTGGTGGTGCTGGTGACCTCCTCTGCCACCTCGAGTCAGGCCTTCGTGGTGGCAGAGGCAGGCCATTTCCTCCTGTCCACCAGGGAGAAGATTTCTGTCCTCCCCCTCCTCCTCACCCCATCCAGTAGGACCTGGAGTGAGGCATCATTAAACCTGGGAGCAGCCTTCCCCTTGGGCTGCTCCATGTTGTAATTTTGGCTCCTTTCTGCAGCATCATCAGTCAGTAGAGGACTGCCCCTTTAAATATGGCTCCTATGATGTGGGTGCGCAGTCCGCCCGCTGCACAGCTTTCCAGAGCGAAACCCGGAAGCCAAAATAAGTGGCTTCAATTTACTTGCGATCGCGTGGGGAACCCACCGATTTTACTGGGCAGTTTACCCACGCGCCCAGTCGACCCCTGCTGGCAACCCGCCTCCCTCCTAATGTCTTACTTCCATTCCAGGTAAAATAATGGAATCAATTATCAGGAGTAAATGTGAAGAACATCTGTACAACAATAACCCAGTTAATAGCTGTCAGGATGGATTCTGAAGACGAAGATGCTGCCTAACCAAAATCATCAACTACTTTGAGAAAGTGATCACCCAAGTGGAATTCCCAATGATGTAGTGTACCTCAACTTGCAAAAGGCTTTTGACAAAGTTCCACACGAAAGGCTGTTAATTAAACTCAGGGTAAGCCCTGGGAATAGATAAGAAACTGTCTGAAGGATGGGAAACTGACTACTCATTAGAGTTAGAGTAAGTACTAAGAAGGATGCCTCAGTCCCGGGATCACGACTGTTTCTAATTTACATAAATTACATGGATTCAGAAATTCAATTCAAAGCGGTCAAATTTACAGATGGTACTAAACGAGGAAGGGCGGTGAAATCAGAAGAAGCAGCTCGGAAATTACAGAATGAGTTGGATAAGGTATGTAAATGGGCAAAACAAAAGCAGATGAAACTTAATGCAAACATAAAGTGCTACACATAGGAAGAAAAAATAGATGACGTGTACTCCGTGAATGGTGTTGAAATAGCTAAGGATGAAGCTGAAACAGACTTGGTTGGAGTCTTAGTGCTAAGCACGTTGAACCAATGCAGAGCAGCAATCGTAAGAACATAAGAAATAGAAACAGGAGTAGGCCATCCGGCCCCTCGAGCCTGCTCTGCCATTTAATAAGATCATGGCTGATCTTCGACCTCAACTCCACTTTCACGCCATATCCCCAAATCCCTTGATTCCCTTAGTGTCCAAAAATCCATCGATCTCTGTCTTGAATATACTCAACGACTGAGCATCCTCAGCCCTCTGGGGTAGACAATTCCAAAGATTCACAACCCTCTGAGTGAAGAAATTTTTCCTCATCTCGGTCCTAAAAGGCCGATCCCTTATCTTGAGACTATAACCCCTAGTTCTAGACTCTCCAGCCAGGGGCAACAGCCTCTCAGCATCTACCCTGTCAAGCCCTCTAAGAATTTTATTTGTTTCAAAGAGATCACCTCTCATTCTTCTAAACTCCAGAAAATACAGGCCCATTCTACTCAATCTCTCCTCATAGGACAACCCTCTCGTCCTAGGAATCATGCTAGTGAACCTTCGTTGCATCCCCTCTAAGGCAAGTATATCCTTCCTTAGCTAAGGAGACCAAAACTGTACACAGTACTCCAGGTGTGGTCTCACCAGAGCCCTATATAATTGCAGCAAGACCTCCTTACTTTTATATTCCAACCCCCTTGCAATAAAAACTAATATAATATTTGCCTTCCTAATTGCTTGCTGTACCTACACGTTAACTTTTTGTGATTCATGTACGAGGACACCCAAATCCCTCTGACTACCAACATTTCTTAGTCTCCCACCTTTTAAAAAAAAATTCTGCTTTTCTATTCTTCCTACCAAAGTGAATAATTTTATAATTTCCCACCTGCCACCTTCTTGCTCACTCATGTACGCTGTCTATATCCCTTTGCAGCCTCTTTGTGTCCTCCTCACAGCTTACCTTCCCACCTAGCTTTGTAGCATCAGAAACTTGGATACATTACACTCGGTCCCCTCATCTAAGTCGTTGATAAATATTGCAAACAGCTGAGGCCCAAGCACTGATTCTTGCAGCACCCCACTAGTTACAACCTGCCAACCTGAGAATGACCTGTTTATTCCTACTCTCTGTTTTCTGTCCTTTAGCCAATCCTCAATCCATGCTAATATATTACCCCCAATCCCATGAGCCCTCATCTTGTGTAACAACCTTTTGTGTGGCACCTTATCGAATGCCTTTTGAAAATCCAAATATACTACATCCACTGGTTTCCCTTTATCTACCCTGCTAGTTACATCCTCAAAAAATTCTAATAGATTTGTCAAACATGATTTCCCTTTCATAAAACCGTGTTGTCTCTGCCTACTCATATTATGACTTTCTAAGTGCCCTGTTACTACGTCCTTAACAATAGATTCCTGCATTTTCCCTACTACTGATGACAGGCTAACTGACCTACAGTTCCCTGTTTTCTCTCTCCCTCCTTTCTTCAATAGCGGGGTTACATTTGCTACCTTCCAATCCACGGGGACCATTCTAGAATCTAGGGAATTTTGGAAGCTCAAAACCAATGCATCCATTATCTCTGCAGCCACCTCTTTTAAATTTCTAGGCTGTAGGCCATCAGGTCCAGGGGATTTATTGGCTTTTAGTCCCATTAATTTCTCCAGTATTTTTTCTTTACCAATCTTAGTTACTTTAAGTTCCTCGCTCTCATTAGACCATTGGTTCCCTACTATTTCCGGTATGTTTTTTGTGTTCTATTGTAAAGACAGAGACAAAATATTTGTTTAATGTCTCTGCCATTTCCTTATTCCCCATTATAATTTCTCCTGTCTCTGCCTCTAATGGACCCAAGTTTATTTTCGCTAATCTCTTCCTTTTTACATATTTGTAGAAAGTTTTACAATCTTTTTATATTTTTTGCTAGTTTACTCTCATATTCATTTTTCTCCCTCTTTATCAATTTCTTGGTCATCCTTTGCTGATTTCTAAACCCTTCCTAATCCTCTGGCTTACTACTCTTTTTGGCAACATTTTAAGCCTCTTCTTTTAATACTATCATTAACTTCTCTAGTTAGCCACAGTTGGATAACTTTTCCTGTGGAGTTTTTATTCCTCAATGGAATGTATATTCGTTGAGAATTATGAATTATTTCTTTAAATGTTCGCCATTGCTTATCTGCCACCATATCTTTTAATCTAATTTCCCAATCTACCTTTAGCCAACTCGCCCCTCATAACTATGTAATTGGCTTTGTTTAAATTTATGGCCCTAGTTTTGGACTTAACTACATCACTCTCAAACTCAATATGAAATTCTATCATATTATGATCACTCTGCCCCAGAGGACCTTTAACTATAAGATTACTAACTAACCCTGTCTCATTACACAATACTAGATCTAAAATAGCCTGTTCCCTAGTTGGTTCCTCGAAATATTGTTCTAGAAAATTGTCTCAAATGCATTCCATGAACTCACCCAACAAACTACTTTCGCAAACTACTTTGGTTTGCCCAGTCTATGTGAAGATTAAAGTCCCCCACGATTATTGCATTACCCTTGTTATAAGCTCCTCTAATTTCCTGATTTATACTCTGTCCAACACTATAACTACTGTTAGGGGGCCTATAAACTACTCCCATTAATGTTTTCTACCCTTGTTATTTCTTAGCTCCACCCATACTGATTCTACATCCTGATTTTCTGAGCTAAGATCATTTCTCACTACTGCCTTTATCTCATCCTTTATTATCAGGGCTACACCCCCTCCTTTTCCATTTTGCTTATCGTTTCTAAAAGTCAAGTACCCTGGAACATTTAGTTCCCAACCTTGGTCACCCTGCAACCACGTCTCTGTAATGGCTACTAGATCAAACCCATTTATCTTTATTTGTGCCATGAATTCATCTATCTTGTTACGAATGTTTTGTACATTCAGATGTAGCACCTTTAATTTTAACTTTTTACTATTTTTCCCTAATGAGTCACTAATGCTCTATTACCTTTGTTAAACTCTCTGTCTCTTCTTGACACACTCTGCTTGTTTTTATCCAAATCACTACTCTCTTCTACAGCCTTGACTTTTAACTTTAGACTTATAAATTTAACCTCACCTGAACCCTATTCATAGCCAAAACAGTATAAGTCAGAGGAGCTAATGGTTAAACTTTACAGTGCTCTTGTCAGACCGCACCTTGAAAATTGTAAACAGTTCTGGTCACCAAGAAACAAAATAGACATTCAAGCACAGGAAGTAGTGCAGAGTCCTGAGGCTAACCCTCAGTTTCAGGGGTCTGAAGTATGAGAAAAGACTGAAGAAAATTGGACTTTTCAGCATCTGAAGGGTGATCTTGTATAAAATCGTTAAAGGCAATTAACCCAGAATATTACTTCAAATTAAACTAGAGTAGGGTAATTTTAGCACAGATATTGGGAAATTCTTCCTCACACAGAGAGTGGAATGTGGAATAAGTTTCTAGAAAGCCCTGGAATCATTTAAGAAACAATTGGATGGTAAAATGTGTGTGTGGTGGTGGGAGGGTAAGATCTCTCTGGATAGAAGAATTAAGATGGGGCAATTGGCCGTCCTCATCCATAATTATCTTGTGAATTCGATAAGGAGCCACCCAGTGACCGAGGTGCAGTTGCAATTGAGAGTTGAGACATTTAATGCAGAGCCACCTAGTGCGCAAAGTGTGGACTTGCGATATTAACATAAAAGGAGAATTCACTGTTAAATATAAACAGGGAAATGTTGACAGAAAAGTCTGAAAAAAGTTGTGACAACAAGAACTGAGATTTTTGGAGAGAAAATATGTGCCTTACGCAACATTTTAATAAAATATAGAATAACAAGCTGTCCAATTGAAACCCCAATGGTGCTTTTGTGGTGTCAAATTGGAATTTCAGACAGATCTGCTGTTTGTCAGGCCCTGTATCAACAAACCCACCCAACCCTCAGATCTATCTTCAAATTAGTTATTTGTGCAATGTATTACTTCTCGTTATTCAATGTTTCTTAATTCAAATGATCAAATAATTCAATTTTTTTAGCTTGAAATGTCCACATTGCTGTTACATTGCTTAATTCAAATTGTTGGGTAATTAGATTTTTTAACACAAAAAAAAACTTTTACATATCAGGAGTACACTTTAATTTGAGAATGCAAGTCTCCAGGTCTGGTTTTTTTAGTGGGACTGCCTATCTTTATTAGAAAAATACAAACTCATCAAATGTATTTTGCTTTTCTTTACTGAGTTTGGTGCTTTTTTAAAAAAATGTTTTATGTAGACTCAAATGATGTTCATCAAGTGTTTCTCAGCAATGTTTTGTCATCACAATTACACAACCAACCAACATAACTATTGTTGAAAGGGGGAAGTGAGAATTAAGATAGGGATAGGGCCACTAAAGGTTGAGCAAGATAAACTCACAGGAGATGATACTAAAATGACAGGGATACTAAATAGATACTTTGACTCAGTTTTCACTGAAGAGGATAACAAAGAGGAAGTTACAACAGTAGAAGAAGTCGAGAAGGATATTACAACATTAAAGATAGAAAGGAGATACCAGACAAACAAATAGAGGCACTGTTTGAAATCAATTATTGAATTGATGAACTGCACTCTGCACTTAAGAAGGGCACTCATGGTGTAATCTGATTAGCTAGCCCTCCCCATTTGATTTATAATACATTCATTGCAGCGGCGTCAGGTTTAATACTGTGTACATTTGGTTCTTGATTTAACAAATTGCATTTGTGTTTCAGATATATTGGTCGGTGGGCTTTTTCATGCATTACTTTAGATACTACTGTGTCAATGCAAGGAACTTCATAGGAGACATTTGAAAGGAATGCTGCTGCTCTCTTTGAATGGAAACACCTTCCTCCTCAAGCAGTGAGTTTAAAGTACAATAATACAATCAGTAAAAGCTGATTTACAAACAGACATACTGGGCCAGATTTTGCTGTGATCGGCAAATGAATGGCACCAACCGTTCGTTAGACTTGCATTTGCCCATAGACTTTCTATGAGCTTTTGCACGGTAAGTTACTGTCAATGGGACAGCCAAACGATGTGGCGCCCTCTACAGGGCATCTGGGATCTGTGTGAACACGGCAAGCAGCTGCGTATCTCCTTAAACAATCAGATTGAAGAATTGTTAATAACAGCACAGAGTCTGAACCAGGAAGTGTAAGTTAGAATAGTGAATTCAATGTCAAATCAGGTACAGAAAGTCAAAATTTTTAAATGGTGAAAAACTATTAAATGTTGGTGTTCAGAAGACTTGGGTGTCCTCGTACAAGAAACACAAAAAGTTAGCATGCAGGTACAGCAAGCAATTAGGAAGACAAATGGCATGTTGGCCTTTATTGCAAGGGGGTTGGAGTACAAAAGTAAGGAAGCCTTACTACTTTTGTATAGGGCATTGGTGAGCCCTCACCTGGAGTACTGTATACAGTTTTGGTCTCCTTATCTAAGGAAGGATATACTTGCCTTAGAAGCGGTGCAACAAAGGTTCACTAGATTAATCCTTGGGATGAGAGGGTTATCCTATGAAGAGAGGTTGAGTAGAATGGGCCTATACTCTCTGGAGTTTAGAAGAATGAGAGGTGATCTCATTGAAATATAAGATTATGAAGGGGCTTGACAGGGTAGATGCTGAGAGATTGTTTCCCCTGGCTAGAGAGTCTAGAATTAGGGATAATCGCAGGATAAGGAGTCGGCCATTTAAGACTGAGATGAGGAGGAATTTCTACACCAGAGAGTTGTGAATCTTTGGAATTCTCTACCCCAGAGAGCTGTGGATGCTGAGTCATTGAATATATTCAAGGCTGAAATAGATAGATTTTTGTACTCTAGGGGAATCAAGGGATATGGAGATCGGGCGGGAAATTGGATTTGAGGTCGAAGATCATCCATGATGTGATTGAATGGCGGAGCAGGCTCAAGGGGATGTAAGGCCTACTCCTGCTCCCATTTCTTATGTTCTTATGAAATAAAGAGAAGGTAAGAAAAATTGAATTAAGCGACAGGGATAAAAGAGACAGAAAGAAAAAGTAAAAAAAAATTTACATTTTTTTAAAATGTCCAACAATAATTAAAATCTGAAGGAATGAGAATCCACACTTGTAAAAGTTAATTTTCAGTGCCAGAGAGGTTGTTTGGCAGTAATTAAGACTTACTGCGCCATTAAAAGGGAACTTAGACTTGAAATGACTTGACTTAACTTTTTTTGATGTGTTTAGTCCATATCTACGATGTCAGTGCAGGAACTTCACGCTGTTCAGTAATTTGAACAGGGAGCCAGACAGCGAGATGTTGTTTCTCCACAGCTTTTGGAGGAGCATCGCATCTTGAACAGCAACTTCCCGATTTCCACATTTAATTGCGCATTTGCGGTTGCCGAAAGTTACAGTTCGATTTGCACATAAATAACGATGAGCACTGTTAGCTTCTCCATTATTTTTACAGCAAAATCCGACCCATTAAAATAATGAGAGGCTGATCATGCATCACTGCACAGTGGAATGTGTTTGTAAATGAATATGTGGATCATGGTCTGAAGTTGATGCTTATCAAATGATGGTTGATCTGAAACAAAGATTTCTATTGGCTGAGGATAGTGATTAGTTAACACTGCAGTCTGTCACAATGCATCATCATTTTCTTGTTTGTTATTGAAGGGCTTAAGCTGTCACTTCTATCGATGCTGCAGGCAAAACACATAGTTATTAATGTGAGGTTAATGCCCACTGAAATAGGGCAGGGGTAAAGATTTACTTCAGGCCTTCTCAGTTCTGTATGATGTCACTGGATGCTTTGTGTGTAGAATAGCAGTAGTGAGGTAAATATGTCAATGACACACAATGTGTGACTAAAGTTCAATTGGCAGCCTTTGATTTGTGCAGGATACAATGCTATAATTTTGCCAGTCACACTAAAACCCTTCAATGCTGTTTTTGGAATCAGCTATTTATTGGTGCTCCAGTATACAATGGCATGGACTGAGCTTCTACAAATATGTAACAAGGAAGAGAGTAGCAAAAGTAAACATTGGTCCCCTAGAGACTGAGAAAGGAGAAATTTTAATGGGGAAATAGGAAATGGCAGAGATGTTAAACAAATACTTTGTAACTGCCTTCATAGTAGAAGACATGAAAAACGTACCCGAAATAGTGGGGAATCAAGGGTTTAATGAGAGTGAGGAACTTAAAGTAATTAATATCAGTAGAGAAAAAGTACTTGAGAAACTAATGGGACTAAAGGCCAATAAATCCCCTGGAACTGATGGCCTACATTCAAGGGTTCTAAAAGAGGTGGCTGCAGAGATAGTGGATGCATTGGTTATGATCTTCCAAAATTCCCTAGATTCTAGAACGGTCCTAGTGGATTGGAAGGTATCAAATGTGACTCCGCTATTCAAGAAAGGGGGAAGCGAGAAAACGGGGAACTACAGGTCAGTTAGCCTGACATCAGACGATGGGAAAATGCTGGAATCCATTATTAAGGACGTGGTAACAGGGCAGTTAGCAAACCATAATATGATTAGGCAAAGTCAACATGGTTTTATGAAAGGGAAATCCTGTTTGACAAATTTATTAGAATTTTTTGAGGATGTAACTAGCAGGGTAGATAAAGGGGAACCAGTGGATGTCGTAAATTTGGATTTTCAAAAGGCATTCAATAAGGTGCCACATAAAAGGTTGTCACACAAAATGAGGGCTCATGGGGTTGGGGGTATCATATTAGCATGGATAGAGGATTGGTTAATGGACAGGAAACAGAGAGTAGGGATAAATGGATCATTTTCAGGTTGGCAGGCTGTAACTAGTGGGGTGCCGCAAGAATTGGTGCTTGGGCCTCAGCTGTTTACAATCTATATCAATGACTTAGATGAAGGGACCGAGTGTATTGTATCCAAGTTTGCTGATGATACAAAGCTAGGCTGGAAAGTAAGCTGTGAGGAGGATACAAAGAGTCTGCAAAGGGATATAGACAGGTTAAGTGAGTGGGCAAGAAGGTGGCAGATGGAGTATAATGTGGGGAAATGTGAGGTTATTCATGTTGGTAGGAGGAATAGAAAAACAGAATATTTTTTAAATGGTGAGAAAATATTAAATGTTGGTGTTCAGAGAGACTTGGGTGACCTCGTACAAGAAACACAAAAAGTTAGCATGCAGGTACTGCAAGCAATTAGGAAAGCAAATGGAATGTTGGCCTTTATTGCAAGGGGGTTGGAGTACAAAATTAAGGAAGTCTTACAGCAATTGTACAGGGCTTTGGTGAGACCTCACCTGGAGTACTGTGTACAGTTTTGGTCTCCTTATTTAAGGAAGGATATACTTCCCTTAGAGGCGGTGCAGCGAAGGTTCACTAGATTAATTCCTGGGATGTGAGGGTTATCCTATGAGGCGAGGTTGAGTAGAATGGGCCTATACTCTCTGGAGTTTAGAAGAATGAGAGGTGATCTCATTGAAACATATAAGATTATGAGGGGGCTTGACAGGATAGATGCTGAGAGATTGTTTCCCCTGGCTGGAGAGTCTAGAACTAGGGATAATCGCAGGATAAGGGGTCGGCCATTCATTACTGAGGTGAGAAGGAATTTCTTCACTTAGAGAGTTGTGAATCTTTGGAATTCTCTACCCCAGAGAGCTGTGGATGCTGAGTCATTGAATATATTCAAGGCTGAAATAGATAGATTTTTGTACTCTAGGGGAATCAAGGGATATGGGGATCGGGCGGGAAATTGGATTTGAGGTCGAAGATCAGCCATGATGTGATTGAATGGTGGAGCAGGCTCGAGGGGCCGTATGGCCTACTTCTGCTCTCATTTCTTATGTTCTTATGAAATAAAGAGAAAAAAAAATTACATTTTTAAAAAAATGTCCAACAATAATTAAAATCTGAAGGAATGAGAATCTACACTTGTAAAAGTTAATTTTCAGTGCCAGAGAGGTAGTTTGGCAGTATTTAAGACTTACTGCGCCATTAAAAGGGAACTTAGACTTGAAATGACTTGACTTAACTTTTCTTGATGAGTTTAGTCCGTATCTACGATGTCAGTGCAGGAACTTCACGCTGTTCAGTAAAGTTGAACGGGGAGCCAGACAGTGAGATGTCGTTTCTCCACAACTTTTGGAGGAGCATCGCATCTTGAACAGCAACTTCCTGATTTCCACGTTTAATTGCGCATTTGCGGTTGCCAGAAGTTACAGTTCGATTTACACATAAATAACGATGAGCGCTGTTAGCTTCACCATTATCTTTACAGCAAAATCGGACCCTTCAATGTTGTTTTTGGAATCAGCTATTTATTGGTGCTCCAGTATACAATGGCATGGACTGAGGTCAGCGGTTCATGACCACACTTTCCTGTATGTTGAGCTCTTGATATTGTTCAAGCTGCCCCAGAGGCATGGGCCCGGATATTGATGGAGCAGCGGAGAGGAAACTTGTTTGCGGTGGAAACCCGGAAATGCCAGGGACGCAGAGGTCCTGCTGAATTTAGCAGCAGGACCAAATTATCATTTCTTTTTACTCCATTTCCCAGCCGGCGGCTAGCCAGATTGAGAGGCTGGCTATTGCCGGATGGGAAAGCCAGGGGTAGAAGGCCGCAGCCAGGGACTGTGGGGATGGTCCCCGGCAACCAGGAATCATCATGGGTTGGTGGTGGGGGTTGGGGGTCAGCCGATCGTAGCGGACGGTTTGCTTGAGGGTCCGGGGGAGCACTCCTGCTCCTCTTGGCCTACAAGCAGTGCTATAAAAAGCATTTATCTGCTGGATCCCGCTGCTCCTGCCTCCCTTTAGCTGCCGGGTTTCCCAAGCCTGAGAAATTCGGCATGCCAGTGTTAAATTCAATTCACTGTCAAAATCTCGGGAACACACCTCATTAACATATTATAATGACAGACCAGCCTCTCCAGAGCGGGTTGTTCAGTTGCCTCCGAACCCGCTATGGTTAAAACGATTCATGGGGCACTGGCACCAGTACTGGGGAAAGAGGGAGCTGTTCCGTTGGGATGGGCTCCACTTAAACTGGGCTGAGACCAGCGTCCTGGCGAATCAAATAACTAGGGCTGTAGATAGGGCTTTAAACCAAAAAGGCGGAGGGGAAGGGTCAGGTGAAGGGAAATTTAGAAATCTAATGAGGAAAGTCAAGGCAGCAGAACATCATAGTGATTTGGGTAAAGATAAGCAGAGTGTGGCAGGAAGGGATAGAGAGTTTACCAATAATAGAGCATCAGAAAATAATGTCAAAGCAGGAAAAAATAGTAGAAAGTCAAAATTAAAGGCTCTTTATCTGAACGCATGGAGCATTCATAACAAGATAGATGAATTAGTTGCACAAATAGACATAAATGGGTTTGATCTAATAGCCATTACAGAGACATGGTTGCAAAGTGACCAAGATTTGGAACTAAATATTCCAGGGTACATGACGTTTAGAAAAGACAGGCAGAATGGAAAAGTAAGGGGTGTAGCCCTAAGAATAAAGGATGACATAAGGACAATGGTGAGAAAGGATCTTGACTCGGAAAATCAGGAAGTGGAATCAGTATGGGTGGAAATAAGAAATAACAAGAGGCAGAAAACACTGGTGGGAGTAGTTTATAGGCCTCCTAATAGTAGCTATACCGTTAGACAGAGTATTAATCATGAAATAATAGGAGGTTCTAACAAAAGTAATGCAATAATGGTAGGGGACTTTACTCTTCAATTAGACTGGGCAAATCAAATTGGCACAGGTAGTTTGGAGGATGAATTCATGGAATGCATTCGAGACAGTTTCCTCGAACAATACATCATGGAACCAACCAGGGAACAGGCTATTTTAGATCTTGTATTATGTAATGAGACAGGATTAATTAGTAATCTCATAGTAAGGGATCCTCTGGGGAAGAACATAGGAACATAGGAACCTAGGAACAGGAGTAGGCCATTCAGCCCCTCGTGCCTGCTCCACCATTTGATAAGATCATGGCTGATCTGTGATCTACCTCCATACACCCGCCTTTGGCCCATATCCCTTAATACCTTTGGTTGCCAAAAAGCTATCTATCTCAGATTTAAATTTAGCAATTGAGCTAGTATCAATTGCCGTTTGCGGAAGAGAGTTCCAAACTTCTACCACCCTTTGTGTGTAGAAATGTTTTCTAATCTCACTCCTGAAAGGTCTGGCTCTAATTTTTAGACTGTGCCACCTACTCCTAGAACCCCCAACCAGCGGAAATAGTTTCTCTCTATCCACCCTATCTGTTCCCCTTAATATCTTATAAACTTCGATCAGATTGCCCCTTAACCTTCGAAACTCTAGAGAATACAACCCCAATTTGTGTAATCTCTCCTCGTAACTTAACCCTTGAAGTCCGGATATAGACTAAAAGAAGAGTCCTGTAATGTTGCCAAGAAGCGTAGTAAGCCTGAGGATTGGGAGAATTTTTAAAACCAGCAAATTTGATAAAAATAGAGAAAATAGAATATTTATGTAAAAGAGTGATCATAATATGATAGAATTTCACATTGAGTTTGAGAGTCACGTACTTAAGTAAGAAACTAGAGTCTTAAACGTAAATAAAGCCAATTACATAGGTATGAGGGGCAGGTTGGCTCAGGTAGATTGGGAAACCAAATTAAAGGGTATGACAGTTGAAAAGGACGACCAAAAAATTGATAAAAATAGAGAAAATAGAATATTAAAGTAAAATAGCAAGAACTATAAAAACGGATTGTAAGACCTTCTACAAGTATGTAACAAGGAAGAGAGTAGCAGAAGTAAACGTTGGTCCCCTAGAGACTGAGAAAGGAGAAATTATAATGGGGAACTGGGAAATGACAGAGATGTTAAACAAATATTTTGTAACTGCCTTCACAGTAGAAGACACGAAAAACGTACCAGAAATAGTGGGGAATCAAGGGTTTAATGAGAGTGAGGAACTTAAAGTAATTAATATCAGTAAAGAAAAAGTACTTGAGAAACTAATGGGACTAAAAGCCAATAAATCCCCTGGACCTGATGGCCGACATCCGAGGGTTCTAAAAGAGGTGGCTGCAGAGATAGTGGATGCATTGGTTATGATCTTCCAAAATTCCCTAGATTCTAGAACGGTCCTAGTGGATTGGAAGGTAGCAAATGTAACCCCGCTATTCAAGAAAGGAGGGAGCAAGAAAATGGGGAACTACAGGTCAGTTAGCCTGACATCAGTCAGTGGGAAAATGTTGGAATCCATTATTAAGGACGTGGTAACAGGGCATTTAGAAAATCATAATATGATTAGGCAAAGTCAACATGGTTTTATGAAAGGGAAATCCTGTTTGACAAATTTATTAGAGTTTTTTGAGGATGTAACTAGCAGGGTAGATAAAGGGGAACCAGTGGATGTCGTAAATTTGGATTTTCAAAAGGCATTCAATAAGGTGCCACATAAAAGGTTGTCACACAAAATGAGGACTCATGGGGTTGGGGGTATCGTATTAGCATAGATAGAGGATTGGTTAATGGACAGGAAACAGAGAGTAGGGATAAATGGATCATTTTCAGGTTGGCAGGCTGTAACTAGTGGGGTGCCGCAAGAATTGGTGCTTGGGCCTCAGCTGTTTACAATCTATATCAATGACTTAGATGAAGGGACTGAGTGTATTGTATCCAAGTTTGCTGATGATACAAAGCTAGGCTGGAAAGTAAGCTGTGAGGAGGATACAAAGAGTCTGCAAAGGGATATAGACAGGTTAAGTGAGTGGGCAAGAAGGTGGCAGATGGAGTATAATGTGGGGAAATGTGAGGTTATTCATGTTGGTAGGAGGAATAGAAAAACAGAATATTTTTTAAATGGTGAGAAAATATTAAATGTTGGTGTTCCGAGAGACTTGGGTGACCTCATACAAGAAACACAAAAAGTTAGTATGCAGGTACAGCAAGCAATTAGGAAAGCAAATGGAATGTTGGCCTTTATTGCAAGGGGGTTGGAGTACAAAATTAAGGAAGTCTTACAGCAATTGTACAGGGCTTTGGTGAGACCTCACCTGGAGTACTGTGTACAGTTTTGGTCTCCTTATTTAAGGAAGGATATACTTCCCTTAGAGGCGGTGCAGCGAAGGTTCACTAGATTAATTTCTGGAATGAGAGGGTTGTCCTATGAGGCGAGGTTGAGTAGAATGGGCCTATACTCTCTGGAGTTTAGAAGAATGAGAGGTGATCTCATTGAAACATATAAGATTATGAGGGGGTTTGACAGGGTAGATGCTGAGAGGTTGTTTCCCATGGCTGGAGAGTCTAGAACTAGGGGGCATATGCGCAGGATAAGAGTCGGCCATTTAAGACTGAGGTGAGAAGGAATTTTTTCACTCAGAGTGTTGTGAATCTTTGGAATTCTCTACCCCAGAGGGCTGTGGATTCTGATTCGTTGAATATATTCAAGGCTGAGATAGACAGATTTCTTGACTCTAGGGGAATCAAGGGATTATGGTGATCGGGCAAGAAAGTGGAGTTGAGATTGAAGATCAGCCATGATCTGATTGAATGGTGGAACAGGCTTGAGGGGCCATATGGCCTACTCCTGCTCCTGTTTCTTATGTTTTTATGGAAGTAGGCGAGCTCGCAGTGGGTTGTGTTCGGATTTCGGATATTTGCCAATTTAACCCCCACCCCGGACCCTCTCCTGCCCGTTGTGGGGAGGGATGGGAGGTTAAAATTCACCCCATGCTTTCCCAGATGGACGACTGGAAATCAGTCAACTCCAGATACACTTGAGCGCCTCCTTGTGCCAAATCCAGTGCAGCAGTAACAGAGGAAGGTAAGCAGATTTCCTGACCATGCTTTCTGCCAGGAAATGGAGTATGACCACAAGAAGATCTAAAGAGAGAGGGAACACTAGTGGTAAATCATAAATGAGAGAAAATTAATGATGTGTTAGATACTAATTTCCTGGTCTGATATTAAAAGCTTGATTAATCTGTGTTTTATTGCTGTGCCTTCCAACTCAACATTCTCATTCAGTTCTGTGTGTTGCATTATTTCTGCCATTATGGCTGTCAACTTTTCTGTGCTGTGTTTCATCCTATACAGATAAAGACAACTACTGGAAACAATATGATATGACAGGAAGGAACCTTCCCAATTCTCCACCTCTTTCTGTCCTGCCTTCCCAATCCTGCACAGTCTCCACCTCTTTATTCCCCTCTTTACTAAATTGTTGGTGCATATAAGGGAGACAAATAGATTCTCTTCTCTATTTCACAACTCCTCAATGCTGAATCTTGGATCTATGCTTGAAACTGCTGGAGATGGTCTGGAAGATGTTGCAGGATGTCCAGCAGGGGGCTCCACTACCATTAAATGTATGGAGAAAAGACAGAAGCAAGGATTCCAGCTCTTTCTGTATTTAGAAAGAGAAGGCAGAGAAAAAGTACATGTCTGGGTGCAGGGGGGAAAGGCTTCAATATGGATGTTTTAAAAAAAAGTCTACGTATTTTGACCATCAGCCTTTATTATTACCCGTTTGCAAACTGCAGCTGTGATACTGCTGGCTGCCAAATTCCTAGTTATAGTCCAACAGCTTTATTTGAAATCACAAGTCAGTCACTTCACCTGACGAAGGATCAAAGCTCCGAAAGCTTGTGATTTCAAATAAAGCTGTTGGACTATAACCTGGTGTTGTGCGACTCCTTACATTTGTCCACCCCAGTCCATCACCGGCATCTCCACATCATGCCAAATTCCGGTTCGGGAAAGTAGTGAATGAGTGACTATCAGAATATGTTCTCCTTTGAGTACCCAAACACCCTGCCACCCACTAAAATGACATTCCCCTGTATACATACATATATTTTCCCTGCAATTATAACCCTTGAAGGCATCAACTCTCACTGGGATACAGCTCCCTGGGTACTGGCAGCCTTCTAAGTGGCCATTCTTCCATGTCTGAGCTTACAAAATGAGAGTTGACATGATATTCATCATATCTAAGACAGATGCTGTTCTCATTTGATATCCACATGCATGTGCTTCCAGTACTGATCAGAGAGGGCGTGTTGGCTGAATTCTTTTCTGCCCCCTCCTTGGTCCAACTGCAAAATTGCTATTGGTGCTGTGTGTGAGATCACCGAAGTGATCACAGACCTGGGTTTGATCTGGGTCCTTTTGATTTCTATGATAGCAGTGCATGGAGGTCACTATCCTGAAACAGGATCCCAGAACAAACACAACGGGTAAAAATGCCTTCCAGAATATCGAGTGTTAGTAACTCTGCTTTTGATGGTGATGCTGAGCTATTCTAAGTCACTTGTCATCAGTCCCACCAACAGGAGCCCTGCTGATGTGAAGCTGCACTAAGAAGTGATTCAAATTTCTCCTCTCACTGGCAGCAGAGGTACAACCATGTTTGGGCCGGTGGAACATCAGAGGCAATTCTAGGACTTAGAGCAGGTAGCAGAGGGGAAAACGACCGATACGTTGTTCCCTCAATCATATCTCCTCAAAGTCTATACTTTTCCAAAGTAAAGAGCCCCAATTCTCTAAATTTGCCCTGGTAACTAGGGGCCTTAAACTAGTGGCCCTCACCTGAACTTTTTCCAGGAAAGTAACCAGTTCTTTATTCAAACCCAAGATCTGCCCATATTTTACCATTCTGTAGTGGAGTGCTGTCACCTCTACATTACTACACCCAGAGGCACAGCCCACTAACCCTCAGCTGCTTCTCAGCAATTAATCATGTGCTGAACTCTTATTAAAGGAGCAATGTTACTATGGCAATGGTGCCTCACAGAGATGACATAAAGATACAATCAGCGACATAGCACATTGTTGCTGCCATCTGGCAGAACAAATTACTTTTCCCATTGTTTTAATACAATGAAACTAAATGTATTAAAACTGCATTTGAAATCTACAACAGATACATCATCTGCTGTGCAATGCACTTGCTTAGACATGGAATACAAATGACATATTTCAAATAAAAACAGGAACTGCTGGAAATAATCAGCACCAAGATACACCGCCACTGTGAGAGGTGCTGAGTGATGCCAGGTTGTCCCTCACACACACTGTATCACTATATATCACAAAACTGTCCCCAAATGAATAGATTCAGAAGAAGGATTGTAAGGATAATGTACCCTGCATTGGTAGGGATAAATGAAGAATCAAAATTCTTGATCAGATCATGCAGTTTTGGAATTCATATGTCTTGAAGAGTATCATTATACATTTTAACTCATCTTAATCTTCTGCAGGTTAAATTATGTGCAATTATTCACTGAGTTTTTTTGTCATTAAAAAAAACAGCAAAGGCTATGGGTCCCGACAACATCCCGGCTGTAGTGCTGAAGACTTGTGCTCCAGAACTAGTCTCTAGCCAAACTGTTCCAGTACAGCTACAACACTGGCATCTACTCGACAATGTGGAAAATTGCCCAGGTATGTCCTGTCCACAAAAAGCAGGACAAATCCAATCCGGCCAATTACCGCCCCATCAGTATACTCTCGATCATCAGCAAAATGATGGAAGGTGTCGTCGACAGTGCTATCAAGCGGTACTTACTCACCAATAACCTGCTCACCAATGCTCAGTTAGGGTTCCGCCAGGACCACTCGGCTCCAGACCTCATTACAGCCTTGGTCCAAACATGGACAAAAGAGCTGAATTCCAAAGGTGAGGTGAGAGTGACTGCCCTTGACATCAAGGCAGCATTTGACCGAGTGTGGCACCAAAGAGCCCTAGTAAAATTGAAGTAAATGGGAATCAGGGAGAAAACTCTCCAGTGGCTGGAATCATATCAAGCACAAAGGAAGATGGTAGTGGTTGTTGGAGGCCAATCATTTCAGCCCCAGGGCATTGCTGCAGGAGTTCCTCAGGGCAGTGTCCTAGGCCCAACCATCTTCAGCTGCTTCATCAATGACCTTCCCTCCATCATAAGGTCAGAAATGGGGATGTTCGCTAATGATTGCACAGTGTTCAGTTCCATTCGCAACCCCTCAAATAATGAAGCAGTCCGAGCCCGCATGCAGCAAGACCTGGACAACATCCAGGCTTGGGCTGATAAGTGGCAAGTAACATTCGCGGCAGACAAGTGGCAGGCATTGACCATCTCCAACAAGAGAGAGTCTAACCACCTCCCCTTGACATTCAATGGCATTACCATCGCCGAATCCCCCACCATCAACATCCCGGGGGTCACCATTGACCAGAAACTTAACTGGACCAGCCATATAAATACTGTGGCTGCAAGAGCTGGTCAGAGGCTGGGTATTCTGCGGCGAGTGATTCACCTCCTGACTCCCCAAAAGCCTTTCCACCATCTACAAGGCACAAGTCAGGAGTGTGATGGAATACTCTCCACTTGCCTGGATGAGTGCAGCTCCAACAACACTCAAGAAGCTTGACACCATCCAGGACAAAGCAGCCCGCTTGATTGGCACCCCATCCACCACCCTAAACATTCACTCCCTTCACCACCGGCGCACAGTGGCTGCAGCGTGTACCATCCACAGGATGCACTGCAGCAACTCGCCAAGGCTTCTTAGACAGCACCTCCCAAACCTCTACCACCTAGAAGGACAAGAGCAGCAGGTACATGGGAACAACACCACCTGCACGTTCCCCTCCAAGTCACACACCATCCCGACTTGGAAATATATCATGATGTGGAGATGCAGGTGATGGACTGGGGTTGACAATTGTAAACAATTTTACAACACCAAGTTATAGTCCAACAAATTTATTTTAAATTCCACAAGCTTTCGGAGGCTTCCTCCTTCCTTAGGTGAATGGTGTGGAGATTTTATTCCTTTAAAAAAAATCACCCTTCTGGCAGTTAAGCAATGGCCTTACATCTTCAACTATCAAGGTCAGAGGTGAATGGGCCATTTGCTGAGCTATTTTTTCTCTCAATGTCCCGCATGGCTCGGCCCTCAGTATCTCTGCCATTGAGCAGTCCTGTGCAGAAATGAGTGATCATCAGTCCCTGTTAACTGGGACTTAAACTTGCCGCCAAAGGGCTTCAGGGCAAATGGATTTCATCTCTAGTGCTTAATGATGAGGGTAGGTTTGTACAAGTAAAGGATTTAAAAAAAAAATCGTTCATAGGATGTGGGCGTCGCTGGCGAGGCCAGCATTTATTGCCCATCCCTAATTGCCCTCGAGAAGGTGGTGCTGAGCCGCCTTTCACACCATTCACCTGAGGAAGGAGGAAGCCTCCGAAAGCTTGTGGAATTTAAAATAAATTTGTTGGACTATAACTTGGTGTTGTAAAATTGTTTACAATTGGAAATATATCGCCGTTCCTTCATCGTTGCTGGGTCAAAATCCTGGAACTCCCTTCCTAACAGCACTGTGGGAGAACCTTCACCACACGGACTGCAGCGGTTCAAGAAGGCGGCTCAGCACCACCTTCTCGAGGGCAATTAGGGATGGGCAATAAATGCTGGCCTCGCCAGCGACGCCCACATCCTATGAACGATTTTTTTTTAAAATCCTTTACTTGTACAAACCTACCCTCATCATTAAGCACTAGAGATGAAATCCATTTGCCCTGAAGCCCTTTGGCGGCAAGTTTAAGTCCCAGTTAACAGGGACTGATGATCACTCATTTCTGCACAGGACTGCTCAATGGCAGAGATACTGAGGGCCGAGCCATGCGGGACATTGAGAGAAAAAATGGCTCAGCAAATGGCCCATTCACCTCTGACCTTGATAGTTGAAGATGTAAGGCCATTGCTTAACTGCCAGAAGGGTGATTTTTTTTAAAGGAATAAAATCATTGTAACATTGTATAAGCATATAATTTAATTATACTTTTATTAAAAAAATTACTCGGCATTTTTATTTCATTTAACAGGCAAGCAAGACTATCTTCAGTAAATTGTAGGCACAGCCTGCTCATGGGTTCCTTGGATTTCACAACAAACCTTCAGTATAGAATGAAAAGATCAATGAATTTAGCCTTAATATCCAGGGACTGGTCAAAAAAGCATCAGTCAAAAATGTTCAAATTACAAACTGCTTTGACCGTACATACAATGTACAGGGCAGTTAAGAATTATTTTGTGTCTCCTAGTCAGACATAGATAAAAATGGAGTTTGAAAAATATAAATGCATTGGTGGCGTAATTGCTGAAGGGCCACATCCTCATCTTGCAGAACTGTGTTTTTTGGAGTTTCTGGAATGAGACTGTGCCATGTCAGGTACTTGTAGGTACTCTGTGTTACAACAGGATACAAATGGATACAAAATTTGCTAGGGGACAGAAAACATAGTGGTGAATGGTTGTTTTTCAGACTGGAGGGAAGTATACAGTGGTGTTCCCATGGGTTATTAGGACACTGCTCCTTTTGATATATGTTAATGACCTGGACTTGAGTATAAAGGGTATAATTTCAAAGTTTGCTGATGACACGAAACTCAGAAATGTAGTAAACAATGTGGAGGATAGTAACAGACTTCAGGAGGACATAGACAGACTGGTGAAATTGGTAGACACATAGCAGATGAAATTTAACGCAGAGAAGTGAGAAGTGATGCATTTTGGTAGGAAGAATGAGGAGAGGCAATATAAACTAAATGGTACAATTTTAACTGGGGTGCAGGAATAGAGAGACCTGGGGGTGCACAAACACAAATCTTTGAAGGTGGCAGGACAAGTTAAAAAGGCAGTTAGAAAAGCATATGGGATCCTGGGCTTTATTAAGAGGCATAGAGTACAAAAGCAAGGAAGTTATGCCAAACCTTTATAAAACATTGGTTAGGCCTCAGCTGGAGTAGTGTGTTCAATTCTGGGCACCACACTTTAGGAAGGATGTAAAGGCCTTAGAGAGGGTGCAGAAGAGATTTACTAGAGTGGTGCTAGGGATGAGGGACTTCAATTATGTGGAGAGATTGGAGAAGCTGGGATTGTTCTCCTTAGAACAGAGAAGGTTAAGGGGTGATTTGACAGAGGTGTTCAAAATCATGAATGGTTTTGATGGAGTAAATAAGGAGAAACTGTTTCCAGTGGCAGAAGGGTCGGTAACCAGAGGACACAGATTTAAGATGATCAGCAAAAGAGCCAGAGGTGACCAGAGGAAACATTTTTTTACCCAGCGCGTTGTAATGATCTGGAATGTACTGCCTGAAAGGGTGGTGGAAGCGGATTCAATGGTAACTTTCAAAAGGGAATTGGATGAATACTTGACGTGAAAAAATTTACAGGCTACGGGGAAAGAGCAGGAGAATGGGACTAAATTGTTAGCACTTTCAAAGAGCCAGCACAGGCACGATGGGCCAAATAGCCTCCGCCTATGCTGTACCTACTATGAATAGATGTGTTATGTGTTGCCATGATAAGAGATGCAAGTACCCATGAAACTGTATCCCTGCAAAGGTTTCTACCTCTCAGCTGACGTAAGATGCAGTAATTGGCCATTGGTGATTATCAGATTCAATCATCAGGTGAGGTGGGATTCAGGCCAGAGTCCCTCACTATGGAGTCCAGTGCACTGCGGTAGAATGGTATGGGATTGGCTGTAGTTAATTCTGACCCCTAATCTGCAAAGATTTTGTTTCTTCACTCTCCTCTTAGAGATGGGCTGCACAGCTGCTATGTAACTTAGGCAAGGCCAGAGAGCAATCAATCCAAACTACAGTTGGTAGATTGGAGTGACAGACTGCCCTGAATTCTGAACTCAACCATCTGGTTAGAAGCAGCTGCCCTACTGGCTAACTTGTAAACAACAGGATTTTGAGATACATTTATACTATTGTGAATATTATGATGATATCAAATTCTGTAAACTGACTACCTTTGGTTGCAGGTAATATATACCTTATAAAAATATCAGTTTCTAACTGTAGCAGATAATATTCTGTTCGGAAATGATTAATCAGATGGTACTGCTATTGATTTCTCTTCATCCAGTTACTGTATCCAGTAACTTTTTAAATTGCAGCTGATTTCACTAGCAGTTTGATTATCCATTTGATGTAAGCAGGTCCTACAACTAACTTGTAACAAGTTTGGGAGTTTAGAAGCCTGAGTGGGTATGTACACATCACAGTATCTTGTAGGCTTTTCGTCCATCAACTTCACAGGGACGCAGGAGAAGTGTAACATTTTTATGATGGTTGGGTGAAAGGATTGTATTGATCAAACAGCTGAATGCAAAGACAACTGTGGAAGGCTACGTCTGTCAAAGGGATATGGCCTACGGTGATGGAAAAGTAACACCCTCAGAGATGGTTAGAAGGCCTCTAATAGTTCATGAATTTCTATAACTGATCTGTCAATCCAATCTTTAGGCTGAAAACAATCAGGATGTGTAAAACTGAAGTTATTGATAAGGGACATGAAAGGAAGATTGGGTAATGCTGAAACATAACAGGATTGGAAAAAAGGGTATAAAAGACTGGGTGCTGGGGGAGATCTCAGAATTCAATGAGGTCCAAGCAGCCTTGAAAATCCTCGAGCTTGAAACTGTTAACTTGTGTGAATTTGCTGGTGAACTTGCAAGGTTTGCCGTAAATGCTGCTAAGTGTATGTTTAATTATTGTCAATAATAGTTACGAGATGCTTAATAAATCTGCAAATATTTACCTGTAATGCTGTGAACCCTATTACTTGAGGAGTAGCTTATAAGAACATCCTTCCTCTAACACTAATACAATTTGGAAAAAATGCAGCAAATGTGTTCAGTATGGACTACCAATATTCATTCTGTGCACTTCAAGCCTTTGCTGTTGAATTTTGATTCCAAACTCCTACGTGACTGAAACTGGCATTAGATTTTAAATTAAAAAAAAGTTTTTGCTAAGTATTGCACTGTTTCATAATTTGTTTTATATAAAACATTCACTTTTTTATTCATTCATGGGATGTGGGCGTCGCTGGCAAGGCCAGCATTTATTGCCCATCCCTAATCGCCCTTGAGAAGGTGGTGGTGAGCCGCCTTCTTGAACCGCTGCAGTCCGTGTGGTGAAGGTTCTCCCACTGTGCTGTTAGGTATGGAATTCCAGGATTTTGACCCAGTGACGATGATGGGACAGCGGTATATTTCCAAGTCGGGATGGTGTGTGACTTAGAGGGGAACGTGCAGGTGGTGTTGTTCCCATCTGCCTGCTGCTCTTGTCCTTCTAGGTGGTAGAGGTCGAAGAAGCCTTGGCGAGTTGCTGCATTGCATCCTGTGGATGGTACACACTGCAGCCACGGAGCGCCCATGGTGAAGGGAGTGAATGTTTAGGGTGGTGGATGGGGTGCCAATCAAGCGGGCTGCTTTGTCCTGGATGGGGTTGAGCTTCTTGAGTGTTGTTGGAGCTGCATTCATCCAGGCAAGTGGAGAGTATTCCATCACACTCCTGACTCGTGCCTTGTAAATGGTGGAAAGGCTTTGGGGAATCAGGAGATGAGTCACTCGCCGCAGAATACCCAGCCTCTGACCTGCTCTTGTAGCCACAGTATTTATGTGGCTGGTCCAGTTAAGTTTCTGGTCAATGGTGACTCCCAGGATGTTGATGGTGGGGGATTCGGCGATGGTAATGCTGTTGAATGTCAAGGGAAGGTGGTTTGATTCTCTCTTGTTGGGGATGGTCATTGCCTGGCGCGAATGTTACTTACCACTTATCAGCCCAAGCTAGGATGTTGTCCAGGTCTTGCTGCATGCAGGCACAGACTGCTTCATTATCTGAGGGGTTGTGAATGGAACTGAACACTGTGCAATCAACAGCGAATATCCCCCTTTCTGACCTTATGATGGAGGGAAGGTCAGTGATGAAGCAGCTGAAGAGCCACTCTTGGTGATGGACATTGAAGTCCCCCACCTATAGTACATTCTGTGCCCTTGCTACCCTCAGTGCTTCCTCCAAGTGGTGCTCAACATGGAGGAGGACTGATTCATCAGCTGAGGGAGGAAGGTAGGTGGTAATCAGCAGAGGTTTCCTTGCCCATGTTTGACCTGATGCCATGAGATTTCATGGGGTCCGGAGTCGATGTTGAGGACTCCCAGGGCCACTCCCTGCTGACTGTATAATCACTGTAACATCACCTCTGGTCGGTCTGTCCTGCTGGTGGGACAGGACATACCCAGGGCTGGTGATGGAAGAGTTCATTCTAATTCTCAGATGTTGTTATAAACTATGCTAGAAGATTCCCCTAATGTTTCCACGGCCAAATGCCCCGTCACATTCTAATATCACCTTATGTGGTTCGGTGCCAAGCTTTGTCTGATAACGCTCCTGTGAAGCGCCTGGAGACGTTTTTAACCAAGTTAAAGGCGCTATATAAATGCAAGTTGTTGTTGAGTTTGATTCATGATTATCTGATCTCAACTAGAATGACAGGGAAGAGAACGAAAGAGAGCAGCTAGAACAATTCTCCACAGCGTCTGGCCCCAGGCTAGAGGAATATCATTCTGGGGTCCCCTATTGAATCGTTATACAATGACTCTTCTGGAAAGAAAATAGTTTAATCTTATTGTATCACTGAAACACCTTGATGCATTGCACACAATGAATTACATTTGGAGTGCAGTAACTGTTATGTTGCCTTTGATTAAGGACTTTTTCAGCCTTGCTACATATTTGACACAATAACATCTATAGAAAAGTATCCCAGCATTGGTAATTTTATTTTAGAAACTAAATGTTATTCACCCACAAACTAAAAAATATTAATAAGTAAAATTTAAATTAAAATATTGGAAGACAAGTTATACAAAAAATTCCAAAGTAATGTTATTTGAGAGATCTCAACATAAATTGATGCAAGACTCTTCTATGGGACACAACGGTGCTGCAGCATATTGGAACTTCAATACACCAAGCCACAGAGCAGTGGGACAACTGGTTGCACCTATTATTCCACATGTGCAGAGTCTCCATCCTTTGCTGCGACATCAAATCAGAAAGTTAGTTGGCCGTGGCCTTTACTGAGTGCAACCATTTATAAAGGAACATCAGATGTATCATCAATGATGGAACATATCAGCTCAAAAACAATTAACTTCTGCAAATGAATTCACTTATTAAAGCACACCATTTATTTGGGACACTTCTCAAATGTTAAAAAAAAATCAGTATCAAACTCCCTAGCATTAGCAAAGCCTAGCCCATATACTGCAGTTAAATTACTGTGCTGCATATTTAATCCAGAATGAGTTAGCAGGAGACAGTAATTCCAGCTATGTCCTAAACCTCCCCCTTACGTTATCTTAATATACAGAATGTTTTATTAATCCACTAAAGTTTGAAGACTGCCTTGCAGTTTCAGGGTTTACTGCAAGTGCTTTTGTTGACACGTTCAATTGATTTTCTTTCTGGGAAGTGCCCTATAAACAAAACAAATGAGAAGTGGGTATAGACAATAGGTTTTAATTGGAGTTTAGAATTCTCCAGATATGAGAAACACGAGACAAAGTTCTTCCTTCCATTTGCCAAAGTTAGCAGGCAGGCTGGATTCCAGGTGCTCTAATCTTCCTTATCCTTGTTGCCTCTCCATGTGCAGTAGTTAAGAACAGAAGAAAAAGTCAGCCAGGCCATGTAAGGAACCATTAGATAGGCAGCTGTTTTGTTGATGGGATACCAAATCACAGTTGTAGCTGCTGCTGTGCCACAAATGCAGAGTAATTCAACAAAAGCCTGCAACAACAATGCAATGGTCAGCACAAATGGCTGCTTCTGTAACAACACAATACATGGCTTTGAAATCAGTAAATATTTATTTCCTGTAAGTGACCACTGGAAGTTTGTCCCAGACATAAAATTACATAGGATGATCCAACACAATGAGGCCAACAGTTCATAAACACCATGACCAAACAAATCCTACATTTCCCTGTACTCTGCAGTGCAACCTCTCCCTAAACTCCAGTCTCAAACTGATGAGGATAAAATGTCCCAAACTCAATTTTAAAATCACTTTCATGATGCATAGATTAATTTTATCATCTGTCCAGCTAAATAATTTCTCAAGTTCCTCTAAGTTATGCCACTATCTCTAATGTGCTATATCAAGCAGGCAAAGGGATCCCATCCCTTCCAATTAGCTGCTGAAGACGACAGACAGGAGACGATCTCCTAAGGTGCCTTGACACGTAGCCTAACATTCTTATGTAATCAATGGTCCACTTTCAGAGTTGAAAGCATCAAGAGCAATGGTTTTCTTTAGCAGGAGTAGGTAAAGTGACTAGCATTATGCAAGTGTATTTGCTTTATTTTTCAGACTGTCAGTGAGGTTGTCCAACTTAGTGTGTGCCATGGTTTTATCTGATTACATCCTTTTGCCTCATAGGAAACGGACAGTTTTTGAGCTCTGGAGAAAACCTTTTTGAAAACAGTTTTCTAATATTAGATTGGGCTGGGGGCCAGGAACAGTCTCCATATGTTACACAGCTTGAACCAAGAACTTGGGATTCGCAGCACTTATCCATACAACATCTCTCTCTCTCTCTCTCTCTCTCTCTCTCTCACACACAGAATGTGTGGCTGAAAAGCTGAAGCACAGTAATGGTGGTGCAGCCAGTTGTTGTGACAGGCTACACAACAGAGCACGAGCTACAACTTCAAGCCCATGATTCTCCACATGGGCTTCCGTCTAACACATGACTTCAGGTAAATTAGTGGGGTGGGGAAATAAAAGAGAGAAAGAGGGCTACAACCAATTTGACAGTTCTGATTTAAGATTAAAACGATGAGAACATAAGGGAATACCCATAACCCTTACAGCCTCATATCTAATTTGCCTACAAGAAGAAAATAATGGTAGCAACTTGCAAACTATCCGGGGGGAGAAGAGGGGACGCAACACCAGCCAGTACTGCAACGCAAGTTTCTTAGCAAATAAAAGAAAGAACTTGGATTTGTATAGCGTCTTTCACAACCTCAATGTCCCAAAGTGTTTTACAGCCAATGAAGTACTTTTTTTGAAGGGTAGTCACCATTATAATGTAGGAAACGCGGCAGCCAATTTACACACAGCAAGGTCCCACAAACAGCAATGTGATGATGACCAGGTAATTTGTTTTTTTCCCCCCCTAATGATGTTGGTTGAAGGATTAATGTTGGCCAGAACACTGGGGAAAACTCCTCTGCTCTTTTTCAAAAAGTATCTTTTACATCCACCTGAGGGGGCAGACGGGGTCTCGGTTTAACGTTTCAGCCGAAAGACGGCACTTCTGACAGTGCAGCACTGGAGTGTCAGCCTAGATTTTGTGCTCAAGTCTCTGGAGTGGGACTTGAATCCACAACCGTCTGAGTCAGAGGTGAGAGTGCTACCAACTGAGCCATGGGTAAAATATGTGATGAACAGCTGAGTTTATCCGGTAGTAGCTGAGTCATACAGACTAGGAAGATTCCAGTCTTGATCCCTAGTCTCTGCTGAGATAGCTAATCTAAACAGGGTTAGTAGTAGGGATGCTGGAGGCCTCAATGTCCCTGGCTAAAGTTGGAAAACAGAGGAAGACAGGATTGGGTTTAACTATGATGCTCCCTGCAGTCAAATATCTCACCAATACTGCCTGCCAAAGCTCTGCAATCAATAATGATCAAGGTACCAGAGTATGCAAAGTGCTCATGAACTGTACCCTGGCAAGAAGTCAATATCTTCAGAAGAGGAAGAATACCAGCAAGGAAAAATGGTCAACGAGTTGAATATATTACAGTGCTCCCCAAGCAATCTTGTTTTCTCTCAAAGCAATGCATCTGTATACCTACCCATCCCATTCTGTGCGCCCCAAAGAAAGTGAGAGTCCATGCCCAGCTGAGAACAAGCTGAGCTCCGTATAAACCAAGTGGGATCAATGCTTTATCAGTAAATCCATCCAATTCCTTCCACACCAGGTAAGAGCCATAGCTGAGAAGAATACAATAAAAATTAGTCCAAAATATTAATGTTGGCTCACTCTAATAATCAGGACCACAAATGATTTTCAACGATTCAGCGGTCACTTGCTCACTTACAATACAATGCCCCACACTACATGCCACTAGACAACCCAGTTAGAAACTGGGCCAGGGTGGGGGGGCAGTGGAAAAGAGGAGAAAGATTAGGTAGTAGTTTAGATTCATTCAGTGGTCAGGGACAGAAGGGTGTGACTACGAGTCAGGAGGTACAGGGAACCAGGATGCAGTGATGGACAAGGTCAAGGGCTGAGGCTCCTCTAACAGGTACGAGATACTTGCTACCTGTATGGATGAAAGCAAAGACTGCAGGGAGGATGGGCAAACTGATCACGGCACTGTGGTACAGGAAGCCATTCAAGTTGGGGGGGGGGGGGGGGGGGGGGGGGGAGTAAAAAGGAATGTGGTAGGGGATAGTATAGTCAGGAGGATAGACACTGTTCTCTGCAGCTGCGACCAAGAGTCCTGAAGGCTGTGTTGCCTGCCCAGTGCCAGGGTTAAGACTATCTCCTCATGGCTGGAAAAGAACTTGGAGAATGAGGGGGAGGATCCAATTGTCTGGTCCATGTAGGAACCAATGACATAGGTAGAACTAAGAATGGGGTTCTGCTGAGACAGTTTGGGGAGCTGGGGTCTAAATTAATAAGCAGAACCTCAAAAGATGATAATCTCTGGATTACTACCTGAGCCACATGCAAATTGGCATAGGGACAAACAGATCAGAGTGTTAAATGCATGGCTCAAAGAGTGGTGTGGGAGACAGGGGTTTCGATTCATGGGGCACTGGCACTAGTACTGGGGAAAGAGGGAGCTGTTCCGTTGGGACGGGCTTCACTTAAACCGGGATGGGACTGGAGTCCTGGCGAGCTGAACAACTAGGGCTGTAGATAGGGCTTTAAATTAAAGAGAGGGGGGGGGCAGTCAGGTGTGGGGAAATTTAGAAACCTAAAGAGAAAAGTCAAAGCAACAGAGCAGTGCAGTGATTTGGGTAAAGAATAGAAAGTTTAACAATAATAGAGCATCAACAAGTAAGGTCAAAGCAGGAAAAAAAATGGTAGAAAGTCAAAATTAAAGGCTCTTTATCTGAATGCACGGAGCATTCGTAGCAAGATATAGGTCTATTGCGCAACAAATCCATCTATGGGTTTGATCTAATAGCCATTACAGAGACATGGTTGCAAAGTGACCAAGATTGGGAAGTAAATATTCCAGGGTACATGACATTTAGAAAAGACAGGCAGAATGGAAAAGGAGGGGGTGTAGCCCCAATAAAAAATGATGACATAAGGACAATGGTGAGAAAGGATCTTGGCTCGGAGGATCAGGAAGTAGAATCAGTCTGGGTGGAAATAAGAAATAACAAGGGGCAGAAAACACTGGTGGGAGTAGTTTATAAGCCCCCCAATAGTAGCTATACTGTTGGACAGAGTATTAATAGCAGCTTGTAACAAAAGGTAATGCAATAATCGCGGGGGACTTTAATCTTCATATAGACTGGGCAAATCAAATTGGCAAAGGTAGTTTGGAGGACGAGTTCATGGAATGCATTCGAGACGGTTTCCTAGAGCAATACGTCATGGAACCAACCAGGGAACAGGCTATTTTAGAACATGTATTATGTAATGAGACAGGGTTAATTCGTAATCTCACAGTAAAGGATCCTCGGGGGAAGAGTGATCATACGACAGAATTTCACATTGAGTTTGAGTGTGACGTACCCAAGTCTGAAACTAGAGTCTTAAACTTAAATAAAGGCAATTTCATGGATAGGAGGGTTGGCTAAGGTAGATTGGGAAAGTAAATTAAAGGGTATGACGGTTGAAAAGCAATGGCAAACATTTAAAGAAATATTTCAATATTCTCAACAAATATACATTCCATTGAGAAATAAAAACTCCAGGGGAAAGTGATCCACCTGTGGCTAACTAAAGAAGTTAAGGATGGTATTAGGTGAAAAGAAGAGTCCTCTAATGCTGCCAAGAGTAGTAAGCCTGAGGATTGGGAAAGTTTTAGAAACCAGTAAAGGACGACCAAAAAATTGATCAAAATGGAGAAAATAGAATATGAAAGTAAACTAGCAAGAAATATAAAAACTTTAAGAGCTTCTACAAATATGTAAAAACAAAGAGTGTAGCAAAAGTAAACGTTGATCCCCCAGAGACTGAGACAGGAGAAATTATAATGGGGAAATCAGGAAATGGCAGATGCGTTAAACAAATATTTTGTATCTGTCTTCACAGTAAAGACACAAAAAGCAAACCAGAAATAGTGAGGAACCAAGGGGCAAATAACAGTGAGGAACTTGAAGTAATTAATATCAGTACAGAAAAAGTACTTGAGAAACTAGTGGGACTAAAAGCCAATAATTCCACTGGACTTGAAGATCTAGATCCAAGGGTTCTAAAAGAGGTGGCTGCAGAGATAGCGGATGTATTGGTTATGATCTTCCAAAATTCCCTAGATGCTAGAAAGGTCCCAGTGGATTGGAAGGTAGCAAATGTAACTCCACTATTCAAGAAAGGAGGGAGAGAGAAAAAAGGGGAAATGTGGGCCATTTAGCCTGACATCAGTTGTTGGGAAAATGCTGGAATCCATTATTAAGGAAATGGTAACAGGGCACTTAGAACATCATAATATTAGGCAGAATTAACATTGTTTTATGAAAGAGAAATAGTGTTTGACAAATTTATTAGAGTTTTTTGAGGATGTAACTAGCAGGGTAGATAAGGGGGAAACCAGTGGATGTAATATATTTGGATTTTCAAAAAGCATTCGATAAGGTGCCACATAAAAGGTTGTTACACAAGATAAGGGCTCATGGGGTTGGGGGTATCATATTAGCATGGATAGAGGATTGGTTAATGGACAGAAAAGAGAGTAGGGATAAACGGGTCACTTTCTGGTTGGCAGGCTGTAACTAGTGGGGTACCGCAAGGATCGGTGCTTGGGCCTCAGCTATTTACAATCTATATTAATGACTTGGATGAAGGGACCGAGTGTAATGTGTCCAAGTTTGCTGACGATACAAAGCCAGGTGGGAAAGTAAGCTGTGAGGAGGACAAAGAGTCTGCAAAGGGATATAGACAGGTTAAGTGAATGGGCAAGAAGGTGGCAGATGGAGTATATGTGTGAGGTTATTCACTTTGGTAGGAAGAATAGAAAAACAGAATATTTTTTGAATGGTGAGAAACTATTAAATGTTGGTGTCCAAAGAGACTTGGGTGTCCTGGTACAAGAAACACAAAAAAGTTAGCATGCAGGTACAGCAGACAATTAGGAAAGCAAATGGCATGTTGGCCTTTATTGCAAAGGGTTTGGAGTACAAGAGTAAGGAAGTCTTACTACCATTGTACAGGGCTTTGGTGAGACCTCACCTGGAGTACTGTGTACAGTTTTAGTCTCATCTAACGAAGGATATACTTGCCTTAGAGGCGGTGCAACAGAGGTTCACTAGATTAATTCATGGGATGAGAGGGTTGTCCTATAAGAGGTTGAGTAGAATGGGCCTGCACTCTGGAGTTTAGAAGAATTAAAGGCGATTTCATTGAAACATAGATTGTGAGGGGGCTTAACAGGGTAAATTGCTGAGAGGTCGTTTCCCCAGGCTGGAGTCTCTAGAACTAGAGGGCATAGTCGCAGGATGAGGGGTCAGCCATTTAAGACTGAGATGAGAAGGAATTTCTTCACTCAGTGTTGTGAATCTTTGGAATTCTATACCCCAGAGGACTGTGGATGCTGAGTCGTTGAGTATATTCAAGGCTCAGATCGATAGATTTTTGGACTCTAGGGGAAATCAAGGGATATGGGGGATCAGGCAGGAAAGTGGAGTTGAGGTCGAAGATCAGCTGTGATCTTATTGAATGGCAGAGCAGGCTCGAGGGGCTTTATGGCCTATTCCTGCTCCTATTTCTTATGTTCTTAGATACGATCGAATCAGGCACACCTTCCTCACAGTGTCCCAGCTTTGCTTCATGTTGACTGGGTTATCCGGTGTTTCATTACCATTTTTTCTTTCACACCCAACAACAGAAAGGCTTGTAATTGCATCACTCCACTATCAATCAGAGCTCCCTCTATTCAATCTGGTGGGATAGCCTTTGAAAGGACGGATACATTTACCCTGAAGTCTGACCAGAGAGTGAGGGTTGCATTAATTTGTGTCATTTAACTGACAAATCAATGGCGGTTTAGTGCCTCACTGTTGTGCTGACCCATTGTCGAATTGAGATAAACATTTTCCTAAATTGTAAATCCACATTTCTTCTCCGGTACAAGTAGGCTAATTACATTGATTTATTCAGTTCAGAACATTTACACATCCTGAGCATCAATTTGTCATTGTTTTTTCTACTGTGCAAAGGATAGCATTTCCCTTCAATAAGTATGCAACAATTGTACAATCTGTCAGACCAGTATTAATAGCAAATTAAAAATGTTCTAGGATTTCACATACATACAGCCAATGCTAAAAAATACATTTACAGTGCCTGCAGGGTTTAAGTGACTGGTGCAAACCTACAAGTGAGATTCAGTAATAACAAGGTAAGAACTTAATTTATCATAACAATTTCATGGGTATGAAATGGTAATTTTACAGCTAGCACACTACAGTAAATTACTTATTTTCTAATCTTCAGGGTACATGTTTAAAAGTGTTAAAATCTGAAATGGAAGAATCTTTCAAGTATATAATTGCACCATTGATAATGGACTAATCCTTTATATTTTTTTTTAAGCAGGACGGAAAAACAATACATTTCATTGTTTCCCCCTTTTAGTAGCTCATTTGTCTCCACATGTCCTTCCGTCCCCAGCGACAAGATGATTTGGGCCACAGAATTGTACATAATGCAGGCTGTAATTAAATGCTGTGAAGTAAGTGAACTCGGCAATTTTAAAATATCCTCATTTCCAGAAATTGGAAATCTTGCTTTTTCGAGAAACTCCATCTGCCAACCTGGTTGATAATTATAACAGAGTGTGTTTCATAGGTTAAATAATCTGGGAAATGGTCCAGGATCATCAATTGTCACAAATAAAAAGGAGTTTCTGGCTCTATCGAAAAGGAAAAGGAAGAATGAACTTGAATTTTTATAGGCCCTTTGACGACCCCATATCGTGCCAAAGTATTTCACAGCCAATAAAGTACTTTTGAAATGTAGTCACTGTTGTCTTGTAAGAAAACGCAGCAACCATTTTGCACACCGCAAGGTCCCACAAACAGCAATGAGGTAATGACCAGATAATCTGTTTTAGTGATGTTGATTAAGGGATAAATATTGCCCAGAACACCGGGAGAACTCCCCTGCACTTCTTTGAAATAGTGCCTTGGGATCGTGCATGCCTATCTGAGAGGGCAGATGGGACCTCGGTTTAACGTCTCATCCAAAAGATGGCACCTCAGACAGCGTAGCATTCCTTCAATCTAGGCTGACACTTCAGTGTAGTACCACGTGCTGAAGGTCTGAAGTGGGGCTTGAACCCATGACTTTCTGATGCGGAGGCAAGAGTGCCACTATTGAGCCAAGGCTAATGCCAAGACTTGCTTTAACAAATCTGCCAGTCAATGATTAGATTGAAAAGAAGAATGACATGTTTGGTCCATTTCATAATGTTCCTTAGATTGTGCGCGTTCGTGCACGTATAAAATGCACGACATGACGTTGTGTCCAGAGGCCACTAACAAAAACATGATCTTGTGAATTTGACTCGGAGCTGCTCCAAAGGCTCAGTTGTTTAAAAACAGCGGCCTTCCATGGGTGCAACCTAGAAGTTAGACCCAAAATTGCGCCCATTTTACCGATGTCAAGTCACACCCAAGCATCCTCGCAATTTTAATAAAATACACCCAAACTTAGAGAGGGAGTAAATCAGCATAAACAAGGAAAGCACAAACCCACACCATATATTTATTCTTTAAGAATGGAAATTTAAGTTTCAACTCATTTAACCATCATTTATGGGAAGCAAGAGGTGGAGAAAATTGATAGAAAGTTTTATTTGAGGCAAATGATGATCCTGGACCATTTCTGATTACTTAACGATACACACAAATTTGTGATGGCTGAAATTCGGGTGTTCAAAAAAAAACGAAGGCAAAAATTGATTCAAAATCTTTGACTCATTTTGTTAAAATATTCAGAGAATTCTCTGAACTGCCTCCTCCTGTTGAAACTTGCTTTCCACAGCAAAGTTTATCAGTTTTCAGCTAGGTTGACAGATGGGAGTTTCTTGTGGAAGGAGGATTTCTGATCTCTGCAGGACAAGATCCAGCTTACATGGATTGGTTGGTTGTATAGGATGGCAAAATACTCAGCATGTATCTAGGATTCCATGTCACTCAGCTGACCATTTTTAAGAGCACTGATCAGCCAAGATTTTAGCAATAGTTCAGATCTTTTGCGTTCAAACAGCATGTCTCAGTTTTAAATAAAATATAAACACTATGTTGAGTACTTTAACACAGTGAGTGATTGACCACTGTATCTTTTCAAGATCAGATAAACATTTGAATCAGAGGAAAATACAGGGCTCTAAGGAAAGAGCGGGCTAGTGGGATTACTTTTAGATTGCTCTAGTAAAGAGCTTGCACAGACACCATGGGCCGAATAGCCTCCGTCTGCTCGACGGTTTAGCAAAAGTTTTAATTTGTATTTAAAGAAAAATCATTCCTGGGATGTGGGCGTGGCTGGCAAGACCAGCATTTATTGCCCATCCCTAGCTGCACTTGAGAAGGTGGTGGTGGTGGGCCTGCCTTAAAACACAAATTTAATACAAGTAGTATGGTGACAGCTCCATCACTTCAATGGGAGCTTCGTGCGCATTTGCAAAGAGAGAAAAACAACAAATTATTTTTGTAAACCATTATGGTTCAGCATCAGTGTCTTGGAAAACATGTCTTTTGATTTAAGGTGGAATTAAATTTTCATGAAAGGAGACTTCCTCTTTACAGCCCATGAAATACTACATGTTCTTTTTAATCTGTGACAATTGGTCATTATATAAACTGGGCAGACAAATTAGAGCACTGTAGATGCTGAACTGTTACATACCCCATGCCTGTGTACAATGTTGTCCACACAGGGCCAAAGACCCAGTTAGGTGGGCACCAAGATGGCTTTTTGAGCGTTGCATACCAGCCAGTAATTTCTTTCCTGTTTGTCCAATAAGCAAGAATTCCTCCAGTATGTGGCAATAGAGTGAAACCAAAAGCATGCACCCAAGTTGACGGCATCTTTCTAATCTGAGAGAGACAAGTATATCCAATGACTTAAATGTTTGCAAGAAAGTGTTCAAATCTTAGAATAAATTCATTTTTAAAAAAAAATACAAAAGAAAGTTAGGTCCACAATCCTAGGCAGACAATTCATAAAAACAAGATTAAATACAGGATTAACTAGCATTAATCAAAATCATTTTGCTGATATTTTACACCCGTAATCTTACATTTTCAAGGGAGGAATCTGACTGTTGGTTTGTGCTTTCTCCCTGTCTTTCCAATTTAGCAACTGGGATGATTTTTAAAGTGAAGAATTTGAATTTGAGGTTATTGCTGAACACACAGCCAATGGCACCTTGCACAAGGATTCAGAACATCATGAATATATTTTGTAACCATGTTCCATTCTACCAATCCAACATTATTTGCAACAATGTGGCAAATTTCCTTTTAGTATCAAAACAGGACCAGCTGAAGATCAGTTTCCACAATAAACAGAATATTCAATAGCCATTATTTAGGAAAAACTTTTTTAAAATATTTTTTCCAACTATACTAATCTGTTGCTAAGGTATATAGGTCACAAATATAACTCCTATTTATTGAATCAATGTTGCTACAAATGTACTTCCAGTACCCACTACCCAACTAAAGGACCCATACCAATAATCTAACCATCCGTTAAAAAAGCTCAGTTCAAACGGCACTTCCCAATGGCTTAGTTGGTAAATGTACCAGCTGTGTGGAATTGAGCTATATACACACACAAGGAAAACTTTAGTTTTGATCCCTGTTCTGTGTTCGGTTGGCTGATCTCAAAAGCGGCAGCTCGAGTGCTACAGTTGGCCTCCCCCCTTGGCTAAGGAGAGTGGGGTGGGACAATAAATCAGTCGGGGTTCCCAGTAACCTAGGCTGAATTTTCCACTCCCTAGCCAAAGATGGCGGCCAGCTGTCCAAGATGCCTCTAGTAACCCTTAATGAAAAAAGGTTGTGTGAATGTCAGGCAAAGACAGGATTGAATTTGACTCTGATGACCCCTGGTTCACTGTCCAGGCTTATACCGGAGAAATGGCTAAACCAGTGAGGTACTGAAGGGTGAACCATACCCACTTCAGCAGGAAAAACAATTTGCATTTATATAGCACCTTTAACATAGAAAAATGTCCCACAGAATGTTCACGGAAGCATAATCAGGCAAAAATTGATGCCGAAGCAAAGAAAGCGATATTAGGAGAGGTGACTCAAAGTTTGGTCAAAGAGGTGGATTTTAAGAACATAAGAAATAGGAGCAGGAGTAGGCCATTCGGCCCCTCGAGCCTGCTCTGACATTCATTAAGATCATTGCTGATTTTCGACCTCAACTCCACCTTCCCGCCCGATCCCCATATTGATTCCCTTAGTGGCCAAAAATCTATTGATCTCAGTCTTGAATATACTCAACGACAGAGTATCCACAGCCCTCTGGGATAGAGCTTTCTAAGGATTCATAACCCTCTGAGTGAATAAATTCCTCCTTGTCTCAGTTTTAAATGTCCAACCCTTATCTTGAGACATGTTCCCTAGTTCTAGACTCTCCAGCCAGGGAAAACATCCTCTCAGTACCTACCCTGTCAAGCCCTCTTAGAATCTTATATGTTTCAATGAGATCATCTCTCATTCTTCTAAACTCCAGAGAATATAGGCCCATTCTACTCAATCTTTCCTCATAGGACAACCCTCTCATCCCAGGAATCAATCTAGTGAACCTTGGTTGTACCGCCTCTAAGGCAAGTATATCCTTCCTTCGGTAAAGAGACCAAAACTGCACACAGTACTCCAGGTGTGGTCTCACCAAAGACCTGTACAGTTCAACAAGACTTCCTTACTCTTGTACTCCGAGCCCCTTGCAGTAAAGGCCAACATACCATTTGCCTTCCTAAGTGCTTGCTGTACCTGCATGTTAACTTCCTATGATTTGTGTACAAGGACACCCAAATCCCTCTGAACATCAACATTTAATAGTTTCTCACCATTTAAAAAATATTCTGTTTTTCTATCCTTCCTACCAAAGTGAATAATCTCACATTTCCCCACATTATACTCCATCTGCCACCTTCTTGCCCATTCATTTAACCTGTCGATATCCCTTTGCAGACTCTGTGTCCTGCTCACAGCTTACTTTCCCACCTAGCTTTGCATCATCAGCAAACTTGGATACATTATACTCGGTCCCTTCATCTAAGTCATTAATATAAATTGTAATTAGCTGAGAACCAAGCACCAATCCCTGCGAGACCCCACTAGTTACAACCTGCCAACTCAAAAATGACCCGTTTATTTCTACTCTCTGTTTTCTGTCCGTTAACCAATCCTCAATCCATGCTAATATATTACCCCCAATCCCATGAGCCCTTATCTTGTGTAACAACCTTACATGTGACACCTTATCGAATGCCTTTTGAAAATCCAAATATACTACATTCACTGGTTTCCCCCTTATCTATCCTGCTAGTTACACCCTGAAAGGGAGGGACTTATTCACTAGTTGGGAGAATAATTAACCAGGCTCTCTCTTTTTGCTTGCAGAACTTCTAGGCTTAATATTATTCAAGGATATCTTTTGGGCATATATCCTCTCAGGGCAGTGCTGGCGTGCAGACAAAGAAATTAAATACCGTTTCTTCTTAGGTAGTGGATTTGAAATTGGGAGTTGATTTCAGCAGCCACTGTTTACTTAAAAAAAACTCTTTTGTGCTAATTTTCTCCACCAATTTTTCCCTCCCTTCTTGAAAGCTCCGATTCCTTCAGTCTCGCATGTGCAGAGCCCCTCGGGTATCTCATTCAAGTGTCCATTGCTCATGTGCATGAGAACAGATTTGCAGGGGCTGAATGTCAAATTATGTTTTGATTACATGGGGTTTTACCCATGTTTTGGAGATCACATTTCAAAATTAAGTCCACTTTTTCATGAAAACTAAAGACAGTGTTTTTGTCCATGTGTGAGAGTCGACAGCAATTGTCACTGTCCTCTTCCCCCCTCACCCCCAACCCGATTATGGTTGAACTGCCTGCTAACATTCATTGTCCAGGTTTGCACATGAGGAATCTTCACATGGGTGGAAGGCACCTACCACATGTGGAACTGACCTCCAGCAAGGAGCTGATGTCTTCAGAAAAGAAGGGGAGAATACGGTCAAGCAAAAGAAAAAAAAAATACAGCTAGAATAGTAATGGACAACACTAAGAATTATACATATATTTATTCTGAACAGCATTCAAAACAGGTTCTAAGTGTCTGTCATTTCTAGGTGCTGATATACTTTAGAGCAGTAAATGTCACACTACTCTGACATTGATAGGCATAAGACTGACCAACTGATTCCTCACAAGCCACAGGCACTTCTTCCGTGACTAAAGTGGTGCTCTTTGACTGCTGTGTTTAGTGGCCCCATCCACAAACACTATGAGGTATGGAAGAATAAAGGATATAAACTAGCAAACAAAACATTCTGAATCAGTCAAATAGTATTTTGAATTAATTGCAGTAACTATTTAGTATTGGGTGTGAAATAAGAATAGGGTTATCCTCAGTTCGTTGCAACACACTAATGAATAGATGGATTCCAAACTCAGACTTGACCTTTCTGAAAAATTAAGGTTTTTATAATGATTAAGAAATAGACTTTGAGCTTCTTAAATCACTCATATGTGACACAAGTTGAGAATATAATTTATGTCAATCAAAAATCCTAAACAGGTCAAGAATGGCTCTGAAAAATGGCAGACCAAGAAGATACTGTAACAGGAACCACCTGCCTAATCTTCAGGTTAAGAACCTTAATGGTTCTTTGAGATATCTGATGAGCAGTCCTTGGTCTTATTCTATATCAAAACACAGAAGTATTGCCAGAACACAGTTGTACTCCCTCTTGTAATCTTGAAGTACTGCAACTCAGATAGCACGGTTAGGTAAACCTTCCTATAAGTGAGGTGGGGCTGCTTTATGCAAGTGAACTGCAAGGGTTGCAATAAAACAAATTTTATGCTTCAAAACAGAATTTGATTGAATGTCTGACTAATTTGATTGAATGTCTGACTAATTTGATTGAATTTTTTGAGGGGGTGACTAGGCGTGTGGATGAGGGTAACGCAGTGGATGTGGTATACATGGATTTCAGTAAGGCCTTCGATAAAGTCCCGCACAGGAGACTGGTCAAGAAGGTACGAGCCCATGGAATCCAGGGTGCCTTGGCACTTTGGATACAAAACTGGCTTAGTGGCAGAAGGCAGAGGGTGATGGTCGAAGGTTGTTTTTGTGACTGGAAGCCTGTGGCCAGTGGGGTACCACAGGGATCGGTGCTGGGTCCCTTGCTGTTTGTGGTCTACATTAACGACTTGGATATGAATGTAAAGGGTATGATCAGTAAGTTCACTGATGATACAAAAATTGGTAGGGTGGTAAATAGCGAGGAGGATAGCCTCAGTCTGCAGGACGATATAGATGGGTTGGTCAGATGGGCGGAACAGTGGCAAATGGAATTTAACCCGGAAAAGTGCGAGGTGATGCACTTTGGAGGGACTAACAAAGCAAGGGAATACACAATGAATGGGAGGACCCTAGGCAAGACAGAGGGTCAGAGGGATCTTGGTGTGCAAGTTCACAGATCCCTGAAGGCGGCGGAACAGGTAGATAAGGTGGTAAAGAAGGCATATGGGATACTTGCCTTTATTAGCCGAGGCATAGAATATAAGAGCAAGGAGGTCATGATGGAGCTGTATAAAACACTGGTTAGGCCACAGCTGGAGTACTGTGTGCAGTTCTGGTCGCCACACTACAGGAAGGATGTGATCGCTTTGGAGAGGGTGCAGAGGAGATTCACCAGGATGTTACCAGGGCTGGAGCGCTTCAGCTATGAAGAGAGACTGGGAAGATTGGGTTTGTTTTCCTTGGAGCAGAGGAGGCTGAGGGGGGACATGATTGAGGTGTACAAAATTATGAGGGGCACAGATAGGATGGATACTAAGGAGCTTTTTCCCTTCGTTGAGGGTACTATAACAAGGGGACATAGATTCAAGGTAAAAGGCGGGAGGTTTAGAGGGGATTTGAGAAAGAACTTTTTCACCCAGAGGGTGGTTGGAGTCTGGAGCTCACTGCCTGAAAGGGTTGTGGAGGCAGGAACCCTCACAACATTCAAGAAGCATTTGGATGAGCACTTGAAATGCCATAGCATACAAGGCTACGGACCAAATGCTGGAATATGGGATTAGAGTAGACAGGGCTGATGGCCGGCGCGGACACGATGGGCCGAAGGGCCTCTATCCGTGCTGTATAACTCTATGACTCTATGAGGTGCAGCCCATGTTGAATAGTCACAGGTCACTCCAAGGAAAGTTAGGTAATTTCATAAACTGTGCAAAAAAATTCTGAGTTTTCAATTGATTATATAACTGAGTTACTGTGAATTAGGGGAACATTTTAATGCATTGGTATGGTATAACTGGGAGGGATTCCCAGCAGCATACTTAGATAAACTTATTTAAAATACTAAGGGGGGGGGGGGGGGGAGTTTCTGCCAGTTTTATGCCCAGATTTCAGCACACCTTCTGGCAGGAATTGGCTGAACCAGCACAAATGATCAGGGAATTTAAAACATAGGTGAGTTATGCCCAAAACCTCTTATGCTCTTGTTTTCCGTGATCTTTTATGCTAGTTCGAGATTCAATTTGCCCAAAATTGGCCAGGCCCCCAGTTCGAAATTGCGATATTCCACTGATTGCAATTTGAAAAGCCTTCCAGAACCAGTGCACTCATTTACTTAGATGCACAGGCATCAATAGGCACCTTTTGAAAAGTGTTTTTTCATAGTAAATTAATTTTTTTTTGCTAAGAAACTGACCAGTGTACACCAATGAAACTATTAAATGGTTCAGCAGAAATTTTTAAAAGTCATTTTAAATCAGGTTCCTCACAGGTGGAGGACCAGACACCCTTATTAAAAATGCTTATTTTTTTGTGATAAACCTATTTTCAGCTGTATTATTAAACTGCACCAGGTTACCACTCTTAAATAAATCAAAGAATACTTTTAAATGGAAAGAAAATGATTACGTTCTATTAAGATGCCAGATTGTGCTGGTTCAAGAAAGATTTTAAGTTTGTGACTATACAACTACATTTTAGCAGAAACCTGAAGTGTAACCTAACCACTTCCAATTGCTCCCAAAGCGGAAACTCTACTCCTAACTGTAAAAGTAATGCGCACATCTTTATCGAAATTTATAGTTTCTTAAATTTCAAACCATACAGCTGGCATCAGGCGTAATGTTTTCAACGAAGCTGCAATCTTTGCATAAAGAGCAAAAAATGCAGGCTTCACTTTGTAGGCTCTTACCAGAGGGACGTGAAGCAGGATTCCTATACACGCTGCTGTTGTGATCTTCTTCCTCCTCTATCTGCTTCTCAAATTCGCCGCCAATTCCGGGCTCTTAACCCTCAATGAGACTCTGATCCGATCCGCCCCACCGCGTAGTGCCGTGCCCCGCACCAGCTGTCAATCATCATGAGCCCGCCCCGCTCTTTGCTGTCAATCATCATGAGCCCGCCCCGCTCCTTGCTGTCAATCATCATGAGCCCGCCCCGCTCCTTGCTGTCAATCATCATGAGCCCGCCTGCTGAACTGAAGCGAGTAGACAGGAGTCCCCGCCCCACCTCGCTGTCATTCATCCATTTCCCGGCCGTCTGCTGATTCTAATAGAGTGATTTCCAGCGACGCACTTCCTCCGGAAGTGAGGACACGAAGTGTTACTGCTAAAACTGTCCTCAGTAATAAACCGTTTCTTGGAGAAAATAAGAACGCGATGGCGGTCGAGTAAATAGTTGGTCCTTTCTGGGTTTCTCTTTTTGTGGAATTTGATGAAACATTAAAAAAAAGGCTGTAAATCTGAAATAAAAACAAAATGAGAATGTCCAGCAGGTTGGTCAACATCTGAAAAGAGCAAAAACGTTTTCATTTTAATTAAACATAGTTTTGTTAGTTTTTTCATTTGTTCTTAGGGTGTGAGCGATAGTGTCCAGGCAATATTTATTACCCAGCCCTAGTCGCCCTGAGGCATTAAGAATCAACCATATAGTGTGAGATTGAAGACTCGTGTAGGCCAGACCGAACATTAGTGAACCAATTGGGTTTTTCCAGCAATTTGCACGGCTAAAATGAGTTTAGTATCACAATCTGCCATGGTAGGATTATGAACTCTCAACCTCTGTGCTTCCATTACCATAACATAAGTGATTTCTGACTTACAAAATATTTGAGAGAGGGTAGAAAGCAGCAGATGTTGGAGCAGGTATCCCAGGGTGGAGGTGAGATACGAAGTGCGGGCAGAATGGGTGTTAGAACCCCTCCTGTTTTTAATTTACATAAATGACTTGGGTTCAGAAATTTAAAGCAAATTAGTGAAATTCATAGATTAATACCAAACAAGAAAGGGGCAGTTGTATTTGTGGAATACAGAATTAAAAATGGGTGACATTAGTACTCCATGAATAGTGTCAAAATAGCTACGGCTGAAGTTGTAAGAGGTCTGGGGTTTTAGTAGACTCAATGTTGAACCGATTTCTGCTTGTGGCAGAGACAATTTTCTCCAAAGGCTGTAGAGGAGTGATACGGTTTCTTTATAAGAGTTCGTGTTCATCCAGGAACTAAGCTGCACCAACCCTGATTTCCGCTGTGTCCATGAATGTGATGCTCTGCAGTGAGGTCGGAGGCGAAAACGTGTTGTAGGAGATTGTCTCTGAACAAACGTGTTGTTGAGGTCCGAGTGGGTTAGACTTTTAAGTGGAAGATAAAAGGTAAAGAAGCAGCCGCTGGAAGGTTGGGTTTGTTTCCTCCTCAAATACTGCTTGAACTTTCAGTCTTGCAGCCTTTGGAAAAAAAATGCATTGAGTGCAGTCGCTGCTAAAAGGTCACTCCTCTTACTAACATGGCACTCCGTGTGTTTGGCAGCAATGCGAGGCACTGGCTGGAAGCGGCGGCTGTCACGGCCCCCGCTCACTACAGGGAACTCTCGGGCTCCTTTCCTCAGCCGCCGCCCCCCGGCCACGGAAACCTCACTCCCCCGGACATCGCGGAAATGTTAAAACCAACCGGGCAGGACCCGAGCGAACCTCGGGCTAAAAAACCCGCGAAATGCTGCCCCAGGCAGACCTCGCTGCTCCTGTTCCCCGGCCAGGGGAGTCAGTTCGTCGGGATGGGAAAAGGTCTCCAGAAATACGACAACGTCAAGCAAATGTTCGCGGCCGCCGAAAAGATTCTGGGCTACGACCTGCTGTCTTTGTGTGTGAATGGACCGCAGGGAGAGTTAAATAAAACCCTTCACTGTCAGCCGGCCGTTTTTGTCACGTCCTTGGCAGCGGTGGAAAGGCTACATCATGAAAACCCCGATGTAAGTGCAATCCATGTAGTTGTATTTTAAATCACTTTTTTTGCCATAAACTACTTTTTTTTTTACCTTTTTATTTCAAGAAAACCAAGCATTGCAAACAAACCAATAACACATTTTTAAAAAATAATATTTGAGAGAAATGCCACCCACACTGGTTTTCGCATCAATATAGTAGTTGTAAATCTGCAATCCTTCACTCCCGATGGGGAGCCACACTTGCAGGGAGCGTGGTTTGGAGATTTGGGGCTATGGTGTTGTAGCTCTTGACTGTGACCCACACTTCTGGGAGTGTGGAGTTACCTCTAATCTCAACTCAGCATTGACAGGAAGGTACTTTGATGGCATAAGAGATGCCCCCTCCTGTTTATCCGTCATCCAGTATTGGACGAGCAGAAATTTTCTCCAGTTAATTATTGGGAAGACCAAAGCCATTGTCTTCGGTCCCTGCCACAAACTCCGTTCCCTGGCCACCGACTCCGTTGTTCTCTCTGATCACTGTCTGAGGCTGAACCAGACCCATCCATGGTGTCCTGTTTGCCCGTGAGCTGCACTTCCAATGCCATAATCCTCCTCTTCAACAAGATTGCCAATTCCACCTCAGTAACGTTGCCTGCCTCTGCCCTGCCTCAGCTCATCTGCTGCTGAAACCCTCATCCATGCCTTTGTTACTTCTAGACTTGACTATTCCAATTCACTCCTGGCCGGCTTCCCACCTTGCACCCTCGGTAAACTTGAGCTCATCCAAAACTCTGCTGTCCGTATCCTAACTTGTACCAAGTTCTATTCACTGATCACCCCTGTGCTCGCTGGCTCACAGTCCGGGAACCGCTCGATTTTAAAATTCTCATCCTTGTTTTCAAATCCCTCCCTATCTCTAACCTATAACCCTCCGAGACCTCTGCGCTTCTCTAATTCTGGACTCTTGTGCATCACCGATTTTTAATGGCTCCACTATTGATGACTGAGTATTCAGCTGCCTAGGCCCTAGCTCTGGAATTCCCTCCCTAAACCTCTGTACCTCTCTCCTTTTAAGATGCTCCTTAAAACCTACCTCTTTGACAAAGCTTTTGATCACCTGTCCTAATACTTCCTCATGTGACTGTCAAATTTTGTCTGATTATGCTCCTGTGAAATGCCTTGGAACGTTTTACTACGTTAAAAGCACTATATAAATGCAAGCTATTGTTATAGTTGTAGAATAATTTAACATGCTTCAGGTCAGGAGCACACATGTTACAGGTAATTCTGTTGGACAGGGTACACAAGGTTGTGGGGCTCTTCCTTCTTCCCCGTCTGAGAAACTTGTGTTTTTGCATTTCTCTTCCTTATATTGCCCCATGGTGAGATTGAGGTCTGTGTGAACACATGCCCAGGTGTCAGTAGGATCTTTACAAATGCTACTTAGCAGCCAGTTTATGCAGCAATGCAACATAAAGTGGCCCTCTTCCTCCGTCTGTTGTGCATTATGTTTACCTGGCTGAGGTCAACAACTCACTGTCTTTGAGTGAGGGGGAAGGTTTGGCTTTCTGGTCCTTGCTGCAGCTCTCTAATATGTTGCCCAGGTAGCCAGTTTTCCCCCCATTTCTCCTGAAAGCAGTGAATCTTGCTGGGTATAATCCCATGTGCATCCTCAGGTATCTCACTCGAGTGGCTGTTCTTCATGTATGAGTCTAGATTGTGAATGTCAGCCAGGCTATTCAAAGGTGATGAACATCACAGCTGAGCCTGATCCTGTCCACACTCAATGCCACGTGCATACTTTTCAGCCAGGGTTACTGTAGAACAATCAGGAGCATGAACTCGAGCTAATTATTTCCCCTTTCTTAGCCTGAGTTGCTAAAACCAGTATTTCTGTTCCTACCTCTGCTGAGATTGGCTAACTGAGCATAGGACTGGAGATTAATCCTGCGTCTTAGCTGGTCTGTAAGGCTCAATGCCACCTAGACAAATAAATAATGGGTTTGGGCTGATTTACGAACATGTAGTGGGGGAGGCAGTCGTTTGTTGTGTTGGCCAGAGGCTGCAGAAGACTGCTGAGCTGAATTCAAAGTGCTAACAAAGACACTGACCTTTTGAACTGAGGTGACCTGGAGTTCAGTCACTGGTCTGAACTGGCCAGAACCGGTTTGAATTCGTTCTGCTTCTTACAGAGACAAAGAAACGGTGATGCTACCTGAGCTCTTGGAACAGAGCCAATCAGGGGATGACATCGGTCACTCCAGCAACTCTGAGCCAACCGGAGAAGACAGCATTGTTCGAAAAGACAGACTTGGGGAATAAAAACTGAGGAGTTGCTGGCTTGGGCTCAGTGTGTGTCTTTGTTTGTTTGTGAGCAAGAGAGAGAGAGAGAGAGTGTGTGTGTGTGTGTGTGTGTGTGTTTTTGTTGGTGTGTCTTTGTTTGTGAAGGAGACTCTGGGAGACTCTGGAAACTAACCCTCGTGGAAGTAGGAACCCTGCGTCAAGGACGTAGAGACGACGTCGGGAGTAAGAGGGAGAATTGCCTGGCCAGCAGCATCTCTCTTTTCCGGGTAATATAATATCCTTTCTATTCTGGGACCACTCTGGGAGTGTCGTCAGAAAACCTAGTGGGTGTGCGTTTAAAGCCTGATACTCGGGGAGTATTACTAAGGAAACCTAGTGGGTGTGCGTTTAAATCCTAGTTTGAGTATAAACCTGTATAACCTGCTGTAAACTACATGCCTATATCTAACTAGACGTATAAGCGGTATGTACATGATCTAATAACGTTAATAAAGCGAATTGAGAATTAAGAGAGAATTGACTCTTCCTCTGTGTACTAAGCTAAAACCGTTAACCGGTGACTTCCGGTCAACAGTTGGTTTTGGTTTGTAAGGGAACTAGCAGTTAATTTCGGACCTGGGACTGTGTAGATATTTGTAACTCGCGCTGCACCATCTATTGTGGGTTAGTGTTTTTAATGTTGCTAAGTGATTCCAACTGTCTTTCTATGTCTTCAGGCAGTCGAGAAGTGTGTTGGAGCTGCAGGATTCAGTGTGGGAGAGTTTGCTGCCCTGGTCTTTGCAGGTGCAATGGACTTTGCTGAAGGTGAGGCTAAGAAAGAGGGATCCAAAACACTGATAGTGCTGCATTAATGAGATTCCCAAGCACAACTTTTAGGAAGAGTCCTACCTCAGTTCAGAAAGTCAAAATACAAATGAGTGACTGAAGATAATGATATGAAACAATTTTTTAAAAATTGGAAATATGATTTAAAAATGGAAAAGCTGGAAATGCAGACCAGGCCCATCAACATCTACGCAGAGAAAATGCTGGTTAAAGTTTCAAGTGTGACTCCTTCAACAGAGCTCGAAACTGGCAGATAAGAGAGCCCCTTAATAGGACTGAACAAAATTGGAGGGGAGGAGGAGAAAGAGGAGGAGGGTGGGAAAGGTAGGGAGAACAATAGGTAGAAGTCAAGAGTCAGGAATGCTGACTCTTGTCACAGAGAGTCAATGGGTTAAATGGCCAGCAAAAAGGTTTAATTGAAAAGCTGGAAAGAGATAAAAATAGGGGCAAGTGATGCATGGTTGCAGTGTCGGATGGGAAAGGCACTGATGGCCCTGATTGTTGTTCCTCATCTTTTTATATCTTCGTGGAGCTACCACTCCTCCCATTCCCACTCTGACATCTCCATCTACAATGTTCCATCCAAGCTGCAGGCAAGTTTCAAGAACAACAACGACTTGCATTTATATAGCACTTTTAACGTAGTAAATTATCCCAAAGCGTTTCACAGGAGCTTTATCAGACAAAATTTGACTCCGAGCCACATAAAGAGATATTAGGAGAGATGACCAAAAGCTTGGTCAAAGATGTAGGTTTTAAGGAGTGACTTAAAGGAGGAGAGTGTCTTTTTTTTTATTCGTTCATGGGATGTGGGTGTCGCTGGCGAGGCCAGCATTTATTGTCCATCCCTAATTGCCCTTGAGAAGGTGGTGGTGAGCCGCCTTCTTGAACCGCTGCAGTCCGTGTGGTGAAGGTTCTCCCAAAGTGCTGTTGGGAAGGGAGTTCCAGGATTTTGACCCAGTGACGATGAAGGAATGGCGATATATTTCCAAGTCGGGATGGTGTGTGACATGGAGGGGAACGTGCAGGTGGTGGTGTTCCCATGTGCCTGCTGCCCTTGTCCTTCTAGGTGGTAGAGGTCACTGGTTTGGGAGGTGCTGTTGAAGAAGCCTTGGCGAGATGCAGTGCATCCTGTAGATGGGACACACTGCGCCACAGTGCGCCAGTGGTGAAGGAAGGGAGTGAATGTTTAGGGTGGTGGATGGGGTGCCAATCAAGCGGGCTGCTTTGTCCTGGATGGTGTTGAGCGTCTTGAGTGTTGTTGGAGCTGTACTCATCCAGGCAAGTGGAGAGTATTCCATCACACTCCTGACTTGTGCCTTGTAGATGGTAGAAAGGCTTTGGGGCGTCAGGAGGTGAGTCACTCGCCGGAGAATACCCAGCCTCTGACCTGCTCTTATAGCCAAAGTATTTATGTGGCTGGTCCAGTTAAGTTTCTGGTCAATGGTGACCCCCAGGATGTTGATGGTGGGGGATTTGGCGATGGTAATGCTGTTGAATGTCAAGGGAAGGTGGTTAGACCCTCTCTTGTTGGCGATGGTCATTGTCTGGCACGAATGTTACTTGCCGCTTATGAGCTCAAGCCTGGATGTTGTCCAGGTCTTGCTGCATGCGGGCACGGACTGCTTCATTATCTGAGGGGTTGTGAATGGAACTGAACACTGCAATCATCAGCGAACATCCCCATTTCTGACCTTATGATGGAGGGAAGGTCATTGATGAAGCAGCTGAAGATGGTTGGGCTTAGGACACTGCCCTGAGGAACTCCTGCAGCAATGTCCTGGGGCTGAGATGATTGGCCTCCAACAACCACTACCATCTTCCTTTGTGCTAGGTATGACTCCAGCCACTGGAGAGTTTTCCCCCTGATTCCCATTGACTTAAATTTTACTAGGGCTCCTTGGTGCCACACTTGGTCAAATGCTGCCTTGATGTCAAGGGCAGTCACTCTCACCTCACCTTTGGAATTCAGCTCTTTTGTCCATGTTTGGACCAAGGCTGTAATGAGGTTTGGAGCCGAGTGGTCCTGGCGGAACCCAAACTGAGCATCAGTGAGCAGGTTATTGGTGAGTAAGTGCTGCTTGATAGCACTGTTGACGACACCTTCCATCACTTTGCTGATGATTGAGAGTAGACTGATGGGACAGTAATTGGCTGGATTGGATTTGTCCTGTTTTTTGTGGACAGGACATACCTGGGCAATTTTCCACATTGTCGGGTATATGCAGTGTTGTAGCTGTACTGGAACAGTTTGGCTAGAGGCGCAGCTAGTTGTGGAGCACGAATCTTCAGCACTACAGCTGGGATGTTGTTGGGGCCCATTGCCTTTGCTGTATCCAGTGCACTCAGCCGTTTCTTGATATCACGTGGAGTGAATCGAATTGGCTGAAGACTGGCTTCTGTGATGATGGGGATATCGGGAGGAGGCCGAGATGGATCATCCACTCGGCACTTCTGGCTGAAGATGGTTGCAAACGCTTCAGCCTTGTCTTTTGCACTCATGTGCTGGACTCCGCCATCATTGAGGATGGGGATGTTTACAGAGCCTCCTCCTCCCGTTAGTTGTTTAATTGTCCACCACCATTCACAACTGGATATGGCAGGACTGCAGAGCTTTGATCTGATCCGTTGGTTGTGAAATCACTTAGCTCTGTCTATAGCATGTTGCTTCTGCTGTTTAGCATGCATATAACCCTGAGTGGTAGCTTCACCAGGTTGGCACCTCATTTTTAGGTACGCCTGGCATGCTCTTCTACACTCCTCATTGAACCAGGGTTAATCCCCTGGATTGTTGGTAATGGTAGAGTGAGGAATATGCCGGGCCATGAGGTTACAGATTGTGCTGGAATACAATTCTGCTGCTGCTGATGGCCCACAGCACCTCATGGATGCCCAGTTTTGAGCTGCTAGATCTGTTCTGAATCTATCCAATTTAGCACGGTGATGGTGCCACATAACACGTTGGTTGGTGTCCTCAGTGCGAAGACGGGACTTTGTCTCCGCGAGGACTGTGCGGTGGTCACTCCTACCAATACTGTCATGGACAGATGCATCTGCGACAGTTAGATTGGTGAGGACGAGGTCAAGTAGGTTTTTCCCTCGTGTTGGTTCACTCACCACCTGCTGCAGGCCCAGTCTGGCAGCTATGTCCTTCAGAACTCAGTCAGTAGTGGTGCTACCGAGCCACCCTTGGTGATGAACATTGAAGTCCCCCACTCAGAGTACGTTCAGTGCCCTAACTTAAATGGTAAGATTTTAAATGGAATAGTATCTAACAGTGTCTAATTTTTCTTTTGGGCATTCTGCAACCCTCTGATCTGAAAACTGACTTCAGCAACTTCAGGTTTTAGTTATCTCCCCTATTTTCTTGGAAGCACTGGGTGCTGGCGAGGTGTATCAGCATCTGGGAATGGGGACGCAGTTCTATTGTGGGTCCTGCTCCTGGGTAGGTGAGCTGTCACTTCTCTTTCTGGGGGTTGGTGAACCTGCTGTGTGTATCCAGAATTTTCTATTTATTTCAGATATCCTGTATTTGTATTTTTTTTTCACTTGTAATTTCCTCTTTTTTTTCCTCTCTGTACCTTTCCAATGTTCTTTCACTGCCTTACTTGACTACATTTTGCAAACTTTTGTTCATTTGATGGCTTTTCATTGACGCACTGAAATCTTTGTATATTATCCAGTATTACCAGCTTTTCAGTAAAACCAGTTTGCTGGTCGTTTAGCCCCATTAACTGCTCTCCGTGACTGGAGTCAGCATTCCTGATAGTTGGTTTTGCTCATTCCATTAAGAGGCTCTCTTACCTTCCCGTTTTGAGTTCTGATGAAGGATCTATGCTGCTCTTGTTTTGTTGCTTTTATATCCTCCATTTAACGAATGCTCAAAACTGTTCACAAAACCCCCAACTGTGGCCTAACTAAGGCCTTGTACAAGTTCAATGTAACTTCCTTACTTTTATATTTCATGCTCCTAGATTTTATAATAAACAAGAATTCTGTTTGCATTTTTATGGTCTGATCTACTTGCCCTGCCACCTTTTAATGGCCTGTAGATCTGCATTCCAAGATCCAACTGCTCTCCACTCCATTTAAAATATTTTTCTATTCTATTCTTCATATTTTTCTGCATTGAACTGCCACCTATCTGCCCATCCTGCTAGCCTATCTATTCACACCCCCCCCACACAAATCCATTCACTGTTCTTTCTCCTTAATTCTAATTGCCATATCTTTGCCCATTTCTCTTATGTGCTACCTTGTCAAATGTTTTTTGAAAATTCACATAAATCACAGCCATTGCATTTCCTTTATCCTCTCTCATTTCTTCTAAGATTTCTATGGTCAAACATAGGCTTTTTTCATTAATCCGTCCTGACTAGCTCTGAATAACTCGTAATTCTCCAAGTGTTTAGTAATTTCATCCTGTATTCTAGCCTCTAGTAGTTTACTCACAACTGAAGTAACTTATAATTTCCTGTCGTCTTGTCTTTTTTTTTTGAAGAGAGGAGTCACATTTGCCACCTTCAGTCCTCTTTAATTGTCGGCCTTGGCTCAGTGGTAACACTTTCGCCTCTGAGTCAAGAGGTTGTTGGTTTAAGTCCCACCCCAGCACTCGAGCTAATAATCCAGGCTGACATTCCAGTACAGTACTGAGGGAGTGCTGTAATGTCAGAGGTGCCTTCTGGATGAGACGTTAAACTGGGGTGCCATCTGCCCTCGCGGGTGGATGTAACAAAATTCCATGGCACTATTCGAAGAAGAGCAGAGGAGTTCTCCCAGTGTCCTGGCCAACATTTATCCCTCAAGCAACATCACTAAAACAGTTTAATTCGTCATTTATCTCATTGCTGTTTGTGGGACTTTTTATGCACAAATTGACTGCTGCATTTCCCTACACTTCAAAAGTCCTTCATTGGCTGTGAAATTCTTTGGGACATTCTGAGGTCATGAAAGGCACTACGTAAATGCAAGTTCGTTCGTTCTTTGGGGTAGAATTTTGGAACGTTATAGTCAGATCCTACACTCTCTCGTCCCTGGCTACCCTCAGGATCTTCGGATGTTAACTATTAAAGTCCCTGTGCCTACCTTCAGATTGAGTAACTTCTTTAGTAGCAGCTCTCTTTACATAATAGCTGCCACTACCTGTATTACACCCACCTCTCTTGGTTTTACAATCTCAATATCCACCGCCTCTGAAAACTGAGACAATTACTTATTTAATATCTGCCATCCTCACAATCTCCAATACAGGCTTGCCTCCTTCATTACATAACGGCCCTACCTGAATTTAATCTTCTTAATATTAATGTGCTTATAGAAAGGATATTGATTGCCCTCTTATGTTTTTTCTTAATTTTTTCTCACACTCCTTTTTAACCTTTCTACTCTCCCTTTTTGTAGCTTTACTGTATTCTTTATATTTGTCTTGTCTTGGCGTTCCTTTTAATATTTGCCCTGTAAGTACTAACTCTCTTCTATGATCCCTGATGCATTTAGACCCACCCCACATACACCCCTCTGTTCAAGATTGATTAACTAAACGTATTGGTGAAATCAGCCAAATGTCTTCTTGAAATGAAAGTGAACGATTAGAAATGAAAACCGTGTTCACAAGTGCTGTTTTCCACCACAGCTCTCTATGCAGTGAAGGTGCGGGCAGAGGCTATGCAGGAGGCATCAGAATCCATTCCCAGTGGCATGTTGTCTGTTGTGGGGCGATCAAAAGCCAGATACAACTATGCCTGCCTGGAAGCTCGAGAGCATTGTAAGTCGCTGGGACTAGAGGAGCCTGTGTGTGAAGTAGCTAACTACCTCTTTCCCAATGGGCGTGTGATTGCCGGACATTTACAGGTGAGCAGTGATGCCCTTTACAGTAGCTGCAGGAAGGTGGGTTTTTTCTTAGAGGGATCACATATAAATCTAAAAATGATTAAGTACTGAATCTGAGCCTTAATGAATCTTTTTCCTCAAATGTCAGTGTAGGTTTAAGGTCGAATAAAGTGATGTCCAAGTAACATTTCAAGATTGTGTTTGGACCAAGGAAGTGTCATATTATATGGTTATGAAATTTTATAATTTTTTAGCACGTTAGATGTCTGAAACATTTAAGAAAAATATGTTGGACATTTAAAATCTTTCAATTCACAAAGAAAAGCAGTATTTAAGTACAATTCTGCAATCAAATGAATTGCAGAGACAGTAAGGGCTGAGCAATCATTTTCACAAAATGATGATTGTGTCCACCTATTTGAGAAAAGCTTACAAATAATGTCTTTTAAAAATAGCTTTACAATGCTCATGTCCAAATGTAACTGCAATTTGAGCATGGTGCCTTTCTTGGTCGCTACAGTCCGACCTTTTGGTTGTCCCTTCGTGGACACCGTCAGTAACATTAATTAGTTACAGTACTTGAACGGTGCAGGAGCAGGACACTTCCTCCCTGCTGAGTGGATCACCATTACTAAGCTGGACATTGGCAGAGGCTTTCTCCCCCTATCAGATCAGTGAGACCTGTCCAGGGAAGTGGGAATAAAAGGATTTCATACCCTCAAAATGAAATGTATAAATGAAATTAGACATGGGACACATTCTCTTTGTAAAAACGAAACCAATGTTGCCATCTGATGGCAATGAAAAGTATTGCATCTAAAAAAACACTACTGGCAAAATCAAAAAGGGTTAAGGAATGTTTTGTTCTTGCTAAGTCTAGGACAAGGGAACATAACCTTAAAATCAGAGCCAGGCCATTCAGGAGAGCAGTTAGCAAACACTTCTCCACATAAAGGATGATAGACGTGTGGAACACTCGCCCACAAAAAGCTGTAGGTACTAGCTCAGTTAATAATTTTAAATCTGAAATCGACAGAGTTTTGCTAGCTAAGGGTATTAAGGGATATGGAGCTAAGGCGGGTGGATGGAGTTAGGATACAGATCAGCCATGATCTCATTGAATGGCGGAACAGGCTTGAAGGACTGAATGGCCTACTCCTAAGATCCTATGTTCTTATTAGTTTTGAGCAAAGGGAAATTGTTTTTGACAAGCTCTGTGTTTGTACTCCAAAACACCAGGCCCTTTATCTGTTGTAGGTTAAGTTACTGCAGTGGGGGCATTTGCAGTTCTGATTTAATTTTTAATATATTTTTCATTTTTCAGCACACAGAAATAATGACCTCCCTAATTGTCATTTCACATTTCTGTTTCCAAGTGTAGAATAATCTGTCCTTCATTTTACCAGGATAACTAGTTTCCCTCAGAGTCAAAATCAGTAGTTCCATTCCATTAGCCTTTTCAGATGCGACTACTCTTCATCTAAACTGTTTAGCTTCATTGTTCACTCACAACACTCGATAGAGTTCAATTATATTTTTAATGTAATCTCTTACACATTTGAACGCGAGTGAAAAATTTAATAAGTCATGCAGAGCTGGAAGGTCCCAGGTTCAATCTCTGATCAGTGCTGAGTTAGCTGATCTCTGCCTCAATGAGAGAGGAAAATCAGCCACGGCTCCTGCTTTCGACGGCTGTCCAGCGACCACCATTGGAAAGTGCACAAGTGTGGATATTAGATGGAGAAAAGACCAGGCTCAGCTGTGATGCCCTCTTTCCCCCCCCCCTCCTCCTCTTTAGAAATATTTTCCCTCTACAGCTTCACACAGTGCATTTACTAGTTTGAGGGGATCTGTGTAAGATGTCCTTGAATTTCTGTAGATTTAAATACTCTGACTAAAGTGTGTTAATTCAGATGTAGGTGGCTGTTAGTGTTATTAAGGAATAAATTCTGAGTAAAGTTCCCTCCAGTGATGTGACTCAAAAAATACTTTTTTTCGTTTCACAGGCTCTTGAATTCTTGCAGCAGAATTCCCAAAAGTTCCATTTCCTACGGACCAAACTGCTGCCAGTCTGCGGTGCCTTCCACACCCGCCTCATGGAATTGGCAACTCAGCCACTCCAGGAAATCCTGAAGACAATCAGTATCGAAAAACCACTGATATCTGTCTACTCCAATGTGGATGCCAAAAAGTACATGCACAGTAAACACATCCAGCAACTGTTAGTGAAACAGCTGGTATCGCCTGTAAAATGGGAACAAACTATGCATGCTATGTATGAACGAGAACAGGGGACTGATTTTCCAGACACTTATGAGGTAGGTCCGGGGAACCAGCTTGGTACCATGTTGAAAAACTGCAACCTGAAGGCTTGGAGATTCTACAAACATATAGATGTGTAAATAAAGGATGAGGCTGAGGAAGAATGAAATATCTTGAATGCCTCTGTGCAGAAAGACTGATGAAAGAACCATTTTGCTCTCTGTTCAAGATCCACGGCTTCCCTTTTTGCCAGGTCTGTTTATAATACTGTCATCAGGATGAAAGCAATTTGTACAACTTGAACTGGTAGAAATTCCTCTCTGTACTATTCTTAATGATTTTAAGTGGCTTTATGACTTTATTAAAATAATGCACAAGGGAGTATCTACTCTGATCGAGCTGTGAACTGTTCTGAAGGTGATGTACAGAATTAGAATCCATTAAGAGTTGTATTGTCAGCCTGATACTTAAATAGCCCAAATGGGAAAAGATTGAAAACTAGCCATTTGGTAATGGATCAGATTCTGATTTCTAAAATGCAAATGCCCATGAAATTATCCACCATATTACAAATAAATTTTACATTAAACTGAAAGTGATGCAGTCAATCCAAAATTACACTTCAGCTGTGAGTGGTCTGATCTGTGAGGAGTGTGTATGTGGGAATTCTCAATGTAAATGTGCCATCTTCCACAAGTTTTGTAAGTTATCGTATTGCAGCTCCTCTGTGGCCTAATGGTAAAGGCACTACCAAGTGTAGTAATAAACCATGCAGACAAGATGGTCCCAGGTTTGATTCCCAATTTGTGCTGAGTTAGCAGTTCTCGGCCAGGCCAACAGTTGTGGCACTGTAGTGCCCCGTGCCCTGACCCTTGGTCCTGAGCTAGGAAGATGGAAAATTAGGGTTCCTATTCCTAATTACGATTCAGTGACCTCTGCTGGAAAGTGCATGTGGATGTTTGGTGAGCACAGGTTTGTGCTCAGCTGTGGTGCTCTGCATGTCAACACTCACTGCTGAGGCCCGTGCATGTTGACAATGAGCACTGTCTGTTGATGCTCAACCAAAACTCTGCTGCCCGTATCCTAATTTGCACCATGTCCTGTTGAACCATTACCCCTGTTTTCGCTGACCTACTTTGGCTCCTGGTTCGGCAATGCCTCTTTTAAAAAAAATTCTCATCCTTGTTTTCAAATCCCTCCATGGCCTTGCCCCTCCCTAACTCTGTAACATCTTCCAGCCCTACAATTCTCCGAGATCTCTGCGCTCCTTCAGTTCTGGGCTCATGTGCATCCCCGATTTTAATTGCTGCACCGTTGACAGCCGTGCCTAGCCCCTAAGCTCTGGAATTCCCTCTCTACTCTCTCTCCTCCTTTAAGATGCTCCTTAAAACTTATCTCTTTGACCAAGCTTTTGATCACCTGTCCTAATATCTCCTCATGTGGCTCTGTCAAATTTTGTTTGATGACACGCCTGTGAAGCGTCTTGGGATGTTTCACTACGTTAAAGGTGCTTTATAAATGCAAGTTGTTGTCAATGAGGCGTAGCGTCTGTCGCTAAGGAGCAGTGATGTAATTCAGTCCCCATTTTAAAGTCCTACATTGTGTCCTTATTTTATATTTCCATTTTAAATGGAGTCATAAGAATTTTATAATGAAAACTGCAATGGCACCACTTGAGGGAGGGTGTAATTATAATATGACCTGTTTACATAGGCAGTTTCCATTATAAATGTAGACATAGGATTTATAATGGGAATAGTTGATGGGAAGTGCATGCAGATGTAAGATTATAGATGTGAGAATCAGAGACTTGGTGTAAGTGAACCCACAAAAGAAGGCATGTTTTGCACAACTGCGTTGTGCATGTGCAAAATCGGTCTTCATTTCACTCATGCCAATATCATTTTTTTAAATGCCCAATCCCGTTTGGATAGACAAAAGTTGGTAATCTTGACTGCTTAGCAACAGATAACCACTGGGATTTATGGACTACAAATTCCTAAATCACTTAATGAATTAATTTCCCACTGTTCCCTGTCAGATACTCAAGCACTCCTGTAGTTCTGGTACAAATGGAGCACTTCCAGGGACAGTGGGATCTTCTTATGACTAGAAGGTGAAAGAAGGAGATGATACGATGTTAAGAGAGCTGTGCATCTCTAATGCATAATGTAGCTGCCAATCAATAATTTAACAGGTTCATTTTACAGGCAGCAGTGTCTTGTATTCAGGACTGCAGCCTTTTCACGTTGTTTCTTGTCACAGTGCAGAAGGTCATGGTTCAGGATTTAATTGCAGTTCACCTGAACATGTGCTCAGTCACAAACTGTAGAAATACAGAGGCCTGTCAGTGCGTACTGCACGGTGTGCGGACTACACAGTGTGCTGCTGAGAGTTCGGTGAGTGTGGGAGTTCGGTGCAGTGGGGGAAGGAGGTGCTGCTTTGCCTTGCTTTTCCTGACTTTTTCCCCAGAGCGGCAGTGTACCTGAGAGTAGAAGACTGAGATTGGGGAAAAAAGCAGCAGCAAACCTACAACAAGAGAAAACTACTGTGCGACGTCACAGGTGAGGCAGGAGAGTCCAAGAGGTGAGCACAGTACAAAAGGGGAGACCTAGAGCGGGAAGAGAGTCTGAGTGTCTAAGGCAAGTCATGGCAGCAGAGCTCGCACCCGTGATATGCTCCTCCTGCACTATGTGGGAAGTCATGGACACTACCAGTGTCCTTGGCGACCATGTGTGCAGGAAGTGTGTCCAGCTGCAGCTACTGGCTAACCGTCTTTCGGAGCTGGAGCTGCGGGTGGACTCACTGTGGAGCATCCGCGATGCTGAGACTATCGTGGATAGCAGTTCAGTGAGGTGGTCACACCGCAGGTAAAGACTACGCAGGCAGAAAGGAAATGGGTGACCGCCAGGCAGAGTAAAAGGACTAGGCAGGTAGAGCAGGAGTCCCCTGGGGCCATCTCCCTCTCAAACAGATATTCTGCTTTAGATACTGTTGGGGGAGATGGCTTATCAGGGGAAAGCAGCAAGAGCCAGGTTCGGGGCACCACGGGTGGCCCTGCTGCACAGGAGGGGAGGAAGAAGAGTGGCAGGGCTATAGTGATAGGGGATTCAATTGTAAGGGGAACAGATAGGTGTTTCTGCGGCCGCAAATGTGACTCCAGGATGGTATGTTGCCTCCTTGGTGCTAGGGTCAAGGATGTCACGGAGCGGCTGCAGGGCATTCTGGAGGGGGAGGGTGAACAGCCAGTAGTCGTGGTCCATATTGGTACCAACGACATAGGTAAAAAAAGGGATGAGGTCCTGCAAGGTGAATTTAAGGAGTTAGGAGATAAATTAAAAAGCAGGACTTCAAAGGTAGTGATCTCAGGGTTACTACCGGTGCCACGTGCTAGTGAGTATAGGAACAGGAGAATAGACAGGATGAATGCGTGGCTGCAGGGATGGTGTAGGAGGGAGGGATTTAGATTCCTGGGGCATTGGGACCGGTTCTGGGGAAGGTGGGACCTGTACAAGCGTGACGGGTTACACCCGAGCAGGACCGGGACAAATGTCCTCGCGGGGGTGTTTGCTAGTGCTGTTGGGGAAGGTTTAAACTAGAGTGGCAGGGGGATGGGAACCTGAGCGGGGAGTCAGAAGGGAATAAAGTTGAGAGCAGCAAGAGAGGGGAAGACCCAGGGGAAATCTACAATACAAATAGTACAAACAGTTGTTCAAGAACAAGTGAAAGGGAAAAGCGTAGAGCAGCGGAAAGAAAGTGTACTTTAGGCACGAGAGATAAAATAAAAACTAGAAGGTGCAAGGCGATTAACTCAGCATCAAATCTGTGGCAGGGGGTTGGGAACCTGAGCAGGGAGACAGAGGAAAGCGTGTCAGGAAGGGACAGAAGGTATGGAGAAAAAGGTAAAGTGTTAAAAAAGGAAAAAGCAGGAACTAAGTGTCACTAAACATATTTGAAAGTTCTTTATCTGAATACACGTAGCATTCGTAACAAAATGGACGAGTTAACGGCACAAATAACGACGTATGCGTATGATCTTGCGGCCATTACAGAAACATGGCTGCAGGGTGACAACGACTGGGAATTAAATATGCCAGGGTATTTAACAATCAGGAAGGACAGGCAGGAAGGAAGGGGAGGTGGGGTGGCTATGTTAATAAGGGAAGGAATCACTGTAATACAGAGAAAAGATATTGGGACAAAGGATCAGGATAATGAAACAGTTTGGGTAGAGATAAGGAATAATAAGGGGCAAAAAACACTCGTGGGCATAGTATATAGGCCTCCTAATAGTTGCAACTCTGCTGGAAGAAGTATTAATCAGGAAATAGTCGGGGCATGTAATAAGGGAACAGCTATAATTATGGGGGATTTTAACTATCATATTAACTGGACAAATCAAATTGGGCAGGGCAGCCTTGAGGAAGAGTTTATTGAGTGTATTAGGGATGGATTTCTTGAGCAGTATGTAACTGATCCTACAAGGGGGCAAGCAACCTTGGACCTGGTCCTGTGTAATGAGCCAGGATTAATTAATAATGTCCTAGTTAAGGATCCCCTTGGAATGAGTGACCATAACATGGTTACATTCCATATCCAATTAGAGGGTGAGAAGGTTGGTTCTCAAACAAGCGTACTGAGCTTGAATAAAGGAGACTATGATGGTATGAGAGCGGAATTGATTAAAGTGGACTGGGAAAATAGTTTAAAGGGTAAGACAGTGGTGTTCATTCAAGGAGTTATTCTACAACTTTCAAAAAATATATATTCCACTGAGGAAAAAAGGGTGTAAAAGAAATGACAGCCATCCGTGGCTAAGTAAAGAAATTAAGGATAGTATCCGACTAAAAACAAGGACATATAAGGTAGCCAAATTTAGTGGGAGGATAGAAGATTGGGAAGTCTTCAAAAGACAGCAAAAAGTAACGAAAGGATTGATTAAGAAAGGGAAGATAGATTATGAAAATAAATTAGCAAAATATATAAAAACAGATAGCAAGAGTTTCTACAGTTATATAAAAAGGAAAAGGGTGGCTCAGGCAAACGTAGGTCCCTTAGAGGATGAGACCGGGAAATTAATGGTGGGAAACATGGAGATGGCAAAAATGCTGAACAAATATTTTGTTTCAGTCTTTACGGTAGAGGACCATAAAGACGGGGAGGCACCTGATTGGGGAGTAGGTTCAGGGGAGTATTTCTACTTATCGACAGTAACTGAAGTAAAAGGAAAGGGAAGGTCTGCTGGTCTTATCGGAAGTAGCGTTTATTTTTTAGTGAATCAAGGTCCCTAGTGTAGTTAACATTCTCTAAATTGAGAACAATTTAAAGGAGTAAACTCCTTAAAGGGAGTGGTAAGTAGTTTTTCTTTCCTTTTTTTTCTCTTGACATTGCAGTTGTTGTTAAGCTAACTTAAGGGTTAAGTCATGGCAGGAGATCCCAGAGCCGTGTCATGTTCCTCTTGTGAGATGTGGGAATTCAGGGCTCCTTCCTGTATCCCTGATTCCTTCACCTGCGGGAAGTGTGTCCAGCTGCAGCTATTGTTTGACCGCTTGACGGCTCTGGAGCTGCGGATGGACTCACTTTGGAGCATCCGCGATGCTGAGAAAGTCGTGGATAGCACGTTCAGTGAGTTGGTCACACCGCAGATAAAAATTACTGAGGGAGATAGTGAATGGGTGACCAACAGACAGAGGAAGAGTAGGAAGGCAGTGCAGGGGTCCCCTGCGGTCATCTCCCTCCAAAACAGGTATACCGTTTTGGATACTGTTGGGGGAGATGGCTCACCAGGGGAAGGTGGCAGTGGCCAGGTTCATGGCACCGTGGCTGGCTCTGCTGCACAGGAGGGCAGGAAAAAGAGTGGCAGAGCTATAGTGATAGGGGACTCGATTGTAAGGGGAATAGACAGGCGTTTCTGCGGACGCAACCGAGACTCCAGGATGGTATGTTGCCTCCCTGGTGCAAGGGTCAAGGATGTCTCGGAGCGGCTGCAGGACATTCTGGAGGGGGAGGGTGAACAGCCAGTTGTCGTGGTGCATATAGGCACCAACGATATAGGTAAAAAACAGGATGAGGTCCTACAAGCTGAATTTAGGGAGTTAGGAGTTAAACTAAAGAGTAGGACCTCAAAGGTAGTAATCTCAGGATTGCTACCAGTGCCACGGGCAAGTCAGAGTAGGAATGACAGGATAGCTAAGATGAATACGTGGCTTGAGAGATGGTGCAAGAGGGAGGGATTCAAATTCCTGGGCCATTGGAACCGGTTCTGGGGGAGGTGGGACCAGTACAAATTGGACGGTCTGCATCTGGGCAGGACTGGAACCAATGTCCTAGGGGGAGTGTTTGCCAGTGCTGTTGGGGAGGGTTTAAACTAATGTGGCAGGGGGATGGGAACCGATGCAGGAAGTCAGTGGGAAATAAAATGGTGACAGAAACAAAAGGCAGTAAGGGAGAGTGTACAGAACATGACCGGACAGATGGTCTGAGAAAGCAGGGCAAAAACCAAGGGAAGTCTAGATTAAACTGCATTTATTTCAATGCAAGAAGTCTGATGGGCAAGGCAGATGAACTCAGGGCATGGATGGGTACATGGGACTGGGATGTTATAGCTATTACTGAAACATGGATAAGGGAGGGGCAGGACTGGCAGCTCAATGTTCCAGGGTACAGATGCTATAGGAAAGATAGAGCAGGAGGTAAGAGAGGAGGGGGAGTTGCGTTCTTGATTAGGGAGAACATCACGGCAGTAGTGAGAGGGGATATATCCGAGGGTTCGCCCACTGAGTCTATATGGGTAGAACTGAAAAATAAGAAGGGAGAGATCACTTTGATAGGATTGTACTACAGACCCCCAAATAGTCAACGGGAAATTGAGGAGCAAATATGTAAGGAGATTACAGACAGCTGCAAGAAAAATAGGGTGGTAATAGTAGGGGACTTTAACTTTCCCAACATTGACTGGGACAGCCATAGCATTAGGGGCTTGGATGGGGAGAAATTTGTTGAGTGTATTCAGGAGGAATTTCTCATTCAGTATGTGGATGGCCCGACTCGAGCGGGGGCAAAACTTGACCTCCTCTTGGGAAATAAGGAAGGGCAGGTGACAGAAGTGTTGGTGAGGGATCACTTTGGGACAAGTGATCATAATTCCATTAGTTTTAAGATAGCTATGGAGAAGGATAGGTCTGGCCCAAAAGTTAAAATTCTAAATTGAGGAAAGGCCAATTTTGATGGTATTAGACAGGAACTTTCAGAAGTTGATTGGGAGAGTCTGTTGGCAGGCAAAGGGACGTCTGGTAAGTGCGAGGCTTTCAAAAGTGTGTTAACCAGGGTTCAGGGTAAGCACATTCCTTATAAAGTGAAGGGCAAGGCTGGTAGAAGTAGGGAACCTTGGATGACTCGGGAGATTGAGGCATTAGTCAAAAAGAAGAAGGAGGCATATGACATGCATAGACAGCTGGGATCAAGTGGATCCCTTGAAGAGTATAGAGATTGCCGGAATAGAGTTAAGAGAGAAATCAGGAGGGCAAAAAGGGGATATGAGATTGCTTTGGCAGATCAGGCAAAGGTGAATCCAAAGAGCTTCTACAAATACATAAAGGGCAAAAGGGTAACTAGGGAGAGAGTAGGGCCTCTTAAGGATCAACAAGGTCATCTATGTGCGGAAACACAAGAAATGGGTGAGATCCTGAATGAATATTTCACATCGGTATTTACGGTTGAGAAAGGCATGGATGTTAGGGAACTTGGGGAAATAAATAGTGATGTCTTGAGGAGTGTACATATTACAGAGAGGGAGGTGCTGGAAGTCTTAACGCGCATCAAGGTAGATAAATCTCCGGGACCTGATTAAATGTATCCCAGGACGTTATGGGAGGTTAGGGAGGAAATTGCGGGTCCCCTAGCAGAGATATTTGAATCATCCACCGCTACAGGTGAGGTGCCTGAAGATTGGAGGGTAGCAAATGTTGTGCCTTTGTTTAAGAAGGGCGGCAGGGAAAAGCCTGGGAACTACAGACCAGTGAGCCTGACATCTGTAGTGGGTAAGTTGTTAGAGGGTATTCTGAGGGACAGGATCGACAGGCATTTGGAGAGGCAGGGACTAATTAGGAACAGTCAGCATGGTTTTGTGAGAGGAAAATCATGTCTCACGAATTTGATTGAGTTTTTTGAAGGGGTAACCAAGAAGATAGATGAGGGCTGTGCAGTAGACGTGGTCTACATGGACTTCAGCAAAGCATTTGACAAGGTACCGCATGGTAGGTTGTTACATAAGGTTAAATCTCATGGGATCCAAGGTGAGGTAGCCAATTGGATACAAAATTGGCTTGACGACAGAAGACAGAGGGTGGTTGTAGAGGGTTGTTTTTCAAACTGGATGCCTGTGTCCAGCGGTGTGCCTCAGGGATCGGTGCTGGGTTCGCTGTTATTTGTTATTTATATTAATGATTTGGATGAGAATTTAGGAGGCATGGTTAGTAAGTTTGCAGATGACACCAAGATTGGTGGCATTGTGGACAGTGAAGAAGGTTATCTGGGATTGCAACGGGATCTTGATCAATTGGGCCAGTGGGCCGATGAATGGCAGATGGAGTTTAATTTAGATAAATGTGAGGTGATGCATTTTGGTAGATCGAATCGGGCCAGGACCTACTCCGTTAATGGTAGGGCGTTGGGGAGAGTTATAGAACAAAGAGATCTAGGAGTACAGATTCATAGCTCCTTGAAAGTGGAGTCAGAGGTGGATAGGGTGGTGAAGAAGGCATTCGGCATGCTTGGTTTCATTGGTCAGAACATTGAATGCAGGAGTTGGGATGTCTTGTTGAAGTTGTACAGGGCATTGGTGAGGCCACACTTGGAGTACTGTGTACAGTTCTGGTCACCCTATTATAGAAAGGATATTATTAAACTAGAAAGAGTGCAGAAAAGATTTACTAGGATGCTACCGGGACTTGATGGTTTGACTTACAGGGAGAGGTTAGACAGACTGGGACTTTTTTCCCTGGAGAGTAGGAGGTTAAGGGGTGATCTTATAGAAGTCTATAAAATAATGAGGGGCATAGATAAGGTCGATAGTCAAAATCTTTTCCCAAAGGTAGGGGAGTCTATAACGAGGGGGCATAGATTTAAGGTGAGAGGGGAGAGAAACAAAAGGGTCCAGAGGGGCAATTTTTTCACTCAAAGGGTGGTGAGTGTCTGGAACGAGCTGCCAGAGGCAGTAGTAGAGGCGGGTACAATTTTGTCTTTTAAAAAGCATTTGGACAGTTACATGGGTAAGATGGGTATAGAGGGATATGGGCCAAGTGCAGGCAATTGGGACTAGCTTAGTGGTATAAACTGGGCGACATGGACATGTTGGGCCGAAGGGCCTGTTTCCATGTTGTAACTTCTATGATTCTATGATTCTAGGACACTAAGAATATCCCAACAGTGGACAAATGGGCGGGGCTCTAGGGGGGAGGAGCTAAATACGATTAAAATCACTAAGGAATTGGTACTCAGTAAATTAATGGGACTCAAGGCGGATAAATCCCCTGGACCTGATGGCTTACATCCCAGGGTTTTGAGGGAAGTGGCAGTAGGGATTGTGGATGCTTTGGTAATAATTTTCCAAAATTCTCTCGACTCGGCAAAGGTCCCGGCAGATTGGAAAACTGCTAATGTAACACCCTTATTTAAAAAGGGTAGTAGGCAGAAGGCTGGAAATTATAGACCAGTTAGCCTAACATCTGTGGTGGGTAAAATTTTGGAGTCTATTATTAAGGAGACAGTAGCGGAACATTTGGATAAACATAATTTAATCGGACAAAGTCAGCATGGCTTTACGAAGGGGAAGTCATGTCTGACAAATTTGCTTGAGTTCTTTGAGGATATAACGTACAGGGTGGATAAAGGGGAACCAGTGGATGTAGTGTATTTAGACTTCCAGAAGGCATTCGACAAGGTGCCACATAAAAGATTATTGCTCAAGATAAAGAATCACTGGATTGGGGGTAATATTCTGGCATGGGTGGAGGATTGGTTATCTAACAGGAAGCAGAGAGTTGGGATAAATGGTACATTCTCGGACTGGCAACCAGTAGCCAGTGGTGTTCCGCAGGGGTCGGTGCTGGGTCCCCAACTCTTTACAATCTATATTAACGATTTGGAGGAGGGGACCGAGTGTAACATATCAAAGTTTGCAGATGATACAAAGATGGGAGGGAAAGTAGAGAGTGAGGAGGACATAAAAAACCTACAAGGGGATATAGACAGGCTGGGTGAGTGGGCGGAGATTTGGCAGATGCAATACAATGTTGGAAAATGTGAGGTTATGCACTTTGGCAGGAAAAATCGGAGAGCAAGTTATTGTCTCAATGGCGAGAAACTGGAAAGTACTGCAGTACAAAGGGATCTGGGGGTCCTAGTGCAAGAAAATCAAAAGGTTAGTATGCAGGTGCAGCAGGTGATCAAGAAGGCCAACGGAATGTTGGCTTTTATTGCTAGGGGGATAGAATATAAAAACAGGGAGGTATTGCTGCAGTTATATAAGGTATTGGTGAGACCGCACCTGGAATACTGCATACAGTTTTGGTGTCCATACTTAAGAAAAGACATACTTGCTCTCGAGGCAGTACAAAGAAGGTTCACTCGGTTAATCCCGGGGATGAGGGTGCGGACATATGAGGAGAGGTTGAGTAGATTGGGATTCTACTCATTGGAGTTCAGAAGAATGAGAGGCGATCTTATTGAAACATATAAGATTGTGAAGGGGCTTGATCGGGTGGATGCGGTAAGGATGTTCCCAAGGATGGGTGAAACTAGAACTAGGGGGCATAATCTTAGAATAAGGGGCTGCTCTTTCAAAACTGAGATGAGGAGAAACTTCTTCACTCAGAGGGTGGTAGGTCTGTGGAATTTGCTGCCCCAGGAAGCTGTGGAAGCTACATCATTAAATAAATTTAAAACAGAAATAGACAGTTTCCTAGAAGTAAAGGGAATTAGGGGTTACGGGGAGCGGGCAGGAAATTGGACATGATTTTAGATTTGAGGTTAGGAGCAGATCAGCCATGATCTTATTGAATGGCGGAGCAGGCTCAAGGGGCCGATTGGCCTACTCCTGCTCCTATTTCTTATGTTCTTATGATTACCGTTGTGACAAAATCCACTTTCTCATTTGCCTACAAAAACAACATTCCAAAAAATAATTCGCTGTGTGAAGCACTTCGAAATTGTCTAATGATGTGATAATACGCCATAGAAATGTAAGTAGTTTTGTTTTCTTTTTTTCTTCCGCTGTGCTATTCCATGTATATACAATGAATTCTCATAGTTATAGAAGCACAGAGAGAAAGAGGCAAGGCTACCTTAATGTATCCTGCAAAGACTTACCTCAGTATTGACTGACACTGATCCAGCTTGTCAGAGTGAATGTAATATTAGCGAGAGTACATTATGGGGATATTGCTTGTGTCATTGTGGAGGCCTGTTACGCACCTGGTATTGGGTGGTCCTCATTTGTGGAAGACCCAACATCTGACCAATGACAGAGACCAACATTGCAATATTCCTATGGTGCACTCTAGATACCCACTGGCCATTCTTTCTTTCCTCTGCATGTGACAAGCTAGACCTGACTTGGGAGTGCTTGATGCTAACACAACATGACTGCAGATAACCAGACACCCATTTTTTTTTGCACAAGGGGGATGGATAAATCAGAGGACCAGTCATGCAGAGCTGCTCCCACATAACACCGAGCAGTGGAGACCTGGGACGATGTGTGGAGGGAAACCTAGAAAGACACTGTCTTCATTTTTTTTTAAAGTGTTTTTCATAAGAGAAACAAAGGGCATTTTCATCACAATAAAATCACGTTAGTAACTTGAAGATGAGTTTCAACACCACTTAACCCCATGTCTCAAATAAAGAAAATAGATTTGCTCAATAATTTTACATGAAAATACCTTTTTAAAATAGGAAAAAGGCAAGAAAATTTTGTTTTTTTTAAAAAAGTATTTGTAATTATCAGTTGGGGGGCTATTAATTAATAAGACTATTTTTAATATTATCAGACAGAAGAAACAAAACAATATAAAACCAGAAAAAAAGCAAAACAGTTACATTAAATCCATAATTGTGATTCCAGTTGCTGAGACACAAAGATCATTTGTACCAAAGTGATAAATGGAGTTCTGTTATCTCTTGAGTTTGCAGCTTCCATTAGATTTGATGGCAGGGAGATTGACTGAAGGGTCCTGATGACTTAGTGTTGCTTCAAAGCACTGATGATGACTGTGGCAGAGTAGATGAGCTTTATCAGTATCAGCTCCCAGGGAACAAGCGATTGCTGCTTGATTTGTTCCTGAATTTGTATATGTAATACTTGGAGTACACACACTATGCCTGCGTGCGATTCACTGCCTTTTGGAGTGGGCAGAGTGTGATGGGCAGCTCGTGGTCTCGTACTTAAAACTGTGCTAAGTGAATCAATGTCAGTCCTGTGGCACGGTATCTCATTCAAATCACACGAGTACGAGTTTCTGCTCATAAGAGACACTGCTTTGCTTATAGTAATTGCTTTTTTGCTGTAAAAGTGTTGAGAATCTGGATTCACCTTTTCCACACTGTTTACTATCTAAAGTACCTCAGATCACCTCTCAGTTGCCACCTTACAAAGCTGAAAAATTCAGAGTTTCTCCTGTCTTTCCTAATAACTCAGCCCTCTGACCTAAGGATCAGTCTAGTGGCTATTGCACTGCTGCGATTTCCCCACACTGTGCTGTCGGGAAGGTGTTGTGTATTTCCCCAATTTTGAGGGAGAGACAACAGGGCATTGTTAAACATCTTGGAGTGGCCTGCATAACTACTGGTTCACCAAGGGATTGATACAGGAACCTAATGAGGACTGAAAACATTGAAGAAATGAGGGTGTCTTTTTTTTAAAAAAATCCCGCATTTGGACAGTAATTCTGGATGGAACACAAGTCTTTGGTGAGTTCTTGTTTATTCAATAGTAAAATGGTTAAATTGCAGATCCTACTATTTGCGTTGTAATCATATGCCTGTCCTGTTTATTATTTAGCTTGTGTATTTTGTAGGAGGGATGACACATTCCCTATTATTTTGCTGAAGAAAATAAATGTAATGACTCATCCTATTTGCACAATATGCTGTGACAGTGCATTAAAATTTCATTGCAAATGCCATTTTGACTGAATGGAATTATATCAGCAGCTGTTGCAGATGAATTTGATACCGAAAGACCTGGTGGCAGTTACAGGGTGTACAGAATCAATTTGCTTTAATATTGCATACTTTCAAATCCCAAGACCCCCCCTCCCAATTTGAAATACATTTGATATTAAAAACCAGAGTGCAATTTAAAATTAGGAACTTTCTAACATTGCATTCTAACTTATTTTTTGCATTGAGACAAAAAGGGATTACTAAAAGAAATATAAAAAAGGGCAGCCTAAGCAGAAGAAAATCTGTTTAAAAAGAGAGCACCTCAGTGAATCCAGTGACAAAAAGAACCGTTGTTAGAATTAAATTAAAAGGGGACACCTGTGGAAAAAGTAAGACTAAAAAGGGGGAAATGGGAGACATTGAACAAAAAAAGAGAAAGAACAAGAGAAGTATAACTAAGATGGAGGCCATGAGGTGTGTTTGCTGTGGGGTGTTCACAAGGAGGCTAGATACAATAGACAGGTGAAGAGATGCAAAATCTGTGTGTTTATCGGTAAGATCAGTGATATGGCCGGGTTAGCATTTGACCCCAAGAGCAAAACCTTCAGGGATTGGAGCTGGAGAGCAGGACAGTCGGGAACAGCGTTGTTGTGATATGGTGACCAGTGCTGAGGGAAGTCAAGTAAATGGGGATACCAGAAGATTAATAGAAGAAGCAAGAAAGGCAGGAAACTCTGAAGCTACCTGAGAGATTATTTGAGTGAGCATATTCCAGACACTGCAACATTGCAAGACAGAATAAAAGCTCCCTGAAGATAAGATAGTTAGAAAATGGAGAGAATAACCTGGACAAAGGCATAGTTTGCAGTACAGAGAAATTGTAGCTGTAGGTGATACTTTGCTGAGAAAAGTGGCTAATTGTGTATGCTGCAAGGGCAATCCTGAGCTGTGAGGAGTCAGTGGCGAGTGTAAGAGGCCAGAAGACTGGAGTTTAACCTCAGTGGGAGTGCATGGGACATAATGGGAATCAGGGGGAAAGCTCTCCAGTGGCTGGAGTCATACCTAGCACAAAGGAAGATGGTAGTGGTTGTTGGAGGCCAATCATCTCAGCCCCAGGACATTGCTGCAGGAGTTCCTCAGGGCAGTGTCATAGGCCCAACCATCTTCAGCTGCTTCATCAATGACCTTCCCTCCATCATAAGGTCAAAAATGGGGATGTTTGCTGACGATTGCACAGTGTTCAGTTCAATTCGCAACCCCTCGTATAATGAAGCAGTCCATGCCCGCATGCAGCAAGACCTGGACAACATCCAGGCTTGGGCTGATAAGTGGCAAGTAACATTCGTGCCAGGCAATGACCATCTCCAACAAGAGAGAGTCTAACCACCTCCTCTTGACATTCAACGGCATTACCGTCACTGAATCCCCCACCATCAACATCCTGGGGGTTATCATTGACCAGAAACTTAACTGGACCAGCCACATAAATACTGTGGCTACAAGAGCAGGTCAGAGGCTGGGTATTCTGCGGCGAGTGACTCACCTCCTGACTCCCCAAAGCCTTTCCACCATCTAAAAGGCACAAGTCAGGAGTGTGATGGAATACTCTCCACTTGCCTGGATGAGTGCAGCTCCAACAACATTTAAGAAGCTCGACACCATCCAGACAAAGCAGCCCACTTGATTGGTACCCCATCCACCACCCTAAACATTCACTCCCTTCACCGGCGCACTGTGGCTGCAGTGTGTACCATCCACAGGATGCACTGCAGCATCTCGCCAAGGCTTCTTCAACAGCACCTCCCAAACCCACGACCTCTACCACCTAGAAGGACAAAGGCAGTAGGCACATGGGAACAACACCACCTGCACGTTCCCCTCCAAGTCACACACCATCCCGACTTGGAAATATATCGCCGTTCCTTCATCGTCGCTGGATCAAAATCCTGGAACTCCCTACCTAACAGCACTGTGGGAGAACCTTCACCACATGAACTGCAGCGGTTCAAGAAGGCAGCTCACCACCACCTTCTCGAGGGCAATTAGGGATGGGCAATAAATGCTGGCCTTGCCAGCCACGCCCACATCCCATGAACGAATAAAAAAAAAATGTATTGACATTTTCATTTCTAAAATTTAGTGTTTTGAATTTAAATTTCATTTTAGCCATTCAATACTAGGAGTGTTATTAAAGGTGTGCATTTGCTGCCTTAATTGTGAGCTGATTTGGGGTGGTAATAAGTAATTGGGTGCAAAAGAGTTGTGATTTGATGTTCTGTATTGGCAGTTTTTTTTCTTATGGTAGTTGGTCTATTGTATAAATTGAGACAGTATAAATTTGTGCTGAGCAACAACAACTGAATCTCAAGCTGTGAGAGGCCTGTTGAGTTTGGAGTTTAGCCTCAGTTGGAGATCAGCTTTCAGGTGCAGTTGGACAAGATTTTTTTCCCCCAAAAGTGAATACTTGTGTCTGGTGAGTGAGAGGTGTTTGAGTTTTGTGAAAGCTTGGTGCTAGTGGGAGTTCAGGCTAACACTAACATTTTTAAGGCACAAGGGATGGCAGTACAGAAGACACTGGTGATATGTGTGGACTCTGATATGTGGGCCATCTGGATTCTCGAGAGTATCCAGAAGCAGCGCATCTGAACTGTGTCGAAAAATTGAGTCTCTGGAACAGAGGAACTCTGTTCTTGGGTATTGACCACACTCTGCAGCATCAGAGGTTTCCAGATCGTACTCTCCATAATGTTCTCACCAGAGAGGCAGTGCTAGGCAGTTCAGGATACAGGAATAATGTAGAAATAGAGAAGCATGTGACCCACCATTGGGACGGCAGAAAGAGACAGGACTCACAGGTGCAGGGAACCCCTTAGTTACTGGAACTGTTCTGTAGATACCGAGTGTTGGACAAATATGAAGTGGACAATGACAGCAACTCAGAGAAGGGTGGTCCTGAGCAACACTGCAGCATCATGGGGAATGGGACTAGCCAAGAGGGTGAGAGGCAGGTAGACTACAAGAATAGGAGTGATAGTTATATACTAGATTGAAAAACAAGACCTCAAGGTTGATAATTCCTGGATTGCTTCCTGTGGTACGCAATAGACAAATTAAGGAGAGGAAGATTAGGATGGTTAATGTGTGGCTGCAAAGCTGGTGTAGGAGTAAAGCGGTCACATTATTGGGGCATTGAAGTGATTTCTGGAACAAGAGAAGGATATACCAAAGGGACAGCCTACAACTGAACCAAAATGGCACCATGGTAAATGGAGCAGTGGGGGAGAATTTAAATGAATATGGTAGGACTGGTGGAATGTCTATGTTTGAGGGATTAATAATGCTATTGGGATAGAAGCAGAAGGCTTAGCTGAAATAAATAATAAAAATAGTGAGGAGAAAGGGAAAGAAACAGGCTATGAGATAATGAGAAATAAAAACATTGTTGTAGAAGGGCAAAGGACTCACAAAATTAAATGAAAGCCAGGAAAGGGAATAAAGATCAATGGGCCAAAAAGTTGGAGTCAGGATTGAGCGGTATGTCTGTGAATGCACAAATCAGTCAAAACAAAATTGGAGAATTTGAAATATGAATAATTATGGAGGGATATGATTTAGTAACCTTAATGGAGACATGGCTTAAGTTTGGACAGGATTGAATACTTAATATTCCTAATTGTAACATTTGCAGGGGAGATTGGTGGGGGGGGCGGTGGGGGGCAGTGTTAGTGAAGGATTCTGAAACAGCACTAGAATGCAAGGATGTCCTTGGGGGTTACATTAAGACAGAATCTATAGGGATAGAGTTAAGAAATAGAAAGGGAATTAGTACAATTCTTGGTGTGCGTTACAAGTCACCAAACTGTTTTGATGAGAAGCAGGTGGAGATCTGCAGACAGTTCAGAGTATGTACTTAATGGAAAGATTTTGAAGGGTGTGGATGAGCAGAAAGACCCGGGAGTTCAAATACCATAATTCCCTGAAAGTGTAAGTTCCAGTAGAAGAAGCCACAAAAATGTCAATAGAATTTTAGGTTTTATAAATAGGGGCATAGAGTACAAGAGTAAAGAAATAATGATGAATTTACGCAGAAGATTAATTAAGTCATAATTAGAGTACTGTGTGAAGTTTTTGTTGTTCCATTATAGAAAGGACATTAAAACCATAAGAGAGTATTCAGTGTAGATTCACTAGTGTAGATTTGTCAGGCCCTTAAGCCTCTGCTCATAATAGTGAGATATGAGATATTGGGTCTCTTTCCACTAGAGCAGAGAAGGCTGGGATGTGATTTAATAGACGCTTTTAAAATTCTGAGAGGTTTTGATACAGTGAATACATAAAGACCACTTCCTTTTTTGGAAGTCAGTGACAAGGAGTCATCAATTTAAAATTATTAGTAAGAGAATGAAGATAGATGTTAAATTAAATTTCTTTATGCAGAGTGTTGTTGGGAGCATGGAATGCTTTGCCACAGAGTGTAGTTGAGGCAGAAACCATTGCATCTTTTAAGACAGAATTGGCTAAATATTTGAAGCAGAGAAAGAGACAAGGCTACGTGGAAAGAGCAGGGCAATGGAGCTAGCTTTGGATTGCTCCAACAAATTGCTGGCATGGATACAATGGGCTGAATGGCCTCTGCTGTAATCCTCCATGGTTCTAATTCCTACAGGAATGGTGAGCTGCCTACCTGGAGCTGGAGAAGTGCATATGGAGGAGAGGTTAGAGCAGATTCTGAAGGGGGCAGGAAGTGACACGGGTGGTTGTCCACGTAAGGGTGAATGACATAGAGAGATCTAATATGGGGCCTTATAAACCACATGTACGAGGATTGATTGAAAATTCAAAACTAGGGAATGCAAAGTAATGTTTTTTTGGTCTTGGGGAAAGGAAGGGAATTCACCAAGAATATTGAGAATGTAAATGAGTGGATGGCAGCATGGTGTGAGAATGACAATTATCCCTTCGTAAATAACTGGGAACAATTTCAGGAAAAAACAAGATTGGTACAGGAGAGATGGGTTGCACCTAAACAAACTAGGAAAAAGGAGGCTTGTGGAGAACATTGAGGCAGCAATAAAAAAACATTTAAATCAGATAGATGGGGGTGCAGGGAAGAAACAATCCCATATGAGACAGATCGTAAGGTAGCAGGTAGTCAACTGGTTGGTTATGGACTCATACCTAGAGAGATACACATGAACTGGAGGCCAGAAATAGGCAGACACTACTGGACACGAGAGAAGGTAAATCTGTAATAAGATGTATACATGTGAATGTTAGACAAATTAGAAACAAGATACTAGAGTTGGAGGCTGTTGTGGCAGTTGGGAACTATGATGTAATGGGAATATCGGAAACATGGCTCCATCCAGAGGGTGGAAATTAATACAATATTCAGGGGTATAGAGTGTTCCAAAAAGACGAGTAAGACTGTTATGCACAGTGTGAGGTTGCTCCAAATGGGAATATTGTTAGGAGCTCCGCCCAGAGGAGAATGGTGTACAGTGAATCAGCTCAGGAGGGACTCTTGATAAAATTAGATTCTTTTGATTACCAGACAGATCCATGGATCAGGGAAAACACCAGTTTTATAAAACCACGTCCTGCTGAAGACTAACGTTTTTAACCTTATCAGAACCTACAGTTGAGGAAGTTCACTCCACTGAATTATCACATAATCCTGTTATAATCCATATAAGTACCATAATTCAGATCTAAGTGTTTAATGGAGGTTTTAATGACCTGTGAACCTGGAGATGTAATGTGCACTTCATTATAACCTGTAATCACAGCTGTGTCAGCTGTGGCTCAATGGAAGCAGCCTCGCCTCTTGAGTCAGAAGGTCGTAGCTTCAAGTCCTACTCCAGAGCCTTGAACACAAAATCTAGGCTGACACTCCAGTGCTGTATCAAGGGAGTGCTGAGCTGTCGGAGGTGCTGTCTTTCGGATGAGACCTTAAACCGAGGCCCCGTCTGCCCCCTCAGGTGGGTTATTTTGAAGAAGAGCTGGGGAGTTCTCCCTTGTGTCCTGGCCAATATTTATCCCTCAACCAACATCACTAAAACAGATTATTTGGTGATTATCACATTGTTATTTGTGGGACTTGCTGTGCACAAATTGGCTGCCACGTTTCCTACATTACAACAGTGACTACATTTCAAAAATACATCATTGGCTGTAAAGCGCTTTGTGATGTCCTGAGGTCGTGAAAGGCGCTATAGAAATGCAAGTCTTTCTTTAATATAGCATCTTTTGAAACAGTATTTAGATTTTTATAGTTGATGATGACTGTTGACCCCAGGGATGCCAGCTCTGATTGGATGTATTCCTGGAGGTTTCATCACATGACTTCCCATCTCTAACGCCCCACCCAGTCAAATAGACTTTTTTTCCCCCACCTCCAATGTCTTTGAAAGTAACAAACGAAAGTGTTCAAAACAAAAATGAAGAAAACACACCATTTTTTTTAATGCCTCTGTGTTCACATCAGTGCCCAGGAGATTAATCTTTAATTCTTGGAGACTCCAAGACAATCCTGGATGGTTGCCAACCCTAGTTGGCCCATCATGCCTGTACCAGTACTAGCTCCACTCTAATCTGATTTCTCAGCTCTTTCCCTGAACACTTTAATACTTTATTTAATTTTCTCTTAAATGTTGTGGTAATCATAACTTCAATAGCCACTTGTGGTAATGCATTTCATATTCTAATAACCCTTTGCTTGAAAAAAAATCTTCTAACTTCCCCTTTTATGCTTCTACTGCTAATCCTAAATTTACATATCCCTTAATGGTTTACTGACCAGTGGAAATAATTTTGTGCTATTAACCCTTGCAAAATTTTGAACACTTCTATAGATCCCCTCTCTCTTAACTACTCTGCTCTAATGAATACTATCGATACCAAATTTTTCACATCTCTCATTATAACTTTTATCATCTCATCCCTGGAATCATCTTAGTGAATCTATATTGCATCTTTTCCTTGGCTGCAATATCTTTTTTATCGTAGGATGCCAAAATCTTGCACACTACAATAACTTAACCACAGTTTTATAGGAAGAAATAGGGGACACAAAATTGGTCACTTCAGAACACCTTTGTACAAATAATTCAATCTAGCCAACGTTACCACTTTATCTGAGTGAGAATCTGGGGGAGGAGGCTACAAATTTAAATCCAAAGCTATAGTCTGGCTCTGGGAGCAGGGACTAGTGTGTAAATTTACTGTGTGCTGTTTGCATTGACCGGTGGAGCGGGACATAAGTGTACCTATGCCCAAAGCCCTAGACCTCGTTTCAAATTGGGGGAACGGGGCCATCTACGTTGTCGGGCGGGCTGCCAGACCGAAAGCCACACTGTAAGGGTGCATCCAAGGCTCTCTTAGTGGCTGAAGATTAAAATGATTAAAGCAGGGATGTTTGCATACAACAGGCAAACTGATGGGCTGTCATCCTAAAGTACGACTGGCTGGCCAGATCCATAAATCTCATCATTTCATAGCCTTGCTCTTTAAGAAATGAGGTCATGACAAAAACCTGGCAATCCTGAATGAAAAAAAAATGAATTTAAGTGGCCAGGCTTCGCCATTGATTCTCCGAATCAAAGATTTTCTAACCCAGCTAGTAACACACAATCCTTTGGGATGTCAATTGCAGATAAAGAGAAAAATTAAATGTGCAGGACTTTTGAAAGAAATTGTTAGTATTTGTTTTTAATTTTCTTTGAAGTTGTGAGTTTGCTCTGACTGTGCTTATCAGAGCTTGCTGACATTCACGGGGTGTATACCAGAGAGCGTGAGGCTGATATTCCAATCAGCTAGGCTCTGCCAGCAAAAGACCGGTGGAGCGGGACATAAGTGCACCCATGCCCAAAGCCCTAGACCTCATTTCATATTGGGGGACCGGGCCGCCTACGTTGTCGGGCAGGCTGCCAGACTGAAAGCCACACTGCCAGGGTGCACCCAAGGCTCTCTTAGTGGCCAAAGATTAAAATGTTTAAAGCAGGGATGTCTCGTAGGTGGGTGGATCTCCAGTGCCCCATGCTTCTGAGTTACTGAACTCAGCCATTTTACTGTGGGAAAGTATTGCTGATAATGGGGACCTTCCACGTGGGATGCAATGATTGTAGAAAGTTGTTCCCGTGTCACTGCTATGCCAGGTTGAGGCTCTGGAACAGGTTCACTCGGTTGCATATGGTGTGTAGCCTGGGGAGACCAATGGAACTGGGAAGGGAAAAAAGGATTTTTTTAACCTCACAAACAAAACACGGAGACAAAAACATGCTGTATGATAACTGACATGGGGCAATTTTTCCAGGTCCAGTATTTTCAGTTTCTGGAATGTTCTGCCACACGCGCTCTGTTGTTTTTTGTGTTTTGATACATGCTTTGTGCCAATTAATTGTTTAAATTGATTGTATAGTGTGAAATTTCAAAATATTTTAAAGTTCAATCATTATGTAATGTGATCATAATTGGCAGATTTCAGAAATATCTAAAATGTATGTTATTGTGGTCATAGTGAAGGACGAAGAAACAGCTGTGTGATTCAGCAGATCCTTATTTAGCTATAAAATTCCAGGATATTTAGGAACTAATATCATTGTGACATAGTGTGAGAATTACATCCTATTTGAAAATGTGACGGAATAGCACATGTTTCGTTTCTTTATTAAACCTTTAAGTTTTACATTAGATGTTCTGCTTTAGTTCAGCCTTATCAACCACTCCCATTAGGGGACCTTGTATTCCATATGAATCAGAGTAGGTCTTCACTCACTCAATACTTAGGTAAACAACAGAGACACATGGGTCAAACAAACCCTTGTCACTGAACTCCAATTGGTGCGCAGAAATGTGAATCATCTCATCTTTGGTAGGCAGATTGAATTTATAATCTATTAGACCCAGGCTCAGGTTATAAACCAACTATGTTATTTGATATTGAACAGGTAAATGAACAGTATTTTGTATATGTTGCAGTAATTAAACATTTCACCATTCTCCTCGATGTATCAAAAACAACAAAGGGGCTTCTTCTGAGTCATATCTCATCATAAATTGATCCAGAATGACAATCACCGAGAATATTTGGAATTGAATGAGATGGCTTGTTTCATTGATCTGAGGCAAGTACTTTGAATTACCTGTGATGGCCAGCAACTAACATATTGTCCAGCCAGATAACCAAAGACACCATTCAAGAGAGCAACACCAATGAGTCGGCATTCAATCAACATTAGCATATTAAACTCATATTTTGTTGGACAGAAACCAAAGCAGGTTAATTGCATACATTACAACAGTGACTACACTTCAAAAGGTACTTCAAATCAAAAGCAAAACACTGTGGATGCTGGAAATCTGAAATAAAAACAGAAAATGCTGGAGAAGCTCAGCATGTCAGGCGGCATCTGTGGAGAATGAAACCTGTTCTGATGAAAGGTCTTTGACCTGAAACGTTAACTGTTTCTTTCTCCACAGATGCTGCCTGACTTGCTGAGCTTCTCCAGCATTTTCTGTTTTTATTTCAAAAAGTGCCTCATTGGCTGTAAAGCGCTTTGGGACGTCTTGAGGTCATGAAAGCTGCTATTTAAATGCAAGTTCTTCCTTTTTAAACCAGTCAGAGCAGGATGTTTATTCCTGCATCTTGCAGAAATAGGCAACTGGAGCCAATATTAACCCTCTGTGTATTGCAGCCAGCAATACAGAATCGAAAATGATAATCTAACTCAGACAAAAAATACTTAATAATTGTCACCCCCTCCCCCCTCAAAAGGTGGAAAATCCCCTGCCTGCCATGAATAGAGAGAAAGAGAAGCAGATGGAGGTAGAGACTGAAAAATAGAGAAAGGAATTACTGTGTTCCTCAGTGCTGGAAAATCTCATAAATTGGCTGCATGTAACATCCCATTAACATTGAGCATCTGTAAGACAGCCTGTGTGGTCCCACTGAGTGTGAGATTTTAAAACTGTGACATTACAGGATGTATGAAACAGAACAGTCAGGATAGAGGCGTATCCTGTGCGAATAGGGTTACCCTTGGTTACTGAAAATTTCTAAAATGTAAACCAGTCGTCAAAAGCTTAGTTTTGATTTTTGAAATAGAAATCTGTCAATCCCCCTCCCCTACCCCATTTACTTCTCTGTGTGTTATGCTTTGGGGGGGCATTCGTTATTAGGATTTTTTAATTCATGATCATCAGCAGCAAAGAACTATCAGAACTCGAGTCTGATCCATCAGGCATCTTAGTTCTGTCCCTGTCTGCTTTTAGACTTGACAAAGTGTGGAGACCTTACATGGGAGGTAACAAACCCTCAGCAAGCTGCCAATTTTTTATTTTAATTGCAGAAGTGGCATTTGTGGCTTCATCAGGTACGTCAGTCTCAGTGAAGTGGAACTACTGCATCTCTTTATTAATCAGACAAATATCTGAAGAATTTCCTTCACTCAATCTTCTTGATGTGCTTTACTCTTGTACAGAGGAGAAAACCGAGAAGCAATTATAATTGCAAAAGAAATCTTAATTTACAGGAAAAATCTTAATCATGATCGAGGAGCTGAGGAAGGAATGTGTATGGCAAGCTGAAAAGCTTTACCCGAGCAGATTCATCATTACTCATGAAATAAAACTCTGCTACAGAAGAGATAAGATGATTAGGGATCTTTAATCTGCAGTAGGATGTTTGTGAAAATGTTATTGAAAACATCATAAATCCACAGTTACTCAATTGATTCAGAAGATTCATTTGAGGAGAACCTCAAGGTCATGTCTGGTGCACTTATTCTGCACAGAATCACTTCCATCCCAAGTGATCCTTTTTGTTTTGACTCCCAGTGAGGTTTACAGATTGAGGCAATTCCAGAGCACCAGAGCTAACACCCAAACTGCAGATGAGCTGTGTTCGGAAATAGTGATTGGGACTTTGCTCTGCCCATTTGTAGTAGGTGGTGAGTGGCCTAACCAGCAGTCCTTAAAGGGATCGCTGGAGGCTGCTCACAAAACAGCCCAGAATGTGTTAAAATGTTTTTGGTGGGGCCACAAAAAAGCTCCAGGCTGCTGTCAGCCCATCCAAGGCTGCCCCCGGGATCGCCTCCACCCCAGGCTCCGACTTTTTGTTGGCTCGGCCTGTAGGCCCTCTCCCAACTGGCGAGCTGCAGAGAGGCACCCAACTAGTGCCTGCAGATTGTCAGCGGCATGTAAATGAGGCTCAGGCCTCAAAATGGCGAGAGCAGTGGGCTGCATGTGTGCTCTGCCTGCCGCCCGCCCACTCTCTGTCTGCTCCCTGCCCGCTGTCTGCCTGCCGCCCAGCCGCTCCCTGCAGTGAAAAGAGACCGGAATCCCAAATTCAGGCATGGAAGTGCAAAATATTAAAGGGCATTGACCTGGAAGAGTGATTGAGATTTTATTAGTTGTCTGTACTTTTTTTTAAAAAAAAGATACTGCAAAAATATATAGCTGAATGAAAACCATTTCAGTTAGCTTGCACCGTGGCAAATATAGCATGAAATTCTCCAAAGCTCAGTATGGCTGTTGCAGGAACAGAATTGCCAGACAGGTTCTGACAGTTGCCCTTTGAGTCTCGAGCTGTTTGATGGTAATACAGTGAGACTTGCCTTTAAATGGTGAGTCAGTCACACTCCATATTGTTGAGGCGTCATGGCTTTGAATAATTTAGTGTTAAAGTCGTTGACTTTATAAATCTGTCGTCTGTAGATTCTGAGAGGTGTGGTGTTGTCGTGGTAACACATCTTGCAAGATACGTTACCATGTTTAGAAACTGAGGAAGGTGCACTGATGCTATTTGGTAATGCACTAATGTGACTGATCACACCTGTGATCGCATATTATGTCTTTTTTCGGACAGCAGGTGCTGGTAATGGTTCTGCTGTTGCCATTTACAGCTCCTCTAGACCCATCTTTTGTTTCTTTACTTGTCCCATTACCACCCTCCTTGCCTTGCACCATCATCCCTTTTGTCATTTAATCACTCCTGCCCTCCACCCTATCACAGACCTTCCCTTTTGTTCTTTCCTTCACCCCCCAACCCCCCTTAAATACTGTTAAATCTTTAACTTCTTCCAGTTCTGATTGACCTGAAACGTTAACTCTGTTTCTTTCTGCACAGATGCTGCCTGACTTGCTGTGTATTTCCAGCATTTTCTGTTTTTATTTCAGATTTCCAGCATCCGCAATATTTTGCTTTTGATTCACACGCTTATTAATTTGATTTTAAAAAAATATGAAACTAATTTAAATGAGTTAGTGTGACTGCTACAATGAAAGCTTATCCCAGCTTGCAAAGTGAGGCATAAAAGTGAGCTTTCAGAGCAGCTGTCTCAGAAAACCAAGTGTGGGTAGTGTGAATTTGCGACAGTAGAAAATACATATAGGTAGTGTGACTTAGTGACAGTAAGAGCTACAAATGTGAATAGTACAAATTGGTGATAGTGGCAGTTGTGACTGTGGATCGCACAAATTGGTGACGTTGGAAGGTGTGAATCTCTCCAGTCTAGCTTCCGCCTTTCTCACAATACTGAAGCTGCCTTAGCCAACGTCATAAGTGACATTCTCTGTGACTGTAACCATAGTGCGTTATCTCTCTTTCTGCAATGCTCAATACGACTGACAAAACCATCCACCTCGAATGCCTCTCCTCCATCATGCAACTCCGTGTTTGCTTGATTCCATTCCTACCTATTTAATCGCTTACAGAGCATCTCCAGCAATGGCTTTTCTTCTATCTCCTGCACTGTCATCTCTGAAGCCCCTAGGGGATCTATCCTTGGTCCCCTTCTCTTCCTTATCTACATGCTGCCCCTTAGCAACATAATCCACAGGCATGGGGTCAGCATTCACATGTACACCAATGACGCTCTCCTCTACCTCTCTCAAACTCTCGACTGCCTCCATATTGTCAGTCTGCTTGTCTGACATCAAGTCTTGGATGAGTCGCAACCTCCACCAGCTCAATATCAGGAAGACCAAAGCCACAATCTCTGCTTCCTGCCACCAACTCCATCGCCCTCCTTGACCACTCTCTTCAAGCTGAACCAGACCATTCGCAATGATCACAACCTGTTTGACTCTCAACTGAGCTGTAAACCCCGTATCCTATCCACACCAAGACCCTTTGCTAAGACCTGTGCAACATCGTCCACCTCTGCCCATACCTAAGCCCCTTTGTCACTGAACCTTTATACATGCCTTTTTCACCTTCACACTTGACTACCTCAACACTTTTCTTGCTGGCCTCCCATCTTCTACCCTCCATAAACTCTAACATGTCCAAAACTCTGCCACCCATATCCTAACCTGCATAAAGTCTTGATTGTCCATTATTCCCATCCTTTCCCAAACTTATTAAATTTAAAATCCTTGTCCTTGTTTGTAAATACCTCCAACCCTCCATCCTCTTCTGAATGCTCCTTCTATGTATTGCCCCCTCCCTTTGTTCACAATTGGTGCAGGGCCTTTAGCCACCTCTCTCCTACCCTCAAACTCTCTCCCTAAACCTCTCTGCCTCTTCACCTTTAAAATCCTCCACAAAATCCATCTCTTCAATCAAACTTTTGGTCACCCCTTCTAATCTTCCTCCTTACTCATTGTCCATTTTCCCTATCTATTCGTAAAGCATCTTGAGACGTTCTTTACATTAAAGGCACTATATAGTTGCATGTTGTTGTTGAATGTGGCTAGCCTTGCATATGCTCAGGATGCCCCAAAGCATTTCACAACCAATAAATTACTGTTGATGTGCAGTCACTGTTATGTAAGCAAACACTGCAGCTTGCACACAAAAATGTCTCTCAAACAGTAATGAGATGAGTGACAAGTTAACCTGTTTTAGTGACAATGGCCAGGACAGCAGGAGAACTGCCCTGCTCTTCTTCAAATAGTGCCTTAGAATCCTTTACGTACACCTCTGCAGGCAGATGGTCCTTGGCTTAGCGTCTCATCCAAAATGCAGCATTCCCTCAATTCTGCACTGAAGTGACGGCCTAGATTATGTGCTCAAATCTGTAGTGGGATTTGAACCCTCAGCCAACTGACCCACGAAGGTAGGAATGTGCATAGTATGAAATCATGGCAGTAATAGTTATGAATAGTGGGTAATATTAGTTAGTGACAGCAGAAGGAATGAAAGTGTTTAGTATTCTTTGGTGAGAATAAAAATATGAACATGGGGAATATGAATTGATGATAGTAAAGGAAGAATTTGCATTTGCATAATGTCTTCTTGCATCCGAAAGTGCTTCAGATACAATGAATTGTTTTGAAATGCAGTCGATGTTGTTGGGTAGAAGGAATGAATGGAGCTTACAGGATCAATGACAGTAGAACGATACGAATATGGGATGATACAAATTGACCATCGGAGAAGTTGGAACAACAAAACATTCTAATGCATCAAATGCGACTCTATTACGTAACGCAGATGTGGGATATTTTTGTTTAAATGGTCACAAAAGGACTGAAACCAACATTTTTGAAGAGTTAGGCAAAACGCAGCTTGTCAGTACTGTGTGGCAGGTTGTACTCTCCAAGTAGAAGAATGGTGTGTGGCAAACCATGGGGGTGGGAGCTGGTGAATGAATCACCGGGGCAAAAGAGGAGGGCAGGGGAAATTCAAATAGAAGAAGTCAGAAATAATTAAATAAGATTCTGTGTCCTTTTTTTAAAAAAAGACTATCATTGAAGTAACAAATGATAGTAAATCTGACTATGTCCCAAAGGGCATGAGCCCAGCTGCAGGTGCCAGGTTACATTACCCACACAGTAAGGGAAAAGATGATCTTTTCATGTTTTGCTTTCTGTAGTTAAATGATTGCTAGAGAGATCCAAGTAAATGGCCCTGGTTGTCTTTGTGAACAATACATGTTTGTCTAGTACAGCTAATATGGCTACAGGGAGGGAAGCATAATTTAATTCTGTACATGTCGCAATTGGCCAGAAGACTAAAAGGGAGGGGAAGAAATGAAGTCACTCTGCAGGCTCCCAGGTTGCACTGGGGCTTGGGGGGGGGGGGGTGGGTGGTTGTGGGTGGAGAGAAATAGCAGTGTGTTAGAAGCTCGTAGAAAGAGGTGCACAGGAGGAGGGTCCCAGCACACAGTCCTTCTCATTTCGTAGACCGGCACAGGGACACTACTGTAGTGCAAAGGAGGTGAGGTACGAAGCCAATGTAGAGAAATATGAGACAGCCTTTCAGCATTGCAGATCATGAGCCGGGAGTTGCTTTTATTTTTAAAAGACTGTGCAAGCCTGCTGCTGTATATCAAACCAGTTTATTTGCCTTGGGAAATTTTTTAATCTTACTGTATATATTCTTAAGAGTTTATATGAAGCATGATGTGTCCTATAATCTAATGTATTGCACTGTACAGTATACAGTGTTTTCACTGAGATTGTTTGATTTTTAATGGGTGTCCTGGTTGCTTTGTATTTTATTTGCTTGTATGTGTGTGTGAGAGAATGGAGGTAAACTGGGTGAAGGAGATTAACACTGCTTGTTATTGGAGGTGCAGGGATGTGTTAGGAAGCTGTACAATTTCTGATCTGAAATGACTTGGGGGAGAGGGAGGATGGAAAGCAGCTATGACTGTTTTACTGGCTGTGGGTTCCACAAGCCTGCTTACTGCTGTTGAATATTTAATGTCACAGCCAGGACTCCGAGGAGAGAGCGTGTGTGATCTGCTTCTGTGTGTGTTGGGGGTGTGTGTGGATGAGGGGGGTGGGAGTTGTAGGGTTTGTCCCTCATGGTCATTTACAAAGAGTGTAATCTATACGAGACTGAACACAGTAGCTCGATGGGGATTAATGAGTTGCGGCAACATTGCTCTGCAGACAGCACCTTCAGGAAATTGCGAATGACACGTGGATCGAGGAGAGCATCGTTCCTTAATGGGATGTGCTACGCCACCCTCCCCCACTTCTAAAATATTTATTTTGAAGAATACTCCTTTATTTTTCAAAGTGAACTATTTTTATGGGGATTCCACAACAAAGCAAAGCCCAAAGATTTGAAGGAATTCCCTTTTGTTTCCTGTTTAGATACTGTCTTTGTTCGGCTAATAGTACTTGTCTTACCTCATGTATTCCAACCTGCTACAATTCTTCAAGTTGATGAAGAGTGTGTTTGTTACTTCTGTGGGATGAGGTCAGAGGGATGCTGGGCATGCTGCACCATCTCATCCAACTTCAGCAATTGCTCTGATGTGGCTACGCACCGTCCACTGTGGTACTGAGTCATGTGGACCAGAAGGTCTGCTGAGTTAGCGGATCTCAGTCAGGGCATTAGCTGATGTGCTGTGATTGGCCGCGCCATTGTAGGCCAAGGGGAGAAGGAATCAGCTCGGATTCCTACTCCTGATTGCTGTCCAGCGATCCCTGCTGGAAACTGCGGGTGTATTTGAATGTCGGGTCGGGTAGGATTGGGCTCGGCTGTGATTCGGCTCCATTGCTGAAACAGCTGCAGTAGTCACTGTTTGTTTGTGTTCCCACGTGAGGAATGGCCACTTGGGCGAGATGCAAGAAGGCTGCCACCACCCCCAGTGGAAATCAGCACCTTCCACAGCAGTTGGGAGATTAGTACCACTTAAAACTTCAATGGATATCAAGTTCTAACCTAGGCAAAGTTTTTTTTAAATTAAACTTTTTATATTGACTTAATGTCGCAAGTCCCATGCAGAGACGGCACAAAAAAAATCTAGCTTCCAATTGACTCTATTTTTAGTAAGGGTACATACACTCCATTTTTACTTGGCATATATTTTCTCTAACCTCATTGGAGTCTTCCTTGGCCATGCACTAACTGCACTGAGAGGGCTGGCAGGCAACCTGTTTCCATGACCCTGGAAATGGTCTCCTTGGGCTGGCCACAAGGAGGACATGAGAAAGACTTGGTAATAGCTCATGCTTTAAATTTCCCACCTTCTCTTGGGGGAAGTGCCTGGACATGGCATCCATTTAGCATGTTCCATTGAGATGGACTTCTCAATGCAGTGATAGACTGTGGGTATGAATCCAAGTCTGAACACATGACACAGCTTATTGGAGGACCAGGAACCCAGCTGAACCCAGTTTAATGAAACAGTACATATCTTGTACTGCATGCGTATTTCAACGTTGCCTCCTGTTCATATAGGGGGTAATTTTCAGTGTATGCACTGGCGGTATGGAACTACTCCCACGATTTTCTGATTTGTGATGTCAGCAGGCAAGGTTCCTGACTGCCAAGAAATACTTGGAAAATGTAGCCTGTATACTACATTGTGTGGAAGGGAAACAATTCATTCCCATCTGGGAGCCATCCCTATATGGCTGTAAACTGTAAGTCATGGTCATCACAGTGAAAGAGCTGATGTCTTACAGCAAAACAGCTGTTGAGGGGGAAATTAGGCACAAACTTTTTTGGCCTTGGTGCTGTAAAGGCAAATAGACTGGTAATTGTGTCCCCAGTACATCTCACCATTCTTCTAGTATGGTTCATTTTTTAAAAAGTAAACATCCCCAGCAGGAATACGGTGTCAATATCAATTTACTAGGGGGAGGGGCAGTGGATGAGGTGCGGGGAGGTGTTCTCACTATCAGCTGCACCCCCTACCATTAAAAGAGTCCAAGGTTTTAACTGGGCAGAGTTTACATACCATGGAGAAGCTGGATCAGATATGGGCAAACGCAAAGGATGATTTTCCCTCCTGTATAAAATCAGTGACTCACACACATTGTTCCCGGGCAGCACAAGCCGCAGAAAATCGTCGAGTTGCGCAGAAAATATTTTTCAACCTCTTTTCAGTTGTGCAGAGGACCAAACGAGAGCACATTCACCATCCGTATAATATCGGGATGATTGCTGATATTCCTTTCTTGTGCAGTATTGGACATTTTCTCCCTATTTGTGTGCTGTCTTGGTTTCCATGGGGTTATGTGCTCTACCCAGCTCTCTACCAATGCTACGATATATGGCCAGTTACTTTCAAGTGAGGCTATGCCTGGCCCTCGTTGCAACCTTTCCTCTGGATAGTGCAGCAGAGGGTGATTGTGTGCAATTCTAGGATTGATCTGAAGGCTGTGCTGAATTAGCTAATCTCAGTTGGAGCATCAGTAGGGGCATTTTACAATTCGCCTCAACAGTCCAGAGCTAGGAAGAGGGGAGAAAAATCAGTCTGTGGTCCCGCTATTGGCCACCATCCAGTGACCCACGATGGCAACTGCACTTATGTGGGCCTCAGGTGAGGACAGGGTCAGGCTTCTTTCCTCCCTCCATAGTCAAAGTGTCTGCCAACACTCACTACCTAGGCCTGTAGAACAGTGCCCCAACATAAATCACTGCCTTAAGGAGGGGGGGTGGGAAATATACTTGTAACACCAGATGTTGGCTTTGGAACATCTTCAGTCCCTTGTTAGTTTTATTTGAGTGGTGGTGTGTCTTGCAAGACAGGTCACCATAAAAACATTGCCCTTTTAAAAAAAAATTCAAAGCAAGTGAGCAGTGTGTTGGTGGAAATGAGCCCAGTCAGAGCTTTCTGAACTGATATTCCCTGTGTGCTTTGAGGTTGCAGTATCTTCCTGGGCGGATTTGATGGGCGAGCATGTCATTAGTGCTATTAATTCAGATGAAAGATTACACATAGTTCTTCTACTGTCTACATCAGTCTTGCTCCATTGAACCTGTTAAAGAATTCCAAGGCTTCACACTGCTGCTGAGGTTAGAGGGGAGTCCCAGCCATCTACCGTCATTTTGAACAGAGAGCTTTTTGCTCAGAAGGTTTACATTTGCCTGAGCTGGAGTTGTTAAATGAGGCGGTGAAACTCTGGGGAGAAGAGTGATGCTTCAGTGTATGTGTACTGTGGAGCTTTTTCCCTTACGGGACAAATGTAATAATGATTCATGGCTATATTTTTCTTTAATCAAAAAACATAAGGAATGCCTGTTTTTAATCAAAATATACGTATATGCCAACTATCAATGTTTGAAGCTGACAGTCAGTGTTTTGAGAGCTTGGTCAGTGCAATCAGGCCCCCATCTTCTCCTAGTCCTGATCCTCTCAAGCCTGGTGGCTTATGCACCAGACAGGCTCCTGCCTCCACTCAGCACTAATGGCCAGGATGACTGACTCTGTATACTATAGGTGGGAACTCACAAAAGGATACCTGCTGATCGTTTATAGAGATAACACTCCCAGCCATTAGTGCTGGGTGGGGAGAGAGGAAGTGGGGGCCTGACTGGTGCCTCTGTCACTGGACTTGGGTGGGATGCGCAGGATGGGAGGGAATAGATAGCAAAGGGAAAGAGGCCAGAATGAATGGCAAAGGGACGGGAGGGGCAGATTTGATGGACAGGATGAGGAGGGACAGGATGGATGGCAGCAAGTCTGAAGGGGAAGAACCAATGACAGGGAGGGGAAATCTATTAGTTTGAAGTATAAAAATGTTTAATGTAAACTTGAATGCATCATTTTTAATGTGAAAACTTGAAAGTTTTACAGAGGGTCATGCCCTAAGATCCCCTAGAAATGCACCATCAATTTTGTACCTTCTTTAACATTTGGATATGTCCCTTCAGTGTTTCATGTATTTGTGCTTCTTTTGCTCTGATACAAGTGAAGGAAAGTTGTATACATCTTACTACTTAAGTTATTAAGTGTAACTACTTGTTTTCACATGTGAGGGCTGTTCTCCAGTTGTCAGCTTTTTGGGGGCTATGTCTGCTTTTTTAAATGTAAAGAATCTTACAACACCAGGTTATAGTCCAACAATTTTATTTGAAATAAAAAAAATTTCAAATAAAATTGTTGGACTATAACCTGGTGTTGTAAGATTCTTTACATTTGTCAACCCCAGTCCATCACCGGCATCTCCACATCATGCTTTTTTAAAGGTGTTGGTCAGCTCTTGCTAGTTTTCTAGGTTGGCATGTATGAATTTCTGATCCAATGGTACTATTTGAAAAAAAGCAGAGGAGTTCTTCGCCCATATTTATCCCTCAACCAATACCAATAAAAAAAACAGATTATGTACTCATTTATCTCAATGTGACACCTTGCTGTGCACAAATTGGCTGCTGCATTTCCCAACATTACAACAGTGACCACAATTCAAAAGTATTTAATTTGGTTGTGAAGCACTTTAGGATGTGCTGAAGTCATGAAAGGTACTTTATAAATGCAAGTGCTTTCTTCTTTTTTTTAAGACTTGGACCCATTTTACTGGTACACTGATATCAGCTAGTCTGAGACCAGATAACAGTATCAGAGAAAGGAGCCCAAATGACAAAGGGAGAGGACAAAGTGAGCTGACTTTTGCAGGAAAATAAATAATGGAAAAACAGCAAATACTGTAAATCTGAAACAAAAGTAGAAAATACAGGAAATATGGAGCATGTCAGTCAGCATCTGTAAAGAGAAAAGCCATTTGTCATAACTTGTCTTTTCTCTTTACAGATGCTGACTGACCTGTGTAGTTCCAGCACTTTTTGTTTTTATCTTGATCACAGGTCCTGGAGGGGGGTGAAAAAAATGTCATTATTCACATGTAAAAATAAAACATGCATTTGCAATTTGTTTTATGAAATGCATTTAAAATTCACTTTGATATTTTTTCCAAAATGTATTAAAAAAAGCAACATCTGTGGAAATGGTTGCTGCAAAACTCTTAACCACAAAGAATCGTCATACAGTGAACTATTACCCAAAATGTAGTAAGGAATTAACATTTATCATTGTTTCAATGTGGTTCAGTCCTCCTTAAAGAGGAGTGGGTATGAAATATGCTGCTCTTTGTTTGATACCCTGCTGTGCACTGTAACAGAACAGATTAAGACAGTTTGAAGCACTGCAAGTTTGACCTTTCCACTGATTACAGCACAGCAGATGAACAAGCAACAAACAGATGGCAGTTGGATAGAGTGCAAACCTACACCCTGAACAGCTGGAAGCATCTGCTTGTCTGACTTGTATCTTTCATTTGAAATATTTCGAAAAAAAAATTCAAGTTTACGTTGGCTGAAATAATAATATAGATTTTTATATTGGAACGAGAAAGCTTGTTTCATTTTAAGAATGAATTGTGTTTGACATCAACCCAGATTAATGGGATGAAATACTTTGCAGTCAGTTTGAAGTTATCAATAATTGTCTATTGAGCTGAATCAATAAGTTATTTGACTATATGTCAAAATAAATTATTCCAACCTTGCATAGATCATGTTAGGAACATTCTGTGCCGTTTTACCTTCAAAATAACTGATATGTTGGAGAGGGTTCAGAGAAGAGTTACAAGCATGGTCCAGGGCTTGGGGCTCTAATTTTTGAGGAGAAACTCAGAGCTGCACTTGTTTTCATTTGAGCAAATAAGATTGAGAGGAGACTAGCAGAGTTGTCAACACTTGGAATTTTCTTAAAGATATAATGATTTTACACTATTGTGTTAATACACACAATTCACAGGGATAGAAGGGAGAGTTGGAAGAGTCATTTCTCTCTTCCTTAATTGCACACATTAGGCGGGAATTTCCTGATAACTTGCACCATAACAATAGCATGTCTACCTTGTAAGGCTGTTTACCAGTGCAAAAGTCCAAGGAAATTACAGCGTAAGTGAGTTATGCCAGTTTTCACGCTACACCGTAACTTCCTCGGACTTTTGTGCCGCTCCACTGAAACCTTGCAAAACTCGTTATCGTAGCTCTGCCCCATTCAGAACAGCTATGACCGTGAATTTCCTGGATTTACACTAGTTATATCGCCGCTTCCAATGATGCTGAGAAATCGTAGTGCAGGTGGGCCCTTGGTTACCTGGTAACAATAGAATCCATGACTCTCAAATGATTCTCAGCCTGGGAGGACCATTGAAGCTTTGCAGCTTCATCTCTGCAGTTTGAATTGATTTCTCTTTTTTTTTTGGGTCTCTATTTCTGAGATCTTGCTGTCCAGAGTCATGCGAGGAATTGTGTGTAAGCAGACTGCGCTTCACCAGAAAAGCTTTGGTCACCTCTGTGAAATGTTTCAGGAAGTCCTGTAGCTTAGATCAACTTCCCTCAAGGTCTTATCAGTAGAAATGAAGGTGATCACGACCCTCAATTTCTATGGCTCCGGTTCCTTCCAGTCATCCACTGGAGCTTTCTGCAACATCAACTAGGTAGCTGTGAGGGCCGGCATTCAACAGGTGGCAGATGCCCTCTTCCGCAGGGCATCAGACCGTCCGATGTGGCATATCCCCTACAGATTAAAGAGACACGGCCATCAACTTTCACAACCTTGCTGGTTTCCCCAGGGTGCAGGCGGCTATCGATGGGATCCACCCAGCTCTGAAAGCTCCACATTAATCAACAGGAAGGGTTTGACTCGCTAAATGTGCAAATTGTTTGCAATGCTCAACAAAAGATCCTGCATGTGAACTCTGAGCTTCGGGGAAGCTGGCACCCTTTTCCTTTGCCATTCTGCAAACCATGACTTATTCAGGGGGGAGGGACAAGGCTGGGACCCTAAAGCCATGGCTGATGACTCCCCTCCATGTCACCCAAAATGCAGCACAGGAAAGCAACCACCGCGCACATGCGGTGACCCGGCAGGTGGTGGAGAGGACCATAAGGGTGCTGAACCTTCGCTTCAGCGTCTGCACAGGTTGTGGGGGTGGGGCGGGGCATGCATGGGGGTTTCCAGTCCGTACCAGTGAGGACGGCAAAACTGCTGTGCACTGCACAATGTCGCCCTGCAGGAAAGGCTCAGCCTGGACTTGGCAGATGAGGAGCCCGTGGCACCTGACGATCTCAACCTGCATGTCCCCGACCCAGAGGTGGTGGTCCCTCGGAGAAATCGATGCTCACAGCTACGAAGACAGTCAGAGAGCATCTGGTGGCACAGTTGTTCAGCCAATGATCGCTCCCCACCCTCGTAATCCCGCTTTCCCCCCCGCCCCCAAGTCAAGTCAGCCAAATGGAATGGCGTGAGAAAGTCTCAACCATACTGTGGTGACTGTTCCTTGTCGGGCTGCGAACTTGAGGAATAACAGACAAGATAATGTCAGTAAAAGATTGCAATTAATCTTTCATTCAACAAACATCAATGAAACTTTTACTCAACAAAGAGCATCAGTGAAACTTAATCCAACAAACAACAAAAAAAAACTTTCATTCGACAAGCAGCAACATAACACTAACAGGCTTCAGTTACCAGCAGTACACAACTGAACTCTAAAATGGAAGACACAGATGGCGAGGTCTGCACTCCTCTACATGAAGCAGCGTTGCTGGGCAGCAAAGTAACAGCTGAACTGTCAAAGTTCAGACACTCAGTGCAGCATTTTAACATTGTCAATGGAGCATTACTTCCATGTGAACTGTAATGAGGATATGGCCATGGACTAAAAGGCCAGCATCTGTGACCCAGTGTGGGGATAGTTCAATATCAAACTGTAAAAAGTATTGCACCTTTAGAAAACTTTTCCTGTAAACATTCTTTAAATATGTATTTGTTCCATATTAATGCATTTTTTTCGAACAAACGTGTCTGCATGAGTGCTTTTAAATAGGCTAGCAATAGTTAACGTGCAGAAGGAACCCCTGGTGAGGAGAAGGAGGAAGTGGACTAGGGTTGCCAACTGTGATTGGACATAATCCTGGTGGTTTCATCATATCACCTCCTGCCTCCAACCACTCCAACCAGTGAAACGGCCTTTTCCCCAGCTTCAATATTTTTATAACTAATAAACAAAGCGTTCAAAGGAAATGAAAAAAAATACCGATTTTTTTTTAATGCTGCTATGATTTGTCTCGTGTTGTTCACAGCAGGGTCCCGGAGATCAATCTTTAATTCCTGGAGACTCCAGCACAATCCTGGAGGGTTGCCAAACCTAAGATGGACTCAGCAAATAGGCCCCTTCTCCTCACTTCCCCCTGGGGGTGCTCTGCCTCTTCAATCTCCTCCTCCTCTTCCTTGTCCTCTTCTCCGTCGCATCCACATCATCCTCTTCCTTTTGCTCCGCAGACCACTATGGACCTGTAGCATGGAAAGCATGAGGTTACAATGGCCCGGCTCACCCCTCCTCAGATGCAGCCTTGCCGCCAGGGATAGATATCAGGGGCTTTTTAACCCGCCTTGCAGTATGCTGATGCTGCTGACTTTGGCGCGTGCCACAGGCGAGGCACCATGACTGCTCGGTTGATGGAGGGCCCTCCTCCTGCACAGTAAGTGTTTTGGGGAAGGGGGTCCCCCCAGCTGGTCACCTTATGCTCGTACGTGTTATGCGAAAATTTGCCTTGAAGAGAAAAAAGAGTATCGGTGAGGTGCACAGAACACTGACTTGGCGCACAAGAGGTGCAAGTGTCAGGGCTTCTAGTTTGCTTGGGGCTTCTGCTACCTGGTTGCTACTTTCTGAGGAAACGTTGCAGACATAGAAATGTGTGCATTATCCAGGTTTTCCCCTTGTAGCCTACTACTGCCCGATTGACTTTATAGTGATCAACTTTTAAAAGCCTGTCTCCCTGAGCAACAGAGACTGAAAACGTTTGTCAACACATTTGCTGCCAGGTGTCTTCCTGAATAAACAGACACATCTGGCTTTTATAGTCTATGACCTACTGAAAGCAGCTGCCCATCCCCAATTTCAAATTTGAAACTTCAAACTTCAGTAAGAGGCTGCAATAAAAGGCTAACCCCTATCCGGCAGCTGCTGTTGAGAGACCATGTCAACATTGCGTATGTCTTTTTAAAAAGCATGAAACCAAACATGCTGGAAACATTCAGCAAATCAGGCAGCAAGTGCAAAGAAAGGAGAACCTGCAGCATTGCTTTCTTTTTTTGTCTTTTTAAGTTCTTCTAAAGAGCATGCGGAGTTTGTTACCTTGTCTGCCCTGGTCAGGTTGTTGAATTTTTTGCAGCACTGATCACCAGTCCGAAATGGGGAAGGGGTTGAGGTCACCGGTGTGGCACTCGGGGCCTCTGCCACCTCCTTCCATGCATTTAGACTAATTTTTTGGAGAACCTTGCCTTTGGGCGTCCCTAGTAGCCACGCACAAATGTATTTGATTTCATCGAGGAGTGTCCACAGGTCCGTGTCCACGAAGTTTGTGGCCCTTTTCTTCACATCCTCTTGTGACATATCTGTGAAAATGGGGATGTTCATACACTGGAAATGACTTTTTAAAGTGATCTAAAGCAATTTTGAACAATAATAGAAATGCTGAGACACTGGCAACAACTGTTTTAAGTAATTTAAAGTGATTTCAGTCAAAACAGATTGTAGACTGGTAAGCATGCTGACACTTAGCTATCACTCCCGAGCCTCATTCTGAGGAAGACATTTGTTCTGAGTTTTTATAGTCCTTCACCTAAGGTTCCCGGGGCCTGCCATTAGCTGCGCCACTTCTGAGGTCCCTGATACGCCTCTATCGATATGAATTGTACTTGCATATTGTGTCATTAAAGATCAGAGGAGCCCTGATGGGAGCAAGCTTACCGAACCTGAAAAGTCACCATTCACTGCTCCTGTTATTAATCTCAGTTTACCTATTGTTAAACCTATTTAAAGTCAAGGAAATCTCCAAATCATTTGGACTTGTAGATTGTTATGAGTGTAGTGGTTTTCATTGTGATTCTCATGTTGGCTTCACCGATCTTTCTGTGTATTCCTGGGAGAGTGCTTTGGTTTGTTTTTTTTAAATCACTTTATTTTTGACGTGGTTGCTGAATTTCTTAATTTTTTTTAAGCTGTTAACCAGGCTTATTCTTGGAGGTGGTTCTTGTCAGCTTGAATTTCTGAGGGGGTGGGGGGGGGGTGGCAAAAGTGATGGGTATTGTACTTTCATATTGTTAATTGAACACTAGAGGATGCCCTGTTTGGAGAATGCGCACTAGCAATTACGCTCCAGGGTCCCCTCTTAGACTGAATGTTATATCCAGAGATAATTTCCACCCTTCCAGTAACACTCTGTAGAATATTGGCGTTTCATGTTTATTTTCCAGGTAAAGAAAGTTTGGAAAATGCAAAAGGACAGAATTAGTTGACAACAGGTTCTTTCTAGAATACTCTACACTGGTGGTGGTGTCTTTTTCTTGTACTTGTTCGGAAATGGCAGAATATACAGCAGCGTTCAGGACTGTGTGTAACTGTGGCCACAACGTGTACCATTTTGGGAAAGTGATGGCTGGTCCTGCAGAAAAGCAAAGCACAAATTAATCCCATCAGGCTCTCAATGTAATGGCAGCACGTGGGAGTGTGGTTATGATGCAGCCCGGTGGAACTGAGCTCCTGTATTATTTTAGGATGAGTCATTCTTTTCTTGATCTCACTGAAATGATAAACAAGTCGTCAGGGGAAAGTTTGGATTTGAGACTGTTATCTCCAGCGAGTGAGCACCTGGCATGCAGCCAGCATATTTAGAATCAATCCCGGCGGCTGGTATCCAACTCACTTATTAGAGTTGGGCAAATCCCAAGGCTTCTTGCTGTCCAATTCATCTATTTGTGGCTGGCTGATTCTTGATGCTGCCAGCTCACCCACTCAGCCTGTCCACTCCAGGTCGGAGTAGTAACAAGTGGCCTGCAATGAAGAAATGGAGTGGGGTGAAGAGTAACAAAGGTATTTTCTTAGGGACAAAACATTTTGCTCACGTGGGCTAGTGGCCCTCTTGGGCAGGCATCAGTGAAAAAAGTGAACAGGTTTCTTTTTCTGCCTCTTTCTATCTGTTAGACTTGAGCAACCTTTCTGTTTACTACACTGGTAATACTGTGACTGAATTAGGTTAGTTTGCTGTAATCTTGCACAATCCTTAAGTCTTTATATAAAGAATGAATTAAAAAGCTGGCTGAAAATATCCAGAAAACGTATTTGAGGAGTAATAATATTTGTGCTGTCAATCCTATTACAGATAGATAAAAGCAATAGAAAAACCAAAAGGACAATATCCATTGGTTGAATGTAGCACGGGAATTCGATAGGATCTGCTTCCCTCCTCCCTCTGAGGGAGATGAGGTTTTTTGGGTTGGATGGTGTTGCTGGAGGCATTAAAAATACCTATTTAAGAAGTTTTCTTGTGTCCAAAGTTGTTGTCAACTGTACTTTTTCTATTTGCTCTCATGGATCACAGAATGAATGCAAACAGCATTAATTTCAAAGCTCCATAGTTCATATTTTTCAAATAGAAAAGCACAGGCTTATTAGTAGATTAAAAAATGCAATTCAAAATGGGAGAAAAGCATTTTTATTACGAAGCAGCCTTCATATATCATTAGTAAAGCACTGCTTAATTAGTTCTGGAAAAATCCATGTGCTGTGCATGCCCATGAAAATGTTATGATAATGCAGATATTGGTAGTAAGCTTGGCCACTTAGGTGGGATGGTCAATATGAAGAGGGAATGATCTGGGAAGAGCTCAGTTTCTATTCGTTATGGTGACATTGAGTGTAAGTGATGTGTTGCTACTTATTCTGCAACAGCATTGGAAAGTTGTGCTGCTAACTTCCCAACATCAGTAATTTTCCTTTTAAATACTCACATGAAAGGCCTGAAACAATTTTGAAACTTTTTTTGAAGCATTATTGTATTTATTTTTTAACCAGTTCTGGGTTAATCTCCTTAACACCAGCAGAACAGAGTTGAGCTGAGGCTCTACTGGCTGGTGCTGCTCACGACAGAGTCTGTGTTCCTATAAAGACTCTGTCAGTGTTGACTGTCATGCTTTTTCTTAGCCCATCTTCAGCTTATCATTTGGCACCAGTGTAATTCCTACTGATGCTAAGTGATGCAAGGCTAAGTTAAGAATTTGGTAATGGTTAATACAAATCTTGGCACCATTGGGGAACTCCACTCAGAAGGGATCAATCACTGCTGCTGTGGAAAAATGTGCTGCTGACTGGTATCAAGAGCATCCTGACATTTTGAGGGTTTCATACTTGGGACTCCTGGGTGCAATGCTTTGAGACTCCAACAGACCCTGAATGGCACATAAGCCTCACTCTATGGAGTTCAATTCTGTTTTGAGAGATTTTCAGATTCTGGTCCAGTATCAGTATGTCTCTATTGAGTCAACACCACAGCAGTCTAATACATATGTTTAAAAACAGAGTTTAAAAGGCGCCGCCTATTTAAGGATCATTAGATACTTCATTAGGCTGGAACCTGGCATAGCTGAGACCTGGCCTAATTTCTGGCCCTTCCAGCAGATTTCCATCAAAGTTATGGCAAGGATACATCGGAAGGGTCGCAGATTTTCAGGGCCAATGTGTTTGGAAACTTTAAAATCTTTTTACTTTGTCACCAACCTACTCAATAACAAGAAGAGCTTTAGACTTTTCTGTTGATACAAGAATTTTTTCTTCAGACAGAGAAATCCTGATCTGGAGCGGACTATTGTCCTCCTCAAACACATTCACTTCCTTCTCTTCCTTTGAGACCTTCCTTAAAGTCCACCTCTTTCACCAAGATTTTGGTCATTCCTCCTAATGTTTCAATTTAGCTTTTTAGCTCTGTGAAGTGATGGGATTTTTTTTTAACATGAAAAGTACTATATAAATGCAAGTTGTTGTGTGTGGAACTGGAATAAAATAAAATTTGTTTTACAAGATCATTGTCTCTGCTTTTATTAATCAGTTGTTTTCAGTAGCACATTTCCTAACTGGGGGGCCACATATATCTCAGCTGGAACTAACCCAATGAATGAACTCCATGACTCACTCCAGCTGTTTCGTGCATATGAAATTACACAATATATTTAAAGACTAGGACAAGTAACAACTGCAGGAACTGTAAATATTGTAGATCTTACAAATTATACTGTAGTGTGGTGTGTATTAAAGAGTGTTATGATTTGAATACTCTATTACTAATGAGGCTAAAAGGATTGTGGATTATATTCCCTTGGTGGTGTATGACAGTGCATCAATGGATTTATTACAATAACACTAAATAGCTAAATTTAGACATCAATACTTGATTCACTCCTTCAGTTCTCAGTTTTTAACCATGCCGTCAAAGCTGCATGATGAGTCAATTTAGGAATAAATTATCCAGTGACTTATGGAGTTAAAGTTGGAAATGTGATTTCAGAATATAGGGTTGCTAGGAAACAGTCTATTCACCTCGCTGTTGAATAAATAATAACATTTTCCTAAGGCCCACGATGAAGGATGGTTCTGTGTTGAAATGTTTTGGTCAACAATGTATAAATATTGTGTCACACAAGATACGTTTAGTACAGCAGTGATAAAAATGATGCCTTCATTTGATGGATTGAATGTACAAAGGCCATATTTGGATTTGCAAATATCATTTCATCTGTGGCAATGGAGAAGACACTTAAACCCCTTCATTTCACCCGATGAAGGAACATTAGAGTTTTTAAAGTGAGTATCGTTTGGTTTGTTAAAATGCCCTGTCATTGCAGTCCTCTCATGCTGTACCAATAGGTACTGTTCCCTTTGATTTTGTGATGAATTCTCCTCAAGGCATAAAGCACTCCTCACTTGTCCTTTTTGATGTGTTGGGACAAAATGTTGGTGCAATGAGGTAAATAACTATTGTTCAAATGTTGTAACAGCAACCAAGTATGTGATTATAAATGCAAAGAGAAGGGTTGGAGGTATTTTTTTCTTCCTCCTTTTACCATCAATTTTCTCTCTCCCTCCTCTGCTGAAAGTGTCATTTGTTGCAGACCTACGGTTTCACAGGTGCTGGGTCCTTTCTGGTACCTTGTTAACGTAGCCATTCTATATATGTAAGCCTATACAGTGACTGTTGACTGGCTGTGACGCACCCTGCAATTGAAAAGCCTGTCTTGATTCCTCACCCAAAATCCGCATCTGCACAGCAGGGGTCATTGAGCAGCAATCAGAAGTGGAAACCTGGCCCTTTCCTTATAAGAAGTAAAGTTTCTTATGTTAGATGATTCACTCCAGTCTGCATGTGCTGGCACCTGTGTTGTGTGGCCTTTTCCTGCAAGCAGATAGAAAAGGGACATATGGGGGAAAGAGGAATCTGAGAGAAGATGTATGCCATCCAAATACCCAGGCAAATAGCTATCTTGTGTGAGTCTGTGAACATACAGTATGCAGGTACCTTGCATTGGCAGTGTGCTTGATGTTTATTACGACATTTTACCTTGTGGCCCATTACATGTGTTGCCATGACAACAAGTCATAGTGCCCCGCTAAAACATAGACATGCCCGTATATTTGAAAAGTACATGGACAGTTCCCAGAGTGCTGTGTATTTTCCCTCTGTGGTACTGCCCAAAACTTAAACTGAACAGCTGTTAAGATACCTGCAAGCCCATATTATAGAATTAAGTTAAATGTGAGCAGCACTTATCTTGCAACTTTCCTGAGACCAAGAAATTTCTTCTCCATTTGTTCTCGGGCACAGTGCACAGGTGAAACAGCATCCATTCTTTCAGCCACCTACACCCAGGCTGCTCTGGAACTGCTCTTCACTGGAGGGTGGCCCTCAGCTCCACAAAGTAACACCCTTCTCTGGAGGACCTCTTCCAACAGCACCCCCAAAGTTGTTTCATTAAATCCTCTGCCTTGTGCACTTCCTGCAGCTAATTATTCCCCTCTTCAGGAGCAGGACGGCTCAAAGGTGACAAAGAATCATAGAAAGGTTGCAGCATGGAAGGAGGCCATTCGGCCCATCGAGTCCGTGCAAGAGCAATCCAGCTAGTGCCACTCCCCTGCCCCATCCCCGTAGCCCTGCAAATTTTTTTCTTTCAAGTACTTATCCAGTTCCCTTTTGAAAGCCATGATTGAATCTGCCTCCACCACCCCCTCGGTCAGTGCATTCCAGATCCTAACCACTCGCTGTGTAAAAAAGTTTTTCCTCATGTCACCTTTGGTTCTTTTGTCAATCACCTTAAATCCATGTCCTCTGGTTCTTGACCCTACCGCCAATGGGAACAGTTTCTCTCTATCTACTCTGCCTAGACCCTTCATGATTTTGAATACCTCTATCAAATCTCTTCGCAACCATCTCTGTTCCAAGGAGAACAACCCCAGCTTCTCCAGTCTATCCATGTAACTAAAATCCCTCATCCCTGGAATCATTCCAGTAAATCTCTTCAGCACTCTCTCTAAGGCCTTCACACCTTTCCTAAAGTGTGGTGCCCAGAACTGGACACGATATTCCAACCAGTGTTTTATAAAGGTTCATCATGACTTCCATACTTTTGTACTCTATGCCTCTATTTATAAAGCCCAGGACCCCGTATGCTTTTTTAACCGCTTTCTTAACCTGCCCTGCCACCTTCAACGATTTGTGCACATATACCTCCAGATCTCTCTGTTCCTGTACCCCTTTTAGAGTTGTGCCCTCTCGTTTATATTGCCTCTCCTTGTTCTTCCTACCGAAATGCATCACTTCTCATTTTTCTGCGTTAAATTTCAAAAGCCACGTGTCCGCCCATGCCACCAGCCTGTCTATATCCTCTTGAGCCCTTTAAAAGCTGCTGCCACCAAATAACCCATCCCAAAACTCCAGGATTCTCTGAGCACCTCAAATGCTATGTACCACGATTGCTCTAATTAAATGCAAATAGGCTGGCCTTGTATTGTAGCACAGGGTCATCTCCCTGGACTACAGGTGTATGCAGACTCTGAAAAGCAGCAGTCCAAGTGTCACTCTGGTGTATTGTTGGCCCCATAGTATGTGACTAATTTTCAGAGCTCTTTGCTGAGTCATCAAGATTGCCAAATGAAAGCAATTTTTTTTTCTGTTGTGTTTGCTTGTTCAAATTGTTGTGTTCATTGAAATATTCTTTATAGAAATCAAATAGTTGCAAATAATTACAATTTTGTCCATTTAAAATATGTTCATTTATACTGTGCAGGCTACTAGCATTATCAGGTAACCTGGTTTGAAGGAATTATTTCATCTGACATTATAAGAAAGCTGAATCAAGATAAATAAAAATTATTGAGCCTTAATGCATAAGCAATTGTATCATTTCAGGTATGTATGTTAATTCAGCTGTCTCATTGATTACTGAAATCAACTAATGCAACACAGACTTGGGATTAAACATGGGATCTTCCTGGTCTGTACAATTCAGCCACTCCCTGCCCTAACCAGCTGGGCTATTGGGAGGGTCACCTCAGGTGGATATTCTATTCAATTCCCTTTGGTATTCCCATTTAATTCCCTATTAATGGCTGAGGATATGATTGGTGACTTCACAAACTTATGTTAATGATTTTCTGGTAGCAGGTGGTTCAAATCCAGCCAGGCGGAGGGATCAAGATTTCTTGGCACTGACAGGAGAAGAAACTATGCTCCCTGATGACTGCAAAGCTCTCAATGTGACAAATTGGATTTTGCCTGCGTTGGATAGTTTTAACTCATTGTAGACCTGTACTGTTAGGATCAGCATGTAAGAGGTTGAATCCATGTCCCAAAGGTTTCTCGGAGAGGACGTGCTAGCAGCTGAACTCTATACGTGACCACTTATGTGAGATACTGTAGCTGCGAACAATAGGAAGACTCCAGCAGTGAATTAGATGCAATGGGCACATTAGATTGTCTTTGTCTCCATTTCTCTCTCCCTGTGCGTCTCTCTCCATCTCTGTGTGTCTGTCTCGCCCTCTCCCTCTCCCCGTCGCTGTCTCGCCCTCTCCCTCTCCCCGTCGCTGTCTCGCCCTCTCCCTCTCCCCGTCGCGTTCTCGCCCTCTCCCTCTCCCCGTCGCGTTCTCGCCCTCTCCCTCTCCCCGTCGCGTTCTCGCCCTCTCCCTCTCCCCGTCGCGTTCTCGCCCTCTCCCTCTCCCCGTCGCGTTCTCGCCCTCTCCCTCTCCCCGTCGCGTCCTCGCCCTCTCCCTCTCCCCGTCGCTTTCTCTCGCCCTCTCCCTCTCCCCGTCGCGTTCTCGCCCTCGCCCTCTCCCTCTCCCCGTCGCGTTCTCGCCCTCGCCCTCTCCCTCTCCCCGTCGCGTTCTCGCCCTCTCCCTCTCCCCGTCGCGTTCTCGCCCTCTCCCTCTCCCCGTCGCGTTCTCGCCCTCTCCCTCTCCCCGTCGCGTTCTCGCCCTCTCCCTCTCCCCGTCGCGTTCTCGCCCTCTCCCTCTCCCCGTCGCGTTCTCGCCCTCTCCCTCTCCCCGTCGCGTTCTCGCCCTCTCCCTCTCCCCGTCGCGTTCTCGCCCTCTCCCTCTCCCCGTCGCGTTCTCGCCCTCTCCCTCTGTCTGTGGGATTTTTTTATATCCACCTGAACAGGCAGACGTTTTAATTTGTCATCTGAAAGACAGTATCTCCGACAGTACTACACTCCTTCCGTACAGCACTGAAATGTCAGCTTAGATAATGTGATCAAGTCCCTGAAATGGGGCTTGAACCCATGGCCTTCTGACTTCTTGGCAAGAATGCTACCACTTTGCCAACCTTTGGAGTTGAGGTGGCACCCCTGGCAATTGAAATTTGGAACAAGGCCGACCCTCTGTGGCAGACTCAGTAAACTAATAATTAAACCAGGCAGTACTAAGTTAGGAAGCACAGTAAGTTGTGTAGTTGGGAGAAGTTTTGGGCACTGTATCTCAGTATCTCACTGTATTGGCTTTGGAGGGGTTACAGCACAGATTCACCAGAGTGATACCAGGGCTTAAAGGGTTAAATTATGAGGAAAGGTTGCTTAAACTTGGCTTGTATTCCCTTGAGTTTGGAAGGTTGATGGGTGATCTAATCAAGGTGTTTGAAATGATAAAGGGATTCAATAGGGTAAATACAGAGAAACTATTTCTTCTGGTTGGGGGAATTTAAATCGAAGGGGCATAATCTTAACATTAGAGCTAGGCCATTTAGCATGAAATTAGGAAGTACCTTTTCACACAAAGGGTAGTGAAAATCTGGAGCTCGCTTCCCCTAAAGCCTGTGGATGCTGAGTCAATTGAAATTTTCAAGAATGAGATCAATAGATTTTTGTTGGGTGAGGATATCAAGGGATATTGAGCAAAGACTGGTAAATGCAGTTGAGGTACTGATCAGCCATAATCTAATTGAATGGTGGAACAGGCTTGAGGGGCTGAATGGCCTACTTCTGTCCCTATGTTCTAAGGCACTGTTGATGTTAGCAAGCCATGATGGCTGATCTAATGGAATCTGGAAGGGTACACCTGTCACTGGGATTCTTCCTATTTGGTTTTATATAACCCTTTAGGCTAGTATCCTAACTGGTAGGGTGACCTAGATGGATAATCAGAAGGAAGCTTACTAGTGCTGTGCTGGTAGGTATTGTGACTTCAGCTTATTAAACTGCAGCTGTACCCATGTGCTCTCTTTGCGTCCCTAATGTTTGGTTCTTGACAATTTGTGCCTAATTTCACTGGACATGGGTGATTGTTGGGTAAGTGGATGTGTCTCCATGGGGAGAGTGCATTTTCCATATCAGGCAAACAAAAGTGGATTTCTCAGTAGCTTGATTTGGAGATTCTTAAGTTTAGTGAAGGTTTCAACAGGCGTCACGTACCTAGTTTATCGGAAAAAAAATGTCTTGGCTAGAGTCAATATCCTCCACAAGATATTAGAGTGCCAGTCAGCAAGTCTGTAACAAAAGGTTAAAAGCAATTAATCTAATGTTGGAGACTTAGATAAGAGCTCTACTATATGACTTTATGGCTGCCCTTATAAAGTAATGCATTTAAAGGAGGTGGGGATTGCCAGTATTGATTGACATTTAATTAAACTAATGGTTGTTTCTTTCTTAATTAAACCGAAAATCATATAACTTCAAATATTTACTCTGTCAGTCTCCCTGCCTCACAAGTACAGTACATCTCTTAATTCAAAGTAACAATTCAAATTTAGCACTAAATTCCGACTTTTCAATGTTACTTACATTGCTTAATTCAAATTGCGAGATAATTGCAACATTTTATCGCATAAAATGAGTTTGAATTATCAAAAGTAGACTACATTATTTAAGTCACTATTAAAACATTTCAGATGCTTTTCAATATTTTGGTGAGTGTTTTTCTGCACTATTTAACCATGGAATTTTACAGCACAGAAAGAGGCCATTCAGCCCATTGTGTTTCTGTCAACTTTGTTAGAGCAAACCAAAACTAATCTCACAGCTCTGCTCTCTTCCTGCTACCCTCTATCTTCCTCTGCCTCAATTTATCCAATTTTCTTTCAAAGGATGCACTGGTCTCTGCCTCAACCATTACCTGTGGCAAAACATTCCATGCTTCGAAAACCCTCTGCAAAAATAAATTTCTCCTAACTTCTCACTCTTTTAGTGACAATTTTAACTTGATAGCCTTTCATGCCTCTTCACTGCTTTGCAATGGAGTATCCTTTGAAAACAAAGAGTAGCAAATGATTTATATATTCTGACAATGAATATAATTTTTATGCCAGTGCAAGAATTCATATTTAGCTGGGGATGATTTCTTCAACCGATGGCTTCCCAGCATGAAATGGCACTCGCAAGACGTACATCTTGGGATATCACTGGTAGGCAGCCTATGAGTTTCAGTCCATTCATTTAATAGAAGGCAAATCATAACTGCAGCCTACAACTTCCTGCGATCCATTCCCCATGAGTGCCACTTCTTGTTGGTGCAAAATGGATAATGTACAGTGAGGTCTGGGTTTTTCTAAGAACATAAGAAATAGGAGCAGGAGTAGGCCATACGGCCCGTCCACCATTCAATAAGATTATGACTGATCTTCTACCTCAACTCCACTTTCCCATCCTATTCCCATATCTCTTGATCCCCTTAGTGTGCAAAAATCTATTGATCTCAGTCTTGAATATACTCAACGACTGAGCATCCACAGCCCTCTGGGGTACAGAATTCCAAAGATTCATAACTCTCTGAGTGAAGAAATTTTTCCTCATCTCAGTCCTAAATGGTCAACCTCTTATCTTGAGACCAAGCCCCCTGGTTCTAGACACTCCCAGCCAGGGGAAACAACCTCTCAGCATCTACCCTGTCAAGCCCTCTAAGATTTTTATACGTTTCAACGAGATCACCTCTCATTCTTCTAAACTCCAGAGAATATAGGCCCATTCAATCTCTCCTCGCAGGACAACCCTTTCATCCCGGGAATCAATCTAGTGAACCTTTGTTGCACCCCCTCTAAGGCAAGTATAATCTTCCTTCGGTAAGGAGACCAAAATTGTGCACAGTACTCCAGATGTGGTCTGACCAGAGCCCTATATAATTGCAGCAAGACCTCCTTACTCTTATACTCCAACCCCCTTGCAATAAAGGCTAACATGCCATTTGCCTTACTAATTTCTGTGATTCGTGTGCAAAGACACCCAAATCCCTCTGAATATCAACATTTCTTAGACTTTCATCTTTTAAAAAAAATATTCTGCTTTTCTATTCTTCCTACCAAAGTGGATAATTTTACATTTCCCCACATTATACTCCACCTTCTCGCCCACTCACTTAACCTGTCTATATCCCTTTGCAGACTCTTTGTGTCCTCCTCACAGATTACATTCCCACCTAGCTTTGTATTGTCAGCAAACTTGGATACATTACACTCGGTCCCCTCATCTAAGTCATTGATATATATTGTTAACAGCTGAGGCTCAAGTGCTGATCCTTGCAGCACCCCACTAGTTACAACCTGCCAACCTGAAAATTACCCGTTTATTCCTACTATCTGTTTTTTATCCACTAACCAATCCTCAATCCATGCTAATATATTATCCCCAATCCCATGATCCCTAATCTTGTGTAACAACCTCTTTGGGACACAATTGTAAACAATTTTACAACACCAAGTTATAACAACACGATTTTATTTTTAATCTATAGTCCAACGATTTTATTTTTAATCCCACAAAGCTTGTGGGATTAAAAATAAAATCGTTGGACTATAACTTGGTGTTGTAAAATTGTTTACAATTGTTAACCCCAGTCCATCACCGGCATCTCCACATCTTTGGGACACCTTATCGAATGCCTTTTGAAAGTCCAAATATACTACATCCTCTTATTTTCCCTTATTTACCCTTCAAGTTACACCCTCAAAAAACTCTAATAGATTTGTCAAACACGATTTTGTTTTATTCGTTCATGGGATGTGGGCGTCGCTGGCGAGGCCAGCATTTATTGCCCATCCCTAATTGCCCTTGAGAAGGTGGTGGTGACCCTTTCATAAAACCGTGTTGACTCTGTTTAATCATATTATGCTTTTCTCTGTGCCCAGTTACTACGACCCTAATAATAGATTCTAGCATTTTCCCTACTACTGATGTCGGGCTAATAGTATACTGACCTATAGTTCCCTGTTTTCTCTCTTCCTCCTGTCTTGAATAGCAGGGTTACATTTGCTACCTTCCAATCCTTTTGAGTTTTGGACTGAAATTCAGTCAGTACTGATCTGATGGAAAATCTCCTTTTCTCTCTATTCCCTTCCCTCTTTCTCTCTCTCCCATTTCCTCGCCCTCTTCCTCTGCCCCGCTTCTGGATAACTCACTAATAATTCTGTCTGCTGCCCTTTGGATTGCCACTGTAAAACCTCCCTGCTGCGTTCTTCCTGATGCTTGTCACTTCAATTATAAAACTTTGCGTTCAGCAGTTGGGTTACAGCTCCCACTGTGACCGGTATAAACTATGGATGGGGACAATGCAGCACTTGTAAATCCCGTTAATGGCAGCGCAATTTTGAAAATGTTATTAGCAATTAGCTGGAGAGTTTTAGACTGAGCGGTAGCTCATTATTTGTGTCGCTGTCAAACAGATGGACAGGAAAGCAACCTTCTATTAACAGAGACACAAATCTTTGCTTTCTTTCCTTGCTGTTTAATTGCTGTTCATTTCACAGCCCCTGGAAGACCTGCCATCATTCACACTGATAGGCTATATTATCAAACTGTGCGGTATACAGCGGGTTATTTGGGGAACGCAGTGAAGAATGGGTGAACTGTGAAGTACAAACACTCCCAAACTCCTAATACATCATTACAGTGAATATTAGTGTGCTCTGCAGCACAGGCTCACGTCTGAAAAACTTGGCAATTAAAGCTCCTGAAAACAAATTCATGAGTCTCTTAGGAAAATAGGATTTTTTCCTCCCTTGTAATTCACCCACACAAGACTTTTTATGAAAGATTTATACTTTATTTGCCTAGTGGATGTCAGTCCAAACTACACCTTTACATAATTTGTCACGGCGGCTGAATTAATTACAGTCCTTTTTTGTATTTGGTTTCTCTCTTCCCTATTGTTTGAAGGCTCGTCCAATTTGGTGTCATCTGCACACTTACATAGCTTTGTTTCTGTCCCTGGCTCCACATCATTAACATACACTGTAAACAGCAAAAGCCTCCAGCACTGATCCCTGTGGCATCCTACGAGTGGGGCCTTGCCATGTCGGCACAGCTCTTCTTTGTCTGGTTTAGCCCATTTTAAATCCATCTCAGACGCTTGCCTCTGATTCCTATCCTGTGGACGAATTATTTGCGGTACGGTATCAAAAAGCCTTGCTGAAATCTGATTATATCACATTCACAGGATTCCCATTTCAATGCAGCCCATTAATTCCTCAAAGAATGCCAGTAAATTTGTTAGGAAAGATCTTCCTTCTATAAATCCATGCTAACTCCCCCTAACCATACCATGCCTATCTAGGTGTTTCAGGATGCCTTCTCATTCTTTATCAACACAGATGTTAGGCCCACCGGCCTTTAGCTTCCTGGTTCATCACTATGCCCCTTTTTAGAAAAGGACTTGCCTGGTTGTTACTGAGAAGATTTTATAATTCTTACAGAATAGATGTAGTTGGGCAGTATCATATTACTTATTTTAGAAAGATTTATTGAGTTGATCTCAATTTTGAAAAATTGTCCAAATCTATCTATACCTGGCTGCAGTGTTTTTTCACCACTTGCCCTCTGATGGAGAATTAATTATTCAGCTATCACTGCCTACCAAGAAAGCAATGTCATGTCTGATAACCTCAACTAGCTCACTGATAAAGACTAAAAACACTATGGCTCCAAGCAGTTCTTCTGAGAGACTCCACATTGGTTTTGCATAAGGACAAACAACCATCACACATTGCATTTAGAGGAAGTCATTTTTCTAGTTCAACAACTCATGAGATATTTCAGAAGAAATCAATTTTCGATGAAGCTGGGATAATTTCTATTTAAGCTCAAGACGTATAGGGATCATTTTTGAACTTTCTGCTTCTGTTGGGGAGCCTCACCCACTGGGAGGGCATATCAGAAATTAAAGGTGTGCACTGCACATAATTTTCCAACTATTTATATAAATGGTTAAAAATTCTTGAGCACTTGGATGAATTTCCAATATAGAATCATGGAATGATACAGCACAGAAGTAAGCCATTTGGCCCATTGAGCCTGTGCCGGCTCTTTGAAAGAGCTAGCCAATTAGTCCCTCTCCCCTGCTCTTTCCCCATAGCCCTGTAAATTTTTCCACTTCAAGTATTTATCCTTTTGAAAGTTATTATTGAATCTGCTTCCACCACCCTTTCAAGCAGTGCATTCCAGATAATAACAGCTCACTATACTCACGGGCTAGTGAGTATAGAAATAGGAGGATAGAACAGATGAATGCGTGGCTAAAGAGTTGGTGCAGGAGGGAGGGTTTCAGTTTCCTGGATCACTGGGCCTGCTTCTGGGGAAGGTGGGACTTGTACAAGTCGGACGGGTTGCATCTGAACCAGAGCGGGACAAATATCCTTGCGGGGAGGTTTGCTAGCACTGTTGGGGGGGGTTTAAACTAACTTGGCAGGGGGATGGGATACAGAGTGGAGCTACAATAGGGGGTGATGTGCAGCCAAATATAGAGAAAAAAACAAGTCAGCTTGGAAGACAGGGCAAATATGTGAGGGCAAGGCTGGATGGCATCTATTTTAATGCAAGGAGTCTTGCGAATAAGGTGGATGAACTGAAGGTGTTGATAAACACATGGGAGTATGATATTGTTGCTGTCACAGAGACATGGTTGAGGGAGGGGCAAGACTGGCAGCTCAATATTCCGGGGTACAGAATCTTCAGGCGAGACAGAGGGGGAGGTATAAGAGGAGGGGGGGTCACAATATTAATTAAAGAATCAATTACTGCCATAAGGAACGATGATATATTAGCAGGTTCCTCTAATGAGGCCATATGGGTGGAGCTTAAAAACAAAAAGGGGGCAAGCACTTTGATGGGAGTGTACTATAGGCCCCCAAACAGTCAGGGGGAGATCGAGGAACAGATATGTAGGCAAATCTCAGAAAATTGTGCAAATAATAGGGTAATAATAGTGGGGGATTTCAACTTCCCCAATATTAACTGGGATACTCAGAGTGTAAAAGGCTTAGAGGGTACAAAATTCTTAACGTGCATCCAGGAGAGCTTTTTGAGCCAGCATGTAGAAAGTCCTACAAGAGAGGGGGCGGTACTGGACCTAATTCTAGGGAATGTGGCCGGCCAAGTGGAAGAAGTGCTAGTAGGTGAGCACTTTGGTGACAGTGACCATAATTTGGTGAGATTTAAGGTGGTCATGGAAAAGGACAGGGAGGGGCCGGAAATAAAGGTTCTAAATTGGGGGAAGGCCGATTTTAATAGGATAAGGCAGGATCTGGCCAAAATGGACTGGGATCAGCTGCTTGTAGGAAAATCCGCATCGGAGCAATGGGAGTCTTTCAGAAGGGAGATTGAGACCATACAATGGCAACATGTTCCCGTAAAGGTCAAGGGTGGTTCCAAGAACTCCAGGGAACCTTGGATGTCAGGGGATATACGAGAATGGATTAGGAAAAAAAGGAGGGCTTTTGGCAGATACAAAAGGCTAAAGACGGAGGAAGCCCTAGAGGAGTACAAAAAGTGCAGGGGGATACTTAAAAAAGAAATTAGGAGATCAAGGAGGGGCCATGAAATAACACTGGCGAGCAAAATAAAGGAAAATCCTAAGATGTTTTATAAGTATATTAAGGGTAAGAGGATGACTAGGGAAAAAATAGGGCCCATTAGGGACAAAAATGGCAATCTGTGTGTGGAGCCGGCAGATGTAGGAGGGGTTCTAAATGAATTTTTTGCATCTGTTTTCACTATGGAGAAGGACGATGTAGACATAGAAATACGGCAGGGGGACTGTGATATACTCGAACATATTAACATCGAGCGGGAGGAGGTATTGGCGGTTTTAGCAGGCCTAAAAATGGATAAATCCCCAGGCCCGGACGAAATGTATCCCAGGCTACTGTGTGAGGCAAAGGAGGAGATTGTGGGGGCTCTGACACATATATTCAGAACCTCTCTGGCCACAGGGGATGTGCCAGAGGACTGGAGAACCGCTAATGTAATACCATTATTCAAGAAGGGGAGTAGGGAAAAACCGGGGAACTACAGGCCAGTGAGCCTAACATCAGTGGTAGGAAAATTATTGGAAAAAATTCTGAAGGACAAAATTAGTCTCCACTTGGAGAAGCAAGGATTAATCAGGGATAGTCAACACGGCTTTGTCAAGGGAAGATCATGTCTGACTAATTTGATTGAATTTTTTGAGGGGGTGACTAGGCGTGTGGATGAGGGTAACGCAGTGGATGTGGTATACATGGATTTCAGTAAGGCCTTCGATAAAGTCCCGCACAGGAGACTGGTCAAGAAGGTACGAGCCCATGGAATCCAGGGTGCCTTGGCACTTTGGATACAAAACTGGCTTAGTGGCAGAAGGCAGAGGGTGATGGTCGAAGGTTGTTTTTGTGACTGGAAGCCTGTGGCCAGTGGGGTACCACAGGGATCGGTGCTGGGTCCCTTGCTGTTTGTGGTCTACATTAACGACTTGGATATGAATGTAAAAGGTATGATCAGTAAGTTCGCTGATGATACAAAAATTGGTAGGGTGGTAAATAGCGAGGAGGATAGCCTCAGTCTGCAGGACGATATAGATGGGTTGGTCAGATGGGCGGAACAGTGGCAAATGGAATTTAACCCGGAAAAGTGCGAGGTGATGCACTTTGGAGGGATTAACAAGGCAAGGGAATACACAATGAATGGGAGGACCCTAGGCAAGACAGAGGGTCAGAGGGATCTTGGTGTGCAAGTTCACAGATCCCTGAAGGCGGCGGAACAGGTAGATAAGGTGGTAAAGAAGGCATATGGGATACTTGCCTTTATTAGCCGAGGCATAGAATATAAGAGCAAGGATGTTACGATGGAGCTGTATAAAACACTGGTTAGGCCACAGCTGGAGTACTGTGTGCAGTTCTGGTCGCCACACTACAGGAAGGATGTGATCGCTTTGGAGAGGGTGCAGAGGAGATTCACCAGGATGTTACCAGGGCTGGAGCGCTTCAGCTATGAAGAGAGACTGGGAAGATTGGGTTTGTTTTCCTTGGAGCAGAGGAGGCTGAGGGGGGACATGATTGAGGTGTACAAAATTATGAGGGGCACAGATAGGATGGATACTAAGGAGCTTTTTCCCTTCGTTGAGGGTACTATAACAAGGGGACATAGATTCAAGGTAAAAGGCGGGAGGTTTAGAGGGGATTTGAGAAAGAACTTTTTCACCCAGAGGGTGGTTGGAGTCTGGAACTCACTGCCTGAAAGGGTTGTGGAGGCAGGAACCCTCACAACATTCAAGAAGCATTTGGATGAGCACTTGAAATGCCATAGCATACAAGGCTATGGACCAAATGCTGGAATATGGGATTAGAGTAGACAGGGCTTGATGGCCGGCGCGGACACGATGGGCCGAAGGGCCTCTATCCGTGCTGTATAACTCTATGACTCTATGACTCTATGACTACGTAAAAAAATTTTTCCTCATGTCGCCTCTGGTTCTTTTGCCAATTACCTTAAATCTGTGGCCTTTGGTTACCGACCCTACCACTGGAAAGTTTCTCCTTATTTACTCTGACAAAACAGTTCATGATTTTGATCATCTCTATTAAATCTTCCCTTAACCTTCTCTGCTCTAAGGAGAACAACCCCAGTTTCTCTAGTCTCTCCACATAACTGAAGTCTTTCATCCCTAATACCATTATAGTAAATCTCCTCTGCACCCTCTCCAGGGCTTTGACATCTTTCCTAAAGTGTGGTGCCCAGATTTGACCACAGTATTCCAGCTGGGGCCTAACTTGTGTTTTATAAAGGTTTAGCATAACTTCCTTGCTTTTGTACTCTATGCCTTTATTTATAAAGCCAAGGATCTCGTATACCTTTTTTAACAGCCTTCTCAACTTATCCTGCCACATTCAAAGACTTATGTACGTACATCCCTATTCTCCCTGTTCCTGCACCCCCTTTAAAATTGTACCATTTAGTTTATATTGCCTCTCCTCATTCTTCCTACAAAATGAATCACATTACCCTTCTCTGCGTTAAATTTCATCTGCCATGTGTCTGTCCATTTCACCAATCTGTCTATGTCCTCCTGAAGTCTGTTACTGTCCTCCTCACTGTGTACTACATTTCTGAGTTTTGTGTCATCTACAAACTTTGAAATTATGCCCTGTTTATGCAAGTCCAGGTCATTAATATATATCAAAAAGAGCAGTGGTCCCAACACTGACTCCTGGGGGAAACCACTGCACACTTCTCTCTGTCTGAAAAACAACTGTTCACCGCTCTCTGCTTTCTGTCCCTTAGCCAATTTCGTATCCATGCACCACTGCCCTTTTAATCCCATGGGCTTCAATTTTGCTAACACGTCTATTATGTGGTACTTTATCAAATGCCTTTTGAAAGTCCATATACACATCAACCCTACTACCCTCTTCAACCCACTCCGTTACTTCATCGAAGAACTCAATCAAGTTAATCAAACATGATTTGCCATTAAGAAATCTGTGCTGCCTTTCATTTATGAACCCATATTTTTCCAAGTGCCAATTAATCTTGTGCCGGATCAACATCTCTAAAAGGTTCCCCACCACCAACGTTAGGCTGATTGGCCTGTAGTTGCTGGGTTTATCCTTCTCTCCTTTTTTGAACAAGGGTGTAACATTTTCAATCCTTCAGTCCTCTGGCACCATCCCTATATCTAAGGAGGATTGGAAGATTGTGGCCAGAGCCTCCACAATTTCCACCCTTACTTCCCTCAGCAACCTAGGATGCATCCCATCTGGACCGGGTGACTTTTCTACTTTGAGTACTGCCAATCTTTTAAGTACCTCCTTTATCTGATTTTATCCTATCCAATTTCTCTATAACGCTCACTTTACTGTGACATTGACAGCATCTTCTTCTCCAGTGAAGATAGATGCAAAGTACTCATTTAGTACCTCAGCCATGCCTTCTGCCTCCACAAGACAATCTCCTTTTTGGTCCCTAATCTGCGCCATCCTTCCTTTGACTACCCTGTTACCATTTATATGTTTATAAAAGACTTTTGGGTTCCATTTTATGTTACCCGCTAATCTATTCTCGTACACACTCTTTGCCACTCTGATTTCCTTTTTCAGTTCTCTCCTGTACTTTCTGTATTCTAGTTGGTTCTCTACTGAACTATGAACCTGACATTTATCCTAAGCCTCCTTTTTCTATTTAATTTTAATCTCTATATCTTTAGTCATCCTGAGAGCTCTAGCTTTGGATGCCCTTCCTTTCCCCCTCATGGGAATGTGCCTAGTCTGTACCCGAACTGTCTCCTCTTTGAAAGCCTCCCATTGCTCATTTACTGTTTTACCTGCCGGTCTTTGATTCCAATCCACCCAGGCCAGATTCATTTTCAACCCACTGAAATTAGCCCACCTCCAATTGGGTATTTTCACATTTGATTTTTCCTTGTCCTTTTCCATGACTACTCTAAACCTAATGATATTGTGATTCCCAAATGCACCCCCACTGACACTTGCTCCACTTCATTCTCCAGAGCTAGATCCAGCACTGCTTTCTTCCTCGTTGGGCTGGAAACATGTTGATCACGGAAGTTCTCTTGTACACATTTCAGGAATTCCTCCCCATCTTTGCCATGTACACTGTTATTTTCCCAGTCTATACTAGGATAATTGAAGTCCCCCATTATCATTACTCTATAAAATTCTTACATCTTTCTACAATTTGCCTTCAAATTTGCTCCTCTATCTCCTTCCCACTATTTGGTGGTGTATAGTATACACCCAGTAACGTAAGAGCTCCTCTATTGTTCCTTAATTCTAATCAAATAGATTCTGTCAAGTATATCATCCCTTTCTAGTGCTGTAACAGTATCTTTGATCAATTCTGCCAAACCCATCCTTTTTTTCCTTCCCTACCTTTCCCGAATACATTGTGGCCAGGAATATTAGGTGCCGATTCCTCCCCTTGTTTGAGCCAGGTCTCTGTTATTGCCACTATATCATAATCCCATGTGGCTACTAGTGCCTGCAACTCACCAACTTTATTTACCACGCTCCGTGCATTTATGCACATGCACTCCAAACCCATCTTGGTCTGCCTCGCATTTCCCTCCTGCCTGATCTCCTATTTCTGAAGTACTCTTTATTCTAATGCTATTTGTCTCTCCTAGTCCTTTGTGCACCATGTATCTCCTCTCTAATGCTTTGTCCTGGTGCCCTTCTCCCAGCCAAATTAGTTTAAACATTCCCCCACAGCACTAGTTAACCTCCCTGCAAGGACATTGGTCCCAGCCCTGTTGAGGTGCAACCCGTCCATCTTGTACAGGGCCCACCTGCCCCACAACTGGTCCCATTGCCCAGGAATCTAAAGCCCTCCCTCCTGCACCATTTCTCCAGCCATACATTAACCTGTCTTATCTTACTGCTCCTATACTCACTAGCGCGTGGCACTGGGATTACTACTTTTGAGGTCCTGCTCTTTAACTTCATCCCTAGCTCCTGAAACTCTGCCAGTTGGACCTCAACCCTTTTTCCACCTATGTTGTTGGTTCCAACATGAACCACGACTTCTGGCTGTTTCCCTTCCCCCGCCCCCATAAAATGTTCTGCACCTGTTCAGTGATGTCCTTTCCCCTGGTACCAGGGAGGCAATACACCATGTGAGACTTAAGTCGATGGTTGCAGAAATGCCTGTCTATCCTCTGACTATTGAATCCCCCACAACCACCGCATTTCTACACTTTGCTGTGCCCCCTTGTGCAATCATTTGCCCCATGGTTCCGTGGATGTGCTCTAGACTGCACTCCCCCAAGGTTTCGTCAATCTCGCAGGTGTTCAGCATTGAAAACTGGTTTGAGAGTACCACACTCCTGGAGGATTCCTGAAGTGGCTGTCTCTCCTTACCATGTCAGATGGCCACTCACTTGCTATCCTCCTGAACTCTCTCTAGTTGCGGGGTGATCACCTCCTGGAATGTGCGCTCCAGGAGTTCCCACATGGCACAGGAATTGCAGGCAACATATGTGCCTCTGGTGGGCCAGAATCCCCAGTGTGAAGTTGAAAAATTACCCCTACTGACCAAAATTAGTGCTGGGCATTGAGAAAATAGCTCCTCTTTGGAAAAGAAATTGAACCAATTATTTTTTTATGTATCCCCACTGCTTTGAGAAAACAAATCACAGCTTCAGTGATATCACTACATGCTGCTGCATCTTAATCCATGTTCAGCCTGCTCCCATTTTATTCTTATTTCATGACCCTTTCTAAGGTATCGTTAATTATTTATGCCTATTTCTGTTGATGCCCGTGCTCCAAAACTGAAAATATATTAGAGAGCTATTGAATTTGAAATAAATTGATTCAGTTAGCTCCATTTGTTGGATAAATATGGTCCTTTTCTTCTCCTTTCCCCCAACCCGACTTGATCCTCACTTGCGGAATAAACTGGGTATGTTTTATATCCTCTGTATGTTCTTTTCATGCAGGTGATGTGGGTAGAATTGTATTGAAATACATTCTAAAACAACATCTAATTTTAATGGAGTTGCTAGAAGCATGTTGGATCTTTTAAAATTCTCTACTGGGCCTCGTGAGATACTTCTTTCCAGCTGTATCTCAGTCTGGTGAAGAGAGGTATCCCTCGGTTGTGTTGCTTTGTATTGTGGACTTGTAGCTATAAACAACAGGATTTGAAACTGTCCAAATTCAATCCCATTTTAAGTGGTATACTTCGATAAAGTCCCGCACAGGAGACTGGTCAAGAAGGTACGAGCCCATGGAATCCAGGGTGCCTTGGCACTTTGGATACAAAACTGGCTTAGTGGTAGAAGGCAGAGGGTGATGGTCGAAGGTTGTTTTTGTGACTGGAAGCCTGTGGCCAGTGGGGTACCACAGGGATCGGTGCTGGGTCCCTTGCTGTTTGTGGTCTACATTAACGACTTGGATATGAATGTAAAAGGTATGATCAGTAAGTTCGCTGATGATACAAAAATTGGTAGGATGGTAAATAGCGTGGAGGATAGCCTCAGTCTGCAGGACGATATAGATGGGATGGTCAGATGGGCGGAACAGTGGCAAATGGAATTTAACCCGGAAAAGTGCGAGGTGATGCACTTTGGAGGGACTAACAAGGCAAGGGAATACACAATGAATGGGAGGACCCTAGGCAAGACAGAGGGTCAGAGGGATCTTGGTGTGCAAGTTCACAGATCCCTGAAGGCGGCGGAACAGGTAGATAAGGTGGTAAAGAAGGCATATGGGATACTTGCCTTTATTAGCCGAGGCATAGAATATAAGAGCAAGGATGTTACGATGGAGCTGTATAAAACACTGGTTAGGCCACAGCTGGAGTACTGTGTGCAGTTCTGGTCGCCACACTACAGGAAGGATGTGATCGCTTTGGAGAGGGTGCAGAGGAGATTCACCAGGATGTTACCAGGGCTGGAGCGCTTCAGCTATGAAGAGAGACTGGGAAGATTGGGTTTGTTTTCCTTGGAGCAGAGGAGGCTGAGGGGGGACATGATTGAGGTGTACAAAATTATGAGGGGCACAGATAGGATGGATACTAAGGAGCTTTTTCCCTTCGTTGAGGGTTCTATAACAAGGGGGCATAGATTCAAGGTAAAAGGCGGGAGGTTTAGAGGGGATTTGAGAAAGAACTTTTTCACCCAGAGGGTGGTTGGAGTCTGGAACTCACTGCCTGAAAGGGTTGTGGAGGCAGGAACCCTCACAACATTCAAGAAGCATTTGGATGAGCACTTGAAATGCCATAGCATACAAGGCTACGGACCAAATGCTGGAATATGGGATTAGATTAGAGAGGGCTTGATGGCCGGCGCGGACACGATGGGCCGAAGGGCCTCTATCCGTGCTGTATAACTCTATGACTCTATGACTAAGTGTAACCCTTCTAGTCAACAGACAAAGGAGATTTTAATCTCATCCAAATGCAGGCCCTAGAGGTGAAAGTGCAGTCTTCTAGCCCACCAGTTCTCTTCATTTGGTGGCATAATGATTGTGCAGTGACATCAACCAATTCAACTGAAAAATAAAACTAATCCCATGAAGTAACTTTTGGAGTTCTTCATTTTTATGTGTGTTTCTTCTACTATATACTATAGCAGAAGGGAAGGAGGAGAGAGAGTGGTTGCTCATTTCTCTCTGTGGATGGCAGCAGCATATAAACATTTCAGAAGTTGCCGCACAGCCTGGTTTACACATTCAAGGGGTGATGCTGACATTACTGTGGCTATTCTACTGTTGCCTATCGTACTAATGGTGGTTGTCAAATTCTTTTGCACATGTCTTTAATTTTTAATTCAAATTATGAATGCATGTACGGAAATAAGCATTGGATTGATTTGGAGATGTGATGTGATAGTAAGAAATCAGGAAAAACAGGGCAGCCACTACAGATCAGTGATGTTGTTAGAAGGTTCAGACGCTTAAGATAAAGTGTCGTGCATGTGTGGTGTTTCACTGTGGTGTAGTGAATATGTGGAAAATTAGTTAATTATGTGTTGATTAATTCCTTTAGAAATTGAGCTGAATAAATATGTTGAGGATTTGGATTGAAGGTTACTGAGGTAGCTATAGGCTTTATTATTATTCTTTTGCTTCTGAGACCATGCAAACATCATTTGTGAAAAGCAATTGGTCAGGATTGAAAAATGGAGGTATAAGCGGAGATATTGTGAAGTTTTGCTTTCTTTGGGGAGTATCCAAGTGTCAACTGTGGCTCAGTAACAGTAGTTATACTGTTGGACAGTTGGCCCCTTAACAGTAGTTATGCTATTGGACAGTGTCAATAATAAAGAAATCAGAGGAGCTTGTAACAAAGGTAATGCAATAATTGTGGGGGACTTTAAGCTTCATATAGACTGGGCAAATCAAATTGGCAAAAGTAGTTTGGAGGACGAGTTCATGGAATGCATTCGATACAGTTTCCTAGAACATTATATTATGGAACCAACCAGGGAACAGGCTATTTTAGATCTTGTCATGTGTAATGAGACAGGGTTAATTAGTAATCTCATATTAAGGCATCCTCTGGGAACAGTGATCATAATATGATAGAATTTCACTTTGAATTTAAGAGTGATGTACTAGAAGTGTGCATTGTCTCAGAAGTGTGAGGTGAATCATAGCTGAGTGTATGCAAAACTTGATTTTTTTTGTTTGTTTTTAAAAAGAAAAAATAAAGCATTTTCTTTTTCAAAAAAAAGTCTGAAACTAGAGTCTTAAACTTAAACAAAGCCAATTACATAGGTATGAGGAGCGAGTTGGCTAAGGTTGATTGGTAAATTTACATTAAAAGGTATGACAGTACATAAGCAATGGCGAACATTTAAAGAAACATTTCATAATTCTCAACGAATATACATACCATTGAAGAATAAAAACTCCACGGGAAAAGTGATCTATCCGTGGCTAACTAAAGAAGTTAAGCACAGCATTGAATTAAAAGAAGAGGCTTATAATGTTGCCATGAAGAGTAGTAAGCCTGAGGATTGGAAGAGTTTCAGAAACCTGCAAAAGATGACGAAAAATTTGTTTAAGAGGGAGAAAATAGGATATGAGAGTAAACTAGCAAGAAATATAAAAACAGATTGTAAGAGCTTCTACAAGTATGTGAAAAGGAAGAGAGTAGCGAAAGTAAACGTAGGTCCTTAGAGGCTGAGACAGGAGAAATTATAATGGGGAATAAGGAAATGGCAGTGACATTAAACAAATATTTTGTATCTTTCTTCACAGGAGAGGACACAAAAAACGTACCAGAAATAATGGGGAACCAAGGAAGAGTAAGGAACTTAAAGTAATTACGTTACTATTAATATTAGTAAAGAAAAAGTACTGGAGAAATTAATGGGACTAAAAGCCGACAAATCCTCTGGACCTGATGGCCCACATCCTAGGGTTCTAAAAGACGTGGCTGCAGAAATAGTGGATGCATTGGTTGTGATCTTTCTATGTTCCCTAGATTTTAGAACCAGTGGATTGGAAGGTAGCAAATGTAACACCACTATTCAAGAAAGGAGATAGAGAGAAAAAAGGGAACTGTAGGCCAGTTAGCCTGACATCAATAGTCGGGAAAATGCTGGAATCCATTATTAAGGACGTGGTAACAGGGTACTTAGAAAATCATAATATGATTAGGTAGAGTCAACATGATTTTATGAAAGGGAAATAGTGTTTGGCAAATCCACTGGAATTTTTTGAGGACATAACTAGCAGAGTAGATAAAGGGGGACCAGTGGATGTAGTATATTTGGATTTTCAAAAGGCATTCGATAAGGTGCCACACAAAAGGTTGTTACACAAGATAAGAGCTCATGGAGTTGGGGGTAATATATTAGCATGGATAGAGGATTGGATAACGAACAGAAAACAGAGAGTGGGAATAAACAGGACATTTTCAGGTTGGCAGGCTGTAACTAGTGGGGTGCCGCAAGGATCAGTGCTTGGCCCTCAGCTATATGCAATCAATATTAATGACTTAGATAAAGGGACTGAGTGTAATGTACCAAGTTTGCTGACGATACAAAGCTAGGTGGGAAAGTAAGCTGTGAGGAGGACACAAAGAGTCTGCAAAGGGATATAGATAGGTTAAATGAGTGGGCAAGAAGGTGGCAGATGTTGTATAATGTGGGGAAATGTGAGATTATTCACTTTGGTAGGAAGAATAGAAAAACTGAATATTTTTGAGAAGGTGAGAGATTAAGAAATGTTGGTGTTCAGAGGGATTTGGGTGTCCTTGTATACAAAACACAAAAAGTTAACATGCAGGTACAGCAAGCAATTAGTAAGGCAAATGGCATGTTGGCCTTTATTGCAAAGGGGTTGGAGTACAAAAGTAAGGAAGTCTTACTACAATTGTACAGAGCTTTAGTGAGACCTCACCTGGAGTACTGTGTACAGTTTTGGTCTCCTTACCTAAGGAAGTATATACTTGCCTTAGAGGCCGTATAATGGAGGTTCGCTAGATTGATTCCTGGAATGAGAGGGTTGTCCTATGAGGGGAGATTGAGTAGAATGGGCCTATATTCTCTGGAGTTTAGAAGAACAAAAGATGATCTCATTGAAACAGATAAGATTCTGAGAGGGCTTGACAGGGTTGATGCTGAGCGGTTGTTTCCCCTGGCTGGAGAGTCTAGAACTAGGGGGCATTGTCTCAGGATAAGGGGTCGGCCATTTAGGACTGAGATTAGGAGGAGTTTCTTCACTCAGAGGGTCATGAATATTTGGAATTCTCTACCCCAGAGGGCAGTAGTGTTCATTCATTGAGTATATTCAAGGCTGAGATCGATAGATTTTTGGACTCTAAGGGAATCAAGGGATATGGGGGAAAGTGGAGTTGAGGTCGAAATTCAGCCATGATCTGATTGAATAGCGGAGCAGGCTCGAGGGGCCGTATGGCCTACTCCTGCTCCTATTTCTTATGTTCTTATGTTCTTATGTAAAATGGCACTACTTTGAAGATGAGCAGGGAATTCTCCCCGGTGTCCTAGCCAACATTTATCCCTCAACCAACACCACTAAAACAGATAATCTGGCCGTTATCACGTTGCTATTTGTGGGAGCTTGCTGCGCAAGTATTGGCTGCTGCGTTTCCTACATTACAGTAGTGACTACACTTCAAAAAAAGCTGCAAAGCGCTTTGGGTTGTCCTGAGGGTGAGAAAGGCGCGATATAAATGCAATTATAAACAGAAAATGCTGGAGAAGCTCAGCAATCATGCAGCACCTGTGGAGAAAGAAACAGAATTAACGTTTCAGGTCGAAGACCTTTTGTCTTAAAAGTTAACTCTGTTTCTTTCTCCACAGATTCTGCCTGACTTGCTGAGCTTCTCCAGCATTTTCTGTTTTTATTTCAGATTTCTAGCTTCCGCAGTATTTTGCTTTTGATATAAATGTAATTTTTTTTTTAGTATTTATGTAAGACTTTTTCTTGGGATATTAAATGGTTTGTTATTTGTTCTCAGGATGTGGCCAACGCTGACAGGGTCTTATTTATGGCCCATCTCTAGTTGCTCTGGTGGTGAGCTTTCTCCTTGAACCGCTGTAATCCTTGTGGTGATGTTTCCAGGATTCCAGGTTATTGACCCAGTGACGATGAAGGAATGGCAGTACATGTCCAAGTCAGGATGGTGTGTGTCTTGGAAGGGAATTTAGAGGTGACGGTGTTCCAATGACATTGCTGCTCTTGTACATCTTGATGTGGAGATGCCGGTGATGGACTGGGGTTGACAATTGTAAACAATTTTACAACACCAAGTTATAGTCCAGCAATTTTATTTTAAATTCACAAGCTTTCGGAGGCTACCTCCTTCCTCAGGTGAACGATGTCCACATCGTTCACCTGAGGAAGGAGGTAGCCTCCGAAAGCTTGTGAATTTAAAATAAAATTGCTGGACTATAACTTGGTGTTGTAAAATTGTTTACACTTGTACATCTTGATAGTAGACGTCACAGGGGAGGGAGGTTCTTTCATAGAAACATAGAATATAGGAGCAAAAGTAGGCTATTCGGCCCTTTGGGCCTTCTCCGCCTTTCAAAATGATCATGGCTGATCGTCTAACTCAGTACCCTGTTCCCGCTTTTTCCCCATATCCCTTGATCCCTTCAGCATTAAGAAATATATCTATCTCCCTCTTGAATACATCTAATGACTTGGCCTCCACAGCCTTCTGTGGTGCAGAATTCCACAGGTTCACCACCCTCTGAATGAAGAAATTTCTCCTCATCTCAGTTCTAAATGGCATACCCCGTATCCTGAGACTGTGACCCCTGGTTCTGGACTCCCCAGCCATCGGGAACATCCTCCCTGCATCTAGACTGTCTAGTCCTGTTAGAATTTTATATGTTTCGATGAGATCACCTCTCATTCTTCTAAACTCAAGTGAATATAGGCCTAGTTGACCCAATCTCTCCTCAAACGTCAGTCTTGCCATCCCAGGAATCAGTCTGGTAAACCTTCGTTGCACTCCCTCCATGGCAAGGACATCCTTCCTCAGATAAGGAGAACAAAACTGCACACAATACTCCAGATGTGGTCTCACCAAGGCCCTGTATAACTGCAGTAAGACATCCCTGCTCCTGTACTCAAATCCTCTTGCAATGAAGGCCAACATACCATTTGCCTTCCTAACTGCTTGCTGCACCTGAATGCTCGCTTTCAGCGACTGGTGTACAAGGACACCCAGGCCTCGTTGCACCTCCCCTTTTCCCAATCTATCACCATTTAGGTAATAATCTGCCTTTCTGTTTTTACAACCAAAGTGGATAACCTCACATTTATCCACGTTATACTGCATATTCGAAGTAATATTTATTGCTTAATTCAAATAATTGGAAAGTTCACATGTTTTAGTGCAGAAAATAAAGTTGAATCATCAGGAGTAGCCCATATTGTACTGGCTGGGCCAGAAGGACAAGAGCCAGAAATGTCATAGGAACACCATCACTTATGCATATATATGTATATTGCAGCAACCATGGTGAGAGCTGGGGAGCAGCGAATGAGTCATCAGGCAGTGACTCATACCTTCCGTTTCCCCTCCCCCCCGGCTGCAGTGCTGAAGATCTGTGCTCCAGAACAAGCCGAGCCCTTCCTAAGCAAGGCAACATTCGACCGAGTGTGGCGCCAAGGATCCCTAGTAAAACTGAAGTCAGTGGGGATCAGGGGAAAACTCTCCAGTGGCTGGACTCATTCCTGGCACAAGGGAAGATGGCTGTTGTTGTTTGAGGCCAATCATTCCTCAGGGCAGCTTTCTAGACCCAACTATCTTAGCTGCTTCATCAATAACTTTCCCTCCATCATAAGGTCAGAAGTGGGGTTGTTTGCTAATGATTGGATAGTGTTCAGCTCCATTTGTAATTCCTCAGATAATGAAGTAGTCAATGCCCACAAACAGCAAGATCTGGACAACATCCAGGCTTGGGCTGATAAGTGGCAAGTAACATTCACGCCACACAAGTGCCAAGCAATGACCATCTCCAACAAGATACAGACTCACCACCTCCCTTTGACATTCAGTGGTATTACCATCACTGAGTCCCCCACCATCAACATCATGGGGATCACATAGACCAGAAACTCAACTGGAGCAGCCACATAAATGCCGTGACTACTACAACAGGTTGGAAACTGGGTATTCTACAGCAAGTGGCTCATCTCCTGACTCCCCAAAGACTGTCTACCACCTACAAGGCACAAGTCAGGAGTGTGATGGAATACTTTTCACTTGCCTGGGGGTGTGTAGCTCCAACACTCAAGAAACTTGACACTAACTAGGACAGAGCAGTCCACTTCATCAGCACCCCATCCACTGGCTGAAACATCCATTCCCTCCATCATTGGCGTACCATGCTGCAGTGTGTACTATCTACAGGATACACTGCAGCAATGCGCCAAGACTTCCCAAACCCGCAACCTCCGCCAACTAGAAGGCTAAAGGCAGCAGGTGGATGAGAACACCATCACCTCAAAGTTCCCCTCCAAGTCTCACACCACCCTGACTTGGACATATATCGGCCGTTCCTTGATCGTCGCTGAGTCAAAATCCAGGAACCTAACAGCATTGAAGGAGTACCTTCACCACACGAACTGCAACAATTCAAGTAGAAGGCCTACCATCACCTTTTCAGGGTAATAAATGCCGGCCTTTCCAGTGATGCCCACGTACTGAAAATGAAGTTTAAAAATGTCAGTTTATGCTAGGGCGGTAAGTGGAAATGCTACCTCATTGAGTCTCTGGAACACTTTGTCATTTCAGTCCATTCTACCCCAATAACTATCAATCCCATTACCAACTAGTTATTTGGGAATGCCGAGAATGTACTAACTAATATTTTTTTGGTGAGAGAAAAAGATAAGCAAAAAAAAACCCGCTGCTGTTTAAGGTGGGGACATACTGGGAAAATTACCATTTTAATTTTTGTTTAATTCTTTTACAAGCTGGGTTTTGGCTTTTTATGCAAATAATTCTATGACAGAAATTAAACAAAATGTTAACAAATCTGCTCAAAAGCAGAGGCAACTCAGCAGACATTTGAAGTGCAGTGGGGAATACATTTTTCTTTTCGTCCCTTGATCTAGAAGTCTGTAAACTTGAGCCTCCCTAAACAGGTGGAATTAAATTACTGTCAACCATTTAACGACTCTGTCATGAAAAAGTATCTCATTAATCTTAAAGTAATGTACATCTGCTGTCACATTAATTAAAGCCTTTGCAACCTGTTATAATTTGAAATTCCTGTTGGTTAGTGTAGCATTGTTGTAATGGAGGGAAAGTAGCTGCTGTTGAACAGTAGCCAAGAGAAGTATAATTAATAGTAAACACTCAAAATTGGGACTAGCTGGTAACTCAAATTCTCAGAAGTAATAATTTAATTGGAGCTGATTTTTTTGTGTTTATAAAGCTGGGGGACAGCATTGCTGGGAATGGTAATTAGTCCTTTTGTGTCAGCATCAGAACTCCCAGGTCAGATGCAGCATTGGTTAGATACTGTAAAATTCACTCTACACTGTCCCATCAAGCATTCCCCAATCTGGTAACGTACAGGTCAGATGCAGGGTTACGCTCCTCCTACCTTTGCCCAACAATGTGCTTTAATCTCGGGCACAGAAGAGCACCTCTTATTCCACCAGTTTCTCATTTCCTGCAGCAACCTTCACTGTGGTTCTTCGGAGTGGAAAAAAACACACTGGGGATATGGTTGAGACTCCCCCAGAGTCACTTTCATACGGGAACTTTTACATCTTACAGAGACAAGGCTTTTATACCATCAGTCTGGAATTGATTTAACTCTAAATCCTAGAGATACAATGAGAGTGTGCGAGCCCATTGTATCATGCACATGGTTTATGCAGAGATTAAGAAAGATTATGTCTATGGTGGGCAATCTAATATTTTGTCCATCTGTACATGTCTACCACTATCTTTTCAAACGGCAAGCCAACCAAAACCTAAAGAATCTGAATTGGGCCAAGTCTGGTTATTTCCAGTTTAACCTGAAATTGCCAAATTCAAAACCACTCTTTGGAATAAGAATTTGATTATTTGCACAAACCTGATGTTTCCATTATCCCCTAGTGAGCCATGTAATCTAGGTGGGAGACAAAATCTGGCCCACTTACTAACTGACAGGTCAACATATTGCATCTTTCTAATTTTATATGGGGATGCAAAAATACTTGGGTCAACTGTTCCTCGGATAATTATTGGCACACTGTTCAGGTTAAAGGAACCATACCATATTTTTTTTCTAATTAACAAAATAATTACTTGCTGCCATTCTATATGAAGGATATCTTCTTCATTTCACTCTGAGAAGATGCCTCTTCCTGCTGGACTGCACAATTCCTGTTTTCAAGGGGAGAACATAGTGAATTAATTAAACATGAATTGTCTAAGCAAATGAATCAACACATTAATGGCTTAAAATGGATTTCTTTTTCTTTTTCAATCTTTTCAACCAAAATGCATTAAAACTCAAAAGGTTGGTTTCTGGAAACTTGGTGGGCTGAGATGGAGTTTCAAGGTGTTCAGCAGGTTGCAAAGGACCTTAGTGTAGTTGGTCTTTATAGCCACAATTTCTCTTCAGTCATAGAGTAGATAATTGACTGAGATTCAACTATATCACTACATGCAGCATGAGGCTTGCTGCTTCCTGCTGACTTTATGAGAATGAACATAACACAGAAAGCAGTTCCAGGGTCTCAGTGTGACTGGGAAGGCAGCAGATTGAGTTGTCATGAAATGGTTGTGCATGCTTGTGGTCACTATTTTTCAGATCCCCTGATAGTTCAAAAACTTATCCAGTGAGTAGCTCATTCATGCAGACCAGATAGGGTCCCAGGTTCAATCCTCGGTCTATACCAAGTTAGCTGATTTTAGCCTCAGCAACTCTGGACCAGGGAAAGAAAATTGGCCAATCTTCTTGCATCTGGTTGTTATCTAGTAACCCTGCTGGAAGTGCATATTGGTGAGGAAAGGTTTGGACTTGGTGATGGCAACCTCTGTGATCAAAGAGCCTGTGGACACGTAGGACTGTATTTTAATTTTTTTTAAAAATCTGTTTTCAGGGAGTGTAAAGGTAGCCTGGCAATCTGATGAAACTCCGCCCCTAAAATTGGCCGCCAAGATTTCCCTCCCATGACCATTGTGACCCTGATCCATCTGCTGGAAGCGTGCCCTGTCCCATTTAATGGAAGCGGGGTGGGGGGTGGGGGGTGGCGGCCAAGTGCCCCCGAGATTTCCCTGTGTTTCCTCCCACTTAGCGCCCTTGTGCCACTGCACTGAAAGATGGCGGTGCTGAACCTGTATGGTGCCCCACAGGCAAGAAGAGATCGGGAAGGTGAAAGGTCACGCAAGAATGTGATTCTGCAACACTGTCTTGGCTGGGAGTCACTTCCAATACTTTGAAGCTGCAGTTTCTGAGCACTTAAAAGTACTTTGTGAAACTGGTTGTGAATTTAAAGGGAGCTCTGCATAGTGAAATAATGCAATTCCCTCTGGGAATTCCATTGATCCTGTGTTTTGAGGAGGAGGAAGTACGGAAGCTAAGAGAGTCCACCCAGGTGACATCTGACCCATAGGTATCAATGTCACAGGGTCTACAGACTACGGAAAACCCATCTGCCTTTTTCCTATTTGCAGTGTCTGAGAAGATTGGGTTTTCCCTCTGACCCTGTGACAGAGATATGGGTGTGTGGCATTTTTCAATTATCTAGAAAAGCTAACAAATTGCTTATTGTTTAATCTTTGGGGAAAACAACTTCCATTTGGCATATTAGCCACCTTTCGGCCTGGCACCTTTTTAAAAAACTTGTGAGAATACATTTTGCTTAAAAACATTAAAATAACTTTTATTTTGAACTCCTTTCTGTTGAAAAATAATCAAAGTCCTGAAAAATGAAAGTAATACTAATCCTGGACCAGTGTCCTTAACATAAAACTTATGCGTCATGTTTTGTCTAAGCACTAGAGTCTTTAGATATTTGTCTTCATCTCATTGAATCCAGAACTGAAGAACTGGCAGCACGCTGCCCAAGATATACCTTCTGTTCCCACTGGAGCTCAAAACTGGGATTTATGAAGTCAAATGGTGATTGTCACAGTTGAGAAAAAACTCATCAAATTAAAGTGACTTGTCTCCAGAACTCCACCTAGGCGTGTTACTGAGGCATTTACCCTCAATTCATTTTTCTTAGAACAAAGCAACCATTGTATTAAGTGGTTCCTACTTGTTGGTAATCAAAAAAGTATTTGCATAGGAATAATGGCTTTGAAGTGACCTTTTGCATACTGGACAGTAATGTGTATCCACTCTCGTGTGTGGAAACAAATTGACAGAAACAGGGACAAACATTTAAAAGATTGTCTCCCAGTAAGTAGAAACCAAATTTAAAGTGACCAGCATATCTCATTAATAATAAAAAAATATAGCATTTCTTTTGATTTGCATTGTGATGGAACACCTATTCATCACATTCACCATCTTGTTTACATTACAATGCTGTTTCCAAACTCAGGACTACTTGTGGATGGAACAATGTAATATGAATGAGTTATCAGCTGCTCTTGTATCTGCTAAAATGAAGGTACCTTTACACTGTAGGAGTACAAACATAGGACCATGGAAGTTTACACACAGAAGGAGGCCATATGTCCCATCATGTCTGTATCAGCTCTTTCCTAGACCAATCCAAAGCTAATCCCATTACCCCAAACTCTCCCCTTAGTCCCGTATCTTCCTTGGCTTTAATTATTTATCCAATTATCCCTTAAAAAATACAATGGTCTCTGCCTCATCCACTGCCTGAGGGAAAGCAGTTTGCAAATAGATTAGAATATCCAAAAATGGATATCCTCCCAGGCCCATCCCCCTTAACTATGTTGGGGGTTACTCAGAAACCAGAACAAAGCAGTGGTATAAACAAAGGATAGCACCTATGGTGAGGCCACTGGTGTTGCAAATTTGCTATGTTTATGCAGTTTCTGCATGTGCCATTGTTCAAAAGCACCATCTCTCTCCAGGCTGCAACAACCAAAAAATGTAAAGGTCGCTCTCTGCTAATTGGTTTCCAGATGCTGCATTCTGCTGTGCAAAATGTCATCTTAAAGGCGTTATTCCGATGCTAATATTTTTTGATTGACAAATGACATCCTACGTGACTGTGACCGTGGTAAACTATCCCTCCTCATCCTTCTCGACCTGTCTGCAGCCTTTGACACGGTTGACCACACCATCCTCCTCAACGCCTCTCCTCCTTCGTCCAGCTGGGTCGTTCCATTCTTATGTATCCAATCATAGCCAGAGAATCACCTGCAATGGCTTCTCTTCCCGCTCCAGCACCATTACTTCTGGAGCTCCCCCAGGATCTATCCTTGGCCCCCTCCTATTTCTCATCTACATACTGCCCCTCAGCGGCATCATCCAAAAAAACGACGTCCGCTTCCACATGTACACGGATGACATCTCTGGCTCTTTTGCCGATCATCTTAAATCTGTGCCCTCTGGTTAGTGACCCTTCTGCCACTGGAAACAGTTTTTCCCTATTTTCTCTGTCAAAACCATTCACCTCTGTTAAATCTCCCCTTAACCTTCTCTGTTCTAAGGAGAACAACCCCAGCTTCTCCAGTCTCTCCACATAACTGAAGTCCCTCATCCCTGGCACCATTCTAGGAAATCTCTTCTGCACCCTCTCTAAGGCCTAAAGTGTGGTGCCCAGAATTGAACACAATACTCTAGCTGAGGCCTAACTAGTGTTTTATAAAGGTTTGGCATAACTTCCTTGCTTTTGTACTCTGTACCTCTATTAATAAAGCCCAGGATCCTATATGCTTTTTTAACAGCCTTATCAACTTGCCCTGCCACCTTCAAAGATTTGTGTATGTGCACCCCCAGGTCTCTCTGTTCCTGCACTCCTTTAAAATTGTACCATTTAGTTTATATTACCTCTCCTCATTCTTCCTACCAAAATGCACCACTTCACACTTCTCTGCGTTAAATTTCATCTGCCATGTGTTTGACAATGCTCCTGTGAAGCGCCTTGGGACGTTTTACGACGTTAAAGGATCTATATAAGTGCAAGTTGTTGTTGTTTGCAAAGTAAGTGGGAACCGCTTAACACACTGCTTACTTTGTCCTAGGAAAAATTAATTGAGGCTGCGGTTACACATGCTAGGATTTGGGTGGAATTCCAGTTCTCCCCAGAATGTAAGAACAACAAAAAGGGTAATATAAAAGTGCCTTTAATTTGGGATGTGTGATTTCTCTCCATGACCTGTCTCTGGCTCTGTTGTAATCTTTGTAGCTTATTTCCACTCCATCTACTGTAAAAGTAGAATCAAAATGTGTGAAGAGTTTAGCACCAGACTCAGTAACACTAAAGGTGCTCTTAATTAAGTTGTCTTGATTTTTGATAATGGATTTGGACAAAAGAAGTTGACAATCAATTAATGGCACTGGCTGGTGGTGTTTAATGAATTGCTTGGGGTTTTTCATTCGTTACAAATTTAATTGACTATAAATTTCATTAACCATATAATCATTCAACCATTTAATTGGGAATGGAGTTATTGCATTTTCAGCAGTTACAGTAAAAACAGACTAAAGAAAGAAAGGACTTTCATTTATATAGCACCTTTCACGTCCTCAAGACCTCTCAAAGCACTTCCCGGGCATTGGGTTACTTTTGAAGTCCAGTCGCAGTTGTTATGTAGGCAAATGTGGCAGCCAATTTGCGTACAGCAAGGTCCCACAAATAGCAATGAGATGAATGATTAACCGGTTTTGGTGGTGTTGGGATCTTTTACGACAGAGCCTTGATTTAACGTCTCATACAAAAGGCAGCACCTCCAAAAGTGCAACATTTCATCCATTAAGCACCGAAGTATCAGAGCTATATTTATGTGCTAAAGAAGGGTTTGAAACATAGAAACATAAAAACATAGAAAATAGGAGTAGGAATAGGCCATTCAGCCCTTCGAGCCTGCTCCGCCATTCAATATGATCATGGCTGATCCTCTACCTCGATACCATATTCCCGCTCTCTCCTCAGACCCCTTGATGCCTTTTGTGTCTAGAAATCTATCTAGCTCCTTCTTAAATATATTCAGTGACTTGGCCTCCACAGCCTTCAGTGGTAGAGAATTCCACAAGTTCACCACCCTCTGAGTGAAGAAATTTCTCCTCATCTCAGTCCTAAATGTCCTACCCCATATCCTGAAACTGTGACCCCTCATTCTGGACCCCCAAGCCAGGGGAAACATCCTCCCTGCATCCAGTCTGTCTAGCCTTGTCTGAATTTTATATGTTTCAATGAGATCGCCTCTCATTCTTCTAAACTCAAGTGAATCCAGGCCGAGTCGACCCAATCTCTCCTCATACAGTCCTGCCATCCCAGGAATCAGTCTGGTGAACCTTCGCTGCACTCCCTCTATGACAAGAATATCCTTTCTTAGGAAAGGAGACCAAAACTGCACACAATACTCCAGGTGTGGTCTCACCAAGGCCCTGTATAACTGCGGTAAGACATCCTTACTCCTGTACACAAATCCTCTTGCAATGAAGGCCAACATACCATTTGCCTTCCTAACTGCTTGCTGCATCTGCATGTTTGCTTTCAGTGTCTGGTGTACAAGGACACCCAGGTCCCTTTGTACATCAACATTTCCCAATCTATCACCATTTAAATAATACTTTGCCTTTCTGTTTTTCCTTCCGAAGTGGATAACTTCACATTTATCCACATCTGCCATGTATTTGCCCACTCACTCAACTTGTCTAAATCGCCTTGAAGCCTCTTTGCATCCTCCTCACAACTCACGATCCCACCTAGTTTTGTGACGTCAGCAACTTGGAAATATTACATTTGGTTCCCTCATCCAAATTTGAACCCACAACCTTCCGACTCAGTGGCAAGACTGCTAGTACTGAGTTAAGCTGGTAGTCCAGGCTACACTAGATTGCTCATCTCCCATCTTTTTTACTGCCACATAGAAAGTTACGCTGGGTTGGGAATTGGAAGTGGACGAGAAATTGAAAATACACACACAACTTAATTTCACCACTTTGCTTAATAGGCAGGAATCCTTGGGCACCAGCTGCCCATAATTTGGGATCAGTTGGCATTCTGAGTTAACTCAAATGTCAGAGGAATTCCTCGGCTGCACCAGTGTGGCATTTCCATTTCCCACAACACCCATTCTGTGGACTGATCCAACTTAATTAATTGTGTTTCAGTCTGGGTTAGATTTAAATAGCACTTTCCCCTGTCCCCAGGTGAAGTGTTTTTTATAGGTGTTGGAAGAGCATTTCTCCTTTAATTTGTGCTTTTGTAAAAATCTTAATTTGATATTAACGTGGTAAAGGTGCATGTTCAGGGCATGACAAAATGTGAAGAAGAATATAGAACACTGCAGAAGGACATAGAAAGGTTGGTGGAGTGGGAAGATAGATGCTAGATGCAGTTCAATGCAGCTGAATGTGGAGCAGTACGTTTTGGGGGAAGAGCAAAAGGAAATATACCCTAAATATTAAGACTCTTCACAGAGTCCAAGAACAGAGAGATCAAAGGGTTCAGATGCATATATCTTTAATGGTGGGAGTGCAGTAGGAAAAGCCATAAAAAGACAAAAGGAATCCTGGGTTTTACATTTAAGGGCATTGAATATAAAAGCAAAAAAGTGTTGAATTTGTACAAGAAATTGGTTAGGTCACAGTTGTAGTATTGCATACAGTTCTGGACATTATAGGAAGAATATTAGGGAGGAATTATGATTAAAATAGATAGCTCCAGTTGAAGAGGTAGCACCATCACATGCTCGATGGGATGAATAGCCTCCTTCTCTGCTGTAATTTATATGCTTCTGTGATCATCTTCATAAACTGTTTACTTTTTCGTCGATGGATTCCACAGAACCTAAATTCCTAACATATTCTACTTGAAGCAGTTTTAAACAGATCAAAAAACAGATTCCAGTGAAGGAAGTTGTGTTAAAAATGATGCATGCTTTGACTTCCTCGGCAAACAAAAAAGGATCAATAAACACATTTTTCATAATGAAAGTGATTCAATAATGTCAGTGACTTGATAGAGGTGTTCAAAATCATGAATGGTTTTGATAGAGTAAATAAAGAAAAACTGTTTCCAGTGGCAGAAGGGTCGGTAACCAGAGGACACAGATTTAAGGTGATCAGCAAAAGAGCCAGAGGCGACATGAGGAAACATTTTTTTTACGCAGCGAGTTGTAATGATCTGGAATGCACTGCCTGAAAGGGTGGTGGAAGCAGATACAATAGCAACTTTCAAAAGGGAATTGGATAAATACTTGAAGGGAAAAAATTTACCGGGCTATGGGGAAAGGGCAGGTGAATGGGACTAATTGGATAGCTCTTTCAAAGAACCAGCGCAGACATGATGGACTGAATGGACTCCTCCTATGCTGTACCTACTATGATACTATGACACCATTTTAGTTAATATAATGGGATGAATTAAGAATTCGGATTAGATTTTGCTCTTTGTTGCATTCGGGAAGCCCTCAGTTCCCAGTGCAGCTACACCCCTGTTTCTGCCCGACAGATCCCAGTGCAAGGCCCAGCCAGAAAGCAAGCCTGCACTGGGAGTGTGCTTGAGCCATGGAAATGGCCACGCCAAGAAAGTAAGCGGATTGATCCCTGCACAGGCGAAGCCACACCTCCTTCTAAGAATCTATGGGCCTTCTGGTGCACTCCTGCTGTAGGTTGGCTGGCAGTGCCCTTAGGGTTCACAAAGTAGGCGGGAATCCGGATATGACTGTTCCTAACATGATTCCCCTGTGTCAGAGGAGATATGACCAGGGGCAGGGATCTTCAAAGTTAGAAGCTTCCTCGGACCCTGTCTGTAGATCCACTGGCAGGCTGGGAAAGAGATGTACTAGCCTACTGTCTGGTTGAAGTGGGACCCACATGGAGGTCTATGCTCACATCCTGGCCTGAACTCCTGAAGGCAGATAAGCCACAGTGAGTAAACTGGTCCCCTTTCATAAGAGGGCAAATAGGGCTTGATGGAGCTGCGTAGTGGAGCTGCCAAAGCCGACTGAAGAGGCTGGTCTCCGTTGTTTCTCCCACCAACCACATTCCCCTCCCCATCCCCAGCTCAAGCGGGTGATGCAAGATGCACTCGTAGTGGCACGGGCTCCCACCAGGAAAAGTAAAAGAGGGAACCTCCCCCTTTAAGCAGTGAGTGCCCTGGACTCGTATTGTTCACATTGTGTTGGTGCAGTAAGAATAAACAGCAGAAAGTTAGTCCTCCACTGAATGTTTACTTTTTAAAATTAATTTTTCTTTTTCTTCCATATTTACACCGTATACCCCTTAGCTTCCCTGGACATGTGGACTTGCAGAGGAAGCTTGTTCCAGACCTCCACCACTGGGGCCACAGAGAGGGAGACAGGCCCTTCATTTTTTCTTCCCTAACCTCTACATCCTCATGATGGGCTAGTTGATGTCAATAATTCACCGTGTTGGGTGTCCCAGTTGTGCACCCTGTGTAATTATGGCACTGATAATCTTTACAGTAATTGTTAAATCTGGCAAGATTCCAATTTGGATGCTTTTCCCCTTGATATCTAGTTGGAAAGTCAATGGATCCAGAGCTGGAGCCAACATTACTTAATAACATTTTGGGTTGTGAGTTGGTGCTGAGTGTAAGTAAATCCTGTCTCGCTGATTGTTGTGAAATGTCTTGTTCTCCACAGGAAAGATACAGCTGCCTGAACGTCCAGGTGTGTCACAGAGAAGATCACAACCCTACAACTGATCATTCATCTTCAGGTCTCTACAACCGCCTGCTTGCTACGGCTTCTCTGTGTCAAACTTACCACAAAGAAACCAAGAATAGTCATCAAGATACTTTGGAGTCTGAAAGCGGCCAGCCTTCCATCGTTGCCTGGTTGCACACTTGAACTCTAACCCAACTCTTTCAGAACACTCTTACATTTTTTTAGGAACATGAATTACTTGCGGAGGCGCCTCTCAGACAGCAGTTTTGTGGCGAATTTACCAAATGGTTATATGATGGATCTGCAGCGTCCGGACAGTTCGACCAGCTCACCGGTGTCCCCAGCCACCGAGCGCCGCCAGCCGCCGGCTCCCTCCACGGGCTCCACCATCCTCAGCTCCATCTCCAACGCCGTCAAGCAAACAACTGCAGCGGCTGCAGGATTAGTGGAGCAAACGGGGAGCACGCCCGCCGCTGGACCCATCGTCCCCATCATAAGGAAACCGAAGATTCTCTTGGTGATCGACGACCCGCACACTGACTGGTAGGTGTTTGTTGGCCAGTTTGGTTGTTGGGTAACGGTTGGTCCAGCAAGGTTGGCTGGAAGGGAGTTACTGAGGGTGTTGGGTTAGAACCAAAAGGTTTGGTTTACTTCTTTTTTTTGATATCCTGAATTTTAGGATTTGGTTTTGTGGTGGGGGCAAGGGTTGAAATTGGATCAGAAAGCTGCATTATCATAGAAATTGGCCATGCGGTGATGCCGGTATTTATGCTCCACATGAGCCTCCTCCCACTCTATTTACTTGCAGGGCCGAGCAATCGATGTGCTGCCTCTTCACTTTTGTTTTGCGCATTTTCCATATTTTGCTTTATTGGGCTGTTGGATCTCGCCAGAATTTGATTTACGTCCAGTTCTGTAATTTGTCACATACCCCAAAACCTGCCCACTATTAGTGCAGAGACGTTTACCTTTGATCATCTGAGCCATCTGCCTTCGTGCCATTCCTGCCAGCCTTTTGGTCAATGGGGCCTCAATGAACTCTACTCATCCTAAGCCTCTAGTATAACCATTTAGCAGAACGTGGTCCTCTGTAATTGTTAAAAAAAAATAAGTTGCCACTATGTCGATTTTGAAGGATGTCAAATTATCTTGTTACTGTGTGTAAAATAGCTATATTTACAAAAAGCAAAACACTGCAGATGCCGGGAATTTGAAAACAAAAACAGAAAAACCTGGAAACACTCAGCAGCTCAGGCAACATCTAGGAAGAGAACAGACAGTTTAACACAGATCTTTTATCAAAACTGGAATTACCAATGAACAGCATTTATAAAGGAACAGAACAAAGGGAAGGGCAAAACACACAGACCCACACAAAAAGAAATAGAAAGGCTTTTAAAGCACTTAAATGGAAAACAGGAGATGGTTAAATGGCAGAAGTGATATTAACATGAACCAATAGGAGGCATAAGGAGAGAAATCAAAGAAATAAAGACATGTACAAGACACAGAGAAAGTGTGAATAGCTGAAAGAGGTGGGGGAATGAGACAGGTAGCGAGACAACATGAAAAACTGGACAAGTGGAGCAGGCTCTAGTGGCTCAAGAGCCTGGTAGAAAATGAATCAGATCAACACCAAGGGTGCAGACTACCTCATCAGCATGATATTCTGATGAAGGATCCTCACCCCAAACACCAACTCATATTGCATCACTACTGTACCATACCCCTTATATTTCAGGGGTGTGGTACAGTAGTGGTTCTGTTACTGGACTAGTAATCCAGAGGCCTGGACTAATTATCTAGAGAACATGAGTGAAAAATTTACTATGGCTGTTTGAGAATTTGGATTAAGTTGAAAAAAAATTAATTCTGCAACTAAATAGCTAATATCAGTAAAAGTGACCATGAAGCTGTCGGATTGTTGTAAAAACCCAACTGGTTCATTAATTTCCTTTTGAGAAGGAAACCTGCCGTGCTTACCTGGTTTGGCCTTTAGCGGGGAAGTGGGACTAGCTGGATTGCTCTTGCATAAAGCTGGCACGGACTCAATGGGCCAAATGGCCTCCTTCCTTGCTGTAAACTTTCTATGGTTCTATATATTACTCCAGTTCCACACCAATATGGTTAACTCTTAAACTGCCCTCTGAAGCGGCCAGCAAGCCACTCAGTTTTATCAAAATGCTACAAAGACCTTCACCACACAATTTATGATTCTTTATCATCACGCTGCAGCTCCCAGCATACAGATTTCCACAGAACCAAGTGCTGACATAAGATATTAGAACAATTTTAAAGATGAAAGTCCACCACCATCTTCTCAGGACAACTAGGGATGGGTAATAAATGTCAGCCTTGCCAGTGATGCTGACATCCTGAGAATTAATTTTAAAAAGCTTGATTTAGAGCGCAACATAAATAAAGAAATACCCATGTGTACCAGTGAGCTCTTTCTAAAGCAGCCCAAAATCAACTGAATTTCTTTTCTGTGATAATTACATGTTATAATGAATTGGATTGTCAAAGTTTAGCCAAATTTTCTGGATACTAATAATCTGTGTGCATTTTCAGTGTGTGTGTGTGTGTAAGGATCTGTGCTATTTTGGAACCATTGGTTGAATATAATGTAACAGTGATTTGTTGCAAACATAATTGCCGTTGAAACAGGGAGTTTTTACACAGAGCTCCTCTGGGCTCTCCCTGGAGACCCTCCTATTCATACACTGGAAGTTGTAGTGTGAATTATCAATTCATGTTTCTTTATTATCTCACTACAGTTCCCAGCATACAGATTTCCACAGAACTGAAAGCTGACATAAGATATTAAAACAATTTTTCTTGTTTATTGTCATAAATGTACACTATACTACACTCTTGGCTATTGTGTGCCACTAAAAAGTGGATACCAAGAATTTTGGAACTATATGAGCTTCCACTAACCCAATTAAAGTTTGAAACAAAATGACCAGGTTCAATCCTGATAGCCAAACGGAACAAACCTATTGTGTGTCACATCTGTTAATCCAGAGGAAGCTTGCTGCTTTGTTCGTGACCCTATCTTGTCTAGTTTTTACAGTATTCCTGAATAATGACTTGTACTCTGTCGACATTCTGATATAGGCCATAAGAAATACTATCCTTTTTAGTTTATTATTTTTTTGTATGTACAAATATTAACTGTTATGAACAGTATTTTAAAACATTAAATCTCAAACTATATAGAATCGCACATGAACAGCAAACAAACTGCACAATATTTCAGACAGACACACAACTATCATCTATGTAGAACCTTTAAGATAATGAAACATCCTCATGCCCTTCATAAGGGGCACTGACCACTAAGCAGCAGTTGGGAGAACAATTACAGATGACTGAAAGTGAAGTTGACAAGGATAGATGTGGATTTAGTGTAAGATAAAATGCAGCCAAAAATGGGATGAGTTGGAATTTGTGTAGGGGGCAGCTCAGGAAGTTAGCGGACCATCAAGTTGGCAAATGTCCGAATGAGGATTTCAGAGGCACTGGGGTGCGTAGGGATGGAGGTAATCGATATTATAGATGGTTTGTGTATGTGATTAGAGAATATCAATCATAGATTGCTTCCATGCTGCTAGCGAGCTATCTACACATGCTACCACTTTCTAGTGGTCTCGCACACAGGACCTCTCGTGTAACAGCTTCAAGTTCCGGTGCCAAACCCTCCCTGCCACCAGGCTCACAATGAAGAACTCACGAAAGGCTGCGGAGCGGTCAACACTGGCTAATTGGCATGGGCGGCGCAAGTAGGGTTCCAAAATTTGGGCCATGTCTAAAACCGGACAAGGGGTGAGATGGATTTACAAAATATCTTAAAACACAAATAAAGGACCGGTTTAAACAAATTTAGAAAAACAGAATTAATTTCAAACTGTATTTCTTAATATAGATGTGATGTAAAAAAAAGAGACTTACATTTATATAGCACCTTTCACATCCTCAGGAAATCCCAAAGCAATTTACAGCCAATGAAGTACTTTTGAAGTGTAGTCACTGTTGTAATGTAGGCAGCCAATTTGTACACAGCAAGGTCCCACAAATAGCAATGAGATAATGACCAGATAATCTGTTTTTTAGCACTGTTGATTGAGGGATAAATATTGGCCAGGACACCGCGGAGAACTCCCTTGCTCTTCTTCGATAGTGTCATGGGTTCTTTTATATCCACATGAGAAGGCAAACGGGGACTCGGTTTAACGTCTCATCTGAAAGATGGCACCTCCGATAGTGCAGCACCCACTTGGCACTGCACCGGAGTGTCAGCCTAGATTTTGTGCTCATGTCTCTGGAGCGGGACTATGAACCCACAACCTTTTGACTCAGAGGTGAGAGTGCTGCCACTGAGCCACAGCTGACACTTACAAATAGACTACAAAAAACACATGCATAACACTGGGCTGCACTACTCTTATTTTCTGTTTAAACCACTTGATAAAACTAGGAATCTTCAAAAGGTATTTGTTTTGTTTGAACATGCTTCATTTGAAATTAATTCAGTCGACATGACACCTTTATATTTCAATAACAGTGCAAATATCAACATGTACAAAATTAAATCAAAGCAGATCAGAGATAAAACTGGACAAATAATTATTTTTTTGTTAAATATACTGCTATAAAATCTAGTACATAAATTTAGGAAAGTGACTTGGACCGATGCAACTTCTAAATTTTCCAAAGGAACAAGCCTAAAAATGTGGGTTCGCCTTATAAATCTTGACTTTGTAATAGATAAGATGGTAACAAAAAAAAACGTGTACATAACAGTGTTCAGTTCACTTTAACTATTCTTGTATTTTTTTTCTAAATATACTGTTAATCATGAGCAAGGACACTCAATTGGAAGAGCTTCTACAAGTATGTAAAAAGGAAGAAAGTAGCAAAAGTAAACATTGGTCCCCTAGAGGCTGAGACAGGAGAAGTTAAAATGGGGAATCAGAAAATGGCAGATGCATTAAACAAATATTTTGTATCTATCATCACAGAAGAAGACACAAAAAGCATACCAGAAATAGTGCGGAACCAAGGGGCTAATGAGAGTGAGGAACTTAAAGTAATTATTATCAGTAGAGAAAAAGTACTTGAGAAACTAATGGGACTAAAAGCTGATGAATCCCCTAGACCTGATGGCTTCAGAGATAGTGGATGCATTGGTTATGATCTTCTAAAATTCCCTAGATTCTAGAACGGTCCCAGCGGATTGGAAGGTAGCAAATGTAACTCCGCTATTCAAGAAAGGAGGGAAGAGAGAAAACGGGGAACTACAGGCCAGTTAGCCTGGTATCAGTCATCGGGAAAACCTATTACAGTCTTTTGAGGCTGTAACTAGCAGGGTAAATAATGGGAAACCAATGGATGTCATATATTTGGATTTTCAAAAGGCATTCGATAACATAAAAGGTTGTTACACAAGATAAAGGCTCATGGGTTTGGGGGTATCATATTATCATGGATAGAGGATTGGTTAACGGACAGAAAACAGAGAGTAGGAATAAACGGGTCATTTTCAGGTTGGCAGGCTGTAACTAGTGGGGTGCCACAAGAATCGGTGCTTGGGCCTCAGCTATTTACAATTCTTATTAATGACTTAGATGGAGGGACTGAGTGTAATGTATCCAAGTTTGCTGATGATACAAAGCTAGGTGGAAAAGTAAGCTATGAGGAGGACACAAAGAGTCTGCAAAGGGATATAGACAGGTTAAGTGAGTCGGCAAGAAGGTGGCAGATAGAGTATAATGTGGGGAAATGTGAGGTTATTCACTTTGGTAGGAAGAATAGAAAAACAGAATATTTTTTAAATGGTGAGAAACTATTAAATAATGGTGTTCAGAGAGATTTGGGTGTCCTCATACAAGAAACACAAAAAGTTAGCATGCAGGTGCAGCAAGCAATTAGGAAAGCAAATGGAATGTTGGCCTTTATTGCAAGGGGGTTGGAGTACAAGAGTAAGGAAGTCTTACTACAATTGTACAGGGCTTTGGTGAGACCTTACCCTGTGTACAGTTTTGGTCTCCTTATCTAAGGAAGGATATACTTGCCTTAGAGGCGGTGCAGCGAAGGTTCACTAGATTAATTCCTGGGATGAGAGGGTTGTCCTATGAGGCAAGGTTGAGTAGAATGGGCCTATACTCTCTGGAGTTTAGAAGAATGAGAGGTGATCTAATTGAAACATAAAAGATTCTGAGGGGGCTTGACAGGGTAGAGGCTCAGAGGTTGTTTCCCCTAGCTGGAGAGTCTAGAACTAGAGGGCATAGTCACAGGATAAGGGGCTGGCCATTTAAGACTGAGATGAGGAGGAATTTCTTCTCTCAGAGTGTTGTGAATCTTTGGAATTCTCTACCCCAGAGGGCTGTGGATGCTGAGTTGTTGAATATATTCAAGGTTGAGAGACAGATTTCCAGACTCTAGGGGAATCAAGGGATATAGGGATCGGGCGGGAAAGTGGAGTTGAGGTCGAAGGTCAGCCACGATCAGATTGAATGGCAGAGAAGGATCGAGGGTCTGTATGGCCCACTCCTGCTCCTATTATTATGTTCTTAACTACAGGGGACCAAACATTTATATGGTAAATGCAATTTGCAAACTGAGGGCAAACATCATGTGATCATATGTCACGTGACCAAAGCTCCAGGAATACATCCAACCAGAGTTAGTAACCCTATTTCCAGTGTGTGTAAATGTGGTGTCTGCAAAACTGCCTACACTAGGTTACTAACTAGCTTTAGAACAGTTGTCTCACTCAGGATTATGAAGGTTTTTTAAAAAAGTGAAATCCTTGATGGGCAGATATGGCAACCTCCAAATATTCACCTAGGAGGAAGGGTTTCTATGTGACCCAGGGAGTACATTGTTCTTGACTGTTGTCTGACTGTTATATGGTGTTTGTGGTTTGTTGGAGGCTGTGTGACGTTGCGCAGTGTATCGGGTGTGCAATAAACTGACACAGGAGTCCCAAGTACAATCTTCATCCTGGTGCCACTCAATAGTTGTGAGCCAGTGGATGATGAGTCAAATGAGTCAGACACAATCATAGAATCACAGAATGGTTACAGCACAGAAGGAGGCTATTCAGCCCATCGAGTCCGTGCTGGCTCTTTGCAAGAGCAATCCAGCTAGTCCCACTCCCCCGCCCTATCCCCGTAGCCCTGCAAATTTTTTCCCATCAAGTACTTATCCAGTTCCCTTTTGAAGGCCATGATTGAATCTGTCTTCACCACCCCCTCAGGCAGTGCATTCCAGATCCTAACCACTCGCTGTGTAAAAGAGGTTTTTCCTCATGTCACCTTTGGTTCTTTTGCCAATCACCTTAAATCAATGTCCTCTGGTTCTTGACCCTTCCGCCAATGGGAAGAGTTTCTCTCTATCTACTCTGTCTAGACCCTTCATGATTTTGAATACCTCCATCAAATTTCCTCTCAACCTTCTCTGCTCTAAGGAGTTTTACAACACCAAGTTATAGTCCAGCAATTTTATTTTAAATTCACAAGCTTTCGGAGACTTCCTCCTTCCTCAGGTAAACATTTACCTGAGGAAGGAGGAAGTCTCCGAAAGCTTGTGAATTTAAAATAAAATTGCTGGACTATAACTTGGTGTTGTAAAATTGTTTACAATTGCTCTAAGGAGAACAACCCTAGCTTCACGTAACTGAAGTTCCTCATTCCAGGAATCATTCTAGTAAATCTCTTCTGCACCCTCTCTAAGGCCTTCACGTCAAGAGGCAGTTTACATGCCTGTTCCTCAGTGGTGGCATCGGTTCACTCTGTGAGGCTTGTAAGCGCAGTTCAACTGAATGAATGATCATAAGTAAGCACAAGAAGGCATCCATGTGGAGAGGGGTTGCGAGAAAGTTGCAAATGATGGAAGGAGACCGTGCCCTGTGTGATAGCATAACATGCAGAACCCCATAGAATCTTAGCAACAGTGTGCATGTTCCGACTGTTAGGTACAGTGACAAGTATTTACATTTAAAACATTGAGCTAGCATGGTGTTGGTCCAGACTCATGTATCAAAGAGCTCTGCTGTAGAGCACAGGAATGGTACATTTTTAGGCTAGCACTTCCATTGGGTTCACCACACATGGAGTGTGCTTGTGGGTCAGCACTAAGTGTTGTATTGAAATATTATTAGAGCAGTTGAAGATCTTTAATTTGATGGCTGAAATTCAGAACAAAATAACCAGTCCCATTTATATTAATAAATGCAAATTCTACCAAACACAGTTTTGGTAAGAGCACCTAATCCAGGGGAGCCTGCCTCTTGTCATTGAAGCATGTTCACATTGCTCATCCTGTGATATACTGTAGAGCGTATTAACAGAGGCATTTATAGATGGTCACCACTGGAATTCTGTCAGATCCCTGAGGTGCTTTAGCATCAGATTTAACTGGAAAGAATTATGTACTGTGGGAATCATCATCCTCCTCCTCCTCCTCCTCCTCCTCGTACATCCTTAATGTAGTAAATCGTCTCAAGGCATTGCACAGGAATGATTTGCAAACAAAATTTGACACCGAGCCACATAAGGAGACAGGTTGGTCAAAGAGGTAAGTTTTAAGGAGCATCTTAAAGGAGGACAGGTTTAGGGGGGGAATTCCAGAGCTTAGGGCCTAGTCAGCTGAAGGCACGGACGGCCTCCAATGGTGGAGCGATTAAAATCGAGGATGTGCAAGAGGCAAGAATTGGAGGAGGTTACAGAGATAGGGAGAGGCGAGGCCAGCCAGGAGAGCATTGGAATAGTCAAGTCTAGTAGTAACAAAGGCATGGATGAGGGTTTCAGCAGCAGATGAGCTGAGGCAGGGGCAGAGATGGGCAATGTTACGGAGGTGGAAGTAGGCGGTCTTGGCGATGTAGCAGATATGTGGTTGGAAGTTCATCTCAGGGTCAAATAGGACGCCAAGATTGCGAACAGTCTGGTTCAGCCTCAGACATTGGCCAGGGAGAGGGATGAATTCGGTTGCTGGGGAATGGAGTTTGTGGCGGGGACCGAAGACAATGGGGTCGATTTTAGGATGGCCGAGCGGGTGCGTTGGTGGCGGGGGGGGCTCGTAAAATCGGGGAATCCCGGAGCGGGTCTGGAGCCCGGCTCCAACCCGCCCACTTCCGGGTTCCCCAGTGATGCATTCAGGTGCGCGCACAGCTCCCGCATGCGGGACTCCTACCGGCAATTAAAGCCAGCGGGATGACAATTTAAATACTTCCTTACCTAGTTGAGGTCCTTGACAGACCTCATTGACAGGAGATTTTGGCAGGGGTGGAATTTTCAAGTATTCTCAACGCGTTTCCCGTGCTGTGGGAAACACTCCCTGTTTAAGCAGACGTGTTTCAGCCAGCAGCCAGTGGGAGATGCAAAGGTTTATTTGACAGGTGGGGGGAAAACTTCATTTATTGCAGCAGGGAACTCTGTCACTTCAGACAAAGTTTTGCAGACAAAACTTTGTCTTTACACTCAAAATCCTTAATTTATACCCTAAACTCTGCTGTGCAAACACACTTACCTACTTTGCGCACCCCCTCAAACTCATACCGTCAGGATGGGGGGGCGCCATAGCTGCATTCATCACTTCATCCGAGGACGAGCAATATCACCAGCCTCGCCAAGCACGCCGTCCACCTCCGCCACGTGGAGCTCCACAACACAGTGATGCGCCACAGGCACCTGCACAAGAGCACGGAGGGCAACAACAGAGAGAGCGGCGTCGCAGGAGGCACTACCCTCGCCACAGGGTCTACAGACCGAGGCTCGGCTTCTTGGACCTCTCTGAGGAGCAGTGCATATGGAAGCTCAGAGTCAGTCGCCAGGTAGTCAGGACATCTGCAGCCTCCTTAATGATGATCTGCTCCCCGCTGACCCGAGCAGCATTTCCTTACCTGTCGCTGTCAAAGTCACCACTGTCCTCAACTTCTTTGCCTCCGGATCATTCCAGGGTGCCACCAGGGACATCGCCGGGGTCTCAGTCGTCTGCACACAAGTACATAAGGCAGGTCACCGATGGCTTGTTTTGCAGGGCCTTGCATTATATCAACTTCCCCATAGATGACCTCAGCCAGACGGAGAGGGCAGTGGGATTCCACGCCGTGGCTGGCTTCCCACGGGAGCAGGGTGTAATCGATTGCACCTGTATAGCAATACGAGCACCTCCACACGAGCCAGGACTGTTCATCAACAGGAAGGGCTATCACTCCATCAACGCTCAGCTCATCTGTGACCACCGCAAGAGATTTTGTCACGTGTGTGCCAGATACCCTGGCAGCTGCCATGATTCCTTCATCCTCCGGGAGTCCAATGTCCCGCCCCTCTTCCACGCACCCAACACCCACAAGGGCTGGCTCCTCGGGACAAGGGATATCCCCTGCACACGTGGCTTATGACACCTCTGAGGAACCCCACCACCGAGCAACAGCGTTGATATAACGACAGCCACATCGCTACCAGGTCTACAATTGAGCATGCTATAGGGCTGTTCAAGATGTGCTTCAGGTGCTTTGATCGTTCTGGGGGAGCGCTTCAATACACACCAGACAGAGTGGGACGCATTATAGTCGTGTGTTGTGCCCTACACATCATGGCACAACAGAGAGGGGTGCCGCTGGAGGAGGCCCCATCCACATCTGCCACCCATATTGAGGAGGAGGAGGAGCAACCCATGGGCAGAACAGCAGCTCACCTGGCTGCTCGTGAGGCCAGGGAGTCACTGATATGTGAACGGTTCTCCTAACATCAGACAGTGTGAAGAGTCCAGTCCTCACCACCTGGACAGAGCAGTGGCCACACCAGCCCCCTCCCCCGCCCCCTGCACAAAACAGTCGTGAAACTACACCTACACCCACTATAGACTGACCCAATGGGTGGCATCAAGTGTGGGTGTTCATGGTGAACCTCATGAATGGGAGTTATTGCACAAGCCAGTCAAGAATGGGCAAGACGTGGCAGTAGTGATGATAATAATAAGAATTATTGTGAATGGAAAACAAAACAAGTATAAATAAAAAACATGACAAAGTGTCAAACACCTTTGTGCATCCCCTTTGTGCTTACGCTTCCTACTACTCATACGTGATGCATCCCCTGTGGCTGCAGCAGAAGTAGTGGCAGGTTGGGTGAGGGTGACCGTGAAAGAGATGCATCAGAGGATGAGTATGAGACAGAGCCATGAGACTGTATGAGGATTGGGTTGGGTTGAGTGGTAGTGGTGGGATGAGTACTAGGGAGGTGAGGAAGTGCAGGTAAGTTGAGGATGAGGTTTGAGTGGGTGTGCCAAGTGATATGATAGGGTAGTGTTGTCAGTGCAGAAGGAGTTGTGAGGTGGGGGCGGTGATGTGGAAGACGGAGTGTAGGAGAATGAGTAAGTGTACTCACTTTGGCTGACCTAGTTAGGTCATTGAAGTGCTTCCTGCACTGGATCCAGGTGCAGGATGTGTTGCTGGTGCTGCTGATCTCCTCTGCCACCTCGAGCCAGGCCTTCTTGGTGGCAGAGGTAGGCCACTTCATCCCGTTTGCCGGGTAGAAGATCTCCCTCCTCCTCCTCACCCCATCCAGTAAGACCTGGAGTGAGGCATCATTAAATCTGGGAGCAGCCTTTCCCTTGGGCTGCTCCATGCTGTAATTTTGGCTGTTTGCTGCAGGAGCAGCATTGGAGGGCTGCCCCTTTAAATAGGGCTCCTCCAGGTGACAGCCTATGATGCGGGTGCGCAGTCTACCCACTGCACAGGTTTCCAATGGGAAGCCAAGGTAAGTGGATTCAATTTACTCGCGATCGCGTGGGGAACCCACCGATTTTACTGGACGGGTATGACAAATCAAAGGCCGTGGAGGCTCGAGGGAGGTGGTGGTGAATCCTGACTAAATCTGTACGTTGCTGATTTAACAAGGAGGTAATGATCAAAAAAAATGTTAGCAACCAATGTAATTGTGCATTAGAAATATATGCTCCCAGAAGTATCAATTTTGGCTTAGTGGTAACTCTCTTGCCTTTAAGTCAGAAGTCATAGGTTCAAGCCCCACTCCAGAGACTTGAGTACATAATCTAGTCTGATACCAGTGCAGTACTGAGGTATTCTTTCAGATGAGACATTAAATCAAGTCTGCCCTCTCAGGTGGATGTAAAAAGATCCCAAGGCATTATTTGAAAGAACAGCAAGGGAGTACTCCTGATGTCCGGGCCAACGTTTATCTGTCAACCAACATCTTTAAAATAGATTATCTAGTCATTGATCTCATTGCTCTTTGTGGACCTTGCTCTGTAAATTGGCTGCCACATTTGCCTACGATACAACAGTGACTATATATTGATGATATATTGGCTTTGGAGAGAGTGCAGCGTAGATTTACTAGAATGATACCTGGACTCCAAGGGGTGATTTTAAACCCCAAGAACGGATGGGTTGGGGGCAGGTGGGAGTTGAAATTGGTTGTTTTTTGGTTGCGACCGCCACCCGGCTTTATTTCCGGGTTTAATGTTGGCGCGTAAAGGTACGGGCTTCTCATTGCAAATGCGAAGTCCGAAAATTTTGCGGATGCGACCCAAAAAAAAACTATTTTCAACTCCCACCCGCTCCCAACCCGCCCGTTCTTGGGGTTTAAAACCCCCCCCCCAAGTGTTAAATTACGAGGAGAGATGACACAAACTAGGGTTGTATTCCCAGGAATTTAGAAGATTAAGGGGTGATTTGATCGAAGTTTTCAAGATATTGAGGGGAACTGATAGGGTAGATGGAGAGAAACTACTTCCGCTGGTCGGGGAGACTAGAACTAGGGGACATGGCCTAAAAATTGGAGACAGGACTTTCAGGAGTGAAGTTAGGAAACACTTCTACACGCAAAGGGTGGTAGAAGTTTGGAACAATCTTCCGCAAACGGCAGTTGATGCTAGCTCAATTGTTAATTTTAAATCTGAGATTGATAGATTTTTGTTAACCAAAGGTATTAATGGATCTGGGGCTAAGGTGGGTTTATGGAGTTAGGTCATAGATCAGCCATTATCTCATTGAATGGCTGAACAGGCTCGAGAGGCTAAATAGCCTTCTCCTGTTCTTATGTTCCTATGACTACACTTCAAAAGTCCTTAATTGGCTGTGAAGTACTTGGGACGTACTGGGGTCGTGAATGGTGCTATATAATTACAATTTTTTTCTTTCTTTCAAAGTTAGGAGTATGGGCAATTGTTAGCAACTAATTCAGTTAACTTCAAATCAAATATTAACCCATTAGCACAGTTTCCTCATGCACCAGCACTTACATGCAAAGCAAATATATATTTATTCTCTAGTAATATCTGCTGTTATTGCAGAAAGAATGTTTTAAAAAAAATTAAATTCATGTTTTTAACAAAGCCAGTATATTGGTAGGGGGGAAATCAGATAAGAACCTGATAGATACCAAAGGCTAAGAATTAGATGCCCTATTTAAAATAGGTTAAAAAAAACTAAGCATTCTTTTTAAAATGTTGAAACTTCTTTTCTCCTGTAAAAGAAGTTTTAACATGCATAAAAATAGATTGAAGATAAAGATCAGGGTTATAGAAGGCCAGAGTGGGGAGTAACTGAGTACCTCTTCTTAACAAAATTCCACTTTATTCATTGCTCTACAGGTACAGAAGTTGAATCCTAACAAAAAAAAATCCGCAGCTGGAACAAAATGCCAGAAGGTGGCATTGGTGTTCACGGGTTTGATATGGGTGCTTTCAGTCTGGTTCACAGCACTGCCACAGTTTATATCTCTGGACCGTCTTGTAATTCTATTGCTTGTACCTGAGCCACATAACAAGCTGCTGGAACAATGGGACAATATGATACCAGTTTTTTAAGGAGCAATATTTCCATGGTGAATGGAGGATGACACAATTACGTGTTAGTTGCCATTGCGTTATGGTCTCTAAACCTAGCCTCTGCTGTAGTGTCTACTATCGCCATTGGCCAATGTGGTGGCATGGGGTATTACAGGAAATAAACCTGCCTGAAAACTCCCTGGTTGATGGTTCTGTCCCTTTTTAAATATAGAAACCCATACAGGGCTGGCAAGCTGCTTAAAGCTACAGGAAAAATTCTCATACAGTTAAGAAATCTCACTCAGACGATTGTAGTTCATGTATTTGAACTTAATAAAACAGTCTGTGAACCAGACTGAAAGCATCCATCGCAAACCAGTGAAGAACAACGCCACCTTCTGGCATTTTGTTTTAGCTATGGATTTTTTTTTGTTAGGATTCAACAGTAATGAGTCACGTTCATCAGGAACTGAAACAAAGTTAGGGAAGAATCCATATGTGGAGCAAAGTAGCTCTTTAAGGAATCCATTTCTTATTGGACATGTTTTATGCAGCAGCCTGTACTTGCATTTCAGAAAATACTCGCTGGAGTGTCTATGTTCTAAGTGCTGTTTTAAAGCATGGATATATAAAAAGAGTAATTGTAAACAATTTTACAACACCAAGTTATAGTCCAACAATTTTTATTTGAAATCTACAAGCTTTCAGAGGCTTCCTCCTTCCTCAGGTAAATGTCAAGAGCTCCTTGAAGCCTACGCATTTATACATATTGAACAATACATGGTGTTTACAGACTGCCCATTGCCAAGGCAATCACCGTGTTCAGACAGAGAGGTGTCACCTACAGAACCCCCGAATACACATTCAACAAAAAAACAAACAGGAAAAAAAACAGAGAGAGGCAGAAACATCTGGAAGGCAGAGAAAGCCAGCAAATGACCCATTATATTAAAAACAGATAGCTTTTGTTCGCTGGTGGGGTAACGTGTAGCGTGACATGAACCCAAGATCCCGGTTGAGGCCGTCCTCATGGGTGCGGAACTTGGCTATCAATTTCTGCTCGACGATTTTGCGTTGTCGTGTGTCTCGAAGGCCGCCTTGGAGAACGCTTACCTGAAGATCGGTGGCTGAATGTCCCTGACTGCTGAAGTGTTCCCCGACTGGGAGGGAACCCTCCTGTCTGGCGATTGTTGCGCGGTGTCCGTTCATCCGTTGTCGCAGTGTCTGCATGGTCTCGCCAATGTACCATGCTCCGGGGCATCCTTTCCTGCAACGTATGAGGTAGACAACGTTGGCCGAGTCACAGGAGTATGAACCATGCACCTGGTGGGTGGTGTCCTCTCGTGTGATGGTGGTATCTGTGTCGATGATCTGGCATGTCCAGAGTCAAACTGGACTCCTCCGGAGGGTCGCTGCCCTCAGCTTGACATGTATGCCCAAGCTGTCAGGAAATGCGTCAATGCCAGATTCATCAGGCGCACTCAGAAGGCAGTCCAGAATGTCACCCGAGCACAACGCAATGCCATCAACGCTCTCAAGACCAACTGCAACATCGTCATCAAACCAGCAGACAAAGGAGGAGCCATCGTCATACAGAACAGAACGGACTATTGCAAAGAAGCATACCGACAACTGGACAACCAGGAACACTACAGACGGTTACCCGCAGATCCGACCAAAGAACACACCCACCAGCTCAACAAACTGATCAAGACCTTCGATCCAGACCTTCAAAGCATCCTACGCACTCTCATCCCACGTACTCCCCGCGTGGGAGACTTCTACTGCCTCCCAAAGATACACAAAGCCAACACACCCGGACGTCCTATCGTATCAGGCAACGGAACCCTGTGTGAGAACCTCTCTGGATACATCGAGGGCATCCTGAAACCCATCGTACAGGGAACCCCCAGCTTCTGTCGCGACACTACAGACTTCCTACAAAAACTCAGTACCCATGGACCAGTTGAACCAGGAACACTTCTCACCACGATGGACGTCTCGGTACTCTACACCAGTATCCCCCACGATGACGGCATCGCTGCGACAGCATCAATACTCAATACCAACAACAGCCAATCTCCAGACGCCATCCTACAACTCATCCGCTTCATCCTGGATCACAATGTCTTCACCTTCGACAACCAGTTCTTTACCCAAACACACGGAACAGCCATGGGGACCAAATTTGCACCCCAATACGCCAACATTTTCATGCACAAGTTCGAGCAGGACTTCTTCACTGCACAGGACCTCCAACCAACGCTATACACCAGATACATCGACGACATTTTCTTTCTATGGATCCACGGCGAAGAATCACTAAAGAGACTACACGATAACATCAACAAGTTCCATCCCACCATCAAGCTCACCATGGACTACTCCTCAGAATCAGTTTCTTTCTTGGACACACGAAGCTCCATCAAAGACGGGCACCTCAGCACCTCACTCTACCGCAAGCCCACGGACAATCTCACGATGCTCCACTTTTCCAGCTTCCACCCTAACCACGTCAAAGAGGCCATCCCCTATGGACAGGCCCTGCGAATACACAGGGTCTGCTCAGACGAGGAGGAACGGGATGGACACCTACAGACTCTGAAAGACGCCCTGGTAAGAACGGGATATGACGCTCGACTCATCAATCGACAGTTCCGACGGGCCACAGCGAAAAATCGCATAGACCTCCTCAGAAGACTAACACGGGACGCAACCAACAGAGTACCCTTCGTCGTCAAGTACTTCCCCGGAGCGGAGAAACTACGCCATGTTCTCCGCAGCCTTCAACATGTCATCAATGACGACGAACACCTTGCTATGGCCTTCCCCACACCTCCACTACTCGCCTTTAAACAGCCACCCAACCTCAAACAGACTATCGTTCGCAGCAAATTACCCAGCTTTCAGGAGAACAGCGTCCACGACACCACACAACCCTGCCACGGTACCTGCTGCAAGACATGCCAGATCATCGACACAGATACCACCATCACACGAGAGGACACCACCCACCAGGTGCATGGTTCATACTCCTGTGACTCGGCCAACGTTGTCTACCTCATACGCTGCAGAAAAGGATGCCCCGGAGCATGGTACATTGGCGAGACCATGCAGACACTGCGACAACGGATGAACGGACACCGCGCAACAATCGCCAGACAGGAGGGTTCCCTCCCAGTCGGGGAACACTTCAGCAGTCAGGGACATTCAGCCACCGATCTTCGGGTAAGCGTTCTCCAAGGCGGCCTTCGAGACACACGACAACGCAAAATCGTCGAGCAGAAATTGATAGCCAAGTTCCGCACCCATGAGGACGGCCTCAACCGGGATCTTGGGTTCATGTCACGCTACACGTTACCCCACCAGCGAACAAAAGCTATCTGTTTTTAATATAATGGGTCATTTGCTGGCTTTCTCTGCCTTCCGGATGTTTCTGCCTCTCTCTGTTTTTTTTCCTGTTTGTTTTTTTGTTGAATGTGTATTCGGGGGTTCTGTAGGTGACACCTCTCTGTCTGAACACGGTGATTGCCTTGGCAACGGGCAGTTGTAGGGGCAGTCTGTAAACACCATGTATTGTTCAATATGTATAAATGCGTAGGCTTCAAGGAGCTCTTGACATTTACCTGAGGAAGGAGGAAGCCTCCAAAAGCTTGTAGATTTCAAATAAAAATTGTTGGACTATAACTTGGTGTTGTAAAATTGTTTACAATTGTCAACCCCAGTCCATCACCGGCATCTCCACATCATAAAAAGAGTAGATCTAGTAGAACTTTCCTACTGTCTGACTAATGCCAGGATAAGCATTTTAGGAACTAAGAATATCCCAACACTGGACAAACAGGGGGCTCTGGGGGGGGAGGTGCTAAATACGATTAAAATCACTCAAGAGATGGTACTCAGTAAAATAATGGGACTCAAGGCGGATAAATCCCCTGGACCTGATGGCTTCCATCCTAGGGTCTTGAGGGAAGTGGCAGTAGGGATTGTGGATGCTTTGGTGATAGTTTTCCAAAATTCCCTGGACTCAGGAGAGGTCCCGGCAGATTGGAAAACTGCTAATGTAACACCGTTATTTAAAAAGGGTAGTAGGCAGAAGGCTGGAAATTATAGGCCAGTTAGCTTAACATCTGTGGTGGGTAAAATTTTGGAGTCTATTATTAAGGAGACAGTAACGGAACATTTAGATAACCATAATTTAATAGGACAAAGTCAGCATGGCTTTATGAAGGGGAAGTCATGTCTGACAAATTTGCTTGAGTTCTTCGAGGATATAACGTATAGGGTGGATAAAGGGGAACCAGTGGACGTAGTGTATTTAGACTTCCAGAAGGCATTCGACAAGGTGCCACATAAAAGATTATTACTTAAGATAAAAAATCACGGGATTGGGGGTAATATTCTGGCATGGGTGGAGGATTGGTTATCGAACAGGAAGCAGAGAGTTGGGATAAATGGTTCATTTTCGGACTGGCAACCAGTAACCAGTGGTGTTCCACAGGGGTCGGTGCTGGGTCCCCAACTCTTTACAATCTATATTAACGATTTGGAGGAGGGGACCGAGTGCAACATATCAAAATTTGCAGATGATACAAAGATGGGAGGGAAAGTAGAGAGTGAGGAGGACATAAAAAACCTGCAAGGGGATATAGACAGGCTGGGTGAGTGGGCGGAGATTTGGCAGATGCAATATAATATTGGAAAATGTGAGGTTATGCACTTTGGCAGGAAAAATCAGAGAGCAAGTTATTTTCTTAATGGCGAGAGACTGGAAAGTACTGCAGTACAAAGGGATCTGGGGGTCCTAGTGCAAGAAAATCAAAAAGTTGGTATGCAGGTGCAGCAGGTGATCAAGAAAGCCAACGGAATGTTGGCTTTTATTGCTAGGGGGATAGAATATAAAAACAAGGAGGTATTGCTGCAGTTATATAAGGTATTGGTGAGACCGCACCTGGAATACTGCATACAGTTTTGGTCTCCATACTTAAGAAAAGACATACTTGCTCTCGAGGCAGTACAAAGAAGGTTCACTCGGTTAATCCCGGGGATGAGGGGGCGGACATATGAGGAGAGGTTGAGTAGATTGGGACTCTACTCATTGGAGTTCAGAAGAATGAGAGGCGATCTTATTGAAACATATAAGATTGTGAAGGGGCTTGATCGGGTGGATGCGGTAAGGATGTTCCCAAGGATGGGTGAAACTAGAACTAGGGGGCATAATCTTAGAATAAGGGGCTGCTCTTTCAAAACTGAGATGAGGAGAAACTTCTTCACTCAGAGGGTGGTGGGTCTGTGGAATTTGCTGCCCCAGGAAGCTGTGGAAGCTACATCATTAGATAAATTTAAAACAGAAATAGACAGTTTCCTAGAAGTAAAGGGAATTAGGGGTTATGGGGAGCGGGCAGGAAATTGGACATGAAGCTGAGTTCGGATCGGTCAATGCCCTGTGGGTGGCGGAGAGGGCCCAGGGGCTATGTGGCCGGGTCCTTGTGTTCTTTAGATTTGTGGTTGGGATCAGATCAGCCATGATCTTATTGAATGGCGGAGCAGGCTCGAGGGGCCGATTGGCCTACTCCTGCTCCAATTTCTTATGTTCTTATGTTCTTATGTTCATAACAGGAATAGGCCATTCAGCCCCTTGAGCCTGCAATTCAATTAGATCATGGCTGATCTGTACCACAACTTCATTTACCCTCCTTTGCTCCATATCCCTTGATACTATAACCTAACAAAAATCTATTGACCTCAGTCTTGAAAATTCAACTGACCTAACATCCACAGCCTTTTGGGGGAGAGAATTCCAGATTTCTACTACCCCTTGTGTGAAAAAGTGCTTCCTGATTTTACTCCTAAATGGTCTTGCTCTAATTTTAAGATCATGCCCCTTGTTCTGGATTCCCTCACCAGAGGAAATAATTGCTCTCTATCTACCCTGTCGAATCCCTTTATCATGTTGAGTACCTATTCCTCGCACCGATGGCCTCCATTAAAGGTCAATTGGTGGACCCAATCTTGCTCTAATGATAACTAAAAGATCTAATTTCATTCATCTTGGTTTTGAGTAAATTTGGACCAAAGATTAACTGCTTGTAAAAATGGCAGATTTATTGTACTGAACCTGGAACATGCTCACCAACCCTACTTTTAATTATTCATCAAATAATCAAGTCAGGAAATTGAGGGTTTTTGTAAAACTTTTATTGTTCAATGGATTTCAAAGGCTGACTTTCACATTTTGCTTATTTGAAGGATGAAGTCTAATGGTTCCTTTCTTGCCATTTCCAGTTGAAAGTGAGTTGGGTGTATATGTGTTGGTCAGCATTTTATAAAGGTGGTGAAAGAGTCACAGTTGCAATAACCTCATGCCAGCATGACACAGTCCAATGTGGAGAGTACTGGTGTACCTCTACTAATCATGCAAGTTCATTATCCATACTTTGCTCTGCCTACACCGTGATCCCACACAAGGTTGAGATGTACGGCATTCTGTTTCACAACATCTAGTAAACTTAATGTAAAATCACCTTGCTGATGTTCACACTCTAATATATTCAAACAACACCAGGTTATAGTCCAACAGTTTTATTTGAAAATCACAAGCTTTCGGAGGCTTTCTCCTACGTCAGGTGAGTGTCACCTGACGAAGGAGAAAGCCTCTGAAAGCTTGTGATTTTCAAATAAAACTGTTGGACTATAACCTGGTGTTGTAAGATTCCTTACATTTGTCCACCCCAGTCCATCACCGGCATCTCCACATCATAATATATTCAAACACAATTAAAAGGAGGTGGGGGGAGATTGATCATTTTTTGTTTATATAGTCCCCAGAACGCTAATACAATCCCTCTTGTGTTGGAACATAGGAACAGGAGTAGGCCATTTAGCCCCTCAGGCCTGTTTCACCATTCAATGATCTGTGACCTAACTCCATATCCCTTAATACCTTTGGTTAACAAAAATATATCAATTTCAGATTTAAAATTAACAATTGAGCTAGCATCAACTGCCATTTGCGGAAGGGAGTTCCAAATTTCTACCACCCTTTGCATGTAGAAGTCACTCCTGAAAGTCCTGGCTCTAATTTTTAGGCTATGTCCCTTAGTCCTGGACTCCCCAACCAGCAGAAATAGTTTCTCTCTATCTACCCTATCAGTTCCCCTTAATATCTTGAAAACTTCAATCAAATCACCCTTTAATCTTTTAAATTCCATGGAATACAATCCGAATTTGTGAAATCTCTCCTTGTAATTTAACCCATGGAGTTCAGGTATCATTCTAGTAAATCTACGTTGCACTCCCTCCAAGACCAATATATCTTTCCTAAGGTGCGGTGCCCAGAACTGAACACAGGCGTGGTCTAACCAGGGTTTTGTATAGCTGTAGCATAACTTCCACCCCCTTGTACTCTAGTCCTCTAGATATAAAGGCCAGCATTCCATTAGCCTTTTTGATTATTTTCTGTACCTGTCCATGACACTTCAATGATCTATGTAGATGGACCCCTAAGTCTCTTTGGACCTCCACTTTTTTGCGCTTTTCTCCATTTAGAAAGTACTCTGATCCAAAGTGGATGACCTCTCACTTGCCTACATTGAAATCCATTTGCCACAGTTTTGCCCATTCACTTAATCTATTAATATTTCTCTGTAATTTTATGCTTCCAACTACACTGCTTACAATGCTGCCTGTCTTTGTGTCATCGACAAACTTGGATAAGTGGCTCTCGATCCCATCATTTAACTCGTTAATAAATACAGTGAATAGTTGAGGCCCCAACACAGATCATTGTGGGACACTAATACAACAACAACAACTTGCATTTAATTAGAGCCTTTAACAGAGTAAAACATCCCAAGGCGCTTCACAGGAGAGATTTTAAAACAAATGTTGATACCGAGCCACATAAGGAGCTATTAGGACAGGTGACCAAAAGCTTGGTCAAAGAGGTATGTTTTAAGGAGCGTCTTAAAGGAGAGAGAGGTAGAGAGGCAGAGAGGTTTAGGGAGGGAATTCCAGAGCTTGGGGCCTAGGTAGCTGAAGGCACGGCTGCCAATGGTAGAGCGATTAGAATTGAGGATGTGCAAGAGGCAAGAATTGGAGGAGTGTAGAGATCTCGGAGGGTTGTAGGGCTGAAGGAGGTTACAGAGATAGGGAGGGGCAAGGTCATGGAGGGATTTGAAAACAAGGATGAGAATTTGAAAAGCGAGCCGTTCCTGGACCGTGAGCCAATGTAGGTCAGCGAGCACAGGGTTGATGGGTGAACGGCACTTGGTGCGGGTTAGAATATGGGCAGCAGAGTTTTGGATGAGCTCAAGTTTACGGAGGGTGGAAGATCGGAGGCCGGCCAGGAGAGCATTGGAATAGTCAAGTCTAGAGGTAACAACGGTAACAGGAAACTAGTCACATCCTGCCAATTTGAGTACCTGCCCATTATCCCTACTCTCTGTCTCCTGCCGCTCAGCCAAATAAACAGGTCAATAATTTGCCCTCGATTCCATGAGCTTCAACCTTAGCTAACAGTGTTTTATGAGCGACTTCATCATGCCTTCTGGAAGTCCACATAAACAACATCCATTGATGTTCCCCTTTCCATTACTTTAGTCACCTCTTCAAAAAAATTCAATCAGGTTCGTCAGGCATGACCTATCCTTTACAAATCCATGCTAGCTCTCTCTGATCAACTGAAAACTTTCTAGGTGTTCAGTTACTCGATCCTTAATTATAGACTCTAGTAATTTCTCGACAACAGATGTTAGGCTAACTGGTCTATAATTCCTTGGTTTCTCTCACTCGTCTTTCTTAAATAGTGGAGTGACATGTGCAATTTTCCAATCTAAAGGAACAGTTCCTGAATCGAGAGAACTTTGGAAGATTATAGTCAGGGCTTCTGCAATGTTCTCACCTACTTCCTTTAAACCGTAGGATGGAAACCATGGTCCTGGGGATTTGTCATTCTTTAGTGCCATTATTTTCTTCATTACTGTGGATTTGCTTACGTTAATTATGGTGAGTCCCCGTCCCAGATTCAAAATTAGTTTCCTTGGGGCGTCCGGCGTGCTATCCCCTTCATGTACGGTAAATATTGATGCAAAGTAATTATTTAACATGTCCGCCATTTCCTTATTTTCATTTATAATACCATCAGTTTTTAAGGGGCCCACATTGCTCTTGACCACCCTCTTTTTCCTAATATAATTGTAAACATTTTTTGTGTTGATTTTGATATCCCTTGCAAGTTTCTTTTCATACTCCCTTTTTCGTAGCTCTTACTATCTGTTTTGTCATCCTTTGCTGTTCTTTGTATCTCTCGCAGTTGCCAGGATCGGTGCTATTTTTTGCATTTTTGTATGCTTTTTCTTTTAGTTTTATGTTGTCCCTTACCTCTTTTGTCATCTATGGCTTTTTTTTGGCAAGTGGAGCTCTTGCCCCTTAAGGATATAAACTAGTTCTGTATCACGTTAAATTCCTTTTTGAACACTTCCCACTGATCTTCTGTCATTTTACCCATTAACAGATTTGCCCAGTTTACTGTGGACAGTCTCTGTCTCATCCTGTTGAAGTCGGCCTTACCTACATTTAGAATCTTAGTAGCTGATAGGGATTTCTCCCTTTCAAACACAACATTGGACTCGATCATATTTTGATTGCTATTAGAAAAATGTTCACGCACCGTTAGGCTGTTAACTAAACCTGGCTCATTACTCATTATTAAATCTAATATGGCATGCCCTTTTATTGGTTCTAGGACATTTTGTTGCAGAAATCTGTCATGAACACACTCAAGAAATTCGCTACCTTTCTGACATGAGCTCGTCTGCTTATCCCAATCAATATGAAAGTTAAAATCCCCCATTAAAACCACTCTGCCTTTGCTACATGCTTGTCTAATCTCTGCATTTATACATTCTGCCACTTCACAGCTGCTACCAGGGGACCAATACACAACTCTCACTACAGACTTAAATCCTTTTCTATTTCTTAATTCTACCCATAAAGTCTCTACTGCCCACTCTCCTCTCATTATATCCTCTCTTATCATTGAAGTAATTTCATCCTTAATCACTAAGGCTACTCCTCCCCCTCTATCAGTTTCCCTTTCCTTCCTATAGACCTTAGAACCTGGTATATTCAGTTCCCAGTCCTAACCATCCTGCAACCATGTCGTACCCTTTAAGCTGAATTTATGCCTGCAATTCATTCAACTTGTTCCTTATACTCCATGCGTTTGTATAAGGAACGCTTATTTGGGCCATACACCCTAACCTGTCCTTCTGCTGTAATGTTGTTTTTCTCACTCATTTCTTATTTCTCTCTCTCAATTTAATTACTTTATATCCTTTAGTTTTCCCTTTACCTGTAGTGCCTAAAGCATAATTTCTGACTATCACTCTACTCTCGTCCTTTTCATTTATTTTAGAAATATTATTTATGCTACCTTTTCCACCTGAGCCCTTGCCCCCCATTTATTAGTTTAAAGTCCTTGTGACTGCCCTATTTAGTCCCTGCCTGCCTCAGATCAGCCTTCATATATTGACTTAATCACTATTAAATTCATTCATCATCATGGATGTGTAAGCAGAATGCAGCAGTGCAACCCTGCAATTCACTTTTGCTGGCACTGTGCGACAGGAAACATTGCTTCCTACCACACCTTGGTTCCTAAAAACACGAATAGAAGCGTCATTTATCAGCCAGCATTCTCTCTACTGGACAACATGGGCAGGCTGCAGAGATGCCATCTTGCCTAGAATGTACTGTGTGAAGGAAATGCTACTCTGCTACACTGGAGTTGAAGAAGCAAAAGGATATGTCCAGATCATATGGCTTTGGCTGCATGATACAGGATGACCAAACTATTGAAGAGGCAATTTTCTTTTAATTCAGAGTGGCTATCGGATGTCTTATGGGTAAAGGCACTGTCTGATCTGTTACTTAGTGAGCTGCGCAGCTGAGAATTGATTTTCTTTGTGTGTTCATGTAGTACTTTGTTTATGCCAACAGATGGCCTTGGTACACTGTATAAATCAATTTCTGATCGTTGAATGCAAATGTTTCTCAGGAACGTGTGAGCACATATCACTGTTGTCCCCTTCATAGGGAGTGCAATGCCACCTTGTTTCATCCTATCCATTTCTTTGAGCTAAGGATTCAATCCTGTTGTACAAATGTTTTCCCCAGACCATTAATCGTATTGATTACAGACCCCTATCCAGAACGACCAGCCACCCAACACTGCATGGGGGAAAAATGCATATTGTGGAGCTAGAGTGGTATGGGTCGGACAGCCCGCCTCACCAGACTGGGATAGATCCCCTCCTCACCAGCATGGCAGGGAAATAACTGGAAACTAAAATATCAACTCTAGTTCATCTGCAGAGAGGGAAGGCACCTGCTTACTGGGCATGAAGTCAAGATAGAAAGAAAGAAAGATTTGCATTTATAAAGCGCCTTTCGTGACCTCAGGAAGTCTCAAAATAGTTCACAGCCGATGAAGTACTTTTGAAGAGTACTCACTGTTGTGATGTAGGAATGTAGCAGCAAATTTGCGCACAGCAAGTTCCCACAAACAGCAATGAAATAAATGATCAGATAATCTGTTTTTGATGGTGTTGGTTGAGGGATAAATGTTGGCCAGGATACAGGAGAGAACCCCAGTGCTCTCCTTCGAAATTGCCATGAGATCTTTTACCTCATCCGAAAGACAGCACCTCTGACAGTGCAGCACTCCCTCATATTGCACTGGACTATTAGTTTGGATTGTGTGCTCAAGTCTCTGGATCAGTAGTGCAGAAAGGCATGTCACCCTCTATCTGTACATTTATTTTCTGAAGTTGGTAATTCAATTTGAACCTCAAATTTTCAAAAGGAACTGCGAACTGTCAAATTCAATTGGCATTGGAGCATGAATTGGTTACAACTCAGTTGGGACAAGCCAAGGGGATTCTCATGCAGGCTAGAGGGTTGAGGGTTGCTCAGGGCAAGTGGGACAGGATAGACAAAGCTTAGGTGTGGTGGGACAGATCATGGAAAGGTTGGGCAGGTCAGGGCATATAAAGCTGAGGTCGGATGGGACAGGGCAGAAAAAGCTCCAGCAATATTTAGCAGTCACGGGTGATATTTAGGAGAGGGCAGATAATGGTTGTATTAGGCAGGGAGAGCTCAGGTATGCTTAGCAATCATTGCTTTAAATTTCTTATTTGAAATATATTTCACTCCTTCTTAGGGAACTTAGTTTTATTGTAATGTAGATTTTGGGAAAAAAAAGCAAATGATTTGAAAAACAATAGGAAGAAATTAAAGCTGGATTTTGCAGTTCAGATTTGGAGGTCCAGGTGGACGTATATTCATGTATAAAATCTCCTTAATTGTCCAAAACATTCCTGATTGAATAAGTCATTTGCTGGCAATAGCTGTGTAAGAACCTGCTTTGTGTTGCAGTCCAGTAATCAGCAATAGTGAAACACAACATCCACAGCAATTAAGGGGTATTCTGTTGAGTGAGTGTCGCATTGATCATTAACGTGATGAATAGAAGGGAGATTGAGTAACACAGTGGGTTCGACACTGACCTTTCATCTCTGGAATCTTGGTCAAAATCCAGCCTGGCTGATTGGATGGATGAAAGTTTTCTCTGTCTTGAGCAAACTCAAGCTAGTTCCTGGTAGGTTGGGACTCACGGTACAATATTAAAAGAAAGACGTGCATTTAAATAGTGTGTCATGTGCCTCAGAAATATCTCAAAGGACTTTCTGTACAATGAATTGCTTTGAAATGTAGCCACTGTTATGTAGGTAAAATGTGACAGACATTTTCTGCATAGAAAAATCCCACAAGCAGCAATGAGATGAGTTAATCTCTTTGACATTATAATTGAGGGAGAAATGTGGGCCAGAGCACAGGGAGAACTTCAGTCCTAGGGTCTTTATTTCCACTAATGGACCGCATTTTAATGTCTTATCCAAAGGATGGCACCTATTGACAATGTAGCTGTTCCTCAGTGCTGCACTGAATTATCAGCCCAGACTATAGGCTCTCATTTCTTGGTACAAATTGGCAGTAAATATCATTCTGGTGCAGGGGGTGGCCTCTTCTGAGGCAGGGACATTGTTAGGTAGAGTGGAGAGGGTTTTATTGTGTATGCAGCCCGGTATTTACCTGGGAGCGCTTGATGCTGACACTGAGAAAAAGTATTATAAAGTGTTTCATTCTCTATCATGACATCCTGAACTTGATTAGCATAAATATTAATCGAAAATGAAAAAAACCCCGAAAGATTGGCATATTTAAAATGTCAACCCCCAGCTCAGCAGCACGGTGACTTCAACTCTGTGTAGTCACCATTTTACGCATCTATTCTGGTAGCATTGCAGAAATCATTGAGCATCAGTCACAGAGAGGCCTTGTGCATGCTTACAATTCTAAGTATCTCTCTTTGTTGTTGTTACTGCCATTGTGGTAAACAAGCTCAGAATGCACATGTCCAGAATTCCAATTTGTTCCCTTCATTCTTGGCACATTTGCCTCTGTTGCTGGTGAAGCCCTGTAAAGAATCTTAATCCGAGCGCAGCCCGAACATGTGAATGCAGGAGCTGACAGCCAGGCTTCTGTCTAAGGGCACTCGACCGTAGCGGCTGGGCTGCTGCTGCTTTTAGAGGAATGTAAACACTTCCCAATGCATGGGGAACTGAATCACCTCAGTTAATGCTGCCAACTGGCCTCATCACAGAACCCCCACACTGATCACAGAATAAGAATCAGACAGGACAACCCAGGAGGCCAACATTTAGTCACAGGCTGAGGAGAAACTGGTCATTGTACATAAAATAATTGTGTGTATATATATATATATATATAAAATTGATCCCCAGGAATGCGTTACAGGCTGCAATCTAATCAAGGTGTTTCAGATGGTTTATATCTATACTATAATAAGTATTAACATTTCTTCGTAGGCTACACAATACATTGAAAACATTTCCTAAGGAAATTACAATGTTAAAAAGTCCACACTTACCTGTTACATTGCCCGAGGATTCCAGTAGATGGTGCTCTAATAGGGGTTCTAATGTTAATTTTAAAACTTAACCTGTCACTGCACCCTGTAACACCACCACATGATGCTGCATTATTATTTCTCGATAGATCACTCAAAAGGTGTTTTGAGACAAAAAAAGATCATTTGAAATTTTTTCTCAGTAAGCTAAATTTCTAATGTCCATAAATATGATTTTAAACAAAACTAAAAATTCAAAAATGTACATATTTCACAATAACATGATTATCCATTGAATTGTCTTTTATGTCTTTTAATTAGTTTTTTAAAAAGTTTTTGCTTGGGGGCTTCAGCTTCTCCTAAAAGCCTGCACATAGGTATATTGATATTTTTGCCAAGAGCTGTGACCCTGTTAACAGAATTCAGATTGTGCTGTCTAAGCATGTGCAGTGTCGACCTTATATTTTCCCAGGATGTAGCAGTACCATTTAGCCAGCTGAACTGTTGAAATATTTTTCTTTAGCTTCTAGCAATTTGTGATCAGTTGCTTTACAAAATTATTTGAAGAAATGCTAGATGACAAATTTCAAAAGCATTACTTAGGTGATCTTTGTTTTTCAAAGTTATTTGAAGAAAAGCTAGAGGGAAAATTTCAAAGCTTCGCATTGTGTTTTTTAAAACAGGTTGTGTGTGAGAGAGTGAGAAAAAAATGACAGTACTGATTACATACCTGTTGTAGTTTTTGTTTTTTGTTCTATAAATTTCAGAAAGCATATTAAGATGAGAGACAGAATGTCTTTTCTCATCCTAATTTGAGTTCATTTTTTAAAAAGTTGAATTTTCAAGCAGACAAAAAGCTTTTAATTATCCTCCTGCGTTTTGTTGATGGTTACAAAATGTAAACATTCTGGGGATAATTTTAACCTTCACCAGCTGGGTGGTAATCAATGGGATGAAAATCGGACAGGGTCTACAATGGGCAGACGATCCACTCTGCCAGATTAGCACCCAGGTGGTGAAGGTGAAAATTACCCCCTCTGTCTTGCAGGTATCAGTATTTAGAGAGAGACACGGAGGGAAGCAATTGGACAGTGTTTTTCATCATCTGTTTTTGAATTCCTTTTAAAACACAAGAAATTGAATTCTGAAAGCAAACAAAACCTCTTTGAGGAAAACTGATAGGAGGGGAGGAGGGAAATAGGCTGAGAGTGAAGGACCCTTAAGGGAGCGAGTGGGAGTGAGGGAAATAGTGAATTCAGACTTAAGGGTGACAGCAGAGCAAGAGATACAGGGGTTAAGTGGGTAGTTCAAAGAGGCAGAGGTAGAGATAGCAATAGGAGAGTGGGTAGAGTACTTAATAAAATAGAGTCCTGTGGGGTTAGCAGGCAGATTGGATTGGATATGGAATTGGTTGCATTCTCGTAGATAGAAGGGTGTTATTAATGACAGTGGTTCTATGTGGGGACTGGAGTCCCACAGGGATTGGTGTTAGGACTGTTGCTCTTCACCATCTTTAATGATCTGGATTAAGATATCGGGGGAACTGTCTAAATGTTAGTGGATGATACAAAAATTTGTGTGGGTGTTAGGACCTTTATATGAGAAAAACGGATTACAAGCAGATCTAGATGCAATGAGGGAATGGTTCCGCATCTGGAGCATGCTATTTCATATAGATAAATATAGTATTATGCAAATGGATAGGGCTAATGCTAAACATATGTACACCATGCAGAGTTGCGAGCTCAAGGCTGTTGAGCGGGGGCAACACCCTAGGTGTTATAGTACATGAATCTCTGAATGTTCACGACCAATGCCGTGAGGCTACTGAGGCAAATAGTGTGTTAGGATGTATTGCCAGGACAATTAAATACGAAACAAAAAATACCATGCTGTCCTTGTATAAGACTTTAGTTAGACCCCATCTACAATACTGTGTCCAGCTTTGGTCCACACACATGGTGGGTGGTAATGAGCTCCTGGAAAAGGTTCAAAGGAGTGCCATTGGGGTCATAGTGTGCATAAGTTGCACCATAACTATATGGGACAGACTTGATGGACCAGCTATCGATTTTTGTCTGATTACACTCCTCTGAAGCATCTTCGGACATTTTCCTACGTTAAAGGGTGCTATATAAATGCAAGTTGTTGTTGTTGATGGACCAGCTGGTGTTTTCTTGTACTTTGTTTTCATATGGGACTGAAGGGTGTTAGGAAGGAGGTGAGGAGGTAGGGAACGTGTTGGGAATGAGGGGGTGGGGGAGGAAGCACAAATGATGGGGCAGGGGTAGGAAGGGGAGCTTTTAAGGGCTGAAGATCACATTTTCCCCACATCTCTCAATGTAAAATTTAGCCTACAGTTGTCAGCAGCTCCTTTCTGCACCGTGTCACACCACACCATTCACCACCTCTCAATGGAAAGGAAAGAAGAGAAAAACAGAAAGCAGCAAAAAGAAGAGTTCAAGAGACAAAAGCAGGAGACGAAAATTGAAACAAAAGCAGAAGAGGAGAGACAGAGAAAAACAGTAGCACAAAGTCAGCAGGAACAGTTAAGTCCAACTAATCATGTGTAATTGTAAACAATTTTACAACACCAAGTTATAGTCCAGCAATTTTATTTTAAATTCACAAGCTTTCGGAGGCTTCCTCCTTCCTCAGGTAAATGTTCAGGAGCTCCTCGAAGCCTACGCATTTATACATATAGAACAATACATGGTGTTTACAGAATGCCCCTGCAACTGCCCGTTGCCAAGGCAATCACCGTGTTCAGACAGAGAGGTGTCACCTGCAGAACCCCCGAATACACATTCAACAAAAAAACAAACAGGAAAAAAAACAGAGAGAGGCAGAAACATCCGGAAGGCAGAGAAAGCCAGCAAATGACCCATTATATTAAAAACAGATAACATTTGTTCGCTGGTGGGGTAACGTGTAGCGTGACATGAACCCAAGATCCCGGTTGAGACCGTCCTCATGGGTGCGGAACTTGGCTATCAATTTCTGCTCGACGATTTTGCGTTGTCGTGTGTCTCGAAGGCCGCCTTGGAGTACGCTTACCCGAAGGTCGGTGGATGAATGTCCATGACTGCTGAAGTGTTCCCCGACTGGGAGGGAACCCTCTTGTTTGGCGATTGTTGCGCGGTGTCCGTTCATCCGTTGTCGCAGCGTCTGCATGGTCTCGCCAATGTACCATGCTCTGGGGCATCCTTCCCTGCAACGTATGAGGTAGACAACGTTGGCCGAGTCACAGGAGTATGAACCATGCACCTGGTGGGTGGTGTCCTCTCGTGTGATGGTGGTATCTGTGTCGATGATCTGGCATGTCTTGCAGAGGTTACCGTGGCAGGGTTGTGTGGTGTCGTGGACGCTGTTCTCTTGAAAGCTAGGTAATTTGCTGCGAACGATGGTCTGTTTGAGGTTGGGTGGCTGTTTAAAGGCGAGTAGTGGAGGTGTGGGGATGGCCATAGCGAGGTGTTTGTCCTCATTGATGACATGTTGAAGGCTGCGGAGAACATGGCGTAGTTTCTCCGCTCCGGGGAAGTACTGGACGACAAAGGGTACTCTGTTGATTGCGTCCCGTGTTAGTCTCCTGAGGAGGTCTATGCGATTTTTTGCTGTGGCCCGTCGGAACTGTCGATCGATGAGTCGAGCGTCATATCCCGTTCTTACTAGGGCGTCTTTCAGCGTCTGTAGGTGTCCATCGCGTTCCTCCTTGTCTGAGCAGACCCTGTGTATTCGCAGGGCCTGTCCATAGGGGATGGCCTCTTTGACGTGGTTAGGGTGGAAGCTGGAAAAGTGGAGCATCGTGAGGTTGTCCGTGGGCTTGCGGTAGAGTGAGGTGCTGAGGTGCCCGTCTTTGATGGAGATTCGTGTGTCCAAGAAAGAAACTGATTCTGAGGAGTAGTCCATGGTGAGCTTGATGGTGGGATGGAACTTGTTGATGTTATCGTGTAGTCTCTTTAGTGATTCCTTGCCGTGGGTCCATAGAAAGAAAATGTCGTCGATGTATCTGGTGTATAGTGTTGGTTGGAGGTCTTGTGCAGTGAAGAAGTCCTGCTCGAACTTGTGCATGAAAATGTTGGCGTATTGGGGTGCGAATTTGGTCCCCATGGCTGTTCCGTGTGTTTGGGTAAAGAACTGGTTATCGAAGGTGAAGACATTGTGATCCAGGATGAAGCGGATGAGTTGTAGGATGGCTTCCGGAGATTGGCTGTTGTTGGTGTTGAGTATTGATGCTGTCGCAGCGATGCCGTCATCGTGGGGGATACTGGTGTATAGTGCCGAGACGTCCATCGTGGTGAGAAGTGTTCCTGGTTCAACTGGTCCGTGGGTACTGAGTTTTTGTAGGAAGTCTGTAGTGTCGCGACAGAAGCTGGGGGTTCCCTGTACGATGGGTTTCAGGATGCCCTCGATGTATCCAGAGAGGTTCTCACACAGGGTTCCGTTGCCTGATACGATGGGACGTCCGGGTGTGTTGGCTTTGTGTATCTTTGGGAGGCAGTAGAAGTCTCCCACGCGGGGAGTACGTGGGATGAGAGTGCGTAGGATGCTTTGAAGGTCTGGATCGAAGGTCTTGATCAGTTTGTTGAGCTGGTGGGTGTGTTCTTTGGTCGGATCTGCGGGTAACCGTCTGTAGTGTTCCTGGTTGTCCAGTTGTCGGTATGCTTCTTTGCAATAGTCCGTTCTGTTCTGTATGACGATGGCTCCTCCTTTGTCCGCTGGTTTGATGACGATGTTGCGGTTGGTCTTGAGAGCGTTGATGGCGTTGCGTTGTGTTCGGGTGACATTCTGGACTGTCTTCTGAGTGCGGCTGATGAATCTGGCTTTGACGCATTTCCTGACAGCTTGAGCATACATGTCCAGCTGAGGGCAGCGACCCTCCGGAGGAGTCCAGTTTGACTCTTTCCTCTTCGGTTGCTGTACCGCGGATCCCTCTGTCTGCTGTTCCGGATCGTCGATTGTCTCATTGGGTTCGCTGCTGAAATCTTGGGGTTTGTGGTAGAATTCCCGGAGCCTCATTCTCCTGATGAATTCCTCTGTGTCCGCTGCGAGACTAGTGGGGTCCATTTTGGTAGTGGGGCAGAAATTGAGCCCTCGGCTGAGAACTTCGATTTCGTCTGGTTGAAGGGTGTGGTCGGATAAATTGACAATAGACTTCCCTGTGGTTGCAACCGTGGTACCAGGGGAAGCTTGGTCGTTGCTGGTGGTGATGCCGAGTTTCTCAAGCTTCCTGCTCTTGGTTTTCATGTAGGCAGCGTAGTTCCGTTGCCTCGTCTGTTTGGCGGTATAACGTAGCTGGTCTGCTGTGTCCTGAGTACAGGTTGAGAGTATGGACTCTATCTTGGTTTCGAGGTTGTGGCGTCTGCTGTAGAGTTGGTGTATGAGATGGTTGCGGAGTGTGCGAGAGGTATGGCGGCAGAATCATGTGTAAAACCACAGGAGGTCAACTAGTATACAATAATAATGGATCCCTGGGAGGTGAGTTACAGGCTGGAATCTAATTGAGGAGTTAGATTGTTCTTATATAGAATTTGAATGGATGTCAGAGAGTGAATTACAGGCCATAATGTAATCGCAGCTTCGGATGGCTTGCTCATAGAAAATAATCAATGTCTACCAGGAGTATGCTACAAGCTGGAATCTAATTGAGAAGTTCAGATCTTTTATATAAAGAAGTAGCAGATTTCCAGTGACAGTGCTTATAGTAAGTTAGATGATATTCTGTTTTATAATCATGGGAGCACAATACCAGGTAACACACAATGTATTATCGTGTTGAGGTTGGTGGGGGGGGTCGTGTTTAATCTGCCCTCAGCCATTAATGAGAGTCTAATTATTAAGTAACAGAGGCTCAGGCTATTTGGAGTTTAACTGTCGCTTGATTAGGGAACTTTGCAGATTGGAATACGCTTGTTAGTTTCAGGGTGGAGAACAATAGCAGTATATTAAGATTCTTTTGCATCTGTAGCAAAGTGTGAGATCTGAATGTGATGTCTGCACTCAATAGACATACCATTGATTTTTTTAATGACCGAATAAGTCAATTTCCGTTTTTATTACTGGGACTTTTACCAGTGTTTTGGGGATGAAATTCTGTGACTGTCCGTTATTCTGTATAAGCTGTAAATAAATGTCCTTGATTTGTATATTCCTTTATCTATGTATTTAATTTTTATTTCTTACTCTTAAAAACCCAGATACACGTAGTATGCAAGATGTGCCAAGTTGGAGGTCGGTACCTGGTGTTTAGCAACATGGAGAGGAGAACATGTAATTTGGCAGAACTGGGGGGTGGGGGGGGGGCGGTGAAATGTGGAGTTTGGTTCATAGAAATTCTGAGGATGAGTGGACAAGTAACCCCCTCGAGCCTGTTCCGCCATTCAATCAGATCATGGCTGATTTGTGCCTTGATTCCATTTACCCACCTTTGTTTCATATCCCTTGAAACCCTTACCTGACAACAATTTATGGATATCAGTCTTGAAAATTTCAATTGACCCAGCACCCACAGTCTTTTGGGGGAAGGGTGTTCCAGATTTCCCTACCCTTTGTATGAAAAAGTGCTTCCTGATTTCACCCCTAAATGGCTTAGCCAATCTAATTTTGAGATTGTGTCCCCTTGTTCTAGATTCCCCCACCAGCATTCCCTGATCTCTGTATTTATACCACCCCCCCCACTACATCACCACTATCAGGAGGTCTGTAGACAATTCCCGCTAGGGTCTTGCATCCTTTACTGCTGCTTAGTTCTACCCATAGTGTTTTCACTGCCTGAATGCCCTTACTGAAATCCTTTCTTTGTACTGCTGTAACTATGTCTTTTATCAAAATTGCTACTCCTCCTCCTTTCCCAATCTCCCTGTGCTTTCTAAATATCCTATAGCCTGAAATATTTATCTCCCAATCATGTAGCAGTTTTCTGTAATGGGTACTACATCATACCCTTTAAGCTGAATTTGTGCTTCTAACTCATTTGTTTTATTCTTTATGCTACATACATCGGAAGTTCCCTGAAATGTGCCTGCATTGGGGAAGAGGAAAGGCATGGGTCTGACAGAATTGGGGACAGCTCAAAACTGGCAGCACACCTTTATAATTGATTTTTGATTGATTCCATAGAAAATGCTGTTTTCTTTGGATAAATACATATCACATCCAAGTAAATAGGTATACTTCTGCTTCTCTGAAAAGTGAGAAGAGGTGGAGGGATGAAGAAGGGGAGGGTAAGAAGAGAAGGGAGCGGACAGGGAATGGTCGGAGAAACGGGGACGGGAAGGAGAAGGTGCATGTCAAGGCGAAAGGTAGGGAGATGAGGAAGGGAAAGGGATGGAGCAGAAAAAAGACAAGGGGAGATGGATAAGAGATGGGAAGAGTGATGTGGGGAAGGGAGGGGAAGATTGGGATGGAGAGGAGTAAAGTAAAAAATAGAGAAGGGGAGGGAGTATAAAATGCCAGGCCACCCACCACCCAACTGAAAGAAAAGAAAAGGGGCAAACCAGAAAAGAACAGAAAGGGAGCTAGAAACAGTAACACAAGGATAACAGAAACAAGGAAGAGAGTCACTGTATCCTCCGAGTCGATGTGTACAACACCACGGGAAGTTCAGGTACACTACATCATAAAGTTTTCTGTGTATGTTTATGTACAAGTATACCTGGATTGAGTTACAGGCAGGAAACTAATCATGGGCTTCAGAAGGTTTATATATAGTATCATGGATACCTGGTAGTTTCCGCCCCTGCCTCAGCCCATCTGCTGCTGAAACTCTCATCCATGCTTTTGGACTCAACTATTCGAATGCTCTCCTGGCTGGCCTCCCATCTTCCGCCCTCCATAAACTTGAGCTCATCCAAAACTTTGCAATCTGTATCCTAACTTACACCAAGTCCTGTTCACCCATCACCTCTGTCCTCGCTGACCTACATTGGTTGCCGGACCACCAAATTCTTATTCTTGTGTTCAAATCCCTTCATGGCTTCGCTCCTCCCTACCTCTGCAACCTCCTTCAGCCCTACAACCCTCCAAGAACTGTGTTCCTTCAATTTTGTGATCCTCCACTTCCTTCAACCCATCATTGGAGGCCGTGCCTTCAGCCGTCTAGGCCCCAAGCTCTGGAATTCCTTCCCTAAACCTCTGCCTCTCCATCTTTCCTCCTTTAAGATGCTCCTTAAAACTTACCTCTTTGACCAAGCTTTTAGTCACCTTTTCTAATATCTCCTTCTCTGGAAAAGGCCCAGAGAAGTGCCAGTTGGGTCATGGTGTGCATAAGTTGCACCATAAAAATATGGGACAGGCTTGAAGGACCAGCTACCAATTTTTGTCATGTTACGCTCCTGTGAAGCACCTTGGGATGTTTTACTACCCTAAAGGCGCTCAATAAATACAAGTTATTGTTGAATTACAGAGTGGATTTTCTACTTCTGGACGTATAAAGATGGACTTTGGGACAGGGTCATAATGAAAGTTATGGCTGGAAGCTCTGCACGACGGCACCGTGGAATTTGTAGGCCAGCATTTTTCTGAAGGGAACATGTAGCTGAAGTAAAGATAGTTACAGTCTGCAAGAGGTTTGATGCGAGTTGCCACATGTCAGATAATGATCTTTGTGCGTGACTTTCTTTTCATTTTCCTTTTCAGGTCCAAGTACTTCCGTGGCAAGAAGGTCCTGGAAGAATACGAGATCCGTTTGGAGCAGGTCTGTGCGCTGAATAATTATCTATCTATGTAATTAAAAGTTTTGCATTTAGCCCACACCTCAAAAGTGTCCGTAGTGCAAAAAAATGTAATTGGCTGGTTCACCGAAGTATCCCATTTACTAAATGCTAAGGAATGAAAAACCATAACCGTTCACTAAACAACCAAGAAAAGTCTACCAATCAACAACCAGAACAAAATGAACCGATCAAATTGTTTAAATAATTTTGTTGCGGTATTTTGTTATCAAGTATTATCTTGGTTGGGCACAAACCTCACTATGTACAGGTAAGAATAATGAGATATAAACAATATAACAATAGAACTAAAATGACCCATACACTTACACAAGGACTATTATTAATTTATTTCCAATGCCTCGTTCCCTCTCAGGAGTTTGGCACTTAAGTTGACATTGTTCTAGAACCTGGCTTGCTTCCTTTTTTTCTTTCTTTTTGTTGTGCCTCCAAGCATGCACCAGGTCTTTGCCTCTTTGCATCTTTGGGACCCTTGAGCATGTGCTGAATTAGTGCTCTTCAAAGCCAGCGTGCGAGTGCATGACTCAGGCTATGCATTTTCACTCCAACCCCTGTCCCATCAGTGGCCCTGAGCTCTCCATAGACCTACACTCTGCTGCTCAATCCTGGGCCAGGAAAAAGTTCCGACAGGTTTTAGGTTGATATAATTTTTGGTCATATTTTTAAGTCTCTTTTATAAAAAGGTCAGATCTAAGATTTTACCTAATATTGTTAATAGAGGTTACCTCTGCAGCTGGCTCATTTTTTCAAATCTAATCAAGTGTTTCATAATTTACCCACTTTTTTTCTATCTCTGTGTTCACAATAATAATTAGTAGCAATAATAGCTGATTTTAAGAATGGGATGTGCGGAGGGAGGGACGTTAAAATAGAGGCAGCATCCTCCCCTCCAGGTTAGCGCCACCCTTACTCCCGCTGCTAGTTTAACTGGCGTGTTTCTGGCTGCGAGGGCCTCATGATTATTCAAAACCTAAGAAGTAATTAGGACTGCAATGCAATTATATTGTGCAGTTGCGAGATCCATGACCAGTGCCGGACTGATCAGAGAAAGCTGGCACCAGGCAGGAGTAGTCCCAGGAGTGGGCTGAGAAAGTAAGATTTTAAAATTTTTTACAGTTCCCTTGGCCAGAAGGAGCAGGAGTGCTCCTGTGGGCCCCACAAGGAAGCTGTAGGCCTCCACTGCCCAGGACTCTCCCACCTGACCATGATCGACTCCGAGCCCCCCACCGCGGTCAACGCACGTATCCGACCGCGGGTCCTCGGCTGCGGCCTCCTGCCGCCCAAAATCACGCGCCTACCCGTCGGCCATGTACTGATTCCTACCGTGATCGGGGTGACACTCACCTGGGAGACGGAAAAGAGGCCGGGGAGTTAAAATGGCCAGGGGTCATTCCCCATACTGAGTTTGTGCCGACAGGCCAGTGCGGACGAATTTCTAGGCCTAGGTGTCCAAGCATTTTGTCTTTTGGGCTGTTTAGTTATGTGCCATGGTGCCTAGAGAGCCACATTTGTGGGATCTTGCTGTGCAGAAATTGGCTACCGCTTTTCCTACATTACAACAGTGACTATACTTCAAAAGTACCTCATTAGCTGTAAGACGCTTTGGAACATCCTGAGGTCGTGAAATGCACTATATAAATGCAAGTCTTTCTTTTTTCTTTCACATTTGGTCCCAAAAATCTGCAGTCCATGTAGTGCACTTCTACCTACAAGATTTCCTCCACCACAGCACACATGAGTTAGCGATCATAAGTACGAAGTTCTGGTTTTTTTAAATTGGAGAAAGCATCAAATAATTAAAGGAGAGGTGTATTCATCTGAAGCTCAAATGCAGTAAAGGGTGATGGCGATACTCGTACTGATGTCTCTCAGCCTGGCTTTGTTTCCAGGCGTTGTGCTTCAAACCTGCTGGTCAGAGGCTGCCTAGGGTGAGACATTTTGTGTGGAATTCATTGTTTAGTGATATGATGATCTGCTTCGTGATGAATAATGGCTGCTGCCAGAGGGCTCTATCCCTAATTCTATTGCTGAAGATGAGATTCTGTATAATATGTCTGCTCCTGGGATGGCTCTGGCCAGCAGTTTACAAGCATTAAAGGAAGGCTGTGAGACTGCAGTAGATGAGCTTTTGTGCTCATCAAGGTGAAAGCTTCTCTATCATCCCTGTCCTCAGTAATTTCCACTGGCTCACCACCACCACCACCACCACCCCCCACGCCCCCCCACCTCCCCCGCTTTCCCAACGCATTGAGTTTAAAATCCTTGTCCTTATTCACAAATTCCTGCCTAGCCTCACCTCTCCCTGCCTCTGTAACCTCCTCCAGGTCTACATGTCAGCACCTACACTCCACTCTTCCAACTCTGGTCTCCTTTGCATCCACTCTTCTACTCCACCTGCAGTGACAGAGCTTTCAACTATCTTGGTTCACACTGTAAAACATTCTCTTTAAACCTCTCTGCCTTGTTACCTCTCACCGCCTTCAAAACTCTCAGCAAAACTTACCTTTCTGACCATACCTTTGGTTAGCTACTCTAATTTTTCTATTACTGCTTAGTGTTTATTTTGACCTCTGTGAAGCCATTTGGAAAGTTTTGTTACATTTAAAGGCAGTATTGGGCGGAAAAGGGGTGCAACTGGGTGGTGAAGTGTACCACCATCTCACTACTGTGACCTTCTGCTGAGACAGCCACCGGCCACTTCTTTCACACCCACCACTTGCAAATGCTGACTGGGGTGGGGCCATCTCCATTCAGTCCACCCTTGTTCTCCCCTGGGATTGCCAGCTCCATCCTAAATCTCAGAGATAGAGTCATTTGCGTGATTGGCCTGGTGATTCGCACCTGCAAGGGCACATCGGAGGTGACCGTGCCGAGCTACTGGTGGAATATCACAGTGGTATCATGCCGCTCCGACAGCAGATAAAAGGTCTTGAAGAAATATATTCTCTGCAGTTTTTCTGTTTGCAATGAAGAAAGCAAGCCTCTTCAGGATCTCTTCTAGAATTGATTCTCTATCCCTAGTAACGGTTTGAGGCCGTTTCGAAGACCTCAGCTGGCGTAAGTTATGCTGAGATCTACAGAGGGTGTAAAGAGTGGAATTCCCAAAGTGGTCCCAGAGCTCCCCTTGACACATCCCCTCGATGTGACGGGGAATGGGTGGGTTGAAGATCTTTTCTTGCCCCCGCCCGCCCAGAAAATGGCTTGATGGAAAACACAGGACGGAGTCCTAGCAGAACTGGGTTCCACCCCATTTTTCAGTGCCTGTTCTGGAGATCTGTTGGGATATTTGTCCCATTTGGAATTCTGAACAGAACATATAAATGTTATAGTTATCCAGCATTTCCTGCTCAGTGGACCTACTGTCTATATGCTACCACAGGCAGTAGCATATATTCAAGTCAATCATCTTTAAATATTTTCATGAAGTTCCTTCTCTTGACTCAGTTAAATTGGGATAACTGGATGTACTAAATGGGTCATGGCACAAAGCTCTGTAGCGTGGCTATTTTTATCTGTGGTTAATGGAATCCTGATCCAGGCAGAGTATTTCTTGACAAAGCATGTGCTGTCTTTTTCTCTCAGGTCTCAGCTGTGCATGTATCTTGTCGGAAACAAATTCTTATTTATTAACAAATCTTTAACAAACCCCAATTTCTTTGTTTCTTAGTTCATCTTGTCACAGTATATCTTTTTGTTGTTTGCCTCAAAATGTTTCAGTGTATCAAGAGCCATTAGACAGAACAGACCCCCATTTCATCAGGTGTGGGTGGATTTGAACCCGGGCTTCAGAAGTGAAATGAAAATGTGATCACCTACTGCATTCCCAATACCTTCCAAGCATAAGTTGACGTTCAGTGGTATGTTGTCTTTAGATAATGTACTATTAATGGAAATAGGCAGTTATTTTAAGTTTAGGCCTTTGTAGTCCTAGCTGGCTGATCCACATGGTCATAGTCCTGACATGACTAGCTTCCAGTGACTGAACTGGAATCCAATGCTTTTATAAGAAGTGTATTTAAGAGATTCAGTAAGTTTGTAGGCTCAGATTATAACTGGAGGCACCAGGTTCTGTTGATTTACATTCAATGAATTATACCTCAGTGACTGAACTATTTAAATGTTTGATTCAAACAGTAGGTGTATCATTTTAACTGGATTGTTATCCCATTCAGTTACAGTAAGTGAAATGGGACAGTGCAATTTTCACTGTACCAAAATTCATTGAAGATGTCTGTTGACTAGTCTGTCCTGCCCTTCTGTCCAGTTGGCAAATAGAAATGTACATGTTCTAGTTCAGTTGTTGTAGATTTGTGTGATTTGTTAGATTGTTGAATCAATGTGTCGAAGGGTAACCTAGTGGTACAGCCCAGTGGTGTACTAGTGCATTACACCACAGAGTATTAGCATATGGATTTACACCTATTGGTTTCCCCACTTAGTGAGTTCTCGATTTCACCCAATCTGTCTCTAGAGGCACTGATTGGAAGTGAGGAACCTTAACAGAGGAAACAAGGGGAAAAATCCTTATCCTTCTAGTTGAGAGACTGGGTCCTGATCTCTGATCCATCAACATTTTGTCTGTCAGCTTACCGGACCCATGGTTTAAACGTAAGCAGGACTTATCTGGCTGAGTATGGGTCTTTTATGGTGAGGTGGGGGGAAATGAGGATCCTGTCCACATCAAAATATATAAATTAAAATCTATTCACTTACAAGTAATGTAACAGTTTGTGAATTAAATATTAACCATGGAAAAGGCAATTATTAATGACAGAATAAAGTTTTTGTAAAAGATTGAAGTTTGGTCAAGAGATGATCGTAAATAGGTTAAGGGCACCCTTATAGAAATGATAGACACTAATGAGAGTTTTTTGCAACTATGACTGTTTGCCTCAATTCCAAGAGGTTCTTTCTTTTGCCATTTTAAGTGGCTCCCCCAAGCTCAGCTGGCATTGTTTCCAGAAAATCACGTGATATTTTGTTCTTTTCTGAGTGTCATTTGATTAAATAGGTCTGGTGCCTTGGAGGTTCTCTCGTGCTATGAGCCATTTTCTCAAAATGCTTTTCATGGGTTTGGACTGTACTGTTCCTGTGTGTTTTTGTTTCTAGGGGCCACTTTTGATCTTGTAGTTCAACCATAGAGCAGAAGTGGTTGGGAAGGAGGGAGACAGAAGCAAGTGGTCCTCTTGCACTGCTGTGTGCTTCCATAAAAACAATCAGAAGGCAGGCTTCCATCCAGACAGCTGGAGGGACATGCAAAGCCTCCAGCCTTCAATCCTTTGGTGTTTGGAGACTGTTGGTAACTAAAGAACTGTTTATATAATTCTATAAAAATACAAACAGAAAAGCCAGAGTGTCTTGATTATTTTTTCCTTGGCTGGAATACAATATGGCTTGTTGTGAGCAGTGTGAAATTGAAGTTGCTCTGTCTTGGATCAACTGCATTGAGGCGAGGAGCAATACATTAAGGTCTCGGTTCAAAACTGTTCACACTACTTTCATCCAGAAAACACATCAGCACTTGATGTCCTTTTCCCCAATCTCTTTGCTTGCTGGAATACAAAAGCTAAGATTTTATTACAAAGACAATGAAGTGAGGGACTAGACTGTGCACTGTGTTAGGTCTCTATCCATTCACACTTTATGTGGAGATGCCGGTGATGGACTGGGGTTAACAAATGTAAGGAACCTTACAACACCAGGTTATAGTCCAACTGTTTTATTTGAAAATCACAAGCTTTCGGAGGCTTTCTCCTTCGTCAGGTGAGCAAGTGTGGGATTCCGTGGAAGATTACCGCATTTATAGTCAGAGAACAATACCTGGTGATTACAGATAATCTTTCCAACTGCCCGTTGTCAAGGCAATCAAAGTGTTCAGACAGAGTGATGTTACCTACAGGACCACCGAATACACAAACGGCCAGAACAAAAAAGACAGACAGAGAGAGAGAGAGAAACATCCGAAAGGAAGAGAAAGACAGAGAATGACCCGTTGTGTTAAAAACAGATAACTTTTTTTTCGCTGGTGGGATTACGTGTAGCGTGACATGAACCCAAGATCCCGGTTGAGGCCGTCCTCATGGGTGCGGAACTTGGCTATCAATTTCTGTTCGACGATTTTGCGTTGTCGTGTGTCTCGAAGGCCGCCTTGGAGAACGCTTACCCGAAGGTCGGTGGCTGAATGTCCTTGACTGCTGAACTGTTCCCCGACTGGGAGGGAACCCTCCTGTCTGGCGATTGTTGCGCGGTGTCCGTTCATCCGTTGTCACAGTGTCTGCATGGTCTCGCCAATGTACCATGCTCCGGGGCATCCTTTCCTGCAATGTATGAGGTAGAAAACGTTGTCTACCTCATACATTGCAGGAAAGGATGCCCCGGAGCATGGTACATTGGCAAGACCATGCAGACACTGCGACAACGGATGAACGGACACCGCGCAACAATCGCCAGACAGGAGGGTTCCCTCCCAGTCGGGGAACAGTTCAGCAGTCAAGGACGTTCAGCCACCGATCTTCGGGTAAGCATACTCCAAGGCGGCCTTCGAGACACACGACAACGCAAAATCATCGAACAGAAATTGATAGCCAAGTTCCGCACCCATGAGGACGGCCTCAACCGGGATCTTGGGTTCATGTCACGCTACACGTAACCCCACCAGCGAAAAAAAAGTTATCTGTTTTTAACACAACGGGTCATTCTCTGTCTTTCTCTTCCTTTCGGATGTTTCTCTCTCTCTCTCTGTCTGTCTTTTTTGTTCTGGCCGTTTGTGTATTCGGTGGTCCTGTAGGTAACATCACTCTGTCTGAACACTTTGATTGCCTTGACAACGGGCAGTTGGAAAGATTATCTGTAATCACCAGGTATTGTTCTCTGACTATAAATGTGGTAATCTTCCACGGAATCCCACACTTGCTCACCTGACGAAGGAGAAAGCCTCCGAAAGCTTGTGATTTTCAAATAAAACAGTTGGACTATAACCTGGTGTTGTAAGATTCCTTACATTCACACTTTAGACCTAGGTTTACTTCCAAAACAGACTGATGGGATGAATCTCTCTACTCTCTGCAAGTTGTTAGGGTTCTAGGTGAGGTGAGCTTGGGGTAGTCTTGACCCAGTTCCATCTAGGCATGAGTCTGCAGCATAAATTGTCAGCCTTGTTTAGAGAAGCCACGGGCACGTCTTTTGTGGGCAGTGGAAAATTTGCAGTGAATTAAGGGGATGCTCTTCTGAGCTTCAGGTTACGGCACATTTTAGAATGTGGTAATAGAATCTTTGTTCTGCACCTAATCTGTACCATACCAGGATCTTGGAATTTCTGATCGTGACACAGTGCAAAAAGTGGGAATATGTCCCATTAGCAATATTCCAACCTTTTATCTTGAAAGCATGAGGTTCATGTGCATCATCAGGGTAATCTACTATAATGAGATTTCATTGAACCTAACCATTACCAGATGAGAGCCTTTTTCCATTTGCCCATTCTTTCATTTTCTTAACTTTATTTTTAATTTGCTCTCTTTCGCTCCTTCCTTTCTCCTGCTCCATCATTTGCATCCACAAAACTCAATCTGCAAACTCTCTTAATTAACAAATAGAAGAATGTTAAATAAATAGACTTCGATGACACGGTCTGTCATGACTCCTGCCTCCAGCAAAACAATCTTGTTGTAATTGAAAAGCCCACGCACCACCCTCAGTCCACTGCATGGTCTGGTCCTCATAGTATCCCAGTGTATTGCACACTTATATCCATCTATTAATTGTACAACACGCTTCCAGCCACTTCTATTGTGTTTAGGCATGCTGGAGCTGCAAGAGATCAGTGTCTCAGTCAGAAACAGTATTTTAGCAACTAAGTTGGAAACTGCTTTCCTTTCAGAAGGAATTATAATTCCGACTGATTACTAGGTACTCTGAGGAAGGGGAAGGATAATTTTAATAAATAGTGAGGAGTGAAAATATAAATAAAATAATGTGATTATTTTACAGTGAGCCAGATCTCTGCACAAATCCAGTCAGCTCTGAACAGACCCAAAACCGTGGCATCTTGCAATTACAGTGAGCAGACTGCCCTTTGAGAGCTAGATTCAATGCCTTCAAGCCAGTTTCCTCCAGCTGCCTGCAGTTGCCACTGCTCATCACATCCATTTCTCCTCAGGACAGAACAGAACTGTAATTTGGGTTTAGAGGGTAGAGCTGCAGCTTCTTAGAGAGGAGACCACAGCAATAGTCTCTAACAGCGGATATCTTGGCACCGACACCAATCGTCAACAAAAAATTAGAAAGAATGCTTTTAGCTTCTCTGATGGCTAAATGCTTCAGGCATTGCCTTGCTGCAGTTCGAAGATCCCCAGGCTCAATCCTACACTGGTGCAACTCAGCTGATCTGAAATGGAGCATTACAGCTAGTGTCAATATCGCAGGACAAGGAAACAGGGGACAAAACAACCCAAATGTTCTTGCTCCTGGCTGTTAACCAGAGACCCTGCTGAAAATTTAGATGATGATTAAGAACAGATCAGGCTCAGTTGCTGAAACAGCCTGCTCACAGTCACTGTCTAGTCTCACAGATGAAGAATGGCTGCATCAGTGAGAGTGGCCAGTACTGCAAAACCATACCCAGAGAGAGTCAGCTCCTTCAGCGGGGAGCAGAGAAAAAAAATGGCCGGGGGGGTGGGTGTGGTGGTGGGGGGTGGAGAGAGACATGCAATTTCCTTGAGTAGATAATGCACAACCTAATGTGGCACTGAACCATACCGGCCCAGAAGGTCCCAGAGCCTTGAACAAGTGAGAGGAATAATCAGCTAGGGTTCCTACTCCCAACACTGGCCCTGGAAAGTAGTTGCATATGAGCATTGAGTAAAGACAGAGTCAGACTTGGCTGTGATATATTCTATGGTGAATAGCCCACAGACTGCTCATTGTCTAGGATTCACATGAGGCATGGCTACTTGGGTGAGGTGCCAAAATAGTTGCCGGTGGACATTAAACCAAATCCCAGCGGAAAAAGAACTGGAGGAGGTAGAGGGGGAAAATGGCTTTGCCCCTTCTGACATGCTTCACCTGTGTTATTCCACACAAAACAAAAGTACCCATGTTACACTAGAATGAGTATCTTCACATTGTTATGAAACTACAGTGAAATGTAGGAACAGATAGGTTGTTAATCCTCAAATGGAGTTATTACATTTTTGAACTATTTACATGCGTACAAAGCTGATACTGGGGATGTGGGAATTACTTCAGGATGTATGTGTGTCTGTGAGTGTTGGGCCTGTTCCTTGCCCATTAAATAAATAGAATGGACGGAACCTTCAATTAAGTGAAATTGAAGACGTCAAATTGGTAATGTAGGACATCTGGCCCTCTTAATGAATCCTGGTGGGGCCCACACCCTGTCTGATCTCGCTAAATAAAAGGCCAGACATTCAGTCTATTAGCAGTCTTAATCAGGAGGGTTTCCGGAATCTAACCCTTTTGCGTGACATGTTACCGTCCTGTAGCAACACACAGTGGAAAGGAGGTTGAGGCTAATTATGCTAAAGAATTCAGACAACCAACCCAGGCATCATTTTGGCAAATCATACTGTGGCTCTTACTGTGTGCTGGGTTAGTTTACAACCTTTCAATTATTTCTAATGTCAGATGTTTTTATGTGGTAATATGATGCTGGTTAAAAACATCTGTTTAAAGTAACTAATTAAATGTCTCCATTAAAACCTCCCATTTTATCTGACCAAGTTCGCAGTGACATTCTGATGTTAGCTAACACCAAGCTCAGAGTTCCCATTCGCTGTGCCATGGCATGTTAAGATGGCAGTTCACCGGCATGGTTAGCACTGCAGTGAATTCTGGACCATAGACATGATGTCCTGGGCAGAAGAGCCAAGCCCAGACTAGACAATACCTCATGAGTTTGAATGGGTGTGGAAGGAACATAGCAACAGGTGTAGGCCATTCAGCCCTTCGAGCCTGTACCTCCATTCAATTAGATCATAACTCCATCTACCCGCCTTGGTTCCATGACCCTTAATACCCTTGGAATAAGAGGGGAAGGAATGCCCACGGCTTTCTAAGGCTTTTCATACACAACCTGCCAGCAGCCAGTTACACAGAGACAGTAGTTGGGTCTGGGAGTAAATAACTCGAGGATATTTTTCAGAGTTCACTGGACTCAGGCCAAATCCTAGAGGATTGGAAAATAGCGAATGTGACTTCCACCTTCAAAAAAAAGTTGCGGGTAGCGGGTGAACTATCCAATTATAGACCTGTATGCCTTGCTTACACTGTTGGGAAAGTGTTTGAAAGTATTATGAGGGATAACATAAGGGAGCCCTTGAAAGCCATGCATTAATCCAAGACAGTCAACATGGTTTTAGAAATGGACGGCCATGCTTCATTAATTTATTGGATTTCTTTGAGGAGATGGACAGACCTAGTAGATAGGGGAGAGACAGTGGATGTTATCTACCAGGATTTCAGGAAGGCATTTGACACTGTCCTACATAATAAGCCGCTACATAAGGTCCAAGCCCATGGGATAGGTGGGAATGTAATAAAATGGATTGGCAAATGGTTGGTTGGTAGACAACAACAAGTGGTAGTCCAGGGGCAGGTATCTGGTTGGCAACCAGTTACCACTGGAGTTTAACAAGATTCATTGTTGTGGCTGCACATGTTTATAATTTTTATCCATGATTTAGAAGAAGCATTTGTCTCCAAAATGCCCATATTTGCAGACAATACCAAATTGGGTGTAGTGGCAAATACGCACAAATTCAAAGAGATCCTGACATGCTCGATCAGTGGGCAGAGAAATGGCAGATATAATTTAATACAGGGAAATGTAACGTTGAGATTTAGCAGATGGAAGATTGATGTGGATTATGTGCTAAATGGGAATGTATTCGAGGTATCGAAGCAGGAAAGAGATTTTGTGGTTTTAGTGGAGAGATCACTAAAACCATCAGCACAATGTTACCCGGCTGCTAAAAATAGCAAACAATCTTGTGATGCATAGCAAGGTGTATGACATATAAATCCAGAGAGGTCATTTTAAAACTGTATTTGGCCTGGGTGAGACCATAGCTGGAGTACTGCATGCAGTTTTGGTGTCCCTATTTCAAGAAGAGTTTTCAGTTATTGGAGGGGGTACAGGGAAAGGCTACGTGGTTGATCCCAAAATTTAAGGGAACGACATGAGGAAAGATTGACTACCCTGTGTTTTTTCTCTCTTGAAAAGAGCAGACTGAGAAGGGATGTGTTAGAAATGTTTAAAATTATGAAAGTTTTGAACAAATTGGATCCAAGTAAGCTTTTTTTCCATGTACAGAATTTATGTGCAAATGGTCATATTTACAAATTAAGGACAGCAAAAGAAAATGGGAAATGCAGAAAGAGCGTTTTTTTACCAAAAGGATGGTAATTATGTGTAACCGAATACCGGCATGGGTGGTGGAACAGAACTCTTAATGGGTTTTAAGACAGGTTGTAGCCAACAAATGGGATTCAGGGTTATTAAAAATGCACCAAGGGAATACTGCGGATAGGTGGGCTGGATGGGCTGATGGTCTTCTCTCACCTGAAATTATTAGTATGTTACTATGTTGCTTACCTCTCCACTTTGCTGGCATGGCGTGTGGTGTTGGTAAAACAATAAATATGTGAAAGAAAAATTAAATTCTGATCTCAGGAAAGTTCTCAAACAGTTAAAGTAAGCACAAGTCACTCTAGTAACAATGAGGTTGCAAATTTAGTCACTCCCTATCCCTCCTGATCTCAGTCAAAGCTGATGTCATTTCTCCTGACATCTTTGGTGACAGCTGCCCTTACTGCAGTTTTTAATCCTACTGGGATGTCAGTAATATGGCTGAAATGGGAACCGGACTCAGTCCAGAAAGTGCTAGAAGGTGAATGTGTTAATGATTCAGCCAGAGAGTTCCTTATTGTAGACTGATGTAAGAATGTAATAGAAACAGATCAAAACTATCCAATGGATGCATTGAGCTTGGAATTTGTTCATGAGTAATTACAACGTTTGTCAGAAAAAGGAGTCACAACATAAACTTGTACGATCCTCATTAAGTGTAAGCTTATCTTCATGGATTTCTGAGGGCAATTTACTGGAACAATTGGGGTTAAATAATCATCTGACTCCAGCCCTCAGAAAACACAGAACTTGTTTAACTGTGAATTAAGTTAGGTACATTACCTAGAGTGAGTTGATACTTAGGTAAAATTAGATAGACTAGGTTAGATAGTATAAATGGTACAAGAAGAGTAGGTCAGCTGAGTTAGATATCCTGAGAAAGTATCTGTGGAGGACTCTGGTATTTAACAGCGCAACTGACTGTTCTGGTGATGGAGGATTAGGTATTTGAGGGCAGGACAGACTGGGTGTTGATGATGGAAGAAATAGCATTTGTTTGGCTTGCACTATAAATGGTTTTACTGATGTGTACATTTGCCACACTTTGGAGTACATTACCTGTATGTGGAGTTTCTTTTCATTCTTTATTCCATCTTCCACTCCTATTTATCTTGACTGAATTTGAATCGCAAATCTCAATTTAATTGCTACGGATTGCAGAAAAGGAAGGAAAAATTCATAGGGAGCTCATTCCCACAGCACAATCTCAGCCTCCCATTAACTGATTAAAAGCATAGTGAGTATCAATTACAACCCACAGATTAGATGGATGCAGCATCACACTGTGGCCATTGGACAACTACCATCTTCCACACTAGATCACCATGGAAGCACCACTACCACCAGATCAAGCTTCCCTGCTTCATGCATGTATGGAGGGTAAACGCTGACATGGACTAGTTGGGCTGAATGGCCTGTTTCCGTGTTGTTACTTCCATGTATTTCTAAAACTCTGCCACTAGGTGCACTGAGTATTGTAGGAAACCAGATTGGCCATTCTGTGACCAGTACTTAGCATTATTCAGACACAATCATTTAATGAACCTCACTCGCATTGGCCAGGGAGGATAAAGACAATAAGTGCCACATATCTGATTCTTTTTTAATTTTCGCCCTACCACTTGATATAGTGGTAGTGATACATTTTGGTAGGGAGAAAGAGGAAAGGCAATATAAACTAAATGGTACAATTTTAAAGGGAGTGCAGAAACAGAGAGACCTGGAAGTGTATGCGCACAAATCTTTGAAGGTGGCAGGACAAGATGAGAAGCCTGTTAAGAAAGCGTATGGAATCCTGGGCTTTATTAATTGATGTGGAGATGCCGGTGATGGACTGGGGTTGACAATTGTAAACAATTTTACTTGGTGTTGTAAAATTATTTATTAATTGAAGCATAGAGTACAAAAGCAAAGAAGTTATGCTAAACCTTTATAAAACACTGGTTAGGCCTCAGCTGGAGTATTATGTTAAATTCTGGGCACCACACTTTAGGAAGGATGTCAAGGCCTTAGAGAGGGTGTCGAGAGATTCACTAGAATGGTACCAGATTTACTAGAATGGTACCAGGGATGAGGTACTTCAGTTATGTGGAGAGATTGGAGAAGCTGGGGTTGTTCTCCTTAGAACAGAGAAGGTTAAGGGGAGATTTGATTGAGGTGTTCAAAATCATGAACGGTTTTGACAGAGTAAATAAGGAGAAATTGTTTCCTGTGGCAGAAGGGTTGGTAAGCAGAGGTCACAGACTGAAGGTGATCAGCGGCAAAAGAGCCAGAGGCATGAGGAAACATTTTTTTACACAGTGAGTTGTGATGACCTGGAATGCACTGCCTGAAAGGGTGATGGAAGCAGATTCATTAGTAACTTTCAAAAGGGAATTAGATAAATATTTGAAGGGAAAAAATTTGCAGAGGTATGGGGAAAGGGCAGGGGAATGGAACTGATTGGACAGCTCTTTCAAAGAGCCAGCACAGGCATGATGGGCCGAATGGCCTCCTCCTGTGCTGTGTCATACTATGATACATATCCATGTGTCCTGTTGGAAGGCAGCCAAAAGGGATTCAGACGCCTCCACGGCTCCATCACCTGCTGAGATCAGATCAAGGGGGTCTGTTTCTTTGGTGGACAGTGTGGAATCAGCTTCTCCAGAAGTAGGCTGTGCCAAGCAGGGAGTAAACAGATGGCAATTATCACACATTTGGTTGGCAGGTATGTGACATGCTCTCTGCCAGGACTTGACACTGTGACTAATGAAAGTGTAAGAAGACAGCCCAATTACCCTTGCACTGAAAGAATCATTATACAAGAGAGATAGACCAATATGTGGAAAGTTTCTATCTAGTTTTTATCCATTTGTAGTGTAAGCCAAACAAATGGCAGCACATCCACCATCAACACCTGACCTGCTCTCATATACCACATCCTCCATCACCAGGACAGTTTGTCGTGCTGTTAAGTACCAGCTACTCTGCCACGGAAGGCATTCAGTGAATAATTGATGGATGCAAGTGTGTGACGTACTGGAATAGCATGTGGGCTAGACCATGTACTGCACTGTGAATAGAGCATGGACTTAATTCAATTGTTTTTCAGGAGGCAGGAGTTATGGCAGATCATATCATTTAAGCCTATAACTGAAGTTATAGTGTGTTTTAACCCAAACTTATAACTAGTTTTATCTCACTTTATGTGAAGGGGAATAGCAAAAACTGAACGTATTATAGGGGAATCACAATCTCTGTGTATATTTCAAAGAATAATAGACACTGTACATATTACAGGGGAACGGCTGAACCTGTGTACATTAGAGAGGAATAGTGAATCCCATATATGTTACGGGCAAATGTTAGACACATTTATATTGTGAGGAAGTGACACAGCAAGGACTCACCAGGATTTATAATAAATGAAAGGGAACCTACAGCAGTTTGTAGTGTCATCTGTGCACCAGAGATCATGTTACATCTGGTTTATTGAGATTATTATATTACTCTTTTCACCTCCCTGTTTCTAGGCTTCTAGTGATGTGCACTGTAACCATTTGCAGTCCAGAGTCAACTTAAATGTGAGAATAAACATGTTTTTACTGTGTCCAATTGGGAGAGAATGGTGAGGGGTCTCCACCTTGGGGAAAAATGAAGAAACAAAGTGAAACAGGAAACCTTGCAACCTGCTGCTGGTTTTTAGCAGTTGTGAAACGCTTCATGTCGAATTCCAGCTGGTTTCCACTCTGACACGTATCATGCTGTACATTCAGATTGGAATTTGATGCTGCCTGGCATACTGAGTACCTGTGGGGAAAGGTCTTGTATAAATTCTGGGGAGGTGACCAGTTCAGAGTCATGCGAGTCAATCGAGTTCAATCTATTTTCTATCCTCTGGATGGTAAAGCCAACTCATAAAAGATTCCAACAATGTGAAAAATCAAAAATAGGGGATGATTATCACCAACCTGCTCATGATTTGTAGGAACCTTCATGTGAGCATTAAGCGGCCTGTGAACAGTCCTATATACTCGTTTACTGCCTGTTGCTAATGAGGTATTAAAGTCATCACACCTCTTTTTTTTTCCCTCTTAATGTTCATGCTTTCCTTGTCCCCACATGTGCACGCAGCTTATAATATCAGCCTGGTGGATTGGTCCAAGGCCTGCCATTGATGCTCTTCAATTGGTCGTGAAGATGCAGGAGAGTGATCCCTGGTATCTTGCCTTCTGTTCCTTTTTCTTTCACCTCATTGGCTCCTCTGGTGGCAGTATTGAGGTCAAAAGCTCATACCCTGAAGGCAGTTGCTATCACAAACCTCAGTCCCACCACCTCTTGGCTTAGCAATTTGCTACTGACGTGGAATCCTGAATTTATTTTTAAAAAAAGAATGACCATGTTTCTTCAAGCACAAGATGGGCTGAATGCAATGCGGTTGAACAGAACCTAATCAACCATCCTAACATTGTCCAGCTCATTTGTCCCCAGTCAAGGTGTTACAGTTTACTTATTTAACAATTAATCTTTTGCTTTCATGCTGTGGGATTTGCAGCTACCTATATTAGCTCTGTGGGTATAGTATAAAAGGGTACACTAAAACTCATCGCTATTTCCTACAATTATTAACACAGGCAGAGTTCTCAGAATTGAATCTGGCCGCCTACGTGAATGGGGGATGTATGATCGACATGCAGCTGATCCGGAATGGAACTAAGGTGGTCAGGTAGGGCAATGCAAACTCATTTCTTAGAGGCTTGTTTTGGAGGGGATTCCTACAAAAGAGCTGTGCATGTTAAACAACACCCTAACTGACAACCAGCTAACTGTACCCCAGTAGGAAAGGGAGAAGATCCTAAAAAAAGGTTCCGAATGTCTTTTATGAGTTTAAAAAAAAAATTGACTGCATGATGCAGGTTATTATTAAATACTATGGAATGCCTTCTTGCATTTTAAAGGATTAGATGGATTTCTGTGCATTGTCTTGAGTGCTGTGCCCCGATTGGTAAGATCTGGGCATGAGAGGCCAAAATAACGGAATTAATAAAATGATTTAATAAAATAATAGATCATCCATGCTCTAATTGATTGGTGAACAGGCTCGAGCGGCTGAATGGCCTACTTCTGTTCCTATGTTCCTAAATATGATCGCACAACAATTTCAAAAGATAATTTTTTTTACTGTCATTCTTTCTGGTAAACAACCAATTGCCAAGCTTGGCTCACTCCAAACAATTCCTTATTACAGTGAATCAATGCAAGCAGTAATGACTGTATTGGCTAACCTTCCAATGCAGCGGGACCACCTGGAAACTATCAAGGGGCACTATTGTCAAACGTGTGAAGTTTTGACCTGAATTGTGCTGAGACACAGCACTCACTTGTAATGTCGTAAAGATGATAATGATACAGTCTTGCCCTTGTCCATCACATGACAAAAACAATTGCCAAACATGTTTTCTCAAGGTGGTGGTCCTTCAAGACCAAGAGCCAGCTTCCTGGTGTAAAAGAACAATGTGGTTTTAAAAAGAAACCCATTCATCTAAAAGCCCAGAGATGATCTGCTGATTCATTCAGTGTGTTAGACACATTCTATTCCGTGTTTTGTCACAGACTCGGCTGGGTGATTTTGACAAGGTAGGGAACAAGATCATGTGTGAGAGCTTCAAACACATGGCTGTGAACAAAAATGAAATATCTTTTGGTGGTTTGAAACAGAAGCATCACTTTTATGTCCATCCCTGTATGCATGCTTCACCCCATGCAATACCAGCTTAAGACTTGTTCAACAGTCGCCGTCCATCAATCACTCTGCTGCCTCCCTTTGAAACTTCCTCTCTCAACCCCACTGCTTTTCCGTCTCTCACTGCTTTAAAAAGCCTCTTAAGTAGCCTTCTCCTTGACTATGTTTTTACCCACATCTTTCTTTCTCTCTCATCCTCCTGCCCGGTGTCAACTCTGTTTTTTTCCATGACTCTCTAAAGTGCCTGAAATGTCTCTTTGTAACTGAGAAGCTCTATAGAATTGAGATGTTGTGTCATATATTTGTCATTCTTAAGACAACGATACAAATCCATGAAACAAAAAATGCAATGAAAGAAAAAAAAACACCAGAAAAGTCTGGACAAGTGCCATTGAACTGAAAACAAATATAGAAACATATATCAGCACATGGATTTGGAGCAACATCATGAGCTGGACAGATGTTGACCCACATTCACGTGGATATAAAGGTTAAATAGAGTACAAAGGTTGGATTTTTTTTTGATTGCTTCCAGCATAACACAAGATTAGAACAAATGCAATGCTATTATGGTGGTGTGGGGAAGGGCTCCGTGCTGTTACAGTGCACTGAGGAAGGGCTCTGTACAGTGAGCTACAGAACACTGGGGAAGGGCTCTGTACAGTGAGCTACAGAACACTGGGGAAGGGCTCTGCACAGTGAGTTACAATGCACTGGGGAATGGCTCTGCAGTGAGTTATAAAATACTGGGGAAGGACTCTGTGATGTGAGCTTATAATGCACTGGGGAAGGGAACTGTGCTGTTAGTTACTATGCACTGGGGCAGGGCTTTGTGCAGTGAGTTACAGTGCCCTGGGGAATGAATCAGTGATATGAGTTATAGTGCACTGGGGAAGGGTTCTTTGCAGTGAGTTCCAGTGCACTGCGGAAGAGCTCTGCAATGAGTTATAGTGCACTGGGGAATGAATCAGTGATATGAGTTATAGTGCACTGGGGAAGGGTTCTTTGCAGTGAGTTCCAGTGCACTGGGGAAGAGCTCTGCAATGAGTTATAGTGCACTGGGGAAGCGCTTGGTACTGTGAGTGATAGAACATGGGGAAGGGCTCTATGCTGTGACTGTGCACTGGAGATGGGTTCTGTGCTGTGAGTTACAGAGCATTGAGGATGGGCTCCCTGCAGTAAGTTACAGTCCATTGGGGATGGGCTCTGTGCAATAAGTTATGGTGCACTAGGGATGGGCTCTGTGCAATAAGTTATGGTGCACTAGGGATGGGCTCTGTGCAATAAGTTATGGTGCACTAGGGATGGGCTCTGTGCATTGAGTTACAGTGCACTAGGGATGGGCTCTGTGCTGTTACAGTGCACTGGGGGAGGGCTATGTGCTATAACTTACAGTGCACTGGAGATTGGCTCTGTGCTGTGAGTTACCGAGCGCTGGGGGAGGGCTCTGTGCAGTGAGATACAGTGCACCAGGGAAGGGCTCTGTGCAGTGAGTTACAGTGCACTGGGGAAGGGCTCTGTTCAGTGAGTTACAGTCCACTGGGGAAGGGCTCTGTGCAGTGAGTCATATTGCACTGGGGTAGGGCTCTGTGCTCTTACAGTGCAGTGGGAAAAGGCTCTATGCAGTGAGTTACAGTGCACTGGGGAAGAACTCTATGCTGTGAGTTACAGAGCACTGAGGAAGGGCTCTGTGGAGTGAGTAACAGTGCACTGGGGGAAGGCTTTTGCAGTGAGTTGCAGTGCACCGGGGACGGCATCTGTGCCGAACACTGGGAAAGGGCTCTGTGCAGTGAGTAATAGTGCACTGGAGAAGTTCCCTGAGCTGTTACAGTTCACTGGGGAAGGGCTCTGCTGTGATTTACTGTGCACTGTGGAAGGGCTCATGCAATGAGTTACAGTGCAGTGTGGAAGGGCTCTGTGCAGTGAGTTACAGAACACTAGAGAAGGGCTCTGTGCAGTGAGTTATAATGTACTGGGGATGGGCTCTGTGCAGTGAGTCACAGTGCACTGAGTAAGGGCTCTATGCTGTGAGTTACAGTGCACTGGAAAAGGGCTCTTTACTGCAAGTTATATTGTACTGGGAAAGGGCTCTGTGCTGTGAATTACAGTGCATTGGGGAATATCTCTGTGCTGTGAATTACAGTGCATTGGGGAATATCTCTGTGCTGTGAATTACAGTGCATTGGGGAATATCTCTGTGCTGTGAATTACAGTGCATTGGGGAAGGGCTCTTTGCTGTTGGTTACAGTGCACTGTGGATGGACTCTATGCAATGAGTTACAGTACACTGGGGAAGAGCCCTGTGCTCTGAGCTGTTACAGTGCACTGGGGAAGGGCACCGTGCAGTGAGTTACAGATCATTGGGGAAGGGCTTGGTGCAGTGAGGTACAGTGTACTGGGGAAGGGCTCTGTGCTGTTTCAGTGCACTTGGGAATAGCTCTTTGCTGTTACAATGCACTGAGTAAGGGCTCTATGCTGTGAGTTACAGTGGCCTGGGAAAGGGCTCTGTACTTTTAGTTACAGTGCGCTGGGAAAGAGCTCTGTACTTTTAATTACAGTGCGCTGTGGAAGGGCTCTGTGCCGTGAATTACAGAATACTGGGGAAGGGCTCTGTGCAGTGAGTTATAGTGCACTGGGGAAGTGCTCTGAGCTGTTACAGAACACTGGGTTAGGGCTCTGTGCAGTGAATCACAGAGTGCACTGGGGAAGGGCTCTGTGCAATGAGTTACAGAACGCTGGGGAAGGGCTCTGTGCAATGAGTTACAGAACGCTGGGGAAGGGCTCTGTGTAGTGAGTTACAGCGCACTGGGGAAGGGCCCTGTGTTGTGAGTTACATTGCACTGGGGAAGGGCCCTGTGTTGTGAGTTATAGTGCACCAGGGAAGGGCTCTGTATAGTGAGTTACATTGCACTGGGGAAGGGCTCTGTGCAGTGAGTTACAGAACGCTGGGGAAGGGCTCTGTGCAATGAGTTACAGAACGCTGGGGAAGGGCTCTGTGTAGTGAGTTACAGCGCACTGGGGAAGGGCCCTGTGTTGTGAGTTACATTGCACTGGGGAAGGGCCCTGTGTTGTGAGTTATAGTGCACCAGGGAAGGGCTCTGTATAGTGAGTTACATTGCACTGGGGAAGGGCTCTGTGCAGTGAATTACAAAACTCTGAGGAAGGGCTCTTTGCTGTTGGTTACAGCGCACTGTGGATGGGCTCTGTGCAATGAGTTACAGTGCACTGGTGAAGGGCTATGTGCTGTGTGTTACAGTGCACTGGGAAAGTGCTCTGAGCTGTTACAGTGCTCCGGGGAAGGGCTCTGAGCTGTTACAGTGCTCCGGGGAAGGGCTCTGAGCTGTTACAGTGCTCCGGGGAAGGGCTCTGTGCAGTAAGTTACAGTGCGTTGTAACCTCTCGATCTCCCTGCTTACCATATTTCCTCTCTTGCCCTCCTCTTTTCTAGTTTCTCCCCGTTCTCCTTTTCTCATCTCCCTCAGTCTTCCATGCCCTCTTCACTTTCAGTCTCATATTCTCTTCCCCCTCAGTCTCTAGTTCCCTATCGTCTCCCGTTAGTCTCTCATTCCTTCTCTCGCATGGTGGTTGTTATTTTCCCTTAAACTCTTGGCTTCTCCACTTGAAATAACAGCATCTGGTTTCTTTTCTGCTGCAGAGTCTGACAGAGCGTTTCGTCGGTGCCAATGCTGCTCACTGCTTGCTTCTGTGGCTGGCTTGATTAAAAACCAAGTGTGCACTCTGTGCACTGCTTCCTGATAGGGTGGTGCATTCAGAGTAAAGTGAGTTAGTTGGTACTGTGATTAATTCAAAATATAACTTAATGTTGTCAGAATGAAAAGAAAGTTGCCTGTTTTATTGTGGTTCGTCTTTCTCAGTGGGATTGAATGTATGTGTTCGCGCAACTCTCACAATGCTGATTGTCCACCCCTGATTTATACTTCCGTGGAATTTAATGGTCACGCGCAGCTCAGCTCATTTTAACAATGTCACATGAAGGCTACCAATTTGCTTCAAACAGTGGCCGCTATATGACAGCCATTTAGTTTTAAGGTCATCCCAGAGCATGTAAAGATAATCTGGGAGGCTCCATGGGGGTAATTTCAAGAACAGGTGGGTTGGGGCCGGGTGGGCAGTAAAAAGCATTGATTTTTGGAGTTTGACTGCATTCCGGCTCCAACGCGCCCACTTCCGGATTTAACCCGGGTGTGTAAGGATGCGCGCGCATCAGAAACCCAGAAGTCCCGTCCCCACTTAAAGCCGACGGGCTGCTACTTGAAGGAGCAATGAACCTCACTGCGATAGTTCAGGCACTTGATATTTTGTGTATTAGAAATGCCAAACAAATTTAACCTCACCTGTTTGGGTTTCCCATTGGTTCTGATTCATGTTAGGTGAAAGCAGAGGGGAAGGGCCGGATCCATGAGGTGAGTGCGTTTATTGCACTGCTTGTGGGCCCGAAGGAGCAGGAATGCTTCATCCAGGCCCAACTAGCTCACCTGGCGTGATCTGACCCCCACAATCGGGGACACCCCCCCCTCCCCCGCCCTGTGCTGGACCCCCCTCCCCAATGCTGGACCTCCCCTCCCGATCTTCTCCAAGGCCCACTCCCCACCTCCCCCCACCACTCCGATTTCTTCCACGGGCCACGATCGATCTCTCCCTCCCTCCCTTCCTCCTCCCCAATTCGCAACTCCTTTAATTTCCGACATGCAGCCAGCCTGTCAATCTGGCTGCCTGGTGCACGGGAAACCTGGAAGCACAAATACTTACCTTCCAATGAGTTGCGATCGCAGATTGCGATGCATTCATTTGGCTTCCGGGTTCTCACGCGAATATCTACGGACGCGCTGGGTTCCCGGCGCCGAGCTATAATCATGCTCAATGTAACGGCAGGATCGCAGAAGTCATAGAAAAATGTGTCAGTTTCATTACCATCATTGCAATTCTCCAAGCAATTACATGGCAGAAAGATTAAAAGCAGTTGTAGAGTCACTGCATTGCATCAGTAACTACACTTCAAAGGTGCTTCGTTGCCTGTAAAGCACTTTGGGACGTCCTGAGGTCATGAACGGTGCTATACGAATGCAAATTTTTTCTTTTGACTGTACACTCCAGTAACAGATAAAGATGATCAGATCTGGGAACTGATCTAGGCTAATAAAATTGTTGGCACATGGATAGAAGGAATTGCATTTTAAAACATTTTTGATGTAAGCCATAAATCATGAAAATTAGAAAATGGTGTTTTTTAATGGGGAACCGGAATTATAATTCTATTCTCCTTACGTTTTTCTTGCTCCTGAAGAACACAAAGTTATAATAGGATAACCCATATGAGGAAATGAATGATTTCCAGTATAGGCAAATGTGTTGAAAACTTGATGGCTACCTGCATCCCATGCTGTGTTATACCTCCCCACAATAACTTGTACTTATATAATGCCTTTAATTTAGTAAATGTCCTAATCAGCTTCACAGAGCAGAGAATGGACACTGAGCAGCAGTAAGGAGATGATTCAGTGGAGGTGACCAAGGCGTGATTGAAGAGGTAGGGTTTGAGGGGTTTTCTGAAGGTGATGAGTGAGCTAACAAGGTGCAGAGAGTATTCCATATTGTAGAGCCAAGATGGCAGAGCAAGTGGAGGATGCAAAGGAGGCCAGAGGTTGGAAAAGCATTAATGTATAGGATGAAGTCACATGAAGACAGGAGGGCAGTTTGGGGTGGTACATGGAACATGTAGCTGGGTGGCATGACTTTAGTGAGGGGGAATGAATCGCCTTCAGTAATCCTGATTTCAGTTGATCCCAGGATGTTGAGACTCTTCCAGGATGAGGTTCTGGAAGGGAAGAATTTTATTTTCAAGAGAACAGACATTTTTAAGGCAATTCAGAGTGGATGGGTAAAGAAACAAAGAATTTTCATTGTTATAGTGCCTTTCACATCCTCAGAACGTTTGGCGAGAGTGGAGGAGTGGAGGGTAGGACAGGTGGGAGGTTTACGCCTGGTATAGGGGTGACTGAGGCAATGTAATTTTGTGTTTTAGTAGAACCAACAATGGGTAGTGCAGTTAGTGTGATGAAGAATAACTTGGATGGGGAAGAAGGAAGCTGTGGTGCCTTGGATGGGGCAAGAAGGGAAGAAAAAAGTGGCAGGGTAGAATCAGTAAGCAGTTGATGCAAAATGTGCATGCAAGCGAACACAGAGAAGTAGTCATGGTCTACACTTACAAAATGTGGAATGATCTTTTCATAGCTTTGAGTCTGTGATGTAACCTGGCCCTTTCAGCATGAGTCCAGACAGAGCCTGGCTGTCTGCCTAGTTGGAGTTCAAGATCTTGCAGGTTGCTCAGCAGAGATTGGGCCTGACTCACATGCTCATTGATGGAGTCTGAGTCTGGCTGACAGAATAGTAGTTGGAGTCTGGCCAGGCCCTGGCTGATGGTTTGGTTCTGGGCTCTGGCCAGCTGACTGATATTTGAGGCCCAAGCATTTATTGGCAGGTGGTTGGAATCTAGGGCCTGGTTGGCTTTTGGGGTCTAGCCCCCAGCTGGATGGCACTTGGGATCTGGGACTTGGTTCGTAGGCTGGTAGTTGTGGTCTGGGGCCTATCTGCTGGTCAGAGTCTGGACCCTGGCTGGTGGTAGTGGTTGTCTGATCCCTGGCTGGCATTTTGTGGTTGTAGTTAGCCTCCCGCCTGTGCCACTAGTTGGGGTCCATACTCTGGCTGGCAGTTAGCGTTTGAAGGCTGGCAGTCGGAGTACAAGGCCTGGCTGTTGGATAATCAAGGCTGGTCAGCGAGCAAGGTTACCCAGTTGTCTTCACCTTCAAGCGTGCCTGTTCCTTGCAGATTTTGCTGATATTCCAGCTCCTTTAGGCATTGTAACATCTTGTTCTTAATTACAGTTCTCACATTGCTGAGTGTGGGAGAGGGAATAGGCTGCATGAGAAGGGACTGGCAAACGACAGCAGGTGGCTGACACTAGGACTCAAGTTCTATGTATATCAGAATTGCTGAAGGACCATGGTAGAAAATGAACACACTTGATATCCTGTGGTTGAAGTTGTGAAATTTTCATTAGCAACACAATCTGCTGTTGAACAAAATGCTCTGATACTTCCCAGAATTGAGAATGATTATGGCCAGTCATTCAATAGCAATGGATTTAAACATTCTGCTTGTTACCTTGGTTTCATTTATAATAAAATCATAATATATTGGTCTACAGGTAATGCTGAAGAGAAACCTTTTAAGGAAACTTCAGTAAAATCAGCTTTGGCTTAGTAGAAGCACTCTTGCCTCTGAGTCAGAAGTGATAGGTTCAAGCCCCACTCCAGAGGTTTGAGCACACAATTTAGGCTGTTGCTTCAGTACATTACTGAGGGAGTGCTGCTTTGTCAGAGGTGCCATCTTTCAGATGAGTCGTTAAAACAGGGCGAGTCTGGCCTCTCAGATGGATGTAAAAGATCCCATGGTACTATTTGAAGAAGATCAGGAGAGTTCTCTTAGTGTCCTGGTCAATATTTATCCCTCAACCAATATCACTAAAACAGATCACCTGATCATCTTATTTGTGGGACTTCATTTTTAAAACGAACTTCATTGGCTGTATAGCACATTAGGACGTTCTGAGGCCATGAAAGGTGCTATATAAATGCAAGTTCATTAATTTGTCCATTGTGGAGTGTTACCAGGTGGAGGCCAAGCACTTCCCAAAGAAAGAGAGAGAAACCAGTTAGCGAGTCCCTGCTAACCACAAGCAATTCATGTTCATCCTGTCAGTCAGGGCATCCTAGAAAAGAAGCAATAAAGGATAAGGTTTTAAAAAGGACTTAGTTTATATTTTAGATGGAAATGTGATAATGGCTCTAAGAGCACAGTTACTTTCTTACTGAATTGGTTGTGATGCTGCATTCTGCAAGGCCACGGTGGGAGTTGATCTGCACATGGATGCCTGGGAGGCAGCACTTTGGTGGGTGAAAGACTGCGTAAAGCCAGGGTTACTCACAGCACAGGATGTGCAATGAAAAGATTGTGAACTTGGGCTTGGATCTGACTACGGGAATTGCTCGAGGATTGGGTAATTGCCTTTGGAAAAGTACAGCCTGCATTATTTTAAGCTGGAGCCAATCCAAGAAAAGCAAACCATTTAAAGGTTACAAACAAGCTCTTGTTATGAAAAAGATCATACTGGGTCTCGAGAGTTTTTTTTTAAGACGAGTACAATAAATTGGGGATTTGGGGACGGGATAATTTTAAAGCTGTTCATAATATGAAATATTCTTAAATTTTGTGTTGTATTTTCGCCCTTGTTCCATTTTTCTCGTTGCTCTGCACTATATACTGGCTGAGGAGGGTAAGCAAGCAACCTGCTCCTAGGCCTCTGTTAATGCTGTTCGGTTGACCAGCCATGAGCAGGATGTCTGAGAACTTTGAATCTCTTTCCCATTTTTCCTTCTCTTTCTCCTTCCTTTTGGGAAAATGCCTGGTCTCCGCTCAGTGTTATAATGTGTGCTGGCAGGATCTCCCACTGTGTGGGATGGTGGTTTGAGACCTGCGCCATCTCATCTGTGAGATATCTTTTTTTTTTAACTATTTGACTACGTATGTTGGAGTGCTGGGTCTTTCACCCTGGGATCTGGGTTTAAATCCAGCCCAGACTAAAGAGGTGAAAGTCTCCTCAATGTGCCGGCTGAATTCTATCTAAATCGAGTTTATGGAATCTCAGGCCTGGACCCTGTGAGAAATATTTAAATTATGGGGCTATTGATCAATTGATATTGATGAATAGTGTGAGAAAACACTTGGACCATCTTAACAGAAGCACTGAGCTAGCAGTATAACAAAGTCGAAAACCATTTGTTTTCACTGGCCTTGTGACTGATGATGTTGGGTCAAGGATTTAAAACTCTACGGGGGTGACTAACCGTGGGGGTTCTTCTGCACGCCCACCGCAACTTCAGCAGAAGAGCTGTGGAAACCTCGGAAAAAAGCATAAATGTCGTTTATCCAGGGTTTCTGCTGCACTTCTGCCGAAATGCATCCCTTTTATTATGAGCAACAATCTGCACCTTACCAATGGTCTGACACATGAAAGTACATGGTAAAGAGTTTATAGAAATAATGTTAACTTGTTATAATTTTGAGAAAAGTCTGAGCAACTTAATTATACCTTTTAAAATATTTCTGAAAATGAATTTCTTTTTTTATGTTTGGTCAAATTGCCTGAAGTGATGTTTAATTGTAACACTTTCAGATCTTTAATTTTAAACATTACCAATGGTAAATTTTTTAAAAATTATTTGTTCATGGGATGTGGGCATCGCTGGCAAGGCCAGCATTTATTGCCTATCCCTAATTGCCCTTGAGAAGGTGGTGGTGAGCCGCCTTCTTGAACCGCTGCAGTCCGTGTGGTGAAGGTACTCCCACAGTGCTGTTAGGAAGGGAGTTCCAGGATTTTGACCCAGCAACGATGAAGGAACGGCGATATATTTCCAAGTAGGGATGGTGTGTGACTTGGAGGGGAACGTGTAGGTCGTATTGTTCCCATGTGCCTGCTGCTCTTGTCCTTCTAGGTGATAGAGGTCGTGGGTTTGGGAGGTGCTGTTGAAGAAGCCTTGGCGAGTTGCTGCAGTGCATCCTGTGGATGGTACACACTGCAGCCATTGTGCGCCTGTGGTGAAGGGAGTGAATGTTTAGGGTGGTGGATGGGGCGCCAATCAAGCGGGCTGCTTTGTCCTGGATGGTGTTGAGCTTCTTGAGTGTTGTTGGAGCTGCACTCATTCAGGCAAGTGGAGAGTATTCCATCACACTTCTGACTTGTGCCTTGTAGATGGTGGAAAGGCTTTGGGGAGTCAGGAGGTGAGTCACTCACCACAGAATACCCAGCCTCTGACCTGCTCTTGTAGCCAGAGTATTTATGTGGCTGGTCCAGTTAAGTTTCTGGTCAGTGATGACCCCCAGGATGTTGATGGTGGGGGATTCGGCGATAGTAATGCCGTTGAATGTCAAGGGGAGGTGGTTAGACTCTCTCTTGTTGGAGATAGTCATTGCCTGGCACTTGTCTGGCGCAAATGTTACTTGTCACTTATGAGCCCAAGCCTGGATGTTGTCCAGGTCTTGCTGCATGCGGGCACGGACTGCTTCATTATTTGAGGGTTTGCGAATGGAACTGAACACTGTGCAATCATCTGCGAACATCCACATTTCTGACCTTGTGATGGAGGGAAGGTCATTGATGACGCAGCTGAAGATGGTTGGGCCTAGGACACTGCTCTGAGGAACTCCTGCAGCAATGTCCTGGGGCTGAGATAATTGGCCTCCAACAACCACTACCATCTTCCTTTGTGCTAGGTATGACTCCAGCCACTGGAGAGTTTTCCCCCTGATTCCCATTGACTTCAATTTTACTAGGGCTCCTTGGTGCCACACTCGGTCAAATGCTGCCTTGATGTCAAGGGCAGTCACTCTCACCTCACCTCTGGAATTCAGCTCTTTTGTCCATGTTTGGACCAAGGCTGTAATGAGGTCTGGAGCCGAGTAGTCCTGGCGGAACCCAAACTGAGCATCGGTGAGCAGGTTATTGGTGAGTAAGTGTCGCTTGATAGCTCTGTCGACGACACCTTCCATCACTTTGCTGATGATTGAGAGTAGACTGATGGGGCGGGAATTGGCTGGATTGGATTTGTCATGCTTTTTGTGGACAGGACATACCCGGGGCAATTTTCCACATTGTCGGGTAGATGTCAGTGTTGTAGCTGTACTGGAACAGCTTGGCTAGAGATGCAGCTAGTTCTGGAGCACAAGTCTTCAGCACTACAGCCGGGATGTTGTCAGGGCCCATAGCCTTTGCTGTATCCAGTGCACTCAGCCGTTTCTTGATATCACGTGGAGTGAATTGAATTGGCTGAAGACTGGCTTCTGTGATGGTGGGGATATCGGGAGGAGGTCGAGATGGATCATCCACTCGGCACTTCTGGCTGAAGATGGTTTAAATATTTAAAGAAGGAGGTTTAGAAATAGGATAGAAAGGTTAAGTAGCTGTTGCTGGAAAAGGAGGTTTGGAGCCTACAGAGTACATTATAATTCAGCAAAATTCCTAGTGATGCAGTAGGGGGTGTTTTAAACCTGCATGTCAGAAGACCATCTCATACTGATTCTGACTCCATTTCTCATTTCAGCAATTCTTGTGGCTCCTCTGAGTAAGAGTGCAAATTTGTGCCAATTATAGGCACTTTGGTTTTCCAAACTGATATCCAAATGGCATTGGGTTGAAATTCCCCCAAAATACTTTCACTTTGAACCCTTACAGCTGGCAAAGAGAGGAGACTTTGTCTATCAATCAATGCCGGCTTTTCAGTCAGGGACGAAAAGGCAATTTGCTAACTGTGCCACCCAGGTGCCAAATACTTAACTAATTCTGAGGAGCAATATACCTGGTGTCTACTGAAACATTACAGATTGAGATCTGTGTGTGGTACAGAGATCTGGCAGGTTCTTTTTCTAATAATAATTTGTGTGTGCAGACTGGTTTTATAGTTCAGAGGTAAAAATGTAACTGTCAGTTTAAGCACTAATCTACATGGTGTAATATTGAGTGTCATAGTAATGTGTATATATTAAAGTCCATTAACTAAATCCACACTCCTAAATATTTACCACACCATTTAAAATTGTACTGTGGTAATTGTGGCTTTGCTTTCTTGATGAAATGTGGATAAAGTTGTACTAAGATGGCATATAGTTGGAACATTAGCGCAGGTTTGCCCTGACGCCTTGTGCCATGGCTGCAGGTTGCCCATCTGATCTCTCCGCTGGGGAGGAGAGGCTCCTACAGCAGACGGATGCTGTGCAATAAACTAAAGATGGGAGAGGAACCACACCCTGAGGTAAGATTGGAATGAAGTGGAGTTTCGTCTGAGCAAAACCTGGCCACAGTAGCGTGGACTTTAAAAACATCTTCATATCAGCACATCTGCTTTCAATAAGAATGAAAAAAAAACTTGGCAAAGCTTGGACTGGTTTTCTTTTGTGGAATGTTTAACAGTTTAATCATATAATTAATCAGGGCTGGTTCTTTTGCAGTCTTTATTGCAAAGTTCTTTTTATAATTTCCCCCTGTTGACCAGAATGTTGCAGAGATATTATTAACTATTAAAGACTAATATGATTTGATATCCAGATGGTTTTAGTTAGTGATAAAAAGGGAAATTGTTAGCCCTGTAAATACACAGCAGGTCAATCAGCATCTGAAAGAGACAATGCAGGTTTATGTTTCAGGAGTTGCTTTAGTTGGAGGAAAGACCCTTTATTGGACCAAACTAAAGAAGGGAAGAAAAAACAGTAAATAGAAGAGGACTCTGGACTCAACATAGATTCCAACAACTTCAGATCATAACCACTGCTCCCATTTTTTTGGACAGCAGGAGCTGGTAATGGTTCTGATGTTGCCATTTACAGCTCCTCTAGACCCATCTTTTGTTTCTTTACTTATCCCACTACCACCTTCCTTGCCTTTGCATCATTATCCCTTTTGTCATTTAATCAATCCTGCCCTCCACTCTATTGGAGACCTTCCCTTTTGTTTTTTCCTCCCCTTCCCTCCCTCTCCCCATTTCCCTGGGTCCGTACTGGCTTAAAATTTGTTTAATCTTCAACTTCTTCCAGTTCTGACGAAAGGTCATCGGCCTGAAGCTTTAACTCTTGTTTCTTTCTCCACAGAAGCTGCCTGACTTGCTGAGTATTTCCAGCATTTTCTGATTTTATTTGAGATTTCCAGTATCCGCAGTATTTTGCTTTTGAGTAGATAGAAGAGTACAGGTATGCTAACTGGAGTCTGAAAATGGATTGTTGTGGAAAATTCTCTGCTGTCTGCAAGAAATTGTGGAAAGGAGTATATTTTGGACACTAGAGTGGTTTATGAAAGTAATATCCTAGTTATGCATGGAAAAGCCACTGAAACTCAAAATAAATGATCTTTCCATCTGTCAAGCATAGCACTCATTCTAAATATAACAAACAAGATCTTCTGTCCTCCCTTTGCCAATTTTTGGCATCATTTGGGTGTAGTTGGGAAAAAGCTTTAAGACGTGTTCTGCTGCCTCTCCAACCATTTTTACATAGCATTAATTTTTCACTGGGTGCGGGGCAGGAAACTCCTGCTCGCTTGCTGGCATCAATATTTAAATTAATGCACAATGACGTAGTTGTATCATGTGTCACGTTTTTCATTATTACGCATTAACTTACACCTGTTGTATGGGACACATATATTAAACAGGCATTCACTGTTGCCATGACACAGGTCAATGCAGAAATAATTTCTAATAGGCATGGTGTATTGATTTAGAAAGTGCTGGAATATCTTTGCAGAGGAACCATTTAACTTGTTGATCTTTTTAATTTTACTGGCCAGCATTCATCCCTGAAGCAACACCACCAAAAGCAGAGTAACTGGTCATTCATCTCATTGTTGTTTGTGGAACCTTCCTTGTGTAAATTATCTGCCATGTTTGCTACAAGATAACTGCTTGTACTTCAAAAAATTAATTCATTAGTGTTGAAGTGCTTTGGGATGTCCTGAGGATGTGAAAAGTGCTATATAAATGCAAAGCTTTCTTTTTTATTGAAGGTTTACCTTGTGCTCTGCCTTTGCCTGTCTTGTAAATCTTGGGAACTTTGCCCATGGCAGTCGTGGTATGATGACATTCCCATTAGGAATTTTCATGTACTTGATAGTCATTGAGGATGGCAAGGAGAAGCAACAGAAGGATAAAAGTCAAGTAAGTTTCCACAGAAGGCATCTTCTAACCACCTGGCAGTACCCCACCACCAGAAGATTTAGAACCTGATGATCATGCATACACCTAATGCTGTAGCAGTAGGTTAAGAGGCTAGTTCCCCAAGGAAGCCATCCAGGACTGCCACATGTTGTAAATTAACCTGTGCACCCTATCCAGCACACCCACTGCACTGCGAGTAGCTGTCAAACTGACCGACACACACTATTCTTTGGTTTCAGGTTTATACAGGGGATCTATTCAACATATCTCAGTCAGCTGTGCACAGATGTATCAGGGAGGTGTCTGATGTTTTGCTCAGTCAAGCAAGACATTTCGTAAACTTTCCAATTAGTCAACAAGAAAGAAAGAATTTGCATTTATATAGCAACTTTCATGACCAAAGGGCGTCTCAAAGTGCTTCATAGCCAACAAGTATTTGAAGTGTAGTCACTGTTGTAATGTAGGGAAACGCAGCATAAATTTGCAAACAGCAATGCATAAACCCATAAATAGCAATGAGATTAATGACCAGATAATCTGTTTTAGTGATGTTGGTTGAGGGATAAATATTGACCAGGATACCAGGAGAGCTCCCCTGCACTTCTTAGAATAATGCCATGCGATCTTTTACATCCACCTGGGAGGGCAGAAGGGGCCTTAATTTAACATTTTATTTGAAAGATGGCACCTACAACAATGCAGTGCTCCCTCAGTGCTACACTGAAGTGTCAGCCTAGACTACGTGCTCAAGTATTTTGGAGTGGAGCTTGAACCCATGACCTTCTGACAGAGATGCGAGAGTGCTCCCACCGAGCCAAGGCTGATACCAAAGCTCCAAATGTGAGGCCATCACATTCTTTAGATTGGCAGACTCCCCAGAGTTTAAGGGGCCATTCATGGTACCCATTTTGCTATCCATGCCACATTGGTTGATACTGTGTAATACATCAATAGAAAGGGTTCCGCTCCCTAAATGTGCAACCAGTGTATGACCGTAGAATCATGCATGTTAATGCACATTTGGTTAGAAACTGCCAAGACTCCTCTTCTGCCGGTTGTTGGGGAGGTATGCTTGGTCTGTCCAGGTGTGCCTCCACTGACTATGCTGGGTCCCATTAAGGGCCTGGGTTGCAGTAGTTCCTGAATTAGGAAGTCCCTGCCCCAGCCCTATTCTCCCCTTATGGCAATGGCCACGTTTGGGGTGGGCAGAGATTCTGACACCAAAGACCATCCCAGAAAGTTTACCCCCAAGGTGTGGAGCTGGCATCTCCAGGTCCCAGCCTAGTTTCCAGCTGTTCCAGCAGACTGCTGCAGGTGTGCCACTTTCTGCATATTTTCAAGTCCCTGATGTGTAGTACCTGACTTAAATGTACTAGAATTGGGAAAGTGTTGCATTTCCTGGAACCTTCATTTTAAAAAATTATCTTTTCATCAAAAAGAAAGGCATCCTTGGTGGCACACAGAATACGGCAGTTCACTATGCAGGGGTGTTGTTGGTTACAGTTATTGGGAGGGGAGAATTGCAAGCACATTTCAAACTTGAACAGAGGGGTGTGTGTGGTAGCACTTTCCTGCATTGGCACAGAAACCATTTGCGTTTGCCAAGAAGGCCTTCATTTTCTTTCCAATCTCATACCCAGTTCAAGGCTCCCTCTGTAACTACTCCCAACACAAACAATGGTGTCGCTGTTCATCTCCCGGCCTGCTGCCTTTCCAAATATTTTGTAACTTTTTTCAACACTGAGCTGTGCTTTTCAAAACAACAAAAAAAATACAGCTTAAATGAAAGGGAGCTTTTCCTTCCCATGGATGTCCTGTACAGATGCTTCCCACTCATACTAGGGACTTGCTGTAAGTATTTTGCAGAGTATAGAATAGGAGTGTAGCAACAGTGTCTAAATTATAGACCCTAAAGCAGACTGCACTTGACAGTTAGGGCGTAACTCTTAATTCTGTTCCTCTGAGAGAGGTGGGAACGTTTGACTAACTGAGCTCTTTTCCAGAGGGGTGGGGGAGGACCTGTTGACCTGTTATTTGGTTACTTCCCAAGGAGGAATGATTGTGTGTGTACCCGTTTGTGTGTACACATATGAAAAGTAAGCACACTGTATTCAGTGGGTGTGTCTCCTGAAGACTCTCATTGAGATTGCTGGGTAAGCACTGTACAGTGTCCACTTCTAAACACAGCAAACGGGACATCAAACAAGCCCTTCTATCAGAAATTAAGTCCACAAATCTGTTCTAACCCTTGCTATGAGGCTGCCTGATCCTGCAGGGGTACGTTAGATCCAAGTATTGAAGCAGATTAACTTAAATGTTTCAATCCATGTATACAGGGCGTTTGTCCTGTTTTTGCTTCAATTCTTTGGCAGGGGAGGGAGTTATTTGCTCAACTTGCCCTCCTGTTACCTTGTTCTTATTTTCTGTTTCTGCTGTTAATGGGGTAAAAATTGGTCTTGGCCCATTGGGCCTCAGGCCTCAGTTTAATAATTACAGAGAGCACCATGGCAGCAATTTGGGCCATCTGCCTTGCTGGTAAGTCTTGGGCGGGTTGGGGGGGAGGAAGTCAGGAGGGTGCCTAGTGTGGGCCAGCAGTGGCTTGCAGTACTGCTGTGGAGCCAGAAGGAGCACTCTTGCTGCTCACAGGTCCACATGAAGGTAAGTAGGGAGGTTCCAAAGGAGATGAGGGCCTGATTTTGAATTTGGTGCATTTTGGAATAATGAGGAGCCAATAGACAGGTGTGATAAGGGAGCTAGACTTAGTGCTGCATACAATGTACGTGGAAGAGTTTTGGGGGAGTTAAAGTTTATGAATAGTAGATCTTGGGAGGCTGGCAAGGAAAACGTTGGAGTAATCAAGCCTAGAGGCGATGCAGGCATGGGTAGGGATTTCACCGGCAGTGGGAGGGAAGTAAGGGTGGAGGCAGGTGATGTTGTGGAGGTGGAAATAGGCAGTGTTTGTGGTGGCTAGCATGCAATGTTTAAAGGTCAGCTCAGGGTCAAATAAGGACACAGTGACTATGCACCACCTGGTTCAGCCTGAGTGAGCAGCCAGGGAAGAGGATAGAATTGGGGGCTAGGGTCCAGAGTTTTTGGATAGTTGCTGAACAGGATAGCTTCGGCCTTGCTGATGTTAAGTTGAAGAAAGTTCTTGCTCATTTTGGCTTGATATCAGAAAGCACAGTGGTGGTTGAGGAGCCGAGGGTGGTGGCAAAGAGATGGAGATGGGGTCATCAGCATATACATGAGAGTTGGCCCCAGAATGATCAGCATTCAGAATGTGATTTAAGGCAGGTACAACTTCCTGTTCTGCAAATACTGTAAATCAGCCAGGACTGGCTGCAAGCTCAGCCAACTGCCTATCTGAAAACTGCCCTTCTGCCCTCTTACTACCAACAGCTTGAACACCACACACATCTTTTTCTGAATAGCTTTTGCAAAAATATATATTTTATATAAATCTGAAAGGAAGAATGTAATCAGAGCTCAAGGGGCCACAGATTATTTCTTATGTCCTGAGAGTCCTCAAATTAAGTTAAATTGAAGTGAACTTTTAAAAAAATTATTCGTTCATGGGATGTGGGTGTCGCTGGCGAGGCCAGCATTTATTGCCCATCCCTAATTGCCCTTGAGAAGGTGGTGGTGAGCCGCTTTCTTGAACCGCTGCAGTCCGTGTGGTGAAGGTTCTCCCACAGTGCTGTTAGGAAGGGAGTTCCAGGATTTTGACCCAGCAACGATGAAGGAACGGCGATATATTTCCAAGTAGGGATGGTGTGTGACTTGGAGGGGAACGTGCAGGTGGTGTTGTTCCCATGTGCCTGCTGCCCTTGTCCTTCTAGGTGGTAGAGGTCGCGGGTTTGGGAGTTGCTGTTGAAGAAGCCTTGGCGAGTTGCTGCAGTGCATCCTGTGGATGGTACACATTGCAGCCACAGTGCGCCGGTGGTGAAGGGAGTGAATGTTTAGGGTGGTGGATGGGGTGCCAATCAAGCGGGCTGCTTTGTCCTGGATGGTGTTGAGCTTCTTGAGTGTTGTTGGAGCTGCACTCATTCAGGCAAGTGGAGAGTATTCCATCACACTCCTGACTTGTAGTACTGATACAGAAATACCATTGCAATGTTTAAATTAATCTTTAGATTAAAAGACCATTCAGAAATGGGACTGCCTGAGATGAGGGAGATTGCTTGTATGCAGAAGTGGCAGATCCGGAGTGGCCTGCACTCCTAAGTTTATTTGAATCCTGACTCAGTCCACGTCAATGCAAAATAGTCAGAGGTGGCAGAGGACCGAAGTTCAATTGATATTAGAGCCACGCTGCTTAATGCAGGCCATGATAACAGGAAATGACCAGGGAGTCGGAAGCTGCTTTTATATTGGTTTAGTTGGGTGTTTGTGCCATCAGCCTGAGAGTGGGACTCGCACAGCTGGCGGCAACCCTAGAGTAATATTGCTGGATATGTTAAGGCCGGTACCAAAAAAAAACTATTTTTTCTTGGTCTTCCTGCTGACTTGTCTCAGCAAATGTGGCACATTTACTTTAAGTTTGTCGCTAGCTGTGCAAGAAGTACATGGCAGGAGCCAGTGGCATTAAAGCAGATCAGATGGAAAGAAATACTTTGTCTGCAATGAGAGAGGTTTGCTATTCCTGATCAGCAAGCAAGCTGGATACCATGAATGTTTGCGTTGGTTTGTATAGATAGTGATGATGGCTCAGTCACAACCCTCAAAGGCAAAACTTGACAGAAACGATTTATTTTTAAGCTTTGCGTGGTTCAGATGTCAATCTATGTACCCATTTTCTCTTCCTGTCTCAGAATTAGCCTTGATCGCAGACCTGGGGCTGAGGTGGCTCCATACCAGTTTAGAGTCTGGGAGTTTGCATTGATTACAAAACAGATGTCAGAATCCACTGGATTTTTGTATGAATCCCTTGTCCTCTGCTTTTATAGCAAATGAAGTTAGCATTGATTTACGAACAGTTTCAAGGATTTAATACACAATGTTATCAGTCACATTTTGTCTTTGTTATATTGTTTGCTCAGCACTCCTGTTAGGAGAACCTCATTGTTGTATCACACAATGTACCAATATCATTTGAAGGAATGTAGCCCTGTAATTAACCCAATAATGTGAGGCTGCCCAACTCATTGTTCCAAGGATCCTTGCAAATATGAGATAGAGGAAACCTTCATCAATATACAATGGGCTGGATTTGAAACTATACTCCACAAGTGAAATGATAATCTGCTAAGTGACCACACCACCCAGCCTCTTTGAACTAAGTTTCCAGCAAGTCATGGAAGTTACAGCACAGCAGGAGACCAATTGGCTCATTTCCTCTGTGCTGGTGATAGACTCTTCAGCTGGAACTATCAACTTCAATCCCATTTCCCAGCCCTTTCCCCATATCCTTTTAGGTTCTTTTCAATTTCTTATCTAATTCACTTTTAAATGATACAGCCTCTGCCTCAATAGTCACTCACGATAAAGAATTCCATGTTCGAGTCACCCTCTGTATGAAAAAAAGTTCTTTTAACTCCCTTTCATTCTTCTAGTGATAATCCTGTTCATGCCCAGCCCCATTTACCAATTTGCCAACCAGTGGCAACAACCTTTCACTATTTGTTCTCTCATAACCCATCAGAATTTTGAATCTGTTAGAACCTCTGTAACATTCTCCATTCTAACGAAAATCTCCAATTTTCCAAGCCTTTCTTCATAAATATAACTTTTAATTCCCAGTATCATTGTAGTGAATCTTTAATGTAACCTTTCCAGGGGTCTAATGTCCTTCCTGGAGAATCTCTTTTAAGTGTTTATATAAAATAGATTTCTGTGCAGAACAAAGTTAGGAACCACAACCTGATGTGGCTTTCTGGAAAATCAGATACTGCAAGATGCCTTACAGTATTAGGACTCTTGCTCCCTTGAAGGCTTAATGAATAAATGTCGCTCATGGTGTGGTACTGAGCCACACATCGAGGAGAAACCCTAGATTCCATCCCTGATCTGTGCTGAGTTAGCTGATTTCAGCAGGGGCAGAGTTGGGGTGTTACAATTAACCTCGAGGTCTCTGGAGTAGGGAGGGGGAAAATCAGGTAGGGCTGCCTCTCCTGATCATTAGCCAGTGACGCCCCCTGCTGGAAATTGTATGCAAATCGGTGAGAAGATGGGGTCGTGCTGCCAGCACCAATGGAACTGTATCCCTGCATGAATTTTGGTTTCAGGAGAAGTGACAAAAAAAATTTGTTGGGTGGGGATTGGTAGTAAGGAGGGAGAACAATGTGACTCTTGCGAGGGTGTGCAGGTGGACCTTGTTTCACTTAGCCGGAATGTAAAGACTAAGCATTCCCCATACTAGAGGATGGGTACATGTAAATCTCTGCATTCAGCACCAGTGAGCTTTGCTGTCAAACACAGATCCTCTTGATACAAGGCTCCCAGAGAACAATGAATGTGTTGTTGTTATACAGTCACCGTGTTACTCAGATGTCTCCCAGATTAAGGCATCCTTCCTTTGAGAGCATATTTTCTGAATTGTATTGACTTCAGCATGTGTCTACTTGACCTTGTTCATGTTTGATAATATTCCTCACTACCCTGATGGCAAAACAGACAAAACAACTCACGAAAAAACTAGCACTGTGCAAAATCCACAAGTCAGTTTTTAGAAAAATAACAATTCATACAGTTCAGCTCCATGCTTGATATGCTCTCTCTGTATTCTCAGACTAACAACATAGATTGCACAACTGAGTTTGAATCAAACAAAAGATCCACATTTCAAATGACACGCTCTAGAGAAAAGAAACAGTGAGGTGATGCAGCTGACTGTGCTACAGGAAGGTTAAAGCCTTTCTGGGCCTTCTCAATCTACACACTATTATTGCCAGACTGACGGCACACTCCATCTCATTGATTCAGAATACACTGCATTTATTCTATCTCTGTCTCACTCCCTCTTCGACTCTCTCAATGTCACTCTTATTCTGACTCTTTTATCTCTTTTTTTCTGTATGTTTACCTCAGGTTATTCTGCAAAATAAGAAAAATGTAACAGATGTACAAGAGTGTTTTACATACAGGATAATAGAAAGCTAGTAGTCTTGCATGGATTATAGCAGAGAGCCATCAGTGTCGTAAATGAAGACTCCTATGATGGGAGCATGTTACACAGGAGGTTTGGGAAGAGTAAAGCTAGAATTGAGGTCATCCTTCAATTCAGTGTACCTGTGACTTTATCCCAAGTCTTTGCACACTGATAAAGCTCATTCCCTCCACAGACACTGTGCAATTTACTTGACCATGGACTCTACCCAAACCATTTAATCTTAGTTTGCTTTGAATTGGTTGGGGATTATTGCGGTTGGCTTACACAGAGTGACTGTTGATTGGGCACTATACTTCAACAGAATTAGCTGGGGTTTGGGGTACTGTGCATGGTTGGGAATTAGGACATTGTGTTTGTACAGAGATGGATGTTGATTGTGGTAGTGTGTTTGTACATAGATGGATGTTGATTGTACAAGCACACTATCACAATCAACATCCATCTCTGTACAGGCACACTACCACAATCAACATCCATCTCTGTACAAACACACTATCACAATCAACATCCATCTCTGTACAGGCACACTACCACAATCAACATCCATCTCTGTACAGGCACACTACCACAATCAACATCCATCTCTGTACAAACACACTACCACAATCAACATCCATCTCTGTACAAACACACTATCACAATCAACATCCATCTCTGTACAGGCACACTACCACAATCAACATCCATCTCTGTACAGGCACACTACCACAATCAACATCCATCTCTGTACAAACACACTATCACAATCAACATCCATCTCTGTACAGGCACACTACCACAATCAACATCCATCTCTGTACAGGCACACTACCACAATCAACATCCATCTCTGTACAAACACACTATCACAATCAACATCCATCTCTGTACAGGCACACTACCACAATCAACATCCATCTCTGTACAGGCACACTACCACAATCAACATCCATCTCTGTACAAACACACTATCACAATCAACATCCATCTCTGTACAAACACACTACCCAAATCAACATCCATCTCTGTACAAACACACTATCACAATCAACATCCATCTCTGTACAAACATACTATCACAATCAACATCCATCTCTGTACAGGCACACTATCACAATCAACATCCATCTCTGTACAGGCACACTACCACAATCAACATCCATCTCTGTACAAACACACTACCACAATCAACATCCATCTCTGTACAGGCACACTACCCAAATCAACATCCATCTCTGTACAAACACACTATCACAATCAACATCCATCTCTGTACAAACACACTATCACAATCAACATCCATCTCTGTACAAACACACTATCACAATCAACATCCATCTCTGTACAGGCACACTACCACAATCAACATCCATCTCTGTACAAACACACTATCACAATCAACATCCATCTCTGTACAGGCACACTATCACAATCAACATCCATCTCTGTACAGGCACACTACCACAATCAACATCCATCTCTGTACAAACACACTACCACAATCAACATCCATCTCTGTACAGGCACACTACCACAATCAACATCCATCTCTGTACAAACACACTATCACAATCAACATCCATCTCTGTACAAACACACTATCACAATCAACATCCATCTCTGTACAAACACACTATCACAATCAACATCCATCTCTGTACAGGCACACTACCACAATCAACATCCATCTCTGTACAGGCACACTACCACAATCAACATCCATCTCTGTACAAACACACTATCACAATCAACATCCATCTCTGTACAAACACACTATCACAATCAACATCCATCTCTGTACAGGCACACTACCACAATCAACATCCATCTCTGTACAGGCACACTACCACAATCAACATCCATCTCTGTACAAACACACTACCACAATCAACATCCATCTCTGTACAAACACACTACCACAATCAACATCCATCTCTGTACAGGCACACTACCACAATCAACATCCATCTCTGTACAGGCACACTACCACAATCAACATCCATCTCTGTACAGGCACACTACCACAATCAACATCCATCTCTGTACAGGCACACTATCACAATCAACATCCATCTCTGTACAAACACACTACCACAATCAACATCCATCTCTGTACAAACACACTACCACAATCAACATCCATCTCTGTACAAACACACTACCACAATCAACATCCATCTCTGTACAGGCACACTACCACAATCAACATCCATCTCTGTACAGGCACACTACCACAATCAACATCCATCTCTGTACAAACACACTACCACAATCAACATCCATCTCTGTACAAACACACTATCACAATCAACATCCATCTCTGTACAAGCACACTATCACAATCAACATCCATCTCTGTACAAACACACTATCACAATCAACATCCATCTCTGTACAGGCACACTACCACAATCAACATCCATCTCTGTACAAACACACTATCACAATCAACATCCATCTCTGTGCAGGCACACTACCACAATCAACATCCATCTCTGTACAAGCACACTATCACAATCAACATCCATCTCTGTACAGGCACACTATCACAATCAACATCCATCTCTGTACAAACACACTATCACAGATTTTCAGGGGATTGGGCAGTTTGTTTGAACGGATTTGGCTGGGGAATGGGGGCAGTGTGTTTGCAGTGTGCTCTTCCCTCCCCCTTTATTACTGCAGTCTCTGTGTTAACGTGGGGATGGATGTTATTCGATCAGCAGGCCTGGCACCCGCTCCGTTCACCATAAACAAATTTTACAGAGGGGCCCCTCAAATGATATTAGGCCCCTAATTAACATATGCTAGACCCTAATGCCTGTTTTAGGAAGCTACCCAGGATGCCAAAAAAATGGGCCCGATCAATTTAGCAGTAGCCTGGATGCACACATAGTTCATGTAGTCGAGCTGTGTAATTGTCCGTTTTTCAGAGATTCATGTCAGGTGTAGTTAATAGTTAGGGACCCTGTTCAGATAAGTCTGTGGCTTTGAAATGTCTTATTCTGACAGCTCTGGAACGGCCACTGATTTCCAGCACTTGCTACTCCAGCTCGAAGAGGCTCTTCTTATGTTGGCTGGTTGGCTGGTCCTCCTCCCCCGGTGTTGTGCTCTGTCTTGTCCTGCGGAGAGAGAGGGCGAGTGTTAGTGAGTGTCTCGTACAATGGAGTGCAGATGTGTGGGGCTTCTGCTTGTTGTGAAAATGCTGAGAGGGAGAAGAAGCAAATGGAATCCGAATAACGAGGTATTAAATGGGAAGCAGGTGTGTGGAGTGTGAAGACTTCTATTTACCCTTGAGGGACCTTTTAGCTAAACAAACTTGTGAAGTAGCAAATTAGCAACAATAAATGCTTAAAAATGCCTGGCACAGGCTCAATGGGCTGAATGGCTTCCTTCTGTGCTGTAACAATTCTATGATTCTATGTTAAAAGGAAACATAGTTAAAACAAATACTTAAAAGAAAAGAATTGATTTATTGACATGACAGTGAAATGGTTTAAGTACCTGTTTTTGAACAAGTCCCAATCAGCAAACACATTAGTACATTAGTAATCAGTGCATGCATTTAAAGTCAAGCACGCTGTTGCCAGGCCACCAGCACCATTATTTTTCAATCTACATTGCAGTGGCATGAAAACTGGTATAAATGCAGAAAAATCGCTATCACCCTTGATTTTAATGGAGGCAGAGCTATGATAATTACCTTCAGCAAGGGTAATGTTGGAGTGGTGCAAAAGCTGCAGGAAAGTATAGAGTGGCATAATTAATGGTATATCACTTCCTCCATAATGCCCTCTTTCTTTAGCACTGCTCAAGGGTCCCTACACCGTAGATGTACCAATACGATGGCGCAATTCCCCTGGAAAATCTGAACCATGGTAATGGAAGCTGCTCCAAAATGTAAATGGTTTCTGCTTTATTAATTTTAATTGTTGTAGTGTGTAGATTAGAGAAATAACAGAGGGTGGCTGTATAAACGGTATTACGGATGATTCAATTGAAGAGTTGGTGGGCATCATTTTCATGAAGAGCTCGGCAAACCTTCCTGTTCTGGTAAATGGTGACAAAACTTTGGAATTGAAACTGTGTCAAAATCATCAAATGGCAAAAATTCCATCGTGGCATTTGTGTGCAGTGTAATTGCTACAAAATATGATGTGTGGCAGCTGTTCGTCCTCCACAGCACCAAGGTCTGTGCTCCTGAAGTGTTGCAATTATTCAGTAAATAGAATCTGTGGGCAGGGGTGGAGACGAGCTGAGAGCTAAAACTAAGCAAAGTAACATAGGTCCTGATTTTGCTCTGCTGGGCACCATGGCAGTGCTCAGTTCCCTTTGCCTGATATCACACACATCTTGTACTTTCAGGGAGAGGAAGCCCTTCCTGTTGAGGAAGGTGGGAAGGTTTTCTGTAGGATCTTGCAAAGCAACACGGGCGCCATTATTGGATTGTGCACCATAGTAAAGCCAGTAACGCCATGAAACTGGATAGCCCTATCTCGCTGCTGCCTTGCTGCGATCCCAAAGGTGATGAATTGTCCAGCTTTCCAATAAAGTGTGCTATTCTCCAGAGAAATGCACCCCTGTACTGCGCCCTGTCTGATACTGCAGAGATTCCCCATGGCTGCCAGAGGTGATTCTGTGTCATAAAAACTGAGATGTGGAGATGCCGGTGATGGACTGGGGTGGACAAATGTAAGGAGTCGCACAACACCAGCTGTTGGACTATAACCTGGTGTTGTGCGACTCCTTACATAAAAACTGAGTGCAGTGATCGGTCATAGCCACTGAGAGACCAGTGCCGGCAGATGATCTTGGCTTCAGGTCCTCATGTAGTAGGTGGCAGAACTCCCTTATCCCTCTTTTATGAAGCGCACTCTTATTCAGATCTCCTCACTAAAGAACTTAACTTTATATAGCGCCATTCACGACCACAGGACGCCCCAACACGCTTTACAGTCAATGAAGTACATTTTGAAGTGTAGTCTTTGTTATAATGTAGGGAAACACCATTTGCTCTCAGGAAGTCCCAAAAACAGCAAAGAGATAATGACTAGAAAATCTGATTTAGTGATTGAGGCCAGTACATCGGGAGAACTCCCCTGCTCTTCTTCAAATATGATGTGGAGATGCCGGTGATGGACTGGGGTTGACAATTGTAAACAATTTTACAACACCAAGTTATAGTCGAACAAATTTATTTTAAATTTCACAAGCTTTCGGAGGCTTCCTCCTTCCACAGGTGAATGGTGTGGGAAAAAAAATGATTTTGCTCTGCTGGGCACCATGGCAGTGCTTCAAATAGTGCCATGGGACCTTTTACATCCACATGAGAGGTCAGACGGGACCTTGGTTTAACGTCTCACCTGAAAAATGACACCTCCGACAGTATATATTTTTCCTCAACATTCTCTCAGCATATATTTTTAAGCCTGGAATTTTCGATTAGGATTATTTTAACACCAGTGGTAATCGGCCACTGCAAGCATTAAATAACGGCAATTGGAAAATCTAGATTCTAATACTTTTGAGATGTGATTGGTAGCTTTAATTTTGGTTCCAGCTAGCTTGATTTTCCCAGGTTGCAGAAAATACACATTACTTCTGGAATGCAAAAGGGATTATTCATATGCAAATACATTTTGATTTCAAAGCAGGTGGAAACTATTTGCCACAGACGGCTGGTTTTGTCCTGAAATCTATCAAATTAAAGTGCTTGGTAATTTATTCAAACTTGTGGTTGTGTCACACCTGAAAGAAGCACAGGAAACCTTGTGTTAGGTTGATAAAGTTGTTTTGCTATATTCCATGCTTTAACTTCAGAGGGGACCAGAGATATACCCCGAACCAGCAAACATTCCCAGTGTTTTAAAACCCGTGGGTGTTTGACAACTGTGAGATATCCATTTGATTTCCTTTATTTTTGGATGAACTTCAAATGGGGTGGAAAGTACGGGGCTAATTTTCCTGGTCTCTCTTTGTCCAGGTGTTAGGGAGGAGGAGAGCAGCTGAAATTCACTCTGTCTGTCCTGGCCTCACAGCCCCAAATTTGGTGGGCTGGATCGTGAGCCAGTACAGGCCCATGCGCTGGCAGGGCCTTGTGCTAGGAAACTGGGGCAGCAACGGATGTGCTGAGAGGCCTGCAGCTGAGGAACCAGTCATCATCTTCAGAGCCTCTGGCTGGTGTTGGAGAACAACATCCAGAAGCCCTCCAGGCCTGAACCAACAATTAGGAGGCTGCAAGAGAAAGAGAGCACTTCCGTTTATGGCCTCCCTTGCCTTGCTGCCTGGGTCCCCAGTGCTAGGCCCACCACAAACCTCTACAGGTGCCCCTGCACTCTTTGGCTGCAGGAAGAGGAAAGTGAGGGTTTGAGAGCTCTCTCTTCCATTTTGTTTTAAAATCGCAAGCTTTCGGAGATTATCTCCTTCGTCAGGTGAGTGAGTGAATGAGAGGTTCTCAAATCGCATTGGACTATAACCTGGTGTTGTAAAATTCCTTACATTTGTCCACCCCAGTCCATCACCGGCATCTCCACATCATTCCATTTTGTTTCTACAGGTTTCTGCAGGCCCAGGTCCACCCCTATGGGAAGCCCTGGAAATCCTGTAGCAGAATCAGAGTATCTGGAAAATAAACATTCCTTGGGTGCTATTGACAGGAAAAATTGGCCACTATATCTCTTGGTCCAGTCTATCAGTTCTTCTCAGGCATTAAGAAAGGGACTAAATACTCTGTGAGTCTGATTCACCCCATATCTAAGTTATGTTACGGACACTGATCCAGGTTTAGTATTCCTGAAAGACTTAGTGAAGAGTCCTGTCATTTGTTATTGTGGTATTGAGATGGTGTAAGCAAAGTTCTGTAAACCACTGTAACCTGCTTCTGCTTATCTGTCCCTTTCAAGAAACTTGTTCCTTAGTTTATATCCCAAAGCATGGGCTGGTAGAGTATTTCTTCTACCACTTTCTGAAGCCTAACAGATCACAAGGCTGTCCAAGTTACAATACAAGGATTTCTGTTGAACCACTGGGTAATGCTGCAATACCAGACATGTACATGTTAAGTCATGGTCTGGCTTATAGAGAGTGAGGGTTGCTTATGGAGTGGTCTTCAACACTGAGCATGAGAGAAGCTTCTGGAGTAATATTCAAAGACATAATGCTGAATTTAAAAACAAGAAAGAACATACAACAACTTGCATTTATAAATAGCACCTTCAACATAGGAAAAAGTCCCATGGTGCTTCACAGAAACATAAATTGACCCTGAGCCAAAGAGGGTGACATTATGAGGGGTGACTAAAACTTTGGTTTTAAGGAGGGTCTTCATAGTATCATAGTGGGTACAATGCAGGAGGTGGCCATTCAGCCCACCGTGCCTGTGCCGGCCCTTTGAAAGAGCTATCCAATTAGCCCCATTCCCCAGCTCTTTCTCCATAGTCCTGTAATTTTTTTCCTTTCAAGTATTTATCTAATTCCCTTTTGAAAGTTACTATTGATTCTGCTTCCACCACCCTTTCAGGCAGTGCATTCCAGATCATTACAGTTCGCTGCATAAAAAAATGTATCCTCAGGTCGCCTCCGGCTCTTTTGCCAATCATCTTAAATCTGTGTCCTCTGGTTACCGACCCTTCCGCCACTGGAAACAGTTTCTCCTTATTTACTCTATCAAAACCGTTCAAGATCTTGAACACCTCTGTCAAATCTCCCCTTAACCTTCTCTGTTCTAAGGAGAACAACCCCAGCTTCTCCAATCTCTCCATATAACTGAAGTCCCTCATCCCTGGTATGATTCTAGTAAATCTCTTCTGAACCCTCACTAAGGCCTTAACATCCTTCCTAAAGTGTGGTGCTCAAAACTGAACACTATACTCTAGTTGAGCCCTAACCAGTGTTTTATAAAGGCTTAGCATAACTTCCTTGCTTTTGCACTCTATGCCTCTATTTATAAAGGCCAAGATTCCATATGCTTTTTTAACAACCTTCTTAACTTGCCCTGCCACCTTCAAAGATTTTTGTATGTGCACCCCCAGGTCTCTCTGTTTCTGCACCCCCTTTAAAATTATACCATTTAGTTTATATTGCCTCTCCTCATTCTTCCTACCAAAATGCATTGCTTCACACTTCTCTGCATTAAATTTCATCTGCCATGTGTCTGCCCATTTCACTAGTCTGTCTGTGTCCCCCTGAAGTGTGTTACTATCCTCCACATTGTTCACGACATTTCCGAGTTTCGTGTCATCTGCAAACTTTGAAATTATACCCTCTCCAGCCAAGTCCAGGCCATTAATATATATCAAAAAGAGCAGTGGTCCTAATACTGACCCCTGGGGAACACTACTGTATACTTCCCTCCAGTCTGAAAAACAACCGTTCACCACAATTCTCTGCTTTCTGCCCCCTAGCCAATTTTATATCTACCTTGCCAATGACCCTTTAATCCCATGTGCTTTAATTTTGCTAACAAGACTATTATATGATACTTTATCAAATGCCTTTTGAAAGTCCATATACACAACATCAACCGCACTACCCTTATCAAACCTCTCCGTTACTTCATCAAAGAACACAATCAAGTTAGTCAAACACAATTTTCCTTTAACAAATCCGTGCTGACTTTCATTTATTAGCCCATACTTCTCCAAGTGCCAATTAATTTTGTCCTGTATTATTGTCTCTAAAAGTTTCCCACCACTGACTGGGCTGTAATTGCAGAGTTTATCCCTCTCCCCTTTTTTGAACAGGGGTGTAACATTTGCAATCCTCCAGTCCTCCGGCACCATCCCCATATCTAATGAGGATTGGAAGATTGTGGCCAGAGCCTCTGCAATTTCCACCCTTACTTCCCTCAGTAACCTAGGATGCATCCCATCTGGACCAGGTGACTTTTCTACTTTGAGTACTGCTAATCTTTTAAGTACCTCCTCTTTATCTATTTTTATCCTATCCAATGTCGCTACTACCTCCTCCTTTACTGCTACATTGGCAGCATCCTCTTCTCTAGTGAAGACGGATGCGAAGTATTCATTTAGTACCTCTGCCATGCCCTCTGCCTCCACAATAAGATCTCCTTTTTTGTCCCTAATCGGTCCTACCCTTCCTTCGACTACCCTTTAATAAAAGACTTTTGGGTTCCCTTTTATGTTAGATGTTAATCTATTCTCATACTCTCTCTTTGCCCCTCTTATTCCCTTTTTGAGATCTCCTCTGTACTTTCTGTATTCAGCCTGATTTTCTACCGTATTATGAACCCTACATTCGACATAAGCCTCCTTTTTCTGCTTCGTTTTACTCTGTATATCTTTAGTCATTCAAAGAGCTTTAGCTTTGGATGCCCTTCCTTCCCCCCTCGTGGGAATGTGTCTACTCTGTACCTGAACCAACTCCCCCTTGAAGGCCTCTCATTGTTTTGCCTACCAATTTTTGATTCCAATCCACCTGGGGAAGATCCCTTTTTAACTCACTGAAATTTGCCCTCCCCCAGTTAAGCATTTTCACATTTGATTGTTCCTTGACCTTTTCCATAACTATTCTAAACCTAATGATATTATGATCACTGTTCCCCAAATGCTCCACCAATGAAACACACTCCACCTGCCCCACTTCATTCCCCAGAACTAGATCCAGCACTGTTACCTGCTTCGTTGGGCTGGAAACACACTGTTCCAGAAAGGTCTCTTGAACACATTTCAGGAATTCCTCTCCCTCTTTCCCCTTTATACTGTTACTATTCCAGTCTATATTGGGATAATTGAAGTCCCCCATTAACACTACTCTATAGATCTTGTATCCTTCATGTAATTTGCCTGCAAATTTGCTCCACTATCCCCTTCCCACTATTTGGTCGCCTATAGTATACACCCAGTAGCGTAACAGCTCCTCTGCTAATCCTTAATTCTAACCAAATAGATTCTGTCTTAGAATCATAGAGAATGATAGAAAGGTTACAGCACGGAAGGAGGCCATTTGGCCCATCGGGTCTGTGCTGGCTCAATGCAAGAGCAATTCAGCAGGTCCGACTCCCCCGCCCTATCACTGTAGCCCTGCATATTTTTTCCTTTCGAGTACTTATCCAGTTCCCTTTTGAAGGCCATGATTGAATCTGCTTCCACCACCCCCTCAGTGCATTCCCGATCCTAACCACTTGCTGTGTAAAAAAATGTTTTTCCTCATGTCACCTTTGGTTCTTTTGCCAATCACCTTAAATCTATGTCCTCTGGTTCTTAACCCTTCCACCAATGGGAAGAGTTTCTCTCTATCTACTCTGTCTAGACCCTTTATGATATTGAATACCTCTAGAAAATCTCCTTGCAACCGTCTCTGTTCCAAGGAGAACAACCCCAGCTTCTCCAGTCTACCCACGTAACTAAAGTCCCTCATCTCTGGAATCATTCTAGTAAATCTCTTCTGCAACCTCTCTAAGGCCTTCACATCTTTCCTAAGTGGGTGCCCAGAACTGGTCATAATACTCCAGTTGTGGCCGAACCAGTGTTTTTATAAAGGTTCATCATGACTTCCTTGCTTTTGTACTCTATGCCTCTATTTATAAAGCCCAGGATCCCGTCTGCTTTTTTAATCGCTTTCTCAACCTGCCCTGCCACCTTCAACAATTTGTGCACATATACCCCCAGATCTCTCTGTTGCTGCACCCCTTTTAGAATTGTGCCCTTTAGGTTATATTGCCTCTCCTCATTCTTCCTACAGAAATGTATCATCTCGCATTTTTCTGCGCTAAATTTCATCTGCCACGTGTCCGCCCATGCCACCAGCCTGTCTCTATCCTCTTGAAGTCTATCACTATCCTCCTCACTGTTTACTACACTTCCAAGTTTTGTGTCATCCGCAAATTTGGAAATTGTGCCCTGTACTCCCAAGTCCAAGTCATTAATATGTCTCAAGAAAAGTAGTGGTCCCAGCACCGACCCCTGGGGAACACCACTGTACACCTCCCTCCAGTCCGATAAACAACCATTCACCACTACTCTCTGCTTCCTGTTACTTCGCCAATTCTGTATCCATGCTGCCACTGCCCCTTTTATTCCATGGACTTCAATCTTGATGACAAGCCTATTATGCGGCACTTTATCAACCGCCTTTTCAAAGTCCACATACACCACATCAACTGCATTGCCCTCTGTTACCTCATCAAAAAACTCTATCAAGTTAGTTAAATATGATTTGCCTTTAACTAATCTGTGCTGGCTTTCCCTAATCAATCCACACTTGTCCAAGTGACTGCTAATTCTGTCCTGGATTATCATTTCTAAAAGTTTCCCCACCATCAAGGTTAAACTGACTGGCCTATAGTTGATGGGTTTATCCTTACACCCTTTTTTGAACAAGGGTGTAACATTTGCGGTTCTCCAATCCTCTGGCACCACCCCCATATCAAAGGATGTTTGGAAGGTTATGGCCAGTGGGTCCGCAATTTCCACCCTTACTTCCCTCAACAATCTAGGATGCATCCCATTCGGATCGGGTGACTTATCTACTTTTAGTTCAGCTAGCTTTTCTGGTACCTCCTTTTTTATCAATTTTTAGCCCATCCAGTATCTCAACTACATCTTCCTTTACTGAGACTCTGGCAGCATCTTCTTCCTTGGTAAAGACAGATGCAAAGTACTCATTTAGTACCTCGGCCATGCCCTCTGCCTCCATGAGTAACTCTCCTTTTTGGTCCCTAATCGGCCCCACCTTCCTCTTAATACCCGTTTACTGTTTACATGCATATAGAAGACTTTTGGATTCCCTTTTATGTTGGTCGCCAGTCTATTCTCAGACTCTCTCTTTGCCCCTCTTATTTCCTTTTTCACTTCCCCTCTGAACTTTCTATATTCAGCCTGGATCTCACTTGTGTTATCAACCTGACATCTGTCATACGCCCCTTTATTCTGCTTCATCTTATTCTCTATCTCTTTTGGCATCCAAAGAGCTCTGGCTTTAGTTGCCTTAATCTTTCTCTCTTGTGGGAATGTACCTAGACTGTACCCGAACCATTTCCTCCTTAAAGGCCATCCACTGTTCGATTACAGTTTTGCCTGCCAATCTTTGAATCCAATTTACCCAGGCCAGATCAGTTCTCATCCCACTGAAATTGGCCCTCCTCCAATTGAGTATTTTTACTTTAAAGTGGTCCATGTCCTTTTCCATAGCTATTCTAAACCTTATAATACTATGATCACTGTTCCCTAAATGTTCCCCCACTGACACTTGCTCCACTTGGTCTGCCGCATTCCCCAGAACCAAATCCAGCAATGCCTTCTTCCTCGTTGGGCTGGAAACATACTGGTCAAGAAAGTTCTCCTGAACACATTCCAAAAATTCCTCCCCTCTTTTGCCCCTCATATTATTACTATCCCAGTCTATATTAGGATAGTTGAAGTCCCCCATTATCACAACTCTATAGCTTTTGCACCTCGCTGTAATTTCCCTGCAAATTTGCTCCTCTACATCCTTCCCACTAGTTGGTGGCCTATAGAATACTCCCAGTAGTGTAATGGCACCTCTTTTATTTCTTAACTCTAACCAAATAGATTCTGACCTTGACCCCTCCAGGACATCCTCTCTCTCCAGCACTGCAATATTCTCCTTAATCAATACTGCTACCCCCCTCCTTTCTTTCCTTCTCTATCTTTCCTGAACAACTTGTATCTAGGAATATTTAGCACCCAATCCTACCCTTTTTTGAGCAGATCTCCATTATCGCCACATCATATTCCCATGTGGCTATTTGCGCCTGCAGCTCACCAACCTTGTTTACCACGCTTTGTGTGTTTACACGCATGCACTGTAAACCAATCTTAGGCTTTCTTGTACTCTCGCTTAGTCTGATCACACCTAATACTGTACTATTTCTTGCTGTAGTGCTATCTTTCTCTCCCAATCCTTTGTGCACCTTGTTTCTCCTTTCCAATGCTACATCTTGGTGCCCATCCCCCTGCCAAATCAGTTTAACCCCCCCCCGCCAGCCCCTGCAGCATTAGCGAACCTCCCCGTGAGGACATTGATCCCAGCTATGTCGAGGTGCAACCCGTCTGGCCTGTGCAGGTCCCACCTCCCCCAGAACTGGTCCTAATGCTCCAGGAACCTAAAGCCCTCCCTCCTGCACCATCTCTCCAGCCACGCATTCATCTGCTCTATCCTTCTATTTCTATACTTGCACCGGGAGTAATCCGGAGATTACTACCTTTGAGGTCCTGCTTGTTAATCTCTTTCCTAACTCCTTAAAATCTGCCTTCAGGACCTCATCCCTCTTTCTACCTATGTCGTTGGTATCGATATGGACCATATAAGATCTTTGACCCTTCAACTACATCATCCCTTTGCAGTGCTATAATAGTTTCTTTGATCAATCTAAAAGGAGGAGAGAGAAGGGGGTGGAGAGGTTTAGGGAGGGAATTCCAGAGTTTCATACCCTGACGGCTGAATGTATGACTGCAAATGGTGGGGTGAAGGGAGTGGGGGATGCGTAAGAGGTCAGATTTGGAGGAACGCAGAGTTCTCAGATGGTTTTAGGGCTGGAGGAGGATATAGAGATCGGAAGGGGCGAAGCTATAAAAGCATTTGAACACAAGGATGACAATTTTAAATTGGAGGCGTTGGGGGACTGGGAGCCAGTATAGGTCAGCGAGCACAGGGGTGATGGATGACTGGGACTTGGTGCAAGTTAGGATATGGGCAGCAGAATTTTGGATGAGCTGAAGTTTATGAGGGTGGAAAATGGCAGGAGAGCATTGGAATAGTCAAGCCTGGAGGTGACAAAGGCATGGATGAGGGTTTCAGTACCAGCTGGGCACTGGTCTTGAGATGGGGGAGAGACGGTGATGTTTCAGAAGTGGAAGTAAGCGGTTTTTGTGATGGAGAGGATATGTGGTCAGAAGCTCACCTCAGGGTCAAAAAGGTGCTGAGTTTGCGAGCAGTTGACTTCAACATGAGGCAGTGGTCGGGGAGGGGGATGGAATTGTAGCAGTGGGTGTAGACTTTGCGGCAGGAACCGAAGACAAGGAAATTGCGGCTCATCCAGGACTGGATGTTGGACAAGCAGGCTAACAACACAAAGGCAATGGAGGGGTTGAGAGAGATGGTGGAGAGGTAGAGCTGGGTGTCTTCAGCAAATAAGTGGAATCTGACGATATCTCTTTGGATGATGTTGCTGTGGGGCAAGGGAGAGGAAGGGGCCAAGGATAGATCCTTGAGGGACTCCAGAGATAATGGTGCGGGGGTAAGAAGAGAAGCCATTGCTGGAGATGCACTGGCTACGATTGGATGGGTAAGAGTGGAATCAAGGGAGGGCAGTCCCACTCAGCTGAACAATGGAGGAGAGATGTTGGAGGATGATGGTGTGTCAAAAGCTGCAGAGTCGTCAAGAAGTGACGAGGTGGGATAGTCCTCGGACACCGGGTGACAGTCATAAAGGATGTTAATTATGACTGTGGTAGGGGCAGAGACCTGATTAGAGAGATTCAAACATGGAATTGTGGGAAAGATGGGCATGGATTTGTGAGGCGACAACACATTCAAGGACTTTGGAGATAAAAGGGAGGTTAGAAATGGGATGATAGTTTGCAAGGACAGAGGGATCACGGGTGGGTTTTGAGGAGAGGAGTGACGATGGCAGATTTGAGGGAGAGTGAACCGTTTACTATATTAGCTAGCATGGGGGTCAGGAAGGGAAGTTAGATGATTAGCAGTTTAGTGGGAATAGGGTCAAGAAAGCAGGAGGTGGGTCTCATTTACAAGATGAACTCAGAGGGAATGAGGGGAGATAGCTAGAATCGTAGAAATAATGGTTCTGAAAGTCATGGAGTCCCAGCCCACCACTAGAACCACGATGGGGCTGGACTTCCAGCTGTCAGTCTGGCTTCTGGTTGACCCTATCCCAAAACCCAGGGATGGGGCCATTTACATAAATGGGGCCCACATCATTCATAGCACTCCCTCGCCATCTACCACACGGGGAGGTCAGGAGTCTTGCCACTGCATTGGTGGGAGGGCTGGTTGTTTTGGCCGAAGAGTTAATTTAAAAAAAAATGCTGGCAGTTTCAGTGGAGCTGTTTTCCTAACAGCAATCGATTGCGCTGTGATTGGCTGCCGTTAGGAAACCAGCATTAGGCCCCCAACTCCATCTTCTCGCAGGTGTACTTTAAGTTGGATGCAGTAAAGGCAAAACTGCTGTGATATCTGGTGGGGGACATCATCCCACTGGTCCTGCCTCTTTCGCTGATGTGAGGATGGAAGGAGGTGGGGGGCATACAGGAGACCTTACAGAACTGAGTTCTGTTCCAAATTATGTGCCCCATCTGACTTATTTCCTGGTTCCACCCTCCCAAGCCCAGGAATTTTGTGTACAATATTGTTATTTGAAAGAGAGGATTTCACTGTTGTGTGGTTCCACTCCAGTGATATTGTAAATGGAGCGTATTGTTCTTAGCCCACTGTGTCTCTTCATGACTTCACTGGAGTGGAATGACATGATGTTGTACCAAAGTCTATACAAAATATCACTGCCTAGACCGCCTGTAACCACAGCTCTGGTAACATTTATAATTTTTAAAGGGAGTTCCCAGTGCAGCCAGCCCCCAAGCAAGATTCTTGTGGTAGGACTGAAGAACTCATTTCCGATTCCACTTCAATGCTGCCTTGAGCCTCTCACTTGGATGCTTCACTGGGAAACACTTTGAGTCATAGAAACATAGATAATTACGGCACAGCTGGAGGCCATTCGGCCCATTGTGTCTGTGCCAGCCAGAAAAGAGCTATCATGCTTAATTTCACTTTCCAGCACTTCCTCCGTAGCCTTGTAGGCCTCACACCGAAGTTACCTTTTTGGTCTCTAGTAGGCCCTACTCTTTCCTTAGTTATCCTTTTGCTCTTTATGTATTTATAAAAATCTTGGGTTTTCCTTGATTTTATTTGCTAATATTTTTTCATGCTCTCTCTTTGCTTTCCTAATTTCCTTTTTAGTTTCATCCCTGCACTTTCTATACTCCTCTAGGTATTCTGCAGTATTGAGCGTTCGGTATCTGACACAAGCTTCCTTTTTTTGCCTTATCCTACCCTGTGTGCTCATTGACATGCAGGGGGCTCTAGATTTGGCAGTCCCCGCCCTTTTTCTTTGTGGGAACATATTTGCTCTGAAACCTCACTACCTCCCCCTTGAATACCTCCCACTGCTCTGACACTGCTTTACTTTCAAGTAGCTGTTTCCAGTCCACTTTTGCTAAATCACTTCTCAGCTTAGTAAAATTTGCCTTTCCCCAGTTGAGAACTTTTACTCCTGTTCTATCTTTGTCCTTTTCCATAATAATGCTAAATCTAACTGAATTATGATCATTAGCACCAAAATGGTCTCCCACTGATACTCCTTCCACCTGCCCAGCTTCATTTCCTAAAAGCTAAATCCTGAGCTGCCCCTTCTCTCGTTGGGCTTGCTAAAAATGTACTGGCTAAAAAAAATTCTCCTGAGTGCATTTTAAGAATTTCGCACTTAGTTTTGCATTTAAGACTGAGTGCTGATAGCATTGTAACCAGCAATTCTAAAGCATGAAACAGTAACAATGAAAGCCCAGAGTATTAGAAACATACTATGGAATATTCAGCAAAATACAGGAACAGGAGAAGACCATTCAGCTGATCGAGCCTGCTTTGCTGTTTTTGTTAGACATGGCAGCTGTATCTTTTTAATTGCAATTGGCTGCCTTTTCTCCATTTCCTTTTAATACCCTTACTTCAGAGGAATGCCCTTACTTGCCAAATAACTGTGTGACTTTTAAACACTTCAATTAATTCTACATCTGTGGCCTTGGATATGCCCCCTTCCATTCCCAAATCCAAGCCATGTCACTCCAGCACCAATCCCTGAGAGACAACAATTGTCACTGCTTGTCACTCCAAAAATGTCCCTTTACTACCAAATCTCTGCCTCCTCCCTCCCAACCTGTTTCTTATTCATGCCACGAGAATGTCTCCAATTCCATGTGCTTCAATTTTAACTAGCAATCATCTTGGGCAGAACCTTAGCAAAAAACGCTCGCTCTTTAATCCTTTATAGTATATAACGATCAATGATCAGGAGGAAGTTGATGACTATAATCCAGTTTTGTGATTAGTATAACCTGATTTTGTGCTTGTGGTTTATGACATTGCCTGACCCCTAATATTGTTGCCCTCCTGTCAGTCCCCTCAGTTATCTGCTCCCCTAAAGCTTTTGGGGAGACATGACTTCTTTCTGCAAAACATTCTGAGCATTATTCTGTCACAATTGTGTAACTTTCTTCCTGTCAAAAACAAAAATTGTGTTTTATTTCTGAGACAAACTTTTATTTGTGAATTTCATTGATCAAAGCTTCTTTCTGATCTTGTTGCAGGTCATTCAAACCAGACTTTGTTGTCATTCGCCAGCATGTGTATAACATGGCCCAAGGCGAGGACTACCGTAACCTCATCATCGGCTTGCAGTATGGCAGAGTGCCTACACTCAATTCTCTCCATTCTGTCTACAGCTTCTGCAACAAGCCCTGGATGGTGAGTTTGGCCGCTTATCTCTGGTGTGTGGACACTGCAGTGGTTTGTGTACCTATACTGGGGACCATTTAACGGCAGCATTCTTGAACACTTTTTGGTATGTCCACTCCAGTGACTCTGGACTGCGGGCTCATCCTCCACAAGTTAGTTAAAACTTTGGCCCTGATTTTAATTCCTGGAGGGTTTTGGGATCGGGTGGTTAGCGGGGTGAGTTCGAAACTCACCCGCTGCCCCAGAAAACAGGCGCAGGGTATTTTAACTTCTGAGCCTTATTAGAATTTCACGAGTGGGTTTCCCAGCCCGTTCACTGACAGACTGGGAGAACACGCCCACTTTGTACCTCTGAAAGCGAGGTTGCATTGCCTTTTGCCTGATTTTGCTACAGGAAGGAAAAGCTTTAGGATGAGTCGCAGACAGGTCCTCGGGTTCTCTAAAGCCTCCCTGGAGGTCCTGCTGGAAGAGGTCAAGGCAAGGAGGAAAGTCATCTTTTCAGTCAGTGGGAGGAGGATCCCACAACACCAAGTGCACCAGGCACGCAGAGAGATTGCTGAGATAGACAGCTCCAGGAGCATCACCCCCAGGACCTGGATGTGGTGCAGGAAGCAATTCAATGACCTCTCGAGTAGCAAAGGTGAGTGCAGCTCTTCTTTTCTCCATCTCTGTCAACAACACATTGCGACGGTCCTTTTCCCCCATCCCCAGCACTATCAACAATTCCCTCCCTTCCATCACACCCTTCACCACCCAGCACAAGGGCACACCATATCACTTCTCATTCTCATTACAAACACACACTCATTTGTTCCTTGCTCCATTCACAGCAGCCACTGACACCATTCTCCTCTCACCTGCTAGCCTTTGCACAATCAGCAACCTCTCTCATGACTCCGACTCCCCATGGGACATGATTTTAGCTCGGAGCCGGGAACCCAGCACGTCTGTAGGTATTCGGTGGGGAACCCGGAAGCCAAATGAATGCATCAACTCAATTGAAGGTAAGTATTTGTGCTTCCGGGTTTCCCACGCACCAGACAGCCAGATTGACAGGCTGGCTGCTTGTCGGGAGGGAAAGAAGCTGTGAATCGGAGAGAGAGAGGGGAGGGGAGGGAGGGAGGGGAGGGAGGGAGGGGAGGGAGGGAGGGAGATCGGGAGGGAGATCGCGGCATGTGGAAGAAATTGAAGGTGGGGGGACATGGACGACATCGGGTGGGCCTTGGAGAAGACTGCGGGGGGGATGTCCAGCGTCGGGTGGGTGGGGGTGGGTGGTGGGGATTGGCCAATCGTGGGGGTCCGATCACACCAGGTGAGCTTGTTGGGCCTGGATGAAACTCTCCTGCCCCTCCTGGCCCACAAGCAGTGCAATAAAGGCACTCATCACGCTGGCTTTCTCCTGATGTGAATCAGAAGTGACGGGAAACCTGAACAGGTAAGGTAAAATTTGTTTGACATTTCTAATACACAAAAAATTAAGTGCCTTTACTATCTCAATGAGGTACATTGCCCCTTTAAGTGGCTGCCCGCCGGCTTTAAGTGGGGACGGGACTTCTGAGTTTCTGTTGCGCACGTGCGCGCCTGGGTTAAACCTGGGCACGTTGGAGCCGGGATGCGGTCCCACTCCAAAAAGAAACCATTTTTACAGCCCACCTGCCCCCAACCCACTTGTTCTTGTGACTAAAATTACCCCCCTTCTTTCCATTCACCTCCCCATTCTGATTCCATTGTCTTCATCACTCTCTCAGCATTTGTACAATAAGCAGAAGCCTCACATATCTGCACTCCGTTGTTCGAGACACTCACTAGCACTCACCCTCTCTCTCTCTGCAGGACAAGACAGAGCACAACACCAGGGAATAGAGTAAGACCAGTGGGAGGACCAGCCAACATAATGAACCTCTCTGAGCCGGAGCAGCAAGTGCTGGAAATCAGTGGCCCCTCCAGAGCTGTCAGAATAGGACATTTTGAGGCTGGGGTTTTTGTGAACAGGGTCTCTGAATATTACTTGCACCCCTTCATGAACCTTTGAAAAATGCACAATTACGCAGCTTAACTACTACTATACTGCATTATGATCCCTGTCATGTGCTAATGTCCCGCCTCTCAGTGCCATCCTAACTCTTGTCCCTTTTCTCTAACCTCTCGGTCGCTTTCAGCAGCCACAGCCCTCAGTAGAACAGTAGAAGACACCTCAGAGGAGGAGAATCCTTCTGAGGAGGCACCGCCATGCGCTCCATCACTCCTAAGCACCAGCACAGATATTGGCACCGTGGCTGGTTAGAGTGTGATTTAGAGGGGTCTACATGTGGTGATGCACCCAGCACTGGTGAGCAATAACAGGGATAGCACGGGAGTCAGCTCACCTGAGTGCAGTCTATTATGCCCTGGACATGAGGGAAGGCGGCCACTGCTGAAAATCCCAGCGCGCTCTCATTCTGGCTGTTGGCCTCCATCGCGAAGGTATTGGTTTGCTCTGGCATGAAGGCATTGGTGACTGGCTTGATTCACCATTGCAGACTAGGAGATGTATGTGTGTCGCTGGCGGGACTTTGGATGCACCCGGTTAAAATCAAGGTTCAAATGACATCATCTGACCCTTATTTGAATTTATTCATGAGGCCCGCCTCTTTCTGGTGAGTGCATTTGGGACCTCAGTTAGCTTTAGAGTAAAAATAGTGGTCGACGAGTATCCGGTGGGAATGGTAAGTCAATTTTCCCAATTTTATCCGCTCACCCACCCTGTTCCTGTCGGGCGGGTTGGGTTAAATTCAGCATCTTTGAAATAGTTGCATCGCACAGATTCACTCTCTCATTCATTAATGTTAGAAAGATGTTTTTTTGTATGTTTGCCAGACAGTAGCATATTTTTTCCTTTTACCTAGTGTGTAATGTACATGTACAGGAGCTGATACCTGTTAATTGTATCCATGTGATTTATATCAATTAGTGTTAATTGTATTCAGGTGGTGCGTATCAATTGGGGACTCTCTTGTATCCATTTATAAGAGAACTTATCTCGGGTGTGCGGGGTGTTGATCTCTGTGAGTAAAGCCTTGGGAGAACTGAAGACCAGGCTGTAGTATTCTGTCCTGCATCACCTGGCTATCCAATTTATAACAATACTGACATGCAAGATCTAGAGCACTAGATGGGAGTGAATTGATTCTTTTTTACTTTTTGTTTATAATGCCCATTCTCATTCACAAGAACAGCTGCTGAACAACTGGTAATAGATTTCTGAGGCAGTAAAAAGCTTGCCACAATCCCACAGCCTGACTCACTTGGACCACAGCCGATTCCCCCTTCTTGTCCTAGGTTCAGCTGTCAATATTCTTATTGAGACAATAATGTTTTGGAATGCTACTGAATCTTTTCATTGCCAATAGTAGTCCCGTTATTAAAAAATAGCATTGAATCTTGAAAGCACAATACTGACGCCCAGTTACATCAAACAAATTGTGTTTGTTATGTTAAGGGTATTTTTAAGTCTCTGGCTTGTCTCTTATTGATAATCCAGAATTTGGACAGAGCCAGAAAGATGGGTTGAACTGGGATTGTCTTGTCCTAATTTTGTTTTTTGGAAGTTTGTTCACCTTTAGCAACTTGTAGTTATTAACAGTAACTAGCAGATTTCCCCAGCATTGCTCACGGTGAGCTTGTGCTGTTGCAAAGGAAGGAGTGTTGAGATGGGGCAGGGATTCACATCTCCAGTGAAAGCATTTAGAAAGAAGTTTGTCGGAGATCTTCCTAGAGACTGATCATAATTGTTGTTCTGAATGTCCACTTTAGTGTGAAGTAAGGCAGTTGAGTGTTTCATTTCAAGCCCCATCTCACCAAGTGTTTGCTTGGTCTGCACTTCCAAAAGATTAAATGTATACATGTGTGAAAGATGCATTTATCCAGTTCAGGTCACAGGAGGGTACTACTGTATCTACCTGAACAATAGTGTAATCCAGGGGTACTATTGTACACCCCTGGATTACACTATTGTTCAAGTAGATACAGGGCAGTGTGAGTCAACATCTATAAACGTAAGACATTCAGACAACTTATGGGAACGACTGATGCCTCTGAATCGGAGAAGGTATCTATGGCAGACCTGAATCTGTAAACAAACCTTATTTCCAGTCATATGTTTCTGAACTAGTGAGGATTTTCAAGTGTTTTGAATGATTTGATCTGCTGCAGTTCACTTCTATTGCTCGCTGTTGATTTGTTCTTTTGATAGATACTTAGAAGTTCCTAATTGGTAGTTTCTGTTGTTGCTTAACCCCTAATGGTTGGCATATTGTCAAACTCTTGAGTTATGATTTGTTGCTGTTTTATGAATATGAAATTTGAGTCAATCAAGTGAAAGTATGACACAAAAGAAAATTGCACAAAAAAGTCATGACTCCTGAAGTGTGATGGACAAACTGTTTTTATACTTATAATAATTAAGTATATGTGGCATTGATCATGGAAAGACGGAAGAAAAGGGGGGGAAAGAAGTGTAAGTATGGGTGGGTTGGTAAAGGAAGGATTTGAGGTTTTGGTGAGGAAGGAAAGAATTTAAGGTGGGGAGACTATCTTGAGAACATAGATTATTTTTTAAATCAGTGGATCTGTCATGTTCTGAAGGGCAATTAGGGATGGGCAATAAATGCTGGCCTCGCCAACGGCGCCCACATCCCAGGAACGAATAAAAAAAATGTTGTTGTTTAAAGTAAGTTGGAGCATCTCACTAGTCTCTCTTCATTTGATGCTTCTCTTTTTTTCTCTTCTGGTTCTTTCTGTGTCTTTCTATTCTTTTCTGTTTCCTGCTGTGTCCTCTTTTGTTTCTCTTTGCCTGATTTTCTGGTTCTTTCTCGCTCATGTTCCTCTTTCTATCTCTTGTTCTTTTACCTCCCCTATCTCTTCTTCTTTGGTTGCTAAGAGATGTAGATGGGAGGCAAGGGCAGTGATCAGGGGAGAGATACCTGGCCTGGGCTGTTGGGGGTAGGGGTATGTGCGGGCACAGGCTGGCTTTCGGGTGATGCATGGTATGCCACGGTACACCAACACAAAGGGGTCGGTGCATCAGCTGTTCACGTAGCTTCATACTTTCATCACCTTCCCTACTCCTTCCCCAATGCCTTTCCCACCCTCTCATCTCCTGTATCCTCTTCTGCTCCTCACTCACCTGTTGTCTTCCACCCTCTCCTCATCACCCTCACCCCTATCCACACCCCTCCCCATTTCTCCTGTTCCTCCCCTCCCTCATTCCATCACCTTGCCTACCCTTTCCCCTTCACATCTGCCTCTCACAGCCTGTATCCTCCCTTCCCCCTCACCCCTTCTCCCCAATCCCTCTGTCAGCCCATTCAGCTCTCATTCCTCTCCCCACACTCCCTTTCCTTTTCCCCTCCCACCTACCAGGCTGCCTTTAAAGCCAGTTTCCAAGCACCAAGTTGCGAAGCCAACAATTTTGTTTCTTTTTAAAGCTCTTGTTGTGCTGCAAATAGCCTAGCACAATAAGCACTTAAAAAGAATCAAATTAGTGATGGGAAAAGTGGCAAAGATAGATGGGGATGGGAACAGGATCAAGGGAGGGCGGGGTGGTGGGGGCCGGGGTTGGTGGTAAAGTATCACCAACACAAAAAATGGGCAGGCTGTCAGTCTCAAGAGCTGAATATGATACTGGAACATGGGGGACAGAATGGACAAGGATGGGGGCGGCATAAACAAATTTAAAATAAAGTTATCTGGCAGCAGCAAATAAATGTTAAACCAGTGTAAATTTAATGTTAGCTGCAGGGAACACTGTGGTCTGGGGAAGACTATTATTCCATCAATCTGGGCTGCATTCAGATTTGAGTCCCAGAGGTGAAAAATTGGTATGCTAACCCTCGCACCATCCAATCCCCTGCAACTCAACCTGGAGGATCACCCCACCCAAGGATGGAAGTCCTTGAATAGATTAGAGGGGAGACATACACCACAAGAGCCAGCCTAGCTATTAATGCTAAATCCAGCTTTTGCTCTGAAGTTGTAAAGATTTTAAAATGTTGAATAAAATAATTAAAAATTGAAGCTCAGAGAGTGTTCTCAGCTGGATTAGAAATGCAATTTACTCCAGGGGTAAGCAAAGTTTAAAATCTTGGAGAAAATTAAAGTTAGGCTTAGCCCAAAACTGCAGTAATTTACACATTTTTATGCCTTGTTCTTTATTGAACATTACTGAATTGTTTACAGTTTAAATTACAGAGGTACAATGACATTGTGGTAAGGTGGCACAGTGACGTCAGCGTAGTGTAGCTTATTAGATGAGATGTATGAGGCAATACTTCACTTGCCAACAGAACCAAGGTCTGGCTGCTTTGCCTATAATAGATTATCTGGTCATTTATCTCATTGCTGTTTGTGGGACCTTGCTGTGTAAATTAGCTGCTGCTTGAACCTACATTACAACAGTGGCTATACTTCAAAAATACTTCATTGGCTGTGAAAGGTTTTGGGACCCCCCCCTGAGGTTGTGCAAGGCGATATATAAATCCAAGTTCTTTCTTTCCATTAAAATGTTGAGCGAAGTGCCTGTGATGGCCTAAATGTGGTTCACCAGGGCATTTAACTACTAGCAACCAGTGCCTATATGCAAACCTCTTAATGACATTTACGCAAGGGGAACAAATGGATAAAGGGGATGATGTCTTCTCTGTGCCCATTAAGAAGCATGTAGTGATGAAATTTAATTGCCCACAGATCCCTATAATATCTTCAAAGTCAATAGTGGACCAGTTCTGCATGAGTAGCTTCCAGGATCTTGAGAACATGCCCTTTGTAATTGCCTTTCAGTGAGTGTAATTAGGAATGCCTGGGGGGATGTAATCTTAACCGTAATTTAAAGAAAACAATTTTTGTTCTATTTTGTAGATTGCTGCTGGGTGACTTTAACCCTCTGATCCCTAAAGCTTTTCTGGGAAGTACAGTTTAAATCCCAACTAGATGTATCCAATTTGAAAAGAAAATGTTTATCCTTGCCTCAGGAGCTGCAGAAATTATAAGTGCTATTCTGTGATCCCACTGCCGGACTCCAATGTTAGATTTCCTGTCAGACGCCTCGTGTTGCACGTACCTAGTTTCCTCCAACTTATGACCTTCCCTTTTTAAATAGGGAACATCTGGCACTCCCTGATTTCAGTGTGCCACTGGGGCAAAGGGTGATGTTGAGCTAGGCCTGGTACATCCCCAACAGCAATTGTGAGCTGACTCATACCTGTGTTGTTCCTCTGTATCTATTAGTGAGATGGTTACAGAGAGTGACTTTGGACAAAATGGACAGGGCAAGAGGGAGATTAAAAGCAAATTAAGAGAGTTACTAACCAATTGGGGAAAAACTCAAAAGAATAATTTGCACCTTTCCATTGTCCTTTGGTTCAAACTCAGAACCAGGCACTTTTTTGCACAATGATCTTGTAAATACTGGTATGGAGGGACGAAGATAAGCTTTTAATGATGTTCATGGTTAAAATGATTAATGAAAACTGACAGTATTAAAATAAGCCCCAGGGATTAATTCCCCAGTTATACACTCCAGTCATTAATCTGATGTTACTGTTCTGCAGTACGACCTCTTAGCCAGTGGTCAACTTCTCTATAGGTTCTCAAACCATATGACAGTCATTTTGGCTCAGTTGGTAGCAGTCTACCCTCTGAGTCAGAAGGTTGCGGCTTCAAGACTCGCTCCAGGACTTGAGCACCTAATCTAGGCTGACACTTCAGTGCAGTATTTAGGAGAGCTGCATTGTCAGGGGTGCCATTTTTCGGATGAGACATTAAAATGAGACACTGTCTGCCTGTTCAAGTGGACGTGAAAGATGCTATGGCACTATTTGAAGAGAAGTAGGGATTCTTCCTAATGTATTGGTCAACATTCCTCCCTCCACTAATATAAAGACAGATTCACTGACTGTTCGTTCATTTTATTTGCTGTTTGTGAGATCTTGTGGTGTACAAGTTGGCTGCTGATTATGCCTACATAACGACTGTGAGTTTACTACAAAAGTAACTCATTGTATGGAAGCAATTTTGGAAGACCTGAAGGTGTGCTGAAACGTTATATAAATGCATGTTTTTTTTAATAAGGAAACAAACATTAGTCACTAATGAGGGCTGAAGCACTTCATCTATGTGGAGAGTCAAGAGAAGCTGGGATTGCTCTCCTTAGAACAGAGAAGGTTAAGAAGTGATTTAATAGAGATGTTCAAAATTATGAGGGGCTTTGATAGAGTAAATAAGGAGAAACTGTTTCCACTGGTGGGTAGGTCAATAACCAGAGGACACAGATTTTAGATAATTGGCAAAAGAACCAGAGGGGAGATGAGGAGACTGTTTTTTACACAGCGAGTTGTTATGATCTGGAATGCACTGCCTGAAAGGGTGATGAAAGCAGATTCAATATACACTTTTCAAGTATACACTTGAAAAGGAAAAAATGTAGTGTTATGGGGAAAGAGCGGGGGAGTGGGTCGAATTGGATAGCACAGGTACCTTCTCGAGGGCAATTAGGGATGGGCAATAAATGCCGGCCTTGCCAGCGACGCCCACATCCCGTGAACGAATAAATAATGGGCCGAATGGCCTCCTTCTGTGCTATAAGATACTGTGATTTTATCCTGGCGAATAGTTTGCTACCATGTGTTGCTGTATGACTTGTGTGTCAGCTCTTGTATAAGTACAGTACACACCAGGTAAAGCATGATTCACTCCAGTTTGACACTTCCATTTCCCACACCATCCATTGTTGTAGTTTCTTTGAGTTGAACTACCCAATTTGGAGAATTATTGATAGTTTTTTGCTGCACGGAGTCATGGGAACTGGGTTGAGATGATACAGATTCATTCCACATGGGGCTTTTACAGCCAACAGATGGAGTAGACTATCATCCCATCAGTCTGGGCTGAATTCAAATTGAAGTCCCAGAGATGAAAGCGACAGTATATGGGAGCTACTTTTAATAAAAGGATATTGGTTTTCTGACATCATAAATATTGTAAATCAGGCCCTTAACTTCTCTGCTGGCAGCAGAGGCACCTCTTATGTTATGACTGCAATGAAGCCACTTCAAAGTAACTGCTGTGTGTCCAAAGCTTTTAGCAAGAGCGCTGCTGAAAGAGGATCTGTCACCAAGTGAGCCAGCTGCTTAATCCTGCTCATTTCAAAACTGGAATGTTGAAGAAGTTAATAACAAACTGAAGCGTTTCATTTCTTTTTCAGTTACTATTTTCTTTTCAATTTAGAACTCTGGTGTGGTGACCAGGTCTTGCATCTAAGGGCCTTCTATTGATGGCATGTGTACCAGTTACTTAATTAGTGTCTGTGTGTGCCTATGTTTCTGTGTGTTTCTGCATCCTTGCCTATGTGTGTATGGTTGTCTGAAGAGCTGTCAACTATGGGCAAGAACCGGGTGTTAGGTTTTCAGATGTGAGCCAGCCACATTCCCAAGATGTCGCCTTGTGTCACAAATGCAAATGTGGTTAAAAGTGACAAGCTGCATCTGTCACGTGGGTCACCTCTGCGCGTTAATCTGAGTTTGATGCCCTACTGCTGCTGACAAGCCTGCTGCGAGTCACTGATTACCTTTAGTTATAGTTAGAGTGTCTCCTGGTAACTAGAGGAAGAAGTGGTCACTTGCCAGAATTCTCCTGAAAATGCTGTTTTCACTGTAGGAAGGATAAGCACTGGTTGTGGTATAAAAGCAGCTAGTAGAAACCCCAGCATTAAAATTAATGGTCAGAAAATTACGGGCTGATGATGCCGAATTTACCAGCTTGCGCCCCTAATGTGTGCCAGGAACGCTGAAGTGGAAAATGCCGGCTACTCTGTTTAATGGGTGTTATCACGAAACAATGAAAGGAGAGGAGGCAGATTTATTTTTAATTTTTGTCCTGGAGCACACTGATATCCAATTATTTATAGAAATTCTTTATTAAGATTAGAGACTCATTTGTTTCCCACTGTGGGGCCCCACTGGAGACAAGCCAATCTTTCAGCATACACCAGTCTCTAATGTATTTTCTGTTTAAACATTCTTAAATAAATTAAATGTCATGTATGGGCAGAAGGCAAAGGAGATGCAGAACAAACATTGAGGGGAAAAGTAACTCGAGGTGTTAAAGGTTCCTGTAACTTTAGTGCTCAGTGTTGTGAAGGTTAGAGGAATGATAACATTAGAATTTGGTGCTATTGGTGTTATAGGATAAGGAAATTCTAGGGGCTGGTGCTGTGAATATCAAAGGAGACGGTAACTTTAGGACTCAGTGTTCTGAATGTCAAAGGAACCAGTAACTCTAGCGAGTTTTGCTGAATTTTGAAGCAGACGATCGAATAGCTTTTCCGCTGGCCTTTGCCTGATTTTGTGACACGAATTGAGTGGGTGGCAGTAGGACATGGTTCAGAGATTGGTTATGCCGGATCTCCACCAAAGTTATTTCCAACAGCCGGCAGAAGCACCTGCCTCAAAATCATTAAATATTCACTTGGGAGCAGGGCCATCCTGCGTGTCATTTCCCAGTGTTCTGGTGTGCAGGCGCATATGTAAATTACGCCCTTGTGAAATGGGCGTCCATAGTTGCTAGTCAGCGGTAAGTACAGAGAAGGCCGTGGAAAGGGCACCAAAAAATTAAGGTAAATGCATTTCAGCCATTTCTTAACCACTTCTTTTTGTATGTTTTTTTTCTGGTGGTAAGCATTATTCAGGTTTTCATAGATTTATTATTGTAAGGAAGTTGTTGTGTATGCAAGGTTCCGAAGTTGCTTTCATCAGGTGGCACGAATCATGTGCTGAAGCAAAGTATGTTCACCTCTGTCTGCAGACGTGCAGGTAATGGTGGGTGGGCACAGAACACCTTTTGTGTAGACTAACCTGTCTGACATCCCTTCACTGGTCTTCCTTCTCCTCAAACCACCTAAGATAGGGGCTTCCTCATAGGAAACTACACTGGTTTTAGTAATGGTGCTGGGGCAAAAAATAAATAATTTAGATTCTCTTAAGCCTCTTTACCAATTGTTGTAAATAATTTATTTTTTGCCCCTGCACCATTACCTAAACCAGTGTGGTTTCCAATGGGGAAACTCCTATCTTAGGTGGTTTGAGGAGAAGGAAGACCAGTGAAGGGATGTCAGACAGGTCAGTCTACACAAAAGGTGCTCTGTGCCCACCCACCATTACCTGTATGTCTGCAGACAGAGGTGAACATACTTTGCTTCAGCACATGATTCGTGCCACCTGATGAAAGCAACTTCGGAACCTTGCATACACAACAACTTCCTTACAATAATAAATTTATGAAAACCTGAATAATGGTTACCAGCATGCTTTCCCTTGATGCCAGTGTGTGAAAAATGTGCTTGTAATTCTAGTTCTTGTGCTTCTCCTACATGCTACCTCAGTGCCATTTAGCCCATAATGGGAGTGATGGCAACAATCAGTTGGATTCCATGTGAGGCATTTGGTGAATTGAATGCATGAAAGGCTGTAAGTGAAGGAACATTTGCAGGTAAAGGCTAGGGGCGCAAGGGACACTATACTGCCTCTTGGATATTGATGGTAAGCAAGTCAAGCACTTTAACAGCATGTGAAGGGAGGTCATTGTAAGTAGCAGCCATGTTTAGTCTGTGCATTCTTGGAAGGTGTGGCCAGTTCCTGACCTTGTAAGGTCATGAAGCATCTTTCAGTATTGTATTGCCATGAGGCTGTGAATATTGTATTAGTGCTGACTGCCCTAACTATGCATTGCCCCCAAAATACTTCTCTTGGGGCCCTGCGCTGCTCTATGTGAAAAAGAGCCTCCCTCCTCTGGTTTACTTCCTCCAGTAGCCCTTCTAGAGCTGGGGCTCTCTGCTCTCCTGCACACCACGCTGAGCAAGGGGGGGTTAAAATCGAGGCCCAGGAGTCAGTAATGTTAAAGTAGTCAGCAGCACTTCAGTGCTGAATACTTACACCTACCTTTGTCTTGTCACTTTCCCCATACCTCACAAAGTATCTGTATCAGTATTCCTCTATATAGGATCATTGGACACTGTGACAAGTTCTGACTGCTGCAGATTGTTAATCTGTGCCATCATGACTTGCGCTGTCAATTTTTTACCATTTTTAATTGGTAGTGGCGCTGTGTTAATTATCAATAATGCCACTGTCTCTATAAACTCAGTGAGGTTTCAGAGGCTGCAGCTTGTTTTCTGAATTAACACTGGCCCACCTGTTCAAAAAGTATGAGATTTTTTTTATCTGCTTGGACTCCTTGTGCCTTGCATCAGTGAAAGGACAGGCAACAGACCTATTCTCAGGACTCTTGCCAATGAATGCATCCCGTCCCAGCAAAGAGGTATGTGAGAGCAAACAAGAGGCAGAGATCTCTTCCTCCTTGGCCTGCACCTGGCACCTCTCCATCAATGGCAAGGCTGAATTCTGTCATCATTTGTTGCTGCATGTTGGTGCCCCAACACGTCACACTACTGTGCCAGCATTTAAAATAAATTAGATTGACAAACTGTGTGAAACTCTTGTTAAAAAGGCAGAGTCTGTTTCTGGATGTGGAACAACCACAGTGAAGAGTTGATGGGAGATGAGACTGAATTTGTTTACAGCTGTTTTTCCCTTACAGTTTTCCCAGCTGATAAAGATCTCCCAGTCCCTGAGTCCAGAGAAGTTCCCACTGATCGACCAGACATTCTTCCCCAACCACAGAGAGATGGTGAGTATCACCCAAGCTTACTTTCCGGACTTTTAAACTGCTGCAGTGGTCCTACTATGTTTGTGCGTCATAGCTGATGGAGAGAAAGAATGGGGGAGCCATCTCTAATTTTCCTTCAGAATGTTCTGAATAGAGGGTAATTTTCTATGATGCTGCTCTCAAACCCATGTGCTTTCAGTTTAGTTTAAATCTAGAATTTGCTTGGTCGTTTCAAATCATACCCAAGGTCTTGTTTTGTTTACTTCAGTATTCAATTATATTTAAAAGACAAATAAAATTTCACTTCTCTTTTGGCAAGACCTGGTTGCTATCTTGGGGAGTTTACAGATGGGTTCAAGTCCACTCTGAAAAAGTTTTTGTTCCTATTTTATTGGCTGCCAGTAGAGTTTACACAGCAGCAGGTGTGATGCAAGCTGCAGTGCCAATGTTTGTGTCCAAATTTTTGTCGAATTGTGTGAGAATTTTTAAATATACTTTTGGAGATGTAACCCAGGAACCCCACCATCATGGAACTGAAAACGAGCTTTGTGTCGGACAGGCATTTGTCCATGAATACAAAGGCTCTTTAAAAGTTTGCTTTCTCAAAGATGCTGAGGATGAAATGGCATTATTGAAGTCATCAAAAATTCAAAAGTAAGGTGGAGATCATTGGAATAAACTAAATGATGGGGCTGAGTGCATTGCAATTCTTTCCCCAATTTTTTCTTTTCTCCTCCATGCATTGAATCACACAGTTCCACAACTATTGTCAGATCCACAGGGGCCATCACAGTCTGACTCTTTCCTGGCCCCATGCACTTTTTAGTAAGGTTCACTGAGAAGAGATCAGAAGCTGATTATTCCATTCCCTAATCCGAGTGTTGAGACCAATTGTACCACCTCAACTGCTGCCCTTTCTGAGATCAGGTAACTCACACAGAACAGGGATTGGACCTGTAACTTTCTTGGTCTATATTATTGAGCTCCCCACAATTGAGGAATATATTTGCCATTGAAGGTGGCACGTCACATTCCATCTATCAGAAGGCAGTTTTTTTTTATTCGTTCGTTGGATGTGGGTGTCACTGGCAAGGCCAGTATTTATTGCCCATCCCTAATTGCCCTTGAGAAGGTGGTGGTGAACCACCTGCTTGAACCACTGCAGTCTGTATGGTGAAGGTTCTCCTCTGGTTCAGCTCTGTGCATGGGCTGAACCCATGCCATTTACTAGTCCAGGCAATAATTTGATTCATGTAGAAACAAGTCCTTTCGTAAACCCATTGCAAAGCAGGGGTTACAGGATTGGGTAGTGGAATGCACCTTCCTATGCCCTTTACTGATAGGGAGGTATCCACAGAGGAAGTCAGAGCTCATTCTACTCATGCTGGCTGTATAATGTCTACATAATGTCTACATATGCTGTTGCCATTTCATAAGCCAGGTAGTAGAGGGTTTCCTTAAACACTCTCCGAAAGAAAGTGACCTGGCGTAACTTCCATGCTTTTAGTAAACATTCTTGCCTTGGTCTGACAGCTCATACATACATCAGTACTGAAGAGCTTCAAGCTGGGCCCGAACTTAGTTATTCAGGAACCTCATTCCTGGTTTCTGCACGACTTTGGTCCAATCCAGTTTTTTTCTGTGCAGGTTGAATGAATGAGGAAGAATATTAGGTTAGCTACTACAGGTATAGTGCTCCCAGCTCTCACTCCTATTCTTTCCCTGAGCTGGTACTGTTTTAGTCTGTTTGGTTTTGGTGTAGGTGTGTGTTACATTGCTCATGCTGTTACTCCATTACTCTACTGCCTCCCCAGTCAGAGAACTAAAAGTGCAGTTCAGAATAATGCCTTCTAAACCAGTGTTGGGTGTGGTGAGGGTGGTAATTTTTACATGGAATGACAGCAATTCCAATTTGTATGTGAAGGCTGAATTTTTTCCAAACAAGGAGTAAACTAATAGTATACACAATAACTTTCAGCTGCCAGTGATTTTGTCATAATCAATATTGGGGGGAGAGATGAGGGATGAGGCGGTATGGCCGATATGTATCGGAAACCCGCGCCAATCCCTCACATTGGGTTGGCCTCCTTCCCTCCCCAACAACAGTCACTGCAGTCAAGACTGATCATTTTATGGAGGGAATACTGTTATTTTCACACTTTTCCAGATGAATTCACATCATGGTCTTTGGCCAATTTCACCCGGTGACCTGCTCGCAGGATTCCACTGTCCGCCCCATCCCCACCTCCCAACACCACATCCGCAACTGAAGTTGGCCCCTTTTGGGGAGAGGAGGGAAAATGCAATGCAATTATCCAGTTTTAATTTTGGATCCTTTTTAACGGTTAATACACAGAATGAAAAATTGTCAACAGAGGGGGAGAAAGAAAGAGACGGAGACCGAGTTACTGTGATAGAAATAAAAGTACTTTTACTGCTTAGAGTAGAGGACACTGTAAAAGTGACATATGAAAAGTTAATTTCTGAAAAGACAATTTACATTCATGGAATATAAAATTCATAAATAATGCAGAGGAATCTGCAAACAGTGCTGTAAGTTTAGCGACAAGTACATTCCTTCAAGAAAGCTTTATTTCACCTTATCCTTTTTTCACTCTTCCTAAATCCCTACTCTGCTTCTCCCACCCAACCCACGACCGTATCAGACAGATAGACACACACATGCACACAAACAAACACAAAATCACACAAACATGCACACACAAAGACAAACACACATACACACAACCCTCTCCTGGTCTCTGTGCTTACTATAGGTAGACACATTGCAAGCATATTTACATAAACCACCAAACAAGCAAACTATAAGAAAAAAAACTGATTTTACAAAGATAAATCAAGATGAAATAACTTTTTTTAAAAAGAGCTTTTAATTCTTTTATTTCCCACCAATATTCTGTCTGTCACTTATCCAGCTTTGAAGAGCCCATAATCCAGGCACGACACAGAATACTTTTCAAGCAATAATGTATGCTATCCATAAGGATGAAATGCCCACTCATACAGAATTATACTGAGTAAAATATAGCTTATGTTACTAGTTGATAAGATTTTTTAGAAATTATATAGATAGGTGTTTTGTTCTTGCAAAAATGTTTGTGATTTTTTTTCCAGAGCATCTATTTATCAGTGTTGTCACCACATCTGTGTGGAAATATGGGGAGCAATTTGGAATTTTATAGTCTCTGATAAAGTGGGGAGGTCTGCAAAGCTAGACGAGAGTTATTTTGATTGTGTGACACAAAACAGGAATTTTACATCCTAGTTAGCTCACATCAGATGGTGCTGTTCTGCTTTGTAAATGGCGGTGTGAATAGTTCATTACAAACGTTCTGCAGATGTGTGAATGATGCTCCCTATTGTCTCAGGCACAGCACATTCTTAGTGAGCATTGGTGCTCTGTAATCATGTAATAGCTCCAGTAAGGTAATAGCTCCAGTAAGTTTAAAAGGTGCTATTTTATACATTAAAACTCTCATAGCCTTTTTTTTAAAGTTATGCCTCTGGGAAGTGGCTTGGGACATTTTTCTACATTAAAGGCATTACATAAATGCAAGTTGTTGTTGTTGGAAGCAGACATTTTGTGTAGAATCGCCCTTGCCTTCCATTTGGGTGTTTACTACAACCTTCTACATGATGGCCCTGGGAAGCAGTGGTAAGTGCAGTGGAGAGCTGGGAAATCCTTTGGGATCCCAGGCTCCACTCCCCTGCTGCCATTTACATTCAGCAGGTGAGGAAAGAGTGGGCAGCCGTGATCCCGGTGATGGAGGTTGGGGAGTCCCAGGTTGGGCGGAGAAGCAATGTGGGCTTATTACATTCTCCACCACAATCCCACCCAATATCGAATGGGATCATGGAGGAGAATTCCCCCCATTAAGTCACATTCTATTCTTATTACATGGGATTCTGAGATCTTTACCAGCGTTTTGGGCATCACATTCTGCAATTACATCTGTTTTTCATGAAAACTGAGAACTGGTGGTTTTTATTATATGGCAGTTCAGCTTTTACCTCCCTTTAAAAAGGTGCTTTCCTCTATGTGAGCACAGCTAAAGGAGGGTCTCCTGCAAAAGACTGCATGCCATAGTGAAAACAAGCCAATAGCAACGTTCATGTCCCCTTACCCCAATGTCAGTGCAGAACCATGAAAATGTGGGTCTGGGATTCTGTTGTGAGGATAAAGGAGTGAGTTTCAGCTACGTAAATGCAGCAAGCCAGTCCCATGCGGTTGCTCTCTGTGGGGCTCCGTGATGTTGAGACTGGCTCTCCACTCCAAATATAAAAGCAGGGGAGCAGCACACTTATGCAAATTTTCCAAAACTGGAATCAGTTTCAGCATGAAGATAAGTGTCTTTAAGACACCCTCTTCCAACAGACAGGGTTAAGTTGCACAGAACTGCAGAATAACTTGTTATGTATTTTTTAAATGCATTCTGATGCCAAATAAGTAATATCTATTACAACAGACATATGAATGTAAGGAAATTGAACGTCTTTTCTTTTCCAATATTAATAAAAATGATCCAAAATATCTTTGTCTGAAACCTTTTGGGGTAAGGCACGCATCAATGTGCCACATTTATAAAGGGCAGTAGCAGTTACATATGGCACGAGACACTGCAATATTAAAATATATATAAAGCTCAGTATTATTACTGCAAGGAGCCAGTCTGAAGCAATATTGATTGGCATGGAGTCAAATGGCCCAAGCACTGGGCAATTTAAGAATAATTCTGAGAAAACAAGAAAATGGCCTAGAAGTCGGTGTTTGATGTGCTAACGCTGGGAGCAGACAGGCACTAAATCATGGCTGTGTCACACAAGTGGCTGCCCTTACTGGCCAGCATTTCTACAGAGGACTGTCCCTTTCAAGGGTCTGTGGCATTGATCCTGGTTTTGTCTGGGGGCGCTGCTCCTCTGTACCAACTGCAGTAACCTTCCTTCTGCCGGATGCAGACATAGTGCTTAGCTTGGTGCCCCATGTATCCCTGGTCAGACAACATATCGGTCCACAGGCACTCATTCTTTGCTGTCACAAAACATGGCAGGTAATAACAGGGCTTAATCTGTAGAGATAGGAATGAGAGATGGAGAAATGTTAAATACATTTTACTTGGGGAGAACACATTGCCTACAGGACCCTTTATTTAAAAAGCTTAAACTTAACATTCATGTGTGAAATAGTTCAGATCAGTCGGAAGCATTAGTTAGCCTAATAGTATGTGGACACTGGATTAGCGTCAGAAAAGATATAGTCAGTAACACAGGGTACTGCCTGGTGATTATATCTCAATATCTTTACTGATCTTAAACCAGCTCCCTTGTGTTCAGTAATTCCTCCCAACCATTGACCTATATGAGTGACCGTATCTCTACTGTTACTCCATTTTTTTGTACTATTGGTAGAGGTATAGTTATGAACACACAGTACTGGATGGGAGTAGTTAAAGAGCCCAAAGTGTGAGTACTGTGTTCATGAGGATGTGTATACCTTGCAATTGCAGCCGAACTGGTAGCGGTGATTAAGACCTTTGCGTTGTGACAGGGTCAGTCTCTCCCATGGCACAATGAAGTTACACACTCCTGTGTAGACCTTCCCATCATAAACTCTACCTGCACACAGACAAAAAAAAGTGTCATTCCCCAGCATTTGCTCCTCGTATACAGCACTGCTTTTTCATGTTACACTTATCAAAGTGAATACAGTAGAATATACATTACCTCTGCAAATGGTGGATGTATGCCTAAGCCTGTAACTGGCTAGGGGTGGGTGGGAGGAGGTGGAGATAGTTTGAAACATAAAAGCCAATATTATACTTTTTGGTTGCTATGCCAATGTAGATGTGGGAGGGTGGCATTTCCGCCTGTTTGACATGCACTGCTGATCCCGTGGAATATCCCAGGGTCAAACTAATTGAGATTTTTGCCAGTTTCCTCCTGCACTGGAGAGCCATCATGGGAGAGGGGTGGTTTCCCAGCTGTTGCAGGACTCGGCGACTGCAGTAACGTATAATGGAAGTGACTAACTTCCGCAACATCCTGTGTGAAGTGCCAGTACATGACGGCAAATTGATCACCTCGAAATCAACTGCGCTCTCTGGGGTGGGCCGTTTCATTTTCAAAAGGCCTCTGCCAGTCCTGGCAATGCTAAGTGTTTGTTGTATACAGCAGTTCTTGAATCCAACACTGCCGTGACAATAATGACGGAAAATGTGATACATGACACCAGAAGATCGTTACAGAAGGACAAGTGTACAGAGAGCTGGCAGGATAGATCCACACCCAATTTTCTGCCCTCACCTGCCAGTGCAACTCGAGAGGCAAATCTCATTAGAACAAAACAGAAAGAAGAAAGCCATTGAGACCAACAAATCCTGCCCTTATTGATCATTTACTCTCACCTACTGCCCTTCTCACCTTACCCCTTAATCCCTTCCCTCCTCAGAAACACATTTAATTGTCTTGAGAACGCATTTATACTGTCTGCTTTCTCTGCTAATCTTGTAAACTTTAATTCAGTGGTATTCTTTGGTAACTTGTTCATAGCTGTATTAGCTTTTGAATCTTACTCAATTCTCTAATGTTTAACTTGTATTGCATGATATTTGAACCCTGTAGTAAATAATTTATCTGGATAAACTTTGTTAATTCCCTTCATAAACTTGTAAACTTTAATTAAGTCACCTCAAAGTCTCTTTTCCAAAGAGCAAGGCTAACTTCCACAACCTTTTCTCATAACTTAAATTCCTAACACTTGGAATCATCTTTATTGATCACCTCTATTTTTCCAAGGGCAAAGGATGTGGCAGAGTCACACTCCTCACCCCGAATGCTGTTCGTAGAATCATACAGCACAGAAGGAGGCCATTTGGCCCATCATGCCTGTGCCGGCTCTTTGGAAGAGCTATCCAATTAGTCCCACTCCTCTGCTCTTGGGCCAGTTGACAGTGAGATCCAATGACTTGTTGTGGGATTTCAGTGGTCTTGCAGCTTTGGTTATTCCAGGTGGACTGTCTTCTGTTATGTCACAGGACACAGGTTGGACGCCAGGTTCATGATGGTCTGATCATGACCCTGCTGGTTGCGAGTCTTTTTGATGGGTTGAAGTCATACATCCCATTTATTTGTATATTCTGTCTTATGCCATCTTTGAAACCTGAAAATGATCTTGCACTAGTCTGAGCATTATGCAATGCATTAAAGGTACGAGTGTTTTGAGACATACGTTCAATGGATAGCGGCATTCTAAATAGATATTAAAAGGCTGGAAAGTGACCAAAATGGACAGTCAACATAATAGCAATGAAGTTTGGTGTAGTAGAGCTCATCATTGTTGTACTCAGTAAATATATATTTATAAAGCTTGAATACAATATTAGGCTCCTGAAAAGCAAACTGAACTCTAACTGGACTCCTAGATTCCCCAGTAAAGGAACTCTCGGATAGTTACCACCCCACCTTTGCTTTCTCATACAAGCAGCTGCATCCTCAGATACACTTGTCTCACAGATGATTATTAATCCTAAAACTACATCTTTCTAATTTATGAGAGGATCTATTTCAAGCATTGCTCTGGAAATCAAAATATGCTCTTTGCTGCACAGTTACTGTGAGAATTTTGCCAAACATGGCCACTCACCTGTGATCAGGTACTGGAATTTGTTCACCTCCAGACGGACACCACACAGACTCTCAGCAGCTTCCGTGTAGATATACTGAACCTGTTGCATTTTGTTGAAGCCACGATACATCTACAGAAGAGAGCAGAGTGAAATCATTGTAAACAGCAATAGACAGTCCACCTACCTTCACGGAAAGTACACAGCTATAGCATGGTGCATCAGAACATTAACACACATGGGGAGGCAGGGCTTGGGTTTGTATCAATGATTACACCCACACAGTGAGTTACCAGTCTCAGCGAGGACATCAAACAGAGGCCAAAAACCTACCCACAGAGAAGGAGGGAGAAGTTAGTTTGGTGGCTGATTTGCTGTACGGAGAGTTATAGAGGTAACACTAGCAAAAGCCTGGAAATAGGTCATTCCTTGCCTGGGGATTCATTTACTGTACAGAATTCTACAATTTAAGAAAGCAGCTGGAAGCCGAGTGATGGGATGGCACTATGCCTGGAGTGGGAGACCACAGGTTCAAGTCTACTTCTGCGCCGTGAGTTCCCATATTGGTAGTGGTGGGAGAATGGTTGGTTCAACAAAGTCATGGTATTTTCCAATGTGCAGTGGCACTTCTGTGGCCAATTAAAGGATGCTAATGAGCCACCTTTCTACATTTATGGCTATAATATGACATATTGGAACTTTATTACCCATTTATCTTAATAAATGGGTGGGCTAGAATCCAGGAAGCTAAAATTATTTTGTACTTTGCTTTTAATTCACAAGGTTATGAGTTCAAATCTCAGAGCTGCCAGTGAGTTGAACTTAATAACTAAAGACCATAAGAACATAAGGAATAGAAGCAGGAGTAGGCCATACAGCCTCTCGAGCCTGCTCCGGCATTCAATAAGATCATGGCTAATCTTCTGTCTCAACTCCACTTTCCCACCCCATCCCCAGGCCCTGTTACTACATCCTTAATAATAGATTCTAGCATTTTCCCTACTACTGATGTCAGGCTAACTGACCTGTAGTTCCCTCTTTTCTCTCTCCCTCCTTTCTTGAATAGCAGGGTTACATTTGCTACCTTCCAATCCATGGGGACCATTCTAGAATCCAGGGAATTCTGGAAGATCAAAACCAATGCATCCACTATCTCTGTAGCCACCTCTTTTAAAACCCTAGAATGTAGGCCATCAGGTCCAGGGGATTTGTCAGCTTTTAGTCCCATTAATTTCTCCAGTACTTTTTCTTTACTAATTTTAATTACTTTAAGCTCCTCACAGTCATTAGACCCTTGGTTCCCCACTATTTTTAGTATGTTTTTTGTGTCTTCTACCATCTCAAATAGTTAAAGAAAAATAAATTATATTGAAATTAAGAGTTCCATTTATTTAAAAGGGTTATATTAAAACTTTGTATGGAGGGAAAGAATAAGCCTGGAGGGCACACAACTACAACAAGAAGCTGTTTGTTCCCAACAGCTCTTTAATATCTTCATTGCCTTGGCAATAAGCCATTTTATCAAGGTTGTAAAATGAAGAAATGCTCATTATTATGGCGAGATCTGTTGCTAAAAATGTGCTACTTTATTTAAAACTTGCTACTTTATTTAAACTTTATTGAAAAGAAACAAAAAAATCATATCCATGCCTCTGATTTGTGATATGGCAGGTATCGCAAACATAGTGAGCTGCCAGCACAGGCATCCTTTAAACATGGTTGTTAAGAGCAGTTTGTTGGAGCAACTAAGTCTGGGTCAAACATACCAATACCTTAGTGCTGCTTTTTAAAATGCGTCTTGTTTCAATGTTAAAAGGCCATGGCTTCAGAGCCTGATGTTATTAAATCCTATGAGATTACCTGCTCAGAAATGGTGTCAGGTTCTGTCAGACAAATTGCCAACCTTTTGGGACTTTTACTTTTTCAAGTTCAACCCTTTAAGTCAAGTGTAATTTTTTTTACTTGAAGTTTTTTCAAAATCTTTTTTGTATGAGGGAATAATCCCTGGAGCAATTTCATTCCCATCCTTGAGCACAAGGTAAAGTTGAGTGCACACCTGTCCATAGAAAATGTTATCGACAGATGGGAGGGGAGCAGGATAGACCATCCATTTATTCTTACCACAATGCTGTTGTCAGTCTGTCTGTCCCCATGTGTATCTCCCATCTGTCAAGGGATGGGATCTTACAAACAGATGCTCTTGATCTACTTCTAAAGGTCTATCTGTCACCTCCTGTACTGTACAGAACACACTGGGTAAAAGGGAACAATTCATTGCCATTTGGTATTCTGCAGCTGGTGCAGTATAAGCTTTTATACAGGTACAGTATATACCAAGTACAAATTCACTCCCATCTGGTACTGTACAGTTCATGCTTCTTAGTGTCCATCTTATTTAGATTCTGCTTCTACCTGACAATGTGGAAGATTGCCCATGTATGTCCTATCCACAAAAAACAGGATAAACCTAACCTGGCCAATTATGGCCCTATCAGCCTCCTCCCGATCATCAGTAAAGTGATGGAAGGAGTCATTAATAGTGCCATCAAGTGACACCAACGCACCAATAACCTGCCATGTGGCATTCAGTTTGGATTTAACCAGAACCACTTGGCTCCGGACCAGGTCACAGCATTAATCCAGACGTGGACTCGAGCTGAATGCCAGATCCTAATATCTTAAATAGCCACAAAGAAATTCACTTGAGCATTAGGAGAGGGACAGAATGACACGAAGGTATCAATCTGTGATGCCATAGGGTGCAAAGACTCTGCTTCATGCCTATGGCTCCAATCAGGGTACGTTCCCAAATTTGGCTTCAGCATTACTTGATGCAGAGAATAGAAGTAGGCACAGGGAGGGAAAGAAAGTCAAGGCTCCCTAGCTCAGCTCCTGGAGGTTGCTCATAGAGTGGCATTGGCTGTGCCACTGGACCAGTCAACTATTGTTGGAAAGCTTTTTGTTTCTCTTGATAAGCATGATGCAGCCTTGTAGATTGTGAACAGTACATGGTTGTTTTAGTTTGCTTCCCTCTCCGTAGCAACAGCTTCTCATTTCTACCCACCCTCCCCCTCCCCGCTATCAATCTAAGCTCATGGTTATTCAGTTAGACTGTGGCACAGATCATTAATGCATTGCACGCTCTGCCATATAAGATGCAGGCTATCTTCTTCTGTATAATTCCCCACATGTTCAGTGTGTAACATTAGCTGAGGCCAGCTGACTATCAGCAAGGTTTTCCCTCACAATGGAAGGAGGGGAAATATTAGATGATGAACTGACTTTTGTTACTATGAAGGGGACAATGGAACCAACATTGCCACCCTTTCAAAAAACCATTTAAAAGAAAAATAATCCTGCTCTCTTAAAGGTGACTAGTATTTGTGGTGGGAACGGTACATTTTCTAGTCTTTACACCGTTCGACGTCAAGCACTCTCAGGTCAGGTATAGTACAAATTAAATGCAGAGTGGAGCTACCTCTACTTTGCCCCAGTGCAGGTAGTATCTCCAAGTGTGACATTTCTATTTTCCATACCAGCTATCTTTGCGATCTGTTCGAGTGAGATGGCCAATTAGTGCTGGATTTTAGATGGTCTTGTGCTGTGGATTTTCACCCTTTAAGAACTAGATTAAGACTGCCCAGACTTGGGTCTCTTCCAACCAACAGAAAGAGGAAACCTTTATCCCATCATTCTAAGCCAGATTCAAATTCAGTTCCCAGAGGTGAAGAGCGTTGTATCACTGAGTCGCTACACTCAGATTCTTTACGATATTTAAACAGACTAGGCCTGGTCTAACTTACCTTCAGCTGTTTGATGGTGTAGCGCATTGTGCCGAAAGGTCCATCCTTCAGCAGCTTCTTCCCAACCACTTTTGCCCTGATAACTGGAAGATAAAGAATGATGACATGATCATTCAGTTTTAAAGCACAAGTTTAGCAATTAACAGAAATGTTAAGTATGTCTGCCTGCTTTAGACTGCTTACGAGTGGGAAACATATATACAAGGTATCTTCAAGGATTTTCATTAAAACTGCAGTCAGAGCTCTCTGATGGTTCAATTGATAAGTTCACTGTCCAGTGTGGAACTAATTGGGAAGATCCCAAGTTTGATCCTTATTTTATGCTGAGTTGGTTGATCTCAGCCAGGGTGGTAATATGGGCAGTACAATAGGACACAACACCCATGGTCTGAAGCAAGAAAATCAAATAGGGTTTCCACTGCTGATCACTTTTTGGTATGTGGACATTGGGTGAGGACAGGACCAGGGTCAGTTGTGTTGCCCCCAAAGGTCGAATAGAGTGCAAACATTGATTGTAGGCTCACACATGAAGCATGGCCACTTGGTTGAGGTACTGCAGGATGGCTGGCACCTGTGGAAATAAACCCCAGCAAAAGTTAATACCTTCAGGAGAGAGGGAGAGAAAATTGGGAGAGGGAACTCCCTGAAATGACGACATAATAAATTTCACATCTTCCTCTGTGAACTGCCTCACTCATTGAGAAAAGGAGGCACACTGACTGCTGCTGTAAGCACAAACGCTGACTAAAAGCAGAATTGTCTCTTTTTAAAAGAGTAAAAGGTAAACTATATCAACAGTTACTAATGTGAGGGAGTGAAGGATGACTGAAGGCCTCTCCAAAACTGCCCTTTACTGACAGGGCATTTGCAAAGTCTCTCTCTATTGCCAGGCAGGCATCTATAAAGCTCCTTCTTGATGTCAGGAGGGCATCTGTAAAGTGAGGACACACATTCTCCCCCAGAAAAGCTCTCACTGTGCCCATGTTGCACTTGTAGTTTGAATCAATTTAATAAATTTGTTTATTTCCTTCCCTTGGGCTATTTAATTTATCCTCCATGGGTTATTCTTCCCTGCCCTGCTTCCCCATAATTTTATGTCCTGGAAGCTTAAGACTCCTCAAACCAAGTAAATGTGCAGTGAGGATATAAGTGTCAGTACCAGCCCAGTCTAACAGCAGTTTTGTTTGTGCCTGTGCTGGCCTGCTTTCGGCTGTAAGTATTGTTTCAAGGGGAGAGTGTGACTCCCACTGGAGCTTCCCAGTGTTTAGTCTACAGTCCTCTGCCCCACCCCCAAACACAAGTAGACTTTTGTTCCATGCCAGCCAACCAGCAATCAAGCATAATGGCAGCGTGACGGAGCTAGGGGCAGCGTACCAGATGGGGTAAGAATGTGGAAAAAAAACCCAGCAGCAATTCACATTGTTTCTCATCTTGCTTTAGGGATTTGGCTTAGCTTTTAAGTGCAATTTCGGGTCAAGCTAATTTTTTTTGAAAAAGAACTATAAAAGGTGACTAGAGAGAACAAGGTCTGATGGTGCAGCAGATCTGACAAGGTCACTACGTGGAGATGGTCAGTACTGAAACCTGCTCTAGCAAGGGCTGTTCACCAGTAGTGCTCTGGTGCCTAACATTGCATATGTATGGCCATTTATATTGTGCTCCACTGTCGAAAGCAGTGCTGTAACGTAAATGAGACAGCACTGCTGTTTCCCAAGGAGCAGAGACCTACCTCAAGAAAGGGTTCCCCCTGCTCCTCAAATGCTTTTTTACTTCCAGCAGCAAATATAAATTATTCTGATTTCAGGGGGACTGAGCATGCAGATTATCTCTGGTTTGTATGGACCTTCCCCAAACATCACCCAGAAATTAATGTCACACATACATGAGACTGACCATTCAAATGCGATTCCTATTGCTGCTGGTGCTGTGGAATATACCCATAATGTAAATAGAGCAAATTTCACACCACTGGAAGCCTCAGAGAATTACAAAATCGTTTCTGCTTGAGAACAGGATGTTTGTCAAAGTCCAACAAGAGACAGTCAGCTTTCCGTTGGTCTCCACGTGTCAAACAAGGAACATGCGTTTGTTTGTCATCTGGCATCAGTTGAGAGACAAGACATAGGGGGAGCGATTTTTAACTGCCGGGTTCCCGTTTCTCATCTGAAAAATGGGCGGCCAGCAATTGAAGATTGGGGATGCCTCTCAGCCACCCCATTGATACCCAATGCCTGCTAATGGAATTTTACAATGGTTCTGTAAATGGGTGAGCAGCTCGCCTGCCCGAAACAGGTGGGAGGCTGCTTAAATATGCGAATCAAGGCACTAATAGGGGTTGTAAAGCCCCTAGAGGGTCCGCTTAAATAAAATGGCCTTGGAAACTTTTAATTTTTTTTTATGGTCAGCTCAAGAGGAGTAGGAACGGTCCTCCTGGGCCCCCAAAAAACTCCAGCTTGCTGCTGGTCCTTTCAGAGTTCCACCCCCAGGCCTAACTTGCCAGCCAGCTCAGCTTGGGAACCGGCCCATTTCCTTGGGGCCTACAGCTCGCCAGCAGCATGTTAATGAGGCATGGGCCTGAAAATAGCTCAGGCCTCCCACTGGTAGCAACAGACGGGTGGCATTGCCACTCCGCTGACTTTGCACTTGTTTCGGGCAGTAGTCAAAGATCGCCCCTGTGAGGATATTGATTTTCTTTGTAACTTTGTTACTAAGTGTCATGTCCTCAATGCTGGGACAGTTACCCAGATTGTTCTAATGTCTGATCGTCAGGGATGTATGCGCCAGCCTTGTGTCTCATCTGAGTTGATTCCAACAGAATCAAGATAGTTTAAAACTTAAAAGTTCGTTTTGCAAGATATTTCCTGGACTTCCTGGGTCGATGCAAAACCATAGGCCAACTCTAACAAATCACAGAAAATAGCCTGTGATGATGCAGAATGAAGCCAGGACATCTCCATGAAGAATGTCCGTTATAACTTTGGACCAAGCTGTCTTCTCCCCCCCTCTCAGATTGCTCTTTTCCGCCACGATGCCATCTTCCCTCCTGAGCCACCCTTCTCAATCAGGTTACTTATACTAATTTATTTATGTAACTGTGGTATGTGAATGAAACATTTAATTATTTACTTCAGCAGGTAAGGAAAGCTTTATTTATTCATATGTTTATTTTTTCCAGTCAAAAAACACTTGGTTCATTGTCTCGGAGCACATTTTCCTCAAACTTGTTTCCAAGCGTTTTCATCAGAAATGTGCTCCCCATCCAGTACCCCACTCCCTTGCAATAGTGTACCCCCAGTTCCCTGAGAGGAATGCCATGGAAGAACTGCTAGTAAATATAAAAGACAAATGCCCTTGTAATTTGTACAAAATGGAGAATAGTGTACGGCTGCTACAGAACACTAGTGGTTGAAGAAGCAAGCTGGGAACAAAAGTGCCTCTTTTGGTACAGAGTGCAGTGTGAAATTTGCATTATTAGTTCTTTTGAGAGACTGAAACTGAGCCTAACACACCCCATCTAAATTCAATCCTTTCAAAGGCTAATAAGCTTCATAACCTCATTCTGGTGAGTGGTGTTGAACAAACTTTCAGAAGTGCTTTGAGGCCTATTTACATCCTCTTCACTAATAAGCAAGGTTCCCTGTGGTTCAGCTAGTTACCAGGACACAGTGCTATTAGCTCCCTACTGGAAGCATGTCTGCTATTTACCCGATCAGTAATTTGCCTTTATTGGCACTCTCTGTGTGCTTGTGTGCTTGTACTCTCTCTCTCTCTCTCTCGCTTACTCTCTCTGAACGGCTATATATGGTAAGGGTGTATGAGCACACTGCCCTTTGCTAAAGCTGCATTTTAAGTAATTTGGCCCAATTCCATTAGCTGGTGCCTGGGTCTGGATAAACAGTGAATTTAGAACTTTTACAGCAATAAACAGTTTCACTATGTCTATCACTTGATCTTATTTCCATTCCCAGAGCAGCATGGGAGAGGATTTCTATGCTTGCAGTCAAAGTCCTGCAGTTTTGATGGCGAAGCATTAAATCAAATTAGCAGCAGGTAACTGGTAGGTGCTTCTGAGAGCAGCTGAGCTCCATATATCAATCTAATTACCTACCTCGAGCCACATTTTTTTTTAAAACTATGAATTAGTGCAAATTGCAAACACATGCAGATTGATGCAAAGAAAGAATGAAAGCACTATAGAAGATTTTGAGCAATGAAAACTGTGTCAGAAGCTCCTGTGGGTGAAGTTTACATGGACAGGAATTTCAATTATAAGAAACATATTAATGGCCAATTTGCATGGCCCTTGAGCCCAGGGGACCAAATATTCCCCAGGTGCAAAGGTCAGGAAAAAGGGGCTCTGCCCCTTTAACGCTGCCCCAGGATTTCCAAGGTTTTCCTGGGAGGGGTTGTGCAGAGCCTCACCTGCATCTGCACCCAAAGTAGGTGCAAGCTAGATGGAGCCATAAGGTGGAAGGGGACATTCTGGCCTCCTGCCTCATTTTGCAGGTGACACCACTTTGCTAGTTATCCCAGTGCAGAGGCATCCAGAAAAAGTGGTGCTTTGGCCTGCTGCTGAACTGAAGGGTCCATGGGGTTCCGAGGGATTAGGCTGAAGAATTTTGGTTAAGCAACTTTGAGATTTAGGCCCCTCCCAGAAGTTTGGACTTAAATTATTGACAGCAGAGAGACAACTGTAGGCCTGAGGTTGTTCCTGATTTTCTAGGCCCTATTGCTGGTGTTTGGCACTGCTAGGAGCTACCAATGGGCCCTTTAAATAGCATAGGACAAGAAACCCAGGTGATTCTTGGGGCTGGACAGCAGCAGTGCACTTCTGGTGTGCTGTACGGGTTTAGCACCCAACTGGGGATGGGGGTAAGGAAAATGCTTTGTTCTTTAAAAGTATATTTGTATCTTGAAGTGGCACTGACAGCCCTTTGTTTCAGTAGGCAAAGTTTTCCTCATTATATAAACACATGATTTAATTTGAATTGAAAAATATAGCTGTTGTGGGAAATGGTACTTGTTATGACTGTTGTATTCACGATCCCACTGCCAGATGACTATGAGCTCTCTTTAAGAACTGTTGCCTTGGAGGGAATAGCTAGCTTTCTTGCCATGGAGTTACTAGATAGATTTAGATGAAGAAAGCCTTTCAGCCCATTTGATCTCATCCTTTCAAGATACCAATCCTACCTTTTAACATTACAGCATTTAGCTGTTGCTTAAATAAGTCCAGTGTCCTGTCCTCCATCACGCTTTGTACAAGTGTCAGTGTAATGTGGTGTCAGTGTGAAGCATTTACTCCACGTTAAATTACTTTGATGTAGTCCACATTGGAAACAAGTAAGGAAGCCCAGGTCCCGAGTCCTCTGACAAGGGACAACACTTTTGGTTGGTCCATTTATGCATGAGAATTTAAGAGGCCTACTTGTGACAGGCCACTTCATGGACAGCCTTAAGTTCATATGCAACTAACAGTGGCAGAAAGTAAAGTCCAGTTGTTTACTTCTAAAAGTCCTTTGTCCCAACATCCAACCAATCTGGTTGATACTGACAGCATGGAGTTGAGAAGGCAGCATGGTGAAGCGTCCATTAAATATTTAATAAAATGATTCTATGTTACTGCATTGTAATTAATGGAACCCTTATTGTACATATTAAAAATGACAAAGTGCTCTGTAGGGCATTGAATCCTGACTTTTATGTCAGGGATGCTGCTTTACAATTAACCTCCAAACGCGCACACACATATTACTGCTTGTTCCCTCCAGCGTTTTAGATTATAACTAATCACTGAGTCATAGCATTTTACAGGCGGCCCTCTGAAAGAGCGAGCTATTTCTCTGCCCTTTCCCATACCCTTTTATATTTTTCTTTTTCAAAAATATGCTCACTTCCCTTTTAAAAGCTATTATGGATTCTGCTTCCTCTGTTTCTGGTAGAGAATCCCATGTCCCAATAATCCTCTGAATCAAAAAAAATTTGAACTTCTCCCTACACTCTTGGAGATGATCTTAAATTTATGCCCTCTTGTTACCCACCCATTCACCAACAGAAATAGTGGGGGCGAAATTAGTCTTCGGCGATAGTGCAAAACTGGCAATAGTGAATCGGCAGCCCCTTTTACATCCCCCCTGACTTTCATATCCAATGCCTGTGTCTTCCTGAAGTAGCGTACAATCTTCTTCCTAATTAACCACCTGCCTATTTTGGTGTCATCTGCAAATTTAGATATTGTGCCCCTACATCCAAATCCAGATTGTGTATATTTATTGAAAAGAGCAATGGCTCTACCATTCAGCACTGGGGGACACCACAATTTACATCCCTTCAATCTGAAAAACATCCATCAATCACTACTCTCTGGTTTTACTCCTTAAACCAACATCCTATTCACGCTGCCATGCTCTTTTAATACCATCATTTTAATTGGCACTTTATCACCTTTTGAAACACTATGCCCCAGAAAATAAATGGACTCAGTCTGGCAGCTTTGTCCTTCAGACTTTGACCAGTTCAATCACCTGTAGTACTACCAAGCCACTCTCAGCGGTGGATATTGAAGTACCCCACATGGAGTACATTCTGTGCCCTTGCTTCCTACATTGTTTCCTCCAAGTGATGCTCAACATGGAGAAGTACTGATTTGCCAGCTATGGGGGAAGGGGGTGGGCAAGGGAGGTGTGGTAGATAGTTAGCAGCAGGAGGTTTGTTTGGCCTGGAGCCATGAGACGTCATGGAGTCTGGAGTCAATGTTGAGAACTTTAAGGGCCAAGCCCACTCAACTGTGCCCCCACTACTGGTAGGTCTGTCCTGCAGGTGGAACAGGATATGCAGAGGGATGGTGATGGAAAATCTCGGATTTGACTGGTAGATATGACTCCGTGCGTAAAGCGATTGATGTTGCTTGACTAGTTTATGGGAAGCTCTCTCAACTTAAACACCAGATGTTAGTGAGGAGGAATTTGCAGAGCTGACTGGGCTGAGATTGCTTGAGTTTTGTCCTGATCCGTGCCTGGGCCATTGCCAATAGGTCCGTCAGATATTTCTCTTATAAACAATCGCTATAGAACACAACCGTAACGGAGTCGTCAGTTCTGAGGGCATTAAGAGTCATTACTGTGGTACTGGCCAGGTAGGGGTGACAGGCTCCCTTCCTTGATGGACATTAGTGAACCAGTTTGTGTGATATTTCCATGGTCCCAGCAGCTCAGGATACTGCACAACATTTGATTATTTTTATCTCTTATTCTTATAACCTTCAATCCCATGCTGAAATAGATGTGTTGCTGTACATGATATAACGTGTTGGACTAAGTGCTAGCCCTTCAGATCTGTACTGTACATGACAGGGTGACAGCTGCCTCCCTTAATACAGTCTCCGATTAATGCTTTGATCTGCTTTTAGAACTGGAAATGATTAAAAAGTCATCACTGCCACCTTTGGGAGTTTGGGACAGGCCCAGCTCCTGGAATAGCCGCATCATAAAACTCCTCTGTGGTTCCGAAGCAGGGTCAAGTTCTTTTCCTCTCTAATTTTCTCCGTTCTCCTATCCTGAAGATGTTGATTCCTTGCTGGGGTACTGTTCCACAGCTGCTAGTCACACTCCCAACACCTCATCCAAAGGACCATCATTCATGCATAATCCTTGACAGCAAGTGTTGGCAGGCTAAGCAACTGTGGAGGACATCACAGCTGGGCCTAATCCTGTTCTCACCCAACAGTAACACAAAAATATTTCCAGCAGGGATGGCTCAATAGCAATCAAACGTGGGAAGCCTGGATGATTTTCTCCCCACTGCTTGCGGTCAGTTGTAGCACCTGTATTATCCACCCTGACTGACACCAGGGGCTCAATTTTAAAATCAAATTTTGGGGGCAGGGGGTCTGCGAAAATCCCAAGCAGGTTCGGAAGCCGGCTCCAACCTGCCGACTTCCAGAGTTGCCACAGACGCACCTGTGTGCGTGCGCACTTCATGATTGCGGAAGTCCCGCTGGCTTTGATAGTTAAAGAACCAAATGTACCTCATTGAGGTACTTAAGGTACTTTATTTCTGACGTAGTAGATAGTTAAAACGATTTTAAACTTACCTGGGCAGCTTTCCCACAGCTTCTGGATCAGGCAAAATTGAACGAAATAAATTAAATAAAAAACCATTGCACGAAGTTAAAACACAAAATAAACCTACTTTTCCACCCTGCTCCAATGTCTGATGCCTCCCTCTCTGATCTCCCCCTCTTCCCCCCCACCCCAACGATGTCCCTCTGTGACCTCCCCCTCGTCCACCCCTTGCTCTCCCCCTCTTCCCCCGATCTTCGACTCTTCCCCCCCCCGATCTTCGACTCTTCCCCCTGCCCTGATCTTCCACTTTTCCCCCCGCCCCGATCTTCCACTCTTCCCCCCCGCCCCGATCTTCCACTCTTCCCCCCCCCACCCCGATCTTCCACTCTTCCCCCCCGCCCCGATCTTCCACTCTTCCCCCCCCGCCCCGATCTTCCACTCTTCCCCCCCGCCCCGATCTTCCACTCTTCCCCCCCGCCCCGATCTTCCACTCTTCCCCCCCCCCCCGCCCCGATCTTCCACTTTTCCCCCCCCCCCCGATCTTCCACTCTTCCCCCCCCCCGCCCCGATCTTCCACTCTTCCCCCCCGCCCCGATCTTCCACTCTTCCCCCCCCGCCCCGATCTTCCACTCTTCCCCCCCCCGCCCCGATCTTCCACTCTTCTCCCCCCCGCCCCGATCTTCCACTCTTCCCCCCCCCGCCCCGATCTTCCACTCTTCCCCCCCCCGCCCCGATCTTCCACTCTTCCCCCCCCGCCCCGATCTTCCACTCTTCCCCCCCCCCGCCCCGATCTTCCACTCTTCCCCCCCCGCCCCGATCTTCCACTCTTCCCCCCCGCCCCGATCTTCCACTCTTCCCCCCCCCCGCCCCGATCTTCCACTCTTCCCCCCCGCCCCGATCTTCCACTCTTCCCCCCCGCCCCGAACTTCCACTCTTCCCCCCCCCCCGCCCCGATCTTCCACTCTTCCCCCCCGCCCCGATCTTCCACTCTTCCCCCCCGCCCCGATCTTCCACTCTTCCCCCCCCGCCCCGATCTTCCACTCTTCCCCCCCCCCGCCCCGATCTTCCACTCTTCCCCCCCCGCCCCGATCTTCCACTCTTCCCCCCCCGCCCCGATCTTCCACTCTTCCCCCCCCGCCCCGATCTTCCACTCTTCCCCCCCCGCCCCGATCTTCCACTCTTCCCCCCCCGCCCCGATCTTCCACTCTTCCCCCCCCGATCTTCCACTCTTCCCCCCCCGCCCCGATCTTCCACTCTTCCCCCCCCCCGCCCCGATCTTCCACTCTTCCCCCCCGCCCCGATCTTCCACTCTTCCCCCCCGCCCCGAACTTCCACTCTTCCCCCCCCCGCCCCGATCTTCCACTCTTCCCCCCCGCCCCGATCTTCCACTCTTCCCCCCCCCCCGCCCCGATCTTCCACTCTTCCCCCCCGCCCCGATCTTCCACTCTTCCCCCCCGCCCCGATCTTCCACTCTTCCCCCCCGCCCCGATCTTCCACTCTTCCCCCCCGCCCCGATCTTCCACTCTTCCCCCCCGCCCCGATCTTCCACTCTTCCCCCCCCGCCCCGATCTTCCACTCTTCCCCCCCCCCGCCCCGATCTTCCACTCTTCCCCCCCCGCCCCGATCTTCCACTCTTCCCCCCCCGCCCCGATCTTCCACTCTTCCCCCCCCGCCCCGATCTTCCACTCTTCCCCCCCCGCCCCGATCTTCCACTCTTCCCCCCCCGCCCCGATCTTCCACTCTTCCCCCCCCGATCTTCCACTCTTCCCCCCCCGCCCCGATCTTCCACTCTTCCCCCCCCCCGCCCCGATCTTCCACTCTTCCCCCCCCCGCCCCGATCTTCCACTCTTCCCCCCCCCCGCCCCGATCTTCCACTCTTCCCCCCCGCCCCGATCTTCCACTCTTCCCCCCCCCCCGCCCCGATCTTCCACTCTTCCCCCCCCCCCGCCCCGATCTTCCACTCTTCCCCCCCGCCCCGATCTTCAGCACACTCCACTCTCTGTTCCAGTGCTGGATGACGTCTCGCTCTGTCTTTCTCTCCTCCTCCACCCCCCCACCCCCAGCATTGCAGCTCCTGTTAGCAGCCAGCCTGTCAATTACATCGCGATTGCGTCGGAAAAGATACTTTTTTTGTTAAATTCGGCTTTGTCACTCACACCTTCACCCCCCTGCTGCCAACTCCCCACCATTTCAAAATTGAGCCCCAGTTCTCGGCAGAGACCGAGGATCAAACCTATGTCCTTCCTGGACTGTATGGTTGTGAGGTGACTTTAGCTCTGACCCATCTTAATCATGCAGGGTCAGTTTTTAAACAAAATTTTCACGTTGGCATGACAAACAGCATGTGTGTGTCAGTCCATTGCGTATATACAAGTGCAACTGAAGAGCATTCCCAAGAATCTTTCCCCAACAACGAGGACCCTATAAAGAGGACAAGGCTCTATGCTGCCTCCTTCTTAAGCACATTTATTAAATAATACATGCCTCTTCTCTGCCTCCCCCCATGTTCACTATGTTCAAGAATAAAATAAAAACAGTGGAGTATTCAGCTTTGGAAGATGCTGGAAAATAATGGCCCTGAAAATCTGCAGTGTCAACAGTGATGCTGGGATCACGCTTACCATGGAACTCTACTGCTGACCCCACCCAAGTTTGCGGGTTCAGGGGAGGGGCCTCTAGGAATGCGGTTTCGGTGTTGTGGGTGCACCTGCTGCGCCCACCCCGAATGAAGGCTCAAGAAACATGGGGTGGAAGTTGGCTCCTCCACCATGGATTGTGGCTCTAGAACCCACCCCCAACCCCCCAAACACCTCACTTCTTCCGGGGTTCAGCCTTTGACCCCAAACTGGAACTGGGGCCCACTTTCCGTCCTTCAGGAGGCTCCTTTGCTTCATCTCACTTAGCACTGACCTCCAGATTTACTCCAGGTCCCTTTAAAGCCAATGAAGTGGGAACTCCCAGCATGTGGAGTCCCCGCCCTCGGCCTATCCCCTTCAACAGTGGGATTGTTTGTGACGGGCACAGGCTTCATCCCCAAACAAGACCATTGGAAATACCAGTGTAAGGCCTGGAGCTGGCATTTCTGGGTCCCACCAAAGTTTGTGCAGATTCCTACTGGAATTGTGGTGGAAGTCTGCTGGAATGGCTGAGTAATATGTTTTTAAAAAATATATATATATATATAAATGTGGATGTTGCTTTCCTGAACAAGTTTTGAGCTGCTCCAGGTTAGGGTCCTGTAAGGCCTTTTACAGTGCAGTCTTGTCCATTATAGCAATTCACAGGACGCGTGACCAAAACTGTGTGCGATATGATACAATCATGATGTGGTGACGATGCAACCCCGATTGGATCTTGCCTTCAGATGTCTGTTTTTAGCTTTGCATACAAGTTTCATAGAGTTGAGCAACGGCAGAAAAAATTGCAGCAAATCTTGTTGGCCACAAACATGGGGGACTTCGGAGATTGAGGACCTTAGCCTACCAAATGAGAGTTCCTTTGAAAATAAGTGCTAGGACAGGAAAAAGCTCTCTATTCATTCAACAGTTTGCACTGATACTTAATGCCGAAGGTGTTGATGTAGATTTTGGCATTTGGGCAGCTGACCAGCGGAACAAGAATATTGGCCAGCTGGGACACCGACGGCATCTGCAGATAGGTTCTGGGAGGGAGGACCGGGGGGTGAGGGGGCGAAGATGCAAGGACGTGGGGGGCCAAGCTCAGGCCAGGATAGGCCTGCAGTATTTTTGTGGGACCCGGAGGAACATTCCTGATCCTCCAGTCCCCACAAAAATAACATGAAACATACCTTTCCAGGGCCTCTTCGGCCTGGCCGCCACATGATACTGGTGGGAGAGTGCACGGCGCACACTCTGCACAGTTCAGTCCAAGAATGGCAATTGGGATCCTATGTAGGTCATAGCACTCCGATTAGCATTGCAAACGGGCCGATCACCTGTCTCAGAGGGCCGCTCCAGCCACCCAGCGGTGAGGCCAGGGGAACATTGCCGTGGTCACAGTGATGGGTACTGCTCCTTTTCCACCGGGCAGGAGGCCTAAAAATTCACCCGGTAATTTCTAACCGACAGAAAGTGATTTTTTTTTTAGGCAAATCTTCAGACTCACCAGCTGCTGCCACAGAGAGGCTGAGATCATAACAGACTGCCTTTTATTCTGTGCCTTACCACAGCACTGTGATGGAGATTAGGAACTGCGGGGTTGGGGTGTGGGGTTGGTGGAACTGAACCTGTGTGTTGATGCTGCAACAACCTGTGCCACTCAACCCAGATATCCTTTAAATGGTAGATTGGGCCGATTATCATTCCACATGATCGAAAAATAAGCACTATTTAAACAGCTGCTGTATCTGACAGAAAAGCTGAATAAATAGTGGTGTTCCTGCCAGCATTTGGGACACACAGCCCTGCCCTCATATGTTGCAGTTGCCCTGGTGTGATAGGTATTTGACTTACTCATCTCACACCATGACTCTGCAGGAGTCAACATTGAGGTGTGCACTAACACAGATCACTTAAGCTGCTGCAGCAGAAGTAAAACGGGTCACTTTTTTTTTTAAACTGATATGGGCTGTAGCTATTTGGCACTACCCTCACCACCTGCCTGGCTGGATTTCAAAACACATAGTTACAGTGATCTCATCTGCATGAGGGATAGAGAGATTAGTGTGGCATTTCCTGCTTAGGGGCATACTTCACATTTAGTGCCCAGGCGTTCCATGGTTCATTTAGGCTAGACAAATAAACAAGCCATAATGGGCTATGTGCCAGAATGCAAATGTGTTCGTTCCAGTCAGTCACCTGAACAACCTGGAGCTTTAGGAGATTCTGTTCAATCTGTAAAAGCAATTTGATCTTACTTCAGTCAAGAGTCACCCTGTAGAAGGGAAAATGTAAATTAAAAAGAAACCAGTGGAGAATGTGTCCATGATCACGCTGCCCACCCTCTTTTCCATTTATTAGATGGAGCTCAGGGTGTTAGGCCTGGCTTCCTGATTTTGCCCTGTCCGCCACTGCAACCCTGCCCCAACTTTCCAATACAAGTGACCGAGGGTTGACATACACGAGTACATCAGAGTGATAGGGCGCTGGTTCTTAGCCACGATTCCCTACGTGACAATTTAATGTAGCAGTGCAGCCAGGGAATGGTGAGGCACTTTCCTATTGGAAAGTGGAGGGAGGAGAAAACTGAATTTCGCTCATTCCTTCTTGGTTAAGAGGGCAGAATTGATGAGAAGGCGGTGGCTGAAGGTGGATTTTAACTCACCCTGCCCGGCAAGAGTGGGGGGGGGCCCTTTAAAATGGAGCGTTCAGCCTTACCAGCCTACTGAAATCCCACTAGCCACCTCTTTAACTGCTCACTGCAGACGGGAGCCTCGTGAATTTATGCAAATCAGTCTTGGTTAGACCACATCTGGAATATTGTGTACAGTTCTGGGCACTGTTCCTATGTCCCATTATGTCAGTGGATTTTAACTCGGGCCTGAGAGGGGAAGTTGCTGTGGCTTTCCCACCAGGTGAAGGCAAGTCAGAAGCTGTCGGGAGGACGTAGAGACCCTCCAAAGTGGAAATCTTTCCTTTGTGGGGCCAGGAAGATCAGGAATGCACCTCTGGGTCTCACAAAAAAAGCCACGGCCTCCCTTGCCCTGGACTCCCCTCCCCTCCACCCTCCTGCAAGACCCTCCTGAAACCCCCTCCGCGCGACTTGAAGACGAGCCTTCCTTTGGCTTCTGGCCGGTCGGACTTACACTTCCGCCTGACGGTCAGGTGCCGCTTTCCACCTGTTTCAGGCGAGCAGCTAACTGGCGACATGCAGTTGAGTCCCGGTTGTTAAAATACCCCGGGCCTGCAAGTATATTTTGCACTCACCCTGTGCCCTGCCTGCCCGAGACTTGCTGGGAGTTAAAATCCACCCCTTGGTACCTGCACTCTCTCAGACGTTGAATCAAATGGGGGACAGTTAATAATCTACATCTCAGTTTGTTGAAAGGAATGTGCTTGGTATGGTTGGGTCCTGCTGGAAGACAGTTTGGGTCAGTTGCACATTAAAATCCAGGGAAACGTGTAGTCTCCAGAGATAGGGACACTCAGCAGAACATGTCAAATTCTGTACGATTATGCTCCTGTGAAGTACCTTGGGACGTTTTACTGTATTCAAGATACTTTATAAATGAAAGTTGCTGTTGTCCTGCACCCAGGATTGGTTTAGTTGGGGGTGATTTGCTGTGCCATAATTCTGTCACTGCAGATGGTTATTTTTGGTGACAGTGGTCAGGCGTTTTTTGGAATGAGTGGTATCTCTATCCTCTGAGCTCTTGAGGCCGAGTCGCATACTGCTGCACAGTCTCATGAAGAAACCCTGAAAAACGTACACGATTTACACACTCTAATTCAGGGGGTAACTTTAACTCCCAAGAACGGGTAGGTTGGAGTCAGGTGGGAGTTAAAAAAATAATTGTTTTTTGGGTCGCGACCGCAACCCGGCTCCACTTCCAGGTTTAACGTGGGCTCATAAAAGTACAGGCTCCCCCCCTGGGAATGCAAAGCCAGAAAATTTTGTGGCCGCGACCCAAAAAACAACTATTTTTAACTTCCCACCTCCCCCCTCCCCATCCGTTCTTGGGGGTTAACATGTCAAGGGAAAAACAGAAATGTCAAATGATAACATCCTCTTGTGTAAATATTTATCGTGTATTTAATTCAGAGTACATGGGGTTTTGTAGATTTCTGTCAATTCAATTCACAATATTTTATCAGGAATTGCAGCACCAGGGTGAGGGATAATTCCATTTAAGGACTGCAGGAGTGCTGGATCGGTAGTTATATTTCATCATGATGCACTGAATCTGTAGAGTGCCAGACCAAATCAGCTAGGTGCTCTCCCCCCGCGCCCCCTTGCCATAGTATTGAAACACTGTTTCGTGACTGAGAAAGGGCAAGTCACCAGTCACACCAATCCCATTTTGTGACCAGTGGTTGCGAGGTGCACAGTTGAGGCTCAATTCAGCCGGTGAGAGATCTGCACGTGTTCTCAGTGTGGCTCTTCCTCCTGTGCTGTGATTTTTCTTCTCATCCGCCAGCCCCATTTCTCCTGCCACTTCTATAGCAAAAGTTACTGTACATAGTAAATGGGGGCCAGGACTAGTTACTGAGCAAAGCAGGCCAGGAGAGGGGGTAGTTACTGAAAGGAATAGGTGGGGAATGGGAGAGCTACTGACCAGAATTGGTGGAGCCCCCCCCGATGGGACATGTTGGCAAAAAATCATGCAGCAGAAAATATCATTCTTAATAACATTATCCGGACTTCAAAAAAGCCTTAGCACACTGAGTTATTTCTTTGTAGGAAACAATTCTGCAAAGTAGGAAAAAATAACTAGTTGCATAGTCTTGAGCAGTAAAAGCTCAGAATATTGCCATCATCTGCGCGGTGAATGCCAGAAAGCTAGAGTGTGCAGGTCAGGGCGGGGAACAGAGCACATCAGTTTAAGCACAGAAACCCAGCTGCACTGAGCACTGAAACCCAGCTTCACTGAAGCCTACCTTCACTGAAGCCTACCTTCACTGAAGCCTACCTTCACCGAAGCCTGACTGCAATCAGCAAATATTGCAGTTTTGGGATTCAGCCGGTAGGAGCTGATCGTGAGCTACAGAAACTCACTAGCAGCTTCTGTCAGACTAAATAGAGTCCTGCAGCAGTGCCATCCTCACCAAAGCTGCACATTCTCTCTCAGGCTGTGAACATTTGCTTGTGTTCACAAAATGGATACAAATGAGGGAGGCCATTTGGCCCATCTTAGCTCAGAATAAAAAAAAACTTACATTCCCTCAGCTAACTATCTTGAATGAGTCAAAAGTATTCACTACCACTACAGTACCTAATGGGTCCTCATTAACCTTTGTGCTGTTAAAAAGTTGTCCTCAACAACATTTTTCTTGAAAACAAAAAAAATCTGCAGGCACAGGCTCCTTATCCTAACAGCAATATCGGTAATCCAATTTTTTGTGAGACCGGGTGATGGACACTGGTCTTCGGAATCCAAATTAAAATAGCAGAAGTATAAGAGCAGATTTAGTGTTTCGCAGTTCCGGTCTGCCCTTCAATTCCTGTCTCTTGTGAAGTGGCTCGGATTTTGATTTTCTTTGATCCCTGCTTACTTTTTGTTTGATCCCAGTCTTTTCTTTCATTATTCAGTCCCTCTTCATTCCAGTACTTGATCTGTCTCAGGTTATCTCTGGAGATCTGGTTACCTGAGTCATAGACCAGGAGAGATGGCCTTTCAGAACCACTAAGTGTACTGCTATAGAGCACACGGTGAAGAACTGATGACAGCTTTTTGCCATCTCTGCCCCCTCTCTTCCACTCATACTGTATACCCCAACCTTCAAACAAAAGGTACTATTTTAAATAAATTATATGGATCACTTTAAGTCAATGGGAGCTCCTTTTCCTCTGGCACTGGGGAAGTGGAGGGATTTAATAGTGGAAGGTTGCTGGCAAACTACTTTAATTACCTTTTATAGGGGCATTGTCAACATCACTATTTGGACAGCAAGTCACAAACTCTAATGCAAACAATACAACTTGCTTGGCAGTTTTTGACCTTAAAAAAATTCTGGGTTAGACATTGGTCACCAAGCTTAATGTATACTTTGTTGTTACTGTAACTATTCACTCCCTGATCCCCACACCTCCTGGATTTGCTCTCCAGTGCAGAGAAATGGCCAGTGAAATTATACTTTTACAGCAAATAAAATCAAAATGTTTTGAAATTGGTGATCAGTCTATGCTACTGTAGGAACTCCTTGTCTTTGTGTAGAAGCTCTGTCTAGTCATAAAACAGTTAAAGCAGACTATTAACTGGTTTGCCAAACCTTGTCCTGCCTTTATATAGGATGTGGAGATGCCGGTGATGGACTGGGGTTGACAATTGTAAACAATTTTACAACACCAAGTTATAGTCCAGCAATTTTATTTTAAATTCACAAGCTTTCGGAGGCTTCCTCCTTCGTCAGGTGAACGATGTGAAATCGTTCACATCGTTCACCTGACGAAGGAGGAAGCCTCCGAAAGCTTGTGAATTTAAAATAAAATTGCTGGACTATAACTTGGTGTTGTAAAATTGTTTACAATTGCCTTTATATAGGAGTACAAGATGCATACTCCAGCCTCCCAACCACCAAAAACAGCAATCCAGCTCAAACTGGTTTTTATAAACCCATCCAACCCTCATCCCTCCTTCCCACCCTCCCCAGGGTTTCATTGGGGCTGTGAGGTTGGTGGGAGCTTAGGAGTGTAAACTACTCTTCTTTTGACATAGGTCATTCAGAATTTTCTTGGTTTCGTGGGTGGGGGGGGTGGACTCCAATATGGACAATGTCCCCCTCCCCACTTCAATCACAGCTGGGGGGGGGGGGGAAGTCTGTGTGAGAGATCCTTTCACACTTTTTCTATCTACAATTGCCCCATAATCTATTTTTAAACAGCTTTAGCTTCTCTCAACTATTTTTTTCTTATTTGTTCATGAGCTTGTGCCACAAAAGGTTTTAGATTTAAGCAAAGTGTTGTGTGTTGGAGGGGTGGGGGAGGTTGATAATTGGTTTAACAAACATCAGCTTTGAAAACTCTGGCTCTATTAACCCTTTTGGCAACATAAGCTTACATTCTACTTTGAACATACTGCCCCTTAGATACCTGGATTTGTGTTTGAGGTCTTGCCCTGCCTGCTCCCTCTGAGCAAAGGCTGTACAAAGGGTAGCAAGAGATGAAAATATCCAATAAACATGTAAATGTTCTTTGCTGCTCTGCAGTACCAATGTCTCTGGAACCAACTGAATTAAAAATCTAAATGGAGGAGCAGCTTGTTGGAGCACCAACACATGACATGGAGGATAATAGGACCTGGGTCTCAGTTGCTCAGCAGAGAACAGGTGCTTCCCAGTGACGGGAGGAGAACTACAATGGTTAGAGCGTCTTCAGGTGTGCTCATCCATGAGAATACTACTTCACCTCTGCCATTGACAGGCGAGTATCACATCTTTGCCATTGATGAGAGGAGTACCATGCCTCTGTTATGGATAAGAAGAGTATATCTAAAAAGGTGCCTAGCAGCCACCTCAATGCAGTGTTGGCACTGATCTATTACACAAGGTGGGTTGGAGATAATGAGGGGGAGAAAATCGCAAAAACAAAAGATGTATCTGCAAAACATTACCCAAATATTTAAAAAGGAATTCTTCCTGTTTTGAGAAGGAGGGAGCTAAGAAGAATTGTTGTCATTCATCACAATGACTTCAGCATCAATGCACAAAACAGTGGGTGGTGATGCTCTTTTGCTGGAAAGCCCTCAACAGCAGAGACATGTTACTCTTCTTGTCAACTGCAGAGGCGCTAATTCCTCTCATCAACAGCAGACATATGAGCCCTGATTTTAACTTGGCGCACGTTCGGGGCAAGTGGGATGAGAGATGCGGGGTGGGGGGTGGGAAGGAGGGTAACCCCTCAGACACCTTGTGATGAGGCCGAGGCCATTTTAACTTCTGGGCTTCATTTACATTTCTCTGCACTGTCGCCCGCCTGCGGGAATGACATAAGAGCCGGAGGGCGGGAGCAGGAGATTGCAGGAAGCCGACAGCGCCTGGAACCCAAGGGAACAATCCCTGGTAAGGGAAGTGAGAAGTGGGGGTGTCTGGGGTGACTGCAGTTGGAGAAAGGGGAAGAGAAAGCCCGGTGGACAGGCGACCCAATGTTTCCTTGTTGGGCAACTCCTGCTCCTCCTGGGCCACAAATGACATTACGAAAATGTAAAAACGATCAGCTTCATGCAGGCCTCCTGATCCCAGGAGTTAAAATTGCATCATGGTGCCAATGACGTCATCGGGCCGTGATGTTCTCATTTTAATTAGGCCTCCACTCCTTTGTGACTGGCAGCCTTCTCACGCCTGATTTCAGGTAAGTTAAGATGGTGGGGGACAGGGGCGTGACATGAATCCACCCTTCTGTCGTAACTCCCTGCCTGCATGGTTTCTGCCGGGCGTTGGGGGTTAAAATACCTCCTGTGGTATTTCCTCATCACTTGCAGGTGTAGTAGTCCCACCATTTATGCCACTCTAATATAAATGACCTGACCTCTGGGGGGGTAATTTTTACCCTCAAGAATGGGTGGGTTGGGGGCAGGTGGGCTGTAAAAATAGTTTATTTTTGGAGTGGGACCACATCCCGGCTCCAGCCCACTTCTGGGTTTAACCCAGGTCTGTTAAGATGCGTGCGTGCAGAAGAAACCCAGAAGTCCCATCCCCACCTAAAGCCAGCGGTCGGATATTTAAAGGGCAACATACTTCATTGCGATGGTTGAAGGACTCAATTTTTTGTGTATTACAAATGTCAAACAAATTTTACCTTACCTATTAAGGTTTCCCATCGCTTCTGATTCACGTTAGGTGAAAGCAGGCGAGAAGGGCCAGACCCATGAGGTGAGTGCCTTTGTTGCACTGCTTGTAGGCCAGGAGGAGCAGAAGTGTTTCAGCCAGGCCCAACAAGCTCACCTGGCACGACAGGACCCCCCTGCGATCGGCTAACCCTCCCCCACCTCCGATGGTGGACTCCCCCCTCCTGGTCTTCTCCAAGGCCTACCCGATGTCGTTCACATCCCCCCCCCCACCACTCCGATTTCTTCCACGGCCCATGATCTCTCCCTCCCTTCCTCCCCCCTCTCCGATTCACGGTTCCTTTCCCTCCTAACAGGTAGCCAGTCTGTCAATCTGGCTGCCTGGTGCATGGGAAACCCGGAAGCACAAATACTTACCTTCAATTGAGTTGCGATTGCAGATTGCGACGCACTCACTTAACTTCCCTGTTCCCCACGCGAATATCTACGCATGCGCTGGGTTCCCAACTCAGAGCTAAAATCATGCCCCTGGAGACTCAACAGCCTTGGAGATGCACATTTTCATGGGTCTCATGAGCTGCTGTTGACAACAATAACAACTCGTATTTATATAACGCCTTTAACATAGAAAAACATCTCAAAGCACTTCACAGAAAGGTTTAGCCTGCATTTTTATTGAATGCATTCTCAGGCTGTGGGCCTCACTGGCAAGGTTGGCCTTTATTGCCCATCTCTATTTGCCCCGAGAAGGTGGTAGTGGGCCGCCCTGTTGAATCACTGCAGTCCGTGTGGTGAAGGCGCTCCCACAATACTGTTAGATAGGGATTTCCAGGATTTTGACCCATGTGACGATACATGCCCAAGTCAGGATGGTGTGTGGAGAATTTGGAGTTGATGGACCTGCACCTGCTGCCCTTGTCCTACTAGGTGATGGAGGACCCAGGTTTGGGAGGTGCTGTTGAAGATTCTTGGTGGGTTGCTGCAGTGCATCCTGTAGACAGGACGCACTGCAGCCCAGGAATGCCGGTGATGGAGGGGGTGGATGCTGAAACTAAAAGTGTGGAGGCAGGTTGTGGTTTTGAGCAGCAGCAGGAGAGCCTGTTAATGGGGAGAGCCTGGTGCACAGAGGTACATGTTTCTATTTGAGCATCAGTTCCCTAGAACCATCAGAGAGTGTGTTTAATGGTTCCATCTTCTGAACAGAAAGAGCCCTAAGGCTCCTTTGAATTGGGGTCTTTCACATTCCTGAATCAGTGATGGGAATAACATTCCTGCACTGTGTCCCATGTACAGCGGTGCATATTCATTTACCTCAGTGACAAGGGTCCTGAAATTTAACAGCCCATTTTAAAATAAATCTGATAATTTGCAGCAGGACCCTACATTAGAACATTAATACATGGAGTCACAGGGTGATGGGGCACAGGCTTAATTTCCTCTCCCTTCAAGTTCCCAATATCAGATTTTGCTGTTGACGTGGAAAGGATATTTGCATGGAGGTCAGTTGCCTCCCCACAGTTGGAAAGGGAGATGGAGAGAGACAAAAAAAAATCAGCGATAAAAGTCCCCAGACCGCTCTAGAGAACAGGATTAGTGGAAGCTTGGGAGCAGCTCACACGAGCTTATCAGTTGTCTGGTAAGTGGAAACCAGGAGTACTAGGAAGAAAATATTACGATTCAATACTTTGAACGTTTGATTTTTCTGATCACTGGACTAGGAAGAAGAACTTGAATTTATATAGTGCTTTTTTTATGTCCTCAGAACTAATGACTTACTTTCAAATTGCAGTCACTGTTGCTTTGTAGGCTAATGTGGCAGCCAATTTGCAAATAGCAAGATCCCAGAAACAGCAAAGGAGATGATCAATCAGTGAATATTGTTTTTAGGGGTGTTCAAGGAAGGAATGTTAGTCAGATACTGAGAGAACTCGCCACTGTTCTTCAAATAGGGCCAAGGATCTTTTACATCTGCCTGAACCACCGGAACAGGCAGATTAACTAATTACCTTCCTGCATCTCTAACAACAAAGAGGAGATTTAAGCATCAGTAATCTTAATTTTCCTCTACCATATCCTGTTGGAATCACTTTTGTGTCTTGGAAGGTAAATAGCTCTTAACCCTGTGGCTGATACTGCTGGACTTCAGAGCATGAACTGTTTGCCGTTTACTGAGTTTCAGTAACTCATCCCATCGCCTCCCTCCTTTTAGACGGTCAGTTGACATTTACCAATTCCAGTTTGGATCCCCTCTTTATTGATTAAAATCTCTGTGCTTTTCCTGTTCTGTTTCATACCCAAGTCAAAAGTGCACGGTGGGTGTGATACAGCAGGGTTGCAAAGCATGGAAATGAAAGGTTTCTGAAAAGCAGCATTTTTTGTTTTTTTAAAAAACTGGCTTCAGTACGTAGCAGAGGGCTGCATTTAACTCTTCAATTCTTACTGAATCAGATTTGCTTTCTTCCTAAAGCTTTTAGTTCTGTCCAGAACATGAATGAGGTGCGCAATCACACTGTCAACACGAGGCAATTGAGCCAATTAGAGAAATCGTTTGTATCTTGAGCGTGATTGTTCCAGAACAGACTTCTGCAGACTTCAAATGTGCAAGTGAGGAAGTTCTTTAACCCTGAAATGGTGTCAAAGAGAAACTTTACCTGTTGGACACAGAGGCTGGCAGGATGGCTGCTTTCGGGTTAAAGATATAGTAAATGTTTAAGAAGATAGTAACCTCTATCACACAGCTGTAAATGTGCTGAGGTTTTAAATAAAACTGATAAAGCTCGAGTGTTGCGTACTAAGATAACACAAGAAAGATCTCGCAATGCACCATCAGGCAAGGAACAGAAAAGTTGATCTTTTGACTTTAAGTCTAACATTAGCCCATTCAGAGTACAGTATATTTTACTAAGGTTCACACAGAGCGATCAGGGATTAAAATGGTTAACATATTTTACGAAGGACTTACAATTTATCTAAGGAAACTATAGGATCATGGCTGGTTATAGAATGGGAAACAACAAGAAAGGTAAAATATAATACTGAAAAAGAAAAGTAGTGAAAGACACAAGTTAAGTTGACCTGGACTACAGAGAAAGTTGCCGTGGGATGCTGGTGATACTCTGAGCTTTCATTTGAGGTGATGATTAAAAAAATATTCTCGTTGAGAATATATTTTCCTAAAAGCACACACAATGCAACCACCCTCCACCCCCCACTGCCCGGCCAACCCTAAATAAAAAGAGGTGCTCCTTACCTATGTCAGAGCTGCAGAAAGCATCCTGGGGATGGTTTGGCATGCAAGTGCACGCCTCCGTTAGCTCGGTGAGTTGCATGCCGCTCAAAGCCAGCAGCAGGCTCAAAGCTGCTGTGATAGAAATCGCCATTCTCTCTGAAAGGCTCTTTTTTTGGAGAATGAGATGCTTTGATAAATCGAGAGTTTCAGGAACCAAACAAAAATAATGGAAAAAATCTATACTATTTCGTTCTAATATTCCTGGGAATGTTCTAGGTGATGACAGTTCTTTCTACCCCTCTCTCTCTCTCTCTCTCTCCTGCTGAATGAGAGAATATAACTACCCACCATGTATTAGACAAGTGACATAATAGTTCTGCCCACCCCCTTGATGCAGCAGCCAATTAGCAAGTAGCAGATGGCTGTGATGTCATAAGAGGAGTGAGTGGCAGGAGTGGGAATACGGGCTGTAGAAGGACATGTTAATGATATTGGGATAAACAGCTGCCTTGTTAGCAACAGTGCAAAATAATTACTCAGTAATATCAAAAGGGAAAGACCTGTCGAAAGCCAGCAGATTAGGTCGTGTCTGTGAAGTATTTAAATTATAACGAGAAAGAGGGGAATGTGTTAAATATTAAACTAAATTGTTAATAAGTTAAACACAAATAGCCTGATATTAAGAGCAGACCTGACATTGTTCTTCCTTCCAGCCTCCTGCTTTTTTATTTCAATGGATTGCAATAACCCCGAGGAATCTGGCACATCATTGTGTACACATGACAAAGGTGAAGAGAGTGACAGGGTGGGAAAGAGAGGCGGGGGAGCATTCCATTCCTCTTTAACTGCGTGTCATCCCGCAAGTTAACAATGATGCAAAGGAATGAGATTAAATATTTGCGAACTGAGGAGTGGGTGGTGATTAGTCCCTGGAGAAACATCTGTTGTACAGAGAGCAGAGTGTTAGCTGGAAGGTTCTTTTTTAGTCTGTTTTGAAAGTTTGGTGGGGGTGGGAAGTAAAGTGTTTCCTGAAAAAAGAGAGGTGTGTACAAGTTTCTTGAGGTTAAAGAATTAGACAGTCTGTTCCCTCTGGTGTGTCATTGTCCACAATGTCTGTGTGCATCATCCATCTGCGGTGCGACTAAATTTCTTCAGTCTAATTCTTTCCAGAGTTGGTTGCATTATAGTGTGCCCACACACCCTGTCTTTGCCAGTTTTTTGCTTTTGGCAAGGAACTACAGAAAAGCTAACTGTGCCATCACACAAATCCTGGTTGCCGATGTGAGGGAACGTTACTTACAGTGAGAAGAATATCAGACACTTTACAGTAAATAGAATTTACTAGTAAGTTGACTATAGTGTTGCCCACAGACAGTTCATAAATATGTTTTTTCAAACATGTAAGCATTTATAATGGAGCTATTATTTTTATATAATAATTTTATTTTATATTATTTACTAGTTGATTGGCCATGGTGTTGCACATGGAGAGTCAAGGCCAAGTGTGATCAGGTGAAGTGGGATTAAAGGTTGGGAAGTAATTCAACCAGGGCACTCAGATGTAATTCAGTCCCCATTTTGTGGTCATACATTCTGTGCTTATTTTTATAGTTCCAATATAAATGCTTATGTTGGCAATTATAATGGAAATGCCACGGCCAACTTGTCATGCTGTAATTACATCCTTCTGCCAGGGGTGGCATTGCAGTACCTCTACTGGGGAAGGGCATTATTGCAGTATAACAAGTTTACAAAGGCAAGTTTCCATTATAAATGTGCACATGGGAATTTATAATGAAAAAAAGTTGACAAGAAGTGTGCACAAATAAAAGATCGCTATTACTAAGAGATCTCATATGGCATTGGTCAAGGTGAGTTTGAGGATTTGCTGTTTTATTATAGGGGTGATTAAGCTATTGGGATAACATCAGGCCCATTGATTTATACCGGCTGAATAAATCAAATTCCATTTTTTAAAATTCTGGGAATTTTATTAACTTTCCCTTTGGGGATTGAATTTCACAACTCTGTCCATTCTGCAAAAACAGTAAATGAGTAGTCGTTATTTTATTTATATATTGTTTTACCTGTGGATTTAACTTTTATCTCCCACCTTTTTTAAAGTTGAGAAAATACAATAAAATGGTATGCAACATTGACCAATTGGATATTTAGCAGTGCTGGGGAAGGGAAATGGAGTTCAGTTGCACTTTGGGCCAGTCTGTGCTTTAGTAGCAATGGGTGATCATTCTGAGCTTTGCTGGAATTGGGGAATGGTCTCGAGGTTTGGCATAACTAGGAGGTGTGTCCCGGAGCTTGCAAAAACTGCAGTGGGCCTATGGAGTTTGCAGCATGGGAGAGTCCTTTATTCTGACATTATTGTGGAGGGGGGACTTGAGATTTGGCAGAACCGGGATTGAATGTGAACTTGTGGATTCCTGGTGTTTTACAACATCAACCTGCATTTATATAGCATCTTTAATGTAGAAAATGTCCTAAGGCGCTTCACTGATGTAATCTGACGATAGTCGACACTGAGCCTAGAAAAGAGATATTTAGGAGGGGTGACTAACAGCTTGGTCAAAGGGGTTGGTTTTAAGGAGGGTCTTAAAGGGGGAGATGGAGACGATTAGGGAGGGAATTCCAGAGCTTATGGTGTTGACAATTAAAGGCTTGCCCACCAATGGTCTCGGCGAAGGGTACGGGTTGCACAAGCGGCCAGATTTGAAGGAACAGAGAATTCTGGGGTGTTGTAGGGCTGGAGAAGGTTACAGAAATTAGGAGGGGCAAGGCCATGAAGAGATTTGAACACAAATTTGAGGCATTGGATGACCAGAAGCCAACATAGGTCAGCAAGCACAGGAGTGGAATAGGACTTGGTGCTGGATAGGATACAGGCAGCAAAATTTAGGATGAGTTGAAGTTAATGGAGGGTGGAGGATGGGAGGGTGGCCAGGAGAGCATTGGAATAGTAAAGTCTGGAGGTGACAACGGCATGGGTGAGGTTTTAGCTGCACATTGGCTAAGGCGGGGGTGGAAATGCGTGATATTATGAAGGTGGAAGTAGGCGGTCTTTGTGATGGAGTCAAATAAGATACTTAAGGTTGGGAGAAGTCTGATTCAACTTGAGATCATGGTTGGGGAGGGAGATAGAATCGATGGTGGGAGTTTGTGGTGGGGGCCAGAGATGATGGTTTTATTCTTTCCAGTTGCTTAACTAGAGAAAACTGCAGCTCATCCAGGACTAGACGTTGGACAAGTAGTCTGGCAACACAGAGACAGAGGAGGGTTCGAGAGGTGGTGGAAAGGTAGAGCTTGGGTGTCTTCAGCGTACATATGGAAACCAACCCAGGTCTTTGGATAATGCCGCCAAGGGGTAGCTTGTAGATGAGGAAGAGGAGGGCGCCAAGGCTAGATCCTTGGGGGACTCGATGCGGCAGTAGGAAGAGAACCCATTGCTGAAAATGCTCTGACTATGATTGGTTTGGTTCGAGTGGAACCAAGCGAGGGCACTCCCACTAAGCTCGGCAACGGAGGAAAGGCATTAGAGGAGGCTGGTGTGGTCGATTGCAGGAAGGTCAAGAAGGACGAGAAGGGATGGTGCACTATGGTCACAGTCACAAAAAATGTCATTTGAGATTTTAATTAGATTCATGCATGAAGTTGCGGGAAAGATGGGCAGAGATTTGGGAGGTGAGACCATGTTCAAGTGGAGAGGAAAGCGAGGTTGGAGATGGTGCGTTAGTTTGCAAGGACAGCGGAGTCAAGGTTGGGTTTTTTGCAAAGAGAGGTGATAATGATAGACTGTGGATCTGGGAGATACAAAACTGAGGTGCTACAGCATCACCAGTGATGGGAGGGTGTAATTACAGAGTTACAAATTTACATAGGCAGTTTCCATTATAAATATCAACATAGGAATTTATAATGTAAAAGTTGACAGGAAATGAATGTAAATGTAAGGTTTCTAATATATTACTAATTGAGCTCCCATGGTAAATTGGAGATTATGGTAGCTCTCTTACCTGTCCTTAATGTCTTCCCATTGCTGTTTCTCTCTGTCTGCCACCTTCTACTTTTTTTCTATTCTCTTCTGCTTCTCTCTCCTGAAATCTTTTTGCTTTTTATTGTGCCTTCTGCTCCTTTCTCTTTTTCTTCTTTCCTTTTGGGTGGGTGATGGTAGGTGGCATGGCAGGGAAAGGAGGTACCAATGGCTGTAGGTTGCATTTGGGGTGGGGATTTCCGAGACAATATGGCCTCAATTCTTCCCTTCCCATCTCCTTCCACGGTCACTCATACTTCCTCTTACCCCTTCACCTCACCACTACTTCTTTCCCTTCCTATTACCCACTCAATCCCATCACTACCTCTACTTCTTCCCCTTTGGACTATGCATTCAAGCTTTATATTCTCCTCTCCCCTTGTTCTGCTGTCAGTCACCTCAGCTTTAACCTTTCATCCACTTGCTCTAATTTTCAGAGGCCTTCTGAATTACCTGATCTCAGCTGGGGCAGCAATAATGGGCCCCCGCTGACTGCAGCAGCCCTGGGCTATGTGGGGAAGGAGAAGAACATCAGCCAAGATTCCTGTTCTACTGACCTGTACTGGAAAGTTTGTCTGTGTGGGTATCGTGTGAAGACAAAATTAGGTTACGATAACCCCTACCGCTCCCCTTCCTCCCCCATGTTTGAATGCTATACCAATATTCTCTGTGTGGGCTTACACATGAAGAATCATCTCTTAGGCAGAGTACCAAAGGAGACTGGTGCCAATGAAACCATGGGGGTAATTTTAACCCCTCCCCCACCCCCCAGGACGGGCCGGGGAGTGGGGGGTTAAAATCCAAAAATGGTAAAGGCACTTCTGGTTTTGACGGAGGCGGGTTAAGGGGAGGGCGACTAACCTGCTCTCGGGAGACAGGTCCCTAATTTAAGTATTTTATTGACGCTGCATAGCTCAAATTTTAGCTCTGTTTCAGATTTAACGCTGGCCAGCTGAGTTACCCAGTTACCCAGGGAGACGAGAACGCCGGATCCAGCAGGTAAGTGCTTTCCCAGCATTGCTTGTGGGCCAAGAGGAGCAGGAATGCTTCACCCCGGCCCACCAAGCAAACCTGTTAACCTCCCCGCGATCGGCCCCCCTCTCCGTGTTCAATCAGACCCCCACCCCACCTCTCCGGTCCCCGACCAATCTCTCAGAACCCCCCTGCGATCTCTCTGACCCCCAACCTACCTCTCTATCCTCCAACCAACCTCTCCACGCACCCCCCCCCCCAACAATGTCCCACCCACCCCGATGTCTCCCTCGACCGATCTCTCCGAGCCCCCACCGGCGATCTCTCCAACCCCCGACCTATCTCTGACTTCCAACCGATCTCTCTAGGACCCTCCCCCATGTCCCCCCCAATCGATCTCCCTGGGCCCTTCCCCCCCCCCCGACCAATCTCTCCGGGCCCCCACTCCCCCTCAATGCCCCCCTCGGACGATCTGACCAGGCCCCACCCCCACTCTTGATCCCCACCCCCGACCGATCTCCCTGGGCCCCCCCTCGATGTCGCCCCCCGACCGATCTCTCTGGCACCCCCCCCCCCCACATCGGTCCCCTCTACTAATTTCTCTGGGCCCACTCCTCGATGTCTCTCCCGACCAATCTCTCTGGCCCCCCCACCCCATCTCGATGTCCCTCCTAACTGGTCTCTCCGAGCCCACCCCTCGATGGCTGCCCCCCACCGATCCACTATCTCTCCCTCCATCCCTCCTTTGCGCTTCCAGGCCTTCCCACCCAACAGCCAGCCAGCCTCTCAATCTGGCTTGCTGTGGCCGGGAAACAGAGTCCAAAAATTTAAATCAGGTCCTGCAGTTAAATTCGGCAGGACCTCTGGGAAACCTGTATTTCCAGGTTTCCCGGCCGCTACACCTCCCTCCCACACCCTCCCCGCAAATATCAGGGCCCATATCTCCACATGGTGCAGCACCTTCAGGAGAGGAGGGAAGAACAATTAGGGCAAAAGAACCAGAAGTACAGAGGGGAGCAATAGGCTCCATCCCAAATTGGGAGGTTTACATTTTTTACCCACATGGGGTGAGATAACAGCTGCCTCACTTAAACCTAACACACAGAACTGGTTTATCCAGGCTAGGAATATCCAGGCTTCAATCTCCATTCTGTGCTGAATTAACTAATCTCAGCTGGTGTGCAGGTACATGTGTGTGGACATTGGATGAGGATAGGATCAGACTCACCTGTGATGGTCCTTGTATTCTAATATTCTGCCAACATTCACTGTCAAATCTCACAGGAATAATGGTCACCCATTGAGGTATGGCAGGTGATCAATGCCTGTGGAATCTGTTCCTTAGCAAGGAGTTAACACCTTCAGAAGAAAAAGGAAGCAACTTGGGCAGTGGAAAAATTCCTCACAATCCCTCTTCTGCATTGTACTGTTGATATTCTACCAGTGAGATAAGATTCACTGCTGATGTTATATTTTGTGAAATGTAGACAACAACAAAAATTGGGGGGTCTACAGAGGGAGTAGCTTGTCTTGGGACAAGCTACTCCCTCTGTAGACCCCCCAATTTTTAACATTCATTTTGTCTTTTAAACAAAACACTAAGGTCTTTCTTTCTATGAGCGTAGCTAACCAATTCCAGAGTTAACGGAAGGAGCAAATCACCAGACTACCCTCTCATGTACCTCTCCTAGTGACCAGTTAAATATTAAACACATCATTCGGAGAACTATCACCCAGGACGATAAAAGGTACTCACAACTCCAATATTGTGGTTTGATTGGCTGATATTTGCCACATGCCTCAATGGAATGAACATGATTTGGCATTTGGGTCCGTTATTTGTATGTCCCAATGTACAGCTTCAGATTAATAACATGCGTGTTGTTTTAATCATGTGTTGTCCCTCAGTTAGAAAGTTCCAAGACATATCATTCATGAAAAAGATACAATTGAGGCTTTAAATAGTTTGATTTATTTTTTCTAGACGAAATCAAACACATCATCCCCCCCCCCCCAGCTTGCCCTTAATGATTTCACAGCTCCTTGTTCTAAGTGATTAAAAATATCAAAAAGTTCCTATCTCTTTGTAAAAATCAGAGCCTTTCGGTCTCTTGTTGAGATTCCGCAGTGTGTATAAGATGTGTCTGTTTCCATAGTTACTGGTTAAGAATCCGGCCTCTTTAGTTACAATGTAGATTAGGTATCAGACGAAAGGGTTGGAGAATAGTGTATGTGTGTGGTGTGGGGGAGGGAGGCGGAGAGTGAGAGCTGTGTGTTAAGTGAAATTCTTTTGGCACTGGCTTTAGAGAAAACTCACTTGTGTGTGCATGTTAATGATATTACTCAACTTGCTTTTCTTTCATGAAGGGAGAGAAGCCAAGACCCCTAATTAACGGGGCACATATACTCGGCCAAATTCTATTTGCAAGAGGCCGAGCGTGCAGCATTAATTTGTAAGAACTAATTACTGTAGCCTGACTCAGCATAAAGGGGTCTGAACTCTCTTTTCTGGTATGAATATTTCTAATCATTAGTGGAGGAGGACAGAGTGGAGTAGCAAATAATAATTCAAATAATCAAAAAAAATGTTGTTTAATTGTATGAGATCTCGCTGCTGACTCCCCATGCTATGCACCAATTCCCCTGGAGAGCTGCCAGGTGACTCACTTTCAAATCTCCATCAATGAAGCTCTGATGTGTTCGAGCAACTTGAGGAAGAGTCCTCCAAACATTATTTAGAGGGGCACCTGGTTCCACTTGTCACTTGCTGACAGCAGCATTCAGAGATTGAAGTAGTTTGCCAACCATCCATGGTACCATGCGTTCATGTCCCTGCATTCTAGCCTTGAGTAGATTTCTTAAAGCTTTCTGAAGATCAGATTCCCAGAAGCAGGCAGCATAGCACTTTGTGCTGACAGTGCAGTAGTACTGTTGGGGTTCATGCCTGCAATTCCTTGCACATCTGTGCTGTCGAGGGTGAAGAAGAAAGAAGGAACTTGCATTTATATAGCGCCTATGATCTCAGAACATCCCAAAGCACATTTAGTGATTTCTGTACTTGAACCCCCAAATCCTTCTGCTCCTTTACAGTTCCTAGCTTCTCACCATTTAGAAAATACTCTGATCTAATGGATTGTCCTGTATTAAAGTCTTGTGACAGAAAGGCCCAACTAACAGGGGAACCCTCTGGCCCTTCTTCTCATGTGACCAGGTTACAAGAAGAGAATTTCCCTTGCATTCCCTGTCATGATCCAAAATGCAGCTCAGCACTATTAACAGAAGATACAAACTCCAGCTGGAGCATTTGGTGAGAAAAGAAAAGGAGCCACACGGTCAAACAGGCAGAAGGTATGAACTGAAGAGCAAAAGCACACACTGTCGGGGCTTAGTCACCCCACCCAGATACATCCACTCACTGTCGTCAGTGCTCACGGTTTGAACAGATGTTTTTAAAACTTTACTAAAACAGAAATAAAACCAAAAATAAAACAAATCAGAATTCTTTACCTTTTCCTCTTTAGGGCAGCTGCCTACACAAGGATGAAATCCTGTAGGGGCCCTGTTAGAGTGAGAGGCTCAGAATCATTGCTGAACACTGCCTGTAAATGGCTGTTGTGCTCACACGCTGATCAGTGCAATTTGTTGGGCAGGATTCCAGCATCTTTCACATACTCAGCAGCACTTTTATATCAGACAGCTCCATTTTAGGAAGAAAAAGGAAACAGGTTGGTGATCCCGCAGAGAAAAAACAAGGGAAGCATTTATTTTCCCTGTGGAACCTTGCGATTTGGCTCATCCCATTTGTGACCGACATTATTTCACTAAACAAGCCAGTTCACAGTGGTGTTTCACTGCCAAGAGAGTCGTGCAGGGAAAAATAATGCAATAGCTTAACCTGGTAACAATTATACAAAAAGCAGCTCGTTGCCAGTCAGGGTTTAATTAATCCAACACATGGTTGTAAAGTATGAAGCCCAGCTCTGAAAACTGCCTTGTTTGCTGGCCAGTGAGCAAAGTATTTAGAAAATGGCAAGTCTATCCATGTAAAAAGGTTAGAATCAGAAATTATTCATTATCAAAAATACCTTTTCTATTTCAGTAGAGGCAACCTAAAATAAAATCTGAAAAAACGTTTGGCAAACTTTTGGTTGGGCAGAGAGAATATGGGTTGAATTTTCCTCCCATTATCCCACCCGAAGCCAGGCAAGATAGCGGCAGAAATGGGGCATTAAAACCTAGTGTCACCTTCTTGCCCTAGCTTCAATTTTACATTCCCCACCCCTCCAGGACTGCTGCTGGCTGCCCCTTCCCACATGAGGCATGTAAATGCAGGGTTAGGTGGACAGGGTTGCAGCGGTAATGCCTCTAAAGCACAGCGGTGGAGTGAGAGGGCCTCCACTCCCTTCAATTTGGCCTCCACTCATTTACCTGTGTAGGTCTCGGCCTCTGTCGAGGCCTGCAAGGCTGTAGCCCTTGCTGTCTTTGGGAGTTTCTGCTCGTTTAAGGTCTCTTGCTGCCTCTAGCGTCAGTCACTGCAGAGGCATTCCCCCTGCAGCACCACTGGTGGCACTAACGGCTCCCTCTTGGCAGCAGGAATCCTTCTAGGAGGCAGCCATGCATGGGTAATAAAGCATGACTCGGGAAAATGGGTCGGGCTTGCAGCGTATTGGAGGCCAGGTGGAAGCCTTGTCCCATAGGAGCAAGTTCGCTGCAAGGAAAATCCAACCCCATGTGTCATTTTTGGCATGAAAACATCACGTGCAAGTGAGACAACGCTGCGTTTTGATGAGGTAAAGGAACAGGAAGGCTATAAAGTTCAATAAACCTCTCACTTCTCTCCATAGCTCTTCATCCTTTCTCTTTTGAGAAACTCATCTAATTGTTTCTTGAACCCACTTATACAGCCTGCTACAGTGCCCTTCCCTACAACTCTGTTAACCTTTGAGTTAAAATCTTCCAACTGAGTGCTAGTGTGAACTGAGATGGGGCAGGAAATTTGCTGGTATGGATTGGAGAGAGGGAGAAGAGGAGAATTCAAACATGAATTTTATTTGCTTTGCCTTCTATCTGAGACAATTTGTTGCACTTTAGCAATGCCCCAGTTGGGACCAGATGACTCAGTATGCACCAGGGGCCTCCCTAATCTGTTAATCCAGCACCCACTGTTAATGACTGTGTAAACATTTATAATGGGAAACCCCTATTTAAACATGTCAACATTTATGATAAGAAAACCCTATTTAAACAAGTCAACATTTTATAATACGAAGACCTCGTGTAAACATTTTACTATCACTGTTTGCTAATGAGCTGACTACATCACTTAAAATACTTCTTGGAAAAAAATGACAACCTGTTTTTATCAGTAATTGTAATTTATAATGCCCAAAAGATGGCTTTAAACAAAATAGAGGCCCAGAAATTTCTTGGACTTTCTCCAGAGACTTACTATAACTCTGGCAGGAGTCCAGAGGAACCCAACTGAAAACAGCAGGGACCCTGTTGCATTGGGTAACACCGTTTCTGAGATTTTCTGGGCAGCATTGTGAGGGGTACAACCTCCACCTGCCCCTTACAAGGCAAATGAGACAGAGAGCGTCCCCTCGGGCAGGGAGTCCCTACATCAGGAGCTCCCTCTTCCTTGGCTCAGGCATGACCCAGCTTTGGACCAGAGGCTGACACGCCAAGTGAGATCAGACAGTAAAAATGGAGGCCACGGGAATCCTACATGCGGTCTGAGGGGGGCCTATGGAGCCCTTTCCCCCAAACATGGCCAGGAACTGGATTTTGCAACTGCATGGGACAGGCAGGATGCTCCTGTAATACCACATGCAGACACGGCCCCATGATAATTGGGTGCCCTCCTGAAAATGTGGGCATGATCCTTATGTAATTGCCGATGTGGGGGCTTCAGATTCTTGGGACCACATTTTTAAAAAACATACATATTTAATAATATCATGATTAAATATTCCCATTGAATTGTCTTTTAATACCTTCATTTACTTAAAGGCCTCAGCCTCTCTCAAAAACAACAAGTGCAGATCCACATCTGTCAATGAAAGCGGTAGTAGGAGTGACCATTGGACAGAATTTGTGAAGACAAAGTCTTGCCTTCACAATGTGGACATCCTCCATTGTGTAATGCGGCACTATTGCTGTACCATGTGGGACAGACTAAGGACAAACCTGGCTGCCCAAAACTGAGAGACAATAAGGCACTTTGGGCCATCTGCAGCAGAAGAATTGTATAACACTACAATCTGCAATCTTGTGGCCTGGCACATCCATCGCCATCAAAACTGGGAGACCAATCCTGGTTCAATGGGTAGTATAAAAGGGCATGCCAGGAGCAGCACCAGGCATACTTTAGAATTCGGCATCAACTTAGTGCAGCTTCAACACAGCACTATCTGCAAGCTAAACACCGTATGCAGCAGGTTATAGACATAGCTAAATGGTTCCACTACCAAAGGAACAGAGCAAAGCTCAGTTGCCCTATCACATCTAGTTGAGAATGGTGGTGAACAACCAGGCAACTAAGGGAGGAGGAGGCCCCATGAACATCCCCATCCTCAACCATGGTGGAAGCCAGCATGTGAATGCAAGATACAAGGCAAAAGTGTTTGCAAGTGTCTTCAACCAAAAGTGCCAAGTAGAGATGATCCTGCTTGGCCTCCTCCTGAGCTATCCACAATCTTGGATCCCATGTCCAGCCAGTTTGGTTCACTCCACGTGTTGTTAAAAATTGGCTAAGTGCACTGGACACAGTGAAGGTCTGACAACATACCAACTGTAGTGCTGAAGATCTGTGCACTAGAACTAGCTGACCCCCTTGCCAAGCTGTTCCAGTACAGCTATGGCACCAGCATCTACCTGACAATATGGAAAATTGCCCAGGTATGTCCTATCCCCAAAAAGTATGATAGATCTAAGTCAGTGAATTGTTGTCCTGTAAACTGGCATGGGTTGTTTCATTATCTGTGGAATTGTAAATGGATCATCAGTAAGCAGCACCAAACTCCTCCCAATCATCAGTAAAGTAATGGAAGGAGTCACCAGTAATACTGTCAAGCTACACCTACTCACCAATAACCTGCTCACCGATGTTTAGTTCGGGTTCCACCAGAACCACTCCAAACCTCACCACAGCCTTCAGCCAGGCATGGGCACAAGAACTAGAGCAGACTTTAAAATAGCTACTCCTGAAATTAAGGCAGAATTTGTCCAAATACAGCACCAAGGAGCCTTTGAAAACTTGAGGTCAGCTGTTGGTTGGAGGCTAATCATCCCATCCTCAGGACATCAATGCAGGAGTTCCTCAAGGCAGCATTCTTGGCCCAACCATCTTTGACTGCTTCATCAATGACTTTAACTCCATCATAAGGTCAGGAATGGTGCTGCTCACTGATGATCCATTTAGAATTCCACAGATAATGAAACAACCCATGCCAGTCTACAGCAGGAATTGGACAACACCCAGGCTTGGGTTGACAAGTGGCAGGTCACATTCATGACACATAAGTGTCAGGCAATGACTATTAAGAAAAGGTCCAACCCCTTCCCTCTGCACTTCAATGTCACCACCATCGCCAAGTCTCCCACCATCAGAATATTGGGGGTAACCAATGGACCAACCACATCGACACCATTGTTACAAGAGCAGGGCAGTGGCTGGGTATTCTGTGACGAGTGGCTCACCTCCTGACCCCCTAAAAGTCTTGCCACCATCCAAAAGGTTTGTCAGGAGTATGATGGTGTACATACCACTCACCTGGATGAGTGTAGCTGCAACACCACGTAAGAAGTTTGACAACATCTAGGACAAAGCAGTTTGCTTGATTGACCCACCTGGCACTTAACTCAACATCAAGGCAGCATTTGACCGAGTGTGGCACCAAGGAGCCCTAGTAAAATTGAAGTCCATGGGAATCAGGGGGAAAACTCTCCAGTGGCTGGAGTCATACCTAGCACAAAGGAAGATCGTAGTGGTTGTTGGAGGCCAATCATCTCAGCCCCAGGGCATTGCTGCAGGAGTTCCTCAGGGCAGTGTCCTAGGCCCAACCATCTTCAGCTGCTTCATCAATGACCTTCCCTCCATCATAAGGTCAGAAATGGGGATGTTCGCTGATGACTGCACAGTGTTCAGTTCCATTCGCAACCCCTCATATAATGAAGCAGTCCGAGCCCGCATGCAGCAAGACCTGGACAACATCCAGGCTTGGGCTGATAAGTGGCAAGTAACATTCGCGCCAGATAAGTGCCAGCCAATGACCATCTCCAACAAGAGAGAGTCTAACCACCTCCCCTTGACATTCAATGGCATTACCATCGCCGAATCCCCCACCATCAACATCCTGGGGGTCACCATTGACCAGAAACTTAACTGGACCAGCCATATAAATACTGTGGCTACGAGAGCAGGTCAGAGGCTGGGTATTCTGCGGCGAGTTTCTCACCTCCTGACTCCCCAAAGCCTTTCCACCATCTACAAGGCACAAGTCTGGAGTGTGATGGAATACTCTCCACTTGCCTGGATGAGTGCAGCTCCAACAACACTCAAGAAGCTCGACACCATCCAAGATAAAGCAGCCCGCTTGATTGGCACCCCATCTACCACCCTAAACATTCACTCCCTTCACCACCGGCGCACTGTGGCTGCAGTGTGCACCATCCACAGGATGCACTGCAGCAACTCGCCAAGGCTTCTTCGACAGCACCTCCCAAACCCACGACCTCTACCACCTAGAAGGACAAGAGCAGCAGGCACGTGGGAACAACACCACCTGCACGTTCCCCTCCAAGTCACACACCATCCCGACTTGGAAATATATCGCCGTTCCTTCATTGTCGCTGGGTCAAAATCCTGGAACTCCCTTCCTAACAGCACTGTGGGAGAACCGTCACCACACGGACTGCAGCGGTTCAAGAAGGCGGCTCACCACCACCTTCTCAAGGGCAATTAGGGATGGGCAATAAATGCTGGCCTCGCCAGCGACGCCCACATCCCGTGAACGAATAAAAAAAAAAATCTATCCCCTCCATCATCGGGGCACTGTGTCTGCAATATGTACTATCTACAGGCTGCACTGCTGCAACTCACCAGGGTTACTTCAATAGCTCCTCCCTCCCCTTTGACCTGTACCACAGAGAAGAATGAGCAGCAATGTTGTGGGATCACCATCACCTCCAAGTTTAAATCCAAGTCACATACAATCCTGATTTGGACATATATCACCATTCCTTCATTGTTGCTTGGTCAGTGTCCTGGAATTCCCAACCTAATACCATCATGGGAGCACCATCACAACAAGGAATACACGGGTTCAAGAAAAATGGCCATCACCACCTTCACAGGGAAATTAGGAATGGGCAATAAATGCTGCCCTGCCAATTTCGCCCACCTCTTGAGAACAAGCTTTAAAAATCCCATCACTCCATGCTGCGTATTGCAGCATTCCTGAGTGACCCTTGACTAAGACGTTCATTGGAATTGTGACCCTTGACGAAAACTTAGTAACACTCATTCAAATTTATCCCAGCCTGTAGTAATATGGAGCATCAAGTGGAAAGGACAGTCTGGTGGACAAGCCCCTGCTGTGCAGTATTGTACAGTGTCTAGTGGGGCAGAGCAGAGCCCTTATCTGACACCACTGGCAGGAGGTGTGATGAGCTATTTGCTCTTGGTTCATTTGTAACCCAGAAGTCACGTTCAGTGGTTTATTTGAACTTTTGACTCAGGAGCAGCTGGATCTAGGCAAATAATCCAATTACTGACATCAGCAAGCATGTATCCAATGTGCCCCAGGAGTTTGAGAATGACATCTTTCCATCATCACCCTAGGGTTATTTTTTGTGACAAGCTATTTCCCTTAGTAACTTCATTATTCTGAAAGGGGAACTAAAACAGGCAGGACTGCTGTACACCTGCATAGCAGGTGCAGACTGGAGGACAGTTGAGAGATGTAAAAGAACCCAGGGTCAGGGGAAGCTGACTGTACCGCACAGTGGGACAGGCGTTGTCACCTCCAAATGACCATCTCATCCACAAACAGAATTCCAATGGACCAAGCCCCTTCCCTTTCATTCATCCTTTATAGAAACATAGAAAATAGGAGCAAGAGTAGGCCATTCGGCCCTTCAGGCCTGCTCCGCCATTCAAAATGATCATGGCTGATCGTCTAACTCAGTACCCTGTTCCCGCTTTTTCCCCATATCCCTTGATCCCTTTAGCATTAAGAAATATATCTATCTCCTTCTTGAATACATCTAATGACTTGGCGTCCACTGCCTTCTGTGGTAGAGAATTCCACGGTTCACCACCCTCTGAGTGAAGAAATTTCTCCTCATCTCGGTTCTAAATGGCATACCCCGTATCCTGAGACTGTGACCCCTGGTTCTGGACTCCCCAGTCATCGGGAACATCCTCCCTGCATCTAGTCTGTCCAGTCCTGTTAGAATTTTATATGTTTCGATGAGATAAGAAGGACGTAAATAGCAGAGGATGGTTTCAATCCATCGATCTCTGGGTTATGGGCCCAGCACACTTCTGCTGCGCCACTCTGCTACATAATTTATGCTGGTTGTTCTTCATGTATGAATTGTGGCAAGCTGTTCAACTATGGGGAGCATATTAACCAAGCCTGATTCTGTCCACATTCAATGCCCACGCGCACACACGTCAAACACGATAGCTAGCAGAAACAAGCACATAATTAATAACCGTACTTCCATGGTATATCAATAGTAACTATACTCCCATGATCAGGGTAGATCTAAGTGGAGGAAAATGTGATATTAAACAATAGACACATATTAGGTAGAGCTGAAGATTAAGATGGTAAAATATTGCCCTTATTTAAAATACAGTATACACCGTGGGGTGTACTTAGTGAATAAATTGAGGAATGTTGCACGTAAAACTCAAGAAGAAAAGAGCTGCATGGTTTCCTTTCTTAGAGTAACCTCTACATTGTGCTTTTGAAGGCAAATGTATAACTGGGCTAGTAAATCCTCCTTGCTAATTTTCCTTTGTGTGTGTATGTGTAGGGAGGTTAGCTCGTCTCTCCATTCATATTTGTTCTGTGACTTCCTTCTCTAATTTTTCCTCTGTATCTGATTTTTTGCAACATGTTCCAGTTTTTCTCTACCTCATTAATTAGCTCCTCATCTATATGAAAGGGTTATTTTAATCTTTGTTCTTTTCCGGGCTCTCCTGATGACTGAGTTAGTAAATGCACTGCCTGATGTAGTACTGAGGGTTACAGATCAGAAAGGTCCCAGGTACAATCCCTGATGTGTGTTGAGTCTTCTGATCTCAACTGGGGTGGCATTTGGACACAACAATAAGCCTCGGCATCTTTGGACTAGATAGGGAACAAAACCAGTCAGAATTCCTTTTACTGAACACTAACTAGAGACCCCCTGCTGTAAAGGGCAGATGTGTGGGTGCCAGATGAGGACAGGATTAGAATTTTCTGTGATGTCATTTCCTCCTCCCTCATAGTTGAATAGCCTCACTTTCCACTCACACATCAAGAATAGCCACTTGGGGGGAAATACCAGAGGGTTGCTGGCTCCTGTGGCCCAGCATGTCAGGGGAGAAAATTGATGGAGATAGTTCAAAGTATACATTTTTTTCAGATGAATTACATCTGGGCAAGTTTAAAAATAAAGTTACACCCACCAGTCAGTGAGTAAGTTAGGAAAGCAGTTCTACTATTTGAAGGGGTGGGAACGGCTGAGTATGGGCAGGTGCTTGTGAGAATTACAAGGTGGAAAGAAACAAAACTTATTTATAAAAAACATAGTTGTGAGTTCAGCTTATTTCTTGTAACTGCCTATTTCAGTATTGGTGCCAAGGCCAGCACGTAATGTTAAGATGTGAAATCAAGTTCAGCCTTTCCAGCGCAATGACTGTTACTGCAGGATGGTTCCCTGTATCCTTTCAGTGATCATTCCCCTTGGAAAACATCATCATAAAGGAGAGAAACAGCTATTTATAGACTGTTTCCTTCAGAATTCAGTTGTATTGTGCAGGAGGGAGTGGGATATAGAATCAAAACCAGCAATAGTGCCTCAGAGCAACAGCAGGATGGTTTTTTCTTCCCTCCTCTCCTGAGAGCACAGGATCATGCTGGGTTATGGTTCCACATAAGCCCGTGCCTTGTCAAGTATCCTTTCTCCAAATGTCTGCCAGAATAGTGAGCAGGATATTCGACTGTTGAGAACTTCCCAGTTGTACCTGATCTTGTCCTCACCCGACGTCCATACACTAGCACTTTCCAGAAAGGTGTCATTGGATAAAACTCAGGAGGGGGAAGCCTAATGGTGATTTCCTCACCCTAACCCAGGAGCGCTGAGACCAAGGGGGTGATTTTAAACCCCAAGAATGGGTGGGTGGGAGTTGAAAATAGTTGTTTTTTTGGGTCGTAAACCGCAAAAATTTTCGGACTTGGCTTTCCCAGTGGGAAGCCTGTACTTTTACACGCCGACGTTGAACCCGGAAATAAAGCCGGGTTGCGGTTGCAAGCCAAAAAAAAACTATTTTCAACTCCCAGCTGCCCCCAACCCACCCGTTCTTGGGGTTTAAAATCACCCCCCAATTGTTGGGCTCCTGCCACCACTCCACCGTGATTAGCTGAATCAGTACAAACCAGAGATCAGGCTAGGGCCGTCCTGATTGTACGGGTTTGTACCACACTGCAATGTACTTTTAACCACCGAGCCATCAAGTGTGCTTGAGGAGAATTTTCTTCAGTGTTTTCCCCTTTAAAATCAAGTCAGCCAGGCCAATCTAGCACTCTTCTCCATGGACAGATGAAGACCAGCCCAAGATTGTGAACAGGCCAGAGACTATGCTTGCAGCATGATAGATTTAATGAGAAATTCCCAATTTTTATGATAGCATCAATACACAGACAGCCATTCTTCAATGATAAATCCTAACAATTTGAGTTTAATAGTTTGTTGATAACTAAATGAATAAATCAGCCTTTGCCAGCACAGGAGAAAATGCAGGGAATATATTGTAAGATGCATTCCCACTCCAACATCTTCATCCATTTATCAGAAACAGTTTGGTAGTAACAGGGACAATGTTGCAAAATGCTCACTGCCTAAATAAGATGTTAAGTCACAGATAGACATGGATTAAGAAGGCCCATCATACTTCATCCATCTAAGAAAACCTACCATCCCCTATCACAGAGTCCAGTTGTCTTTTAAATGACTTCAGTGATTTTGCCTCAGAAATCCATTCCAAATGTTGCTCACTCTTAGGGGTAATTTTAACTTTGGACGACGGTGAAAAATGGGAGATATCAAATCAGTCACCTATTATACACCCCACCCGATTTTCCGTTCCATTGCACTCATTGGAAAGGCAAATCGGGCGTGATGTATAATGGGTGACTGATTTGATATCTTCCATTTTACACCGTCGTCCCCAAGTTAAAATTACTCTATGGTGTGAAGAAATTCCTGAAATCAGTCCTAATTTTGCTTTTCACCAATTTGAACCTGCGTTTCCTTGCTATACTGCCACATTTAACTGGAAATGTTCTGGATTTGCCTTTCCTATAGAGTTTATTATCTTATATACCTCTGTACATGGGAGGATTTACCATATACAAGGGGGAAAAGTGGGACAGCTAAAGGGAAAAACAGGAATTGGAAAGTGTTGCAATCTTATCATATGGTGGCCATGTGGGCTTTGAGGCGGTTGCATTGAAACTGGGGGATGGGCAAAAACAAACACAAGTCTCATTCTGAAACTTCAAGTTTCAGTCTTTATACAATGTGCTGCTGTCTGGGCCGGGTTTCTAAGAGATGTCTATGTACGTAGACATTATTGGTTTGATAGGTTCCTAAACAAGCTGCTTATTCAACTGTTCCCACACTCACAGGGAGTACACTGGAGTTTGCCAGCAGTAGTTTGGCAGTACAGGAAGCTGCTTTTGAGAATACATCTGATTAAGCACAGTTCGTACACAAGCAGGGCTACATTTAAAGTAGGTTGGAGAGTCTCCTCTCTGATAATGAGTTACAAAAATGATTAGTTTTTTAAAAAAATTCAGATATTCTGTGTTTTTCTGTAGTGCTTTATGTTTAAATTTTAAAGAAAATAAGGATAATTCTATTATCTCCCCATTCCTTCAGTCTCCTGAGGCCACACACTGACTGCAGTTAGGTGATTGAGCAGGCAACCTCCTACCAGTCCTTTACCCATGCCACTCTGTACCAACTACCCAGAGGTGCATGAGGGCTGCTCAACAATCACACTTCCTCAGAGTTTCCCCTTCTACTACTCCTGTATGGAAGAGATGTCCAGACTCCCTGCGGCCCCTGGCAATCCGTCCCTCAAAGTCCAGCCACCTCAGTCCTATTTGTGCTTATATTTCTTATTTGATAGTTTGTCCCATTTGAATTTTGTGGGCCTGGAGGTCATGCAGAGCAGTCTCAAGTTCAGTCTATGAACTCAGTGCCTTTGGGTTAGGAGGAGGGGTAAATCAGCCAAGATTTCTGCTCAAGATTGTTATCCAGTCTTTCAGTTGGAAGTGCGTGTGTAATTAAGGCAAGGACAGCATTGCGTTTGACTGTGATGCCATTTATATTTAAATAGTCTGCCATAGCTCATTGGCAAGTTGATGAAGACTGTCAACTTGGGCGAAGCACTAAAGGGCTGCTGTTGCCTGTGCAACTATACCCCAGGGTGAACAATCCTCTTAAGGAGCAGGGAGGAGATCCGTTAGACCTTCATATGAATGAATATTAAAGAACACAGGCTTGCCTTTAGACACCTCCCTCTTTTATCAAATAATTAACTATGTTTTTGTGAATTTTATGTTTATTAAGTTGAGGGATTTCAGTGCTAAGAACAGACACTTTCCATTTCAGGCACCCAGCATCCGCTTTAAATACTTTCAGGCCAGGTGGAATGTGTGTTAGTGTAAAATTCCTTCTACTCTGCCCCACGTTATCTTAGCATCAGCTTCAGAACAGCACCATCTATTGTGCCAGGATGAATCTTTTTTCCACTTGTGGCTCTTCTGAGCAAGATTGTCAACTTAGTGCCAAACACATTCCATGTAGGAAAAAGGATTAACTTTCAACATTTTATTTCAGTGTCTAATTTTATGGATTTGTATTTATGGCTGATTCCATCCAGACATACTGGTTGAGAGGCTTTTCCAAGCTCAACAGTGTGACAAAGCTGAGTTAACAGACACATTTTAAACTGTCATAGTGGCTGAATCGTACTGAGTGTCTGAGGTTAGTTCTAGTCCCTCATGTTGTTGGACTCAGTTTCTCCCTGATGGTATCTATAGTTCTCACTCTCTCAAAAATGCCCAGGAGATGGAGAAAGAGGATGTTATTGATAATCCAAAGTCTTTGTAATTTATTAATCTTTTAAAGAGAGTTGCAATGGCTGGACTCTCTCTTTCAAAAGTTGCGGTTTTGATGTTCAATTTAGTTTAGGTCCCCCACATCCCTGTATCCTTTCCTCGTTTCACCCAATTCAAAACAGCTCATTCCTTCTTTGCAGAAAAAATTTGTGCCAATCAATTTGAAAGGAAAAATCACACACGAGTTTGGGCTAATGGAACACCTCAGCACACACGCACAGTTGAGCTGTTGAAAATGCCCTCAACAATTTTGAAGTCCAACAGTCTTAGGAATGTGTAGGCTCCATGCTTGTTTTTAATTAAGATGTGCGTGTGTGTGGGGGTGGGGTGGGGGGAGGCTGTGAAATCAAAGTCACCAGCACTCAAAAACTAAATATCAACGTAACCTCCACTGTGATGCTCAGCTTTAGAACACTAATAATCATAGCTGTGGAAAGTGGATGAGTGTGGATTCAGGTCCTGTTCCGCTTGGCTCCCGATCTGAGTCATGCTAAAAGAAGTTGCAGCATCTCTTTGCGGGGAGGGAAAAAGTCAAAGGGAAGAGTCACACTTGGGTGGACCCTAGCGTCTCCTCTCAGCAATGGAAATGTCTCGATCAGATGGGCTGCAGATGAGGCATTACTTCAGAGAATAAAAGTCCGAATGCTTTGTGATTTTGTATAAACAGCCCTGATGTTGAGAATCCCTCCCCCTCCTTCCCTGATACATTGCTGCACAAGCCAAGGCTACGCATAAGCCAGGAAAGAAAAAAGCTGAAGGTTATGAATCCTCAGACTTTTGCTTTTGGGGAACTGGGTGCTTCAGTGGGTTAGTCATTGACTTTTAACTCCGTGGCCTGATGGGATGAAAGTGTCTGGTGGTTCTAAGGGTCTTAAATGAAATGTGGTAAGGCAACCTCAACCCTATTTATGGTCGGTTATAGCCCACAGCAGAAAACTATCCAATTTTGCATTACCTAACACTAAATTTTCAATCTCAGCAAACAGCCCACAACAATAACTGATAAGGGAATTTGAAAAAGACAAAGAAAAAGGAGGTGCCATTCTGAAGTTATGGTTAAAGCACATGGGGGAAACGTAATGAGAACTTTACTGTGTTACTGGTCGTGCTGTTTTAAATCCCTACTTCCTCATGAGGAAGTACTTGGGCATTACTTTCCCTGCTTGACACAACCAAGATCGAGAGCTTCTCATGTGGGCCATCGCTGAAATTGTCCCATAGCCCAACTCAAATTTATCTGATGTTAGCGAACAATTATTACAAACAGAAATTACTACAATATTTCCATGAGCTACTGCATCCTGGGGAAGAACACAGTGCTTTGTTTATGAGTGAGTCTAAAGGCCCTTGGTGCAAGGAATGTTGAGTACAGTGAATGATGCACAGACTCCGATGTGAGAATAAACCGACACTCTTCCCTGAACATGCCTGCAATATTGACTCGGGTGAAACTGAAAAAAAAGCAGATCTGATTTTTCATAAACACTTGTTAGAATTGGGGAATTTGGAAACTGAAGAAAATAAGTTTGCAAATCTGTGCATCTCTCTGCTGGGTCATTTAGCAATTCAATGTGAAGACATTCACAGGGACTAGATGTCAAAAATGTTCAGTCTTTGCTCGGTGAAGTTTGGAAGAGGATAATATTTAGCTACTTCTGTAATATACAAGGCCTGTGATTTTACCAGGAAATTCATTAGGGATAAACGGGAAAGGGCTATACCCATTGGAATTCTACCCAGCCAGGGGTGAATGATCACAGGTTAGGTTGGGTGGAATTCTGTGCTTGGATTAGGTGCAAGTATATCCTGTGTCCATAGTACATACATGTCTCCTGCAGTGGATAAATTCCCTCTATCTCCTTCTTTGGCTTGGTGTCAATTATTGTCTGGGACATTTTCCTATGTTAAAGGTGCTATATAAATGCAAGTTGTAGTTGTTGAAACAAGGAATCTGCATCATGGCGGGTGGATGTTTGGGGAGGGTACAGACAGAAAAAGACTGAATAATTGGGGCCTTTCCTACATGATATCATATTACCTGGGATTTCCTTTCTGCAGTCTTCATACCAATGTGCTGTCCTTTAACCTTGAATAAATATAGCAAGTATATAAGCGGCCCCACTGCAGCTGAATAAATCTCTATGGAGAGTGTCAGCAGCTCTATGGAAAGCACCAATGGAGTCCTGTTAGGGTTCGACAAGTACTGACCTCTGGACTACATTACACAATGTAAGTTCTGTCTCAAGAGAAGTAATGCCATAGTAAGAATGGATTTTTACTTTGTATCTAACTGTGTTGTACATGACTTGGGAGTGATGCTGACACTGCTTGCCCAAAATGGAAAGTACTAACATCCCTCACTTTGATGAGCACAAAATTCACAATTTAAAAAAAAAAATCAAACTGCCTTATTAAAACAGCCTGAGAGCACACATTTATGCAGAGTGCTCCTTGATGTGATACATTGAAATGTTCAAAAGCGTGTGAGCAGCACTTCCCCATTGGTAGAATCTCTGCAGGGCTTACCCGATCTCCGCTGTAGCTTTAGCAGAAGATCAGCAGAAACCCCGGAGAAGCTGATTACGAAAGTCAAAGGAAGTAAATACAACTTTTCTAGAAACATCACTGTAGGTCGTTTTCCTCCTTGTAATGTCTGTGTGCCCACTGTCTGTCTCCACCATATTTATTGTTCCACTGACTGACCAACTGACGTCATCACCTGTATATGTCCTTCATCACCTCAGTCCTTTGTCTAAATACAACCACCCTGGGGTTTTTGTCGATTTTCCATTGAAATTATGACGGGAGGTCAGGAGAACCCCGGGAAAATTACTGGCAGCAACATGTAAAGAAGGGATGACCGAGAGAGACTAGTATGAGCGTCCTATATAATGATTAAGAGTTATTGGGGAATTCAGCATCACTAAATGAGCTTAATCACTCTAAGAGCAATAGGGTGGTTGTATTTAGACAAAAGGCTGAAGTGATGAAGGACATATACAGGTGATGATGTCAGTTGGTCAGTCAGTGGAACAATAAATATGCTGGAGACAGACAGTGGGCACACAGACATTACAAGGAGGAAAACAATCTACATGGATGTTTCTAGAAAAGAATGTATTTACTTCCTTTGACTTTCGTTATCTGATGGCTCTACATAAAAAGCTGTTTTCTTAGGATTCAGTAAGCATAGTGTCCTGATGCAACTTACAGTAAAGATCAAAGAGGCACAGCATGCAACATCTGTTCCCTCTCTCCCATGGATGCCCCTCTTGTTTAATTTACACTGTCTGTTTATGCAGCAGGACAAGGAGGTGGGCTGTGTCTGCTGCATCCACACAACTTGGGGTCTCAGTGATTCATCCACACAATTTAGAGCCTCAGTGATTCAGACAGGCATCACAAGCTGTTAGCCAAAGCAACCCCCAGATTGTAATTAGCTGCGTCACTGAGAACAGCAAACCAGCAATGAAGAGGAAGGGCCTTGTCAATCGTTCACTTGTTAACATTCCTTTCAGTATTAAGTAATATTCTGTGTGGTGATAGAGGATACAGCAAAAATGTCTTGTCTTCTTAGCCATTAAAAGTAAAGTAAAATGTAAGTGGATCAGAACTTTTATTCACCTGTGTGTCTCATTTTAACTCTGATGTGGAGATGCCGGTGATGGACTGGGGTTGACAATTGTAAACAATTTTACAACACCAAGTTATAGTCCAACAATTTTATTTTAAAATCCACAAGCTTTCGGAGGCTTCCTCCTTCCTCAGGTGAACGTGGAGTTTCACCTCCACATTCACCTGAGGAAGGAGGAAGCCTCCGAAAGCTTGTGGATTTTAAAATAAAATTGTTGGACTATAACTTGGTGTTGTAAAATTGTTTACAATCATTTTAACTCGAATGAGGACTGGAGACTCATAATTCGTGCAGGTCCTGTTCATTGTGATATACTGTCATTCTGAATCATTAAGATGTTTCAATCCATTTAACCCCATGTGAACGTGTTCATTGCACATTAACTGGGTAAAAGTGCATTTAAATACCAGATTCCCCTCCCTGCCCCAGTGAGAGTGAATGACACGGTCTTTTCCTTGAATTAAATAAAAGAATTGTAAACAATTTTACAACACCAAGTTATAGTCCAGCAATTTTATTTTAAATTCACAAGCTTTCGGAGGCTTCCTCCTTCCTCAGGTAAATGTTCAGGAGCTCCTCGAAGCCTACGCATTTATACATATAGAACAATACATGGTGTTTACAGAATGCCCCTGCAACTGCCCGTTGCCAAGGCAATCACCGTGTTCAGACAGAGAGGTGTCACCTGCAGAACCCCCGAATACACATTCAACAAAAAAAAATCATATCATAAATAAAAGAATAATGTGCGACCACTGCTGGGAGATTCCATTAGGTGACAGCATTGTCCTATTTTTGTTACTTGTTCTTGAGATGTGGGCAATGCTGACATGGTTTCATTTATTGCTTGTCTCTAGTTGCCCTGAATAGGTAGTGGTGGGTCTTCTCCTCGAACTACTGCTGTCCTTGCACTGAAAGTGCTCCCACAATGGAGTTAGATAGAGAATTCCAGGATTTGAACTAAATGACTATAAAGGAACAGCAATATGTGTCCAAATCAGGATGGTGTTTGACCTGGAGGGAAACTTGGAGGTGATGGTGCTCCCACGGTCTTGCTGCTTTTGCCTTTCTCGATGGTCAAGGCCATTGGCTGGGAACCGTCCTGCAGAAAGTTGGTCAGCAACTTTTAGGGAAAGATTTCCTCTGTGCGTCATGTGACAATATCGTAAACCTCTTTTAAAATGCATTTAGAATTTAATTACACATGGCTTGCAGTGGAAATTTCTCCCTTAATGTTTTAAATTCTGATATATTAATGATCCTATGTGTGTGCATTACTCTTACCCACTGTGATGGGGTTTCAGATCTATTGTGCAGTCTCTGCTCTTCTGAACAGCGATGTACTCTGCCTTCTGAGGAGAATTGGCTGGGAATGTTCCAGAGTAGGTGGAATAAAATGAGAAAATCTTTCACATTGACTTGAATTTATACTCCCATGCTTGAGAATGTCACGAGGAGTTTCGGAATGCACCAGCAGTGGTCTGGTGCCTTTAACAGAGGATTTGGCAGGGAAAGAAGGGGTTATTTTTGTACATACGAATCACTGCGTTTTCACTTAGGTCAAACAGTAGCCAGCACCATGAAAATAATGGAAGATTTATAATAAATGGGATGTTATTGGAAGGGAATGCCAAGTTAACAAAGAGCATATTGTAAGGTCCAGAAAACATTTGTAAACATTGCATCCCATGAAATCACTGACCATCCTAAGGGGACAGCACTACATTCTGTCACACGGAATCACTGTCCATACTGAGGGGGCAGCACTACATTCTGTCACACGGAATCACTGTCCATACTGAGGGGGCAGCACTACATTCTGTCCCATGGGATCACTGACCATACTGAGGGGACAGCACTACATTCTGTCACACGGAATCACTGACCATACCGAGGGGGCAGCACTACATTCTGTCACACGGAATCACTGACCATACCGAGGGGGCAGCACTACATTCTGTCACACGGAATCACTGACCATACCGAGGGGGCAGCACTACATTCTGTCCCATGGACTCACTGACCATACCGAGGGGGCAGCACTACATTCTGTCCCATGGACTCACTGACCATACCGAGGGGGCAGCACTACATTCTGTCACACGGAATCACTGACCATACTGAGGGGGCAGCACTACATTCTGTCACACGGAATCACTGACCATACCGAGGGGGCAGCACTACATTCTGTCCCATGGACTCACTGACCATACTGAGGGGGCAGCACTACATTCTGTCACACGGAATCACTGACCATACCGAGGGGGCAGCACTACATTCTGTCACACGGAATCACTGACCATACTGAGGGGACAGCACTACATTCTGTCACACGGAATCACTGACCATCCTGAGGGGACAGCACTGTATTCCGTCCCATAGAATCATTGTCCATCCTGAGGAAGCACTACATTCTGTCCCAAGGAACCATTGACCATCCTGAGGGGACAGCACTACATCCTGTCCCATAAGATCACTGACCATCCTGAGGGGACAGCACTGTATTCCGTCCCATGGAATCACTGACCATCCTGAGGGGACAGCACTACATCCTGTCCCATAAGATCACTGACCATCCTGAGGGGACAGCACTGTATTCTGTCCCATGGAATCACTGACCATCCTGAGGGGATAGCACTATGTTCCATCCCATGGAATCACTCAATGTCCTTAGGGGACAGCACTATGCTTCATCCTATGTAGATTAAAAAAGTTCACTATGATGTGTAACATAATTATACCAGTAGTCTGCTCTGTAGTTCCATTCAATGCAGTTTTTGCCAGTGGTATATTAACCTCATATACTGGCATATACCCCTAGAGGATCTTTTGATGGCCCTATACACATCTGACTTTTTCTCTGTGTAGCTGTGATAATAGGCAGAACACGCAATAGACACTTCACTGAAACATCTGATTCATACAGGTTATCAACAACAGACATAACCTTGATCAGTAAAGACTATTAAAAGAATATTTTTAAGAATATCGAACATGAAGCGAGGCAGAGTCCAATATGTTTATCCAAAGAATGGGCCAATATCAAATCAGGTTCAACTTAAGTCAACATAAGAACTTGGTGACACATTGAACTGTCCTCTTAATGAAGAGTTACCAAACTCAATGGTATCATTTTGTGGAGGTGCTGAGAATAGATGGAGCACTTTGCCAGAAGGGAGAGAAAGAAACAATGGGTCATGAATTCAACCATTCTACAAAAAAAATGTTTAAGCAGCAAGAGCTGATGGACAAGAGTTTCATACTAACTGGGGGAGTTACTGAGTCTGACAGTATGAAGCAGCTAAATATCAGTAGAGACATAAAGTAACACAGAGTCCGTAGCACAAAGGAGCTGGGTTAACACCAGTACAATATGGTTAGTAATGTAGGGTGCTGGCTGGGAGGGAACTGAACTGAAGGTCTTCAACTTGGTGCTTCAACCATCCTGCTGTTTTAACAGTGCCTTAATTCAGCTCCCGTGTATGGTTGGGTTCAGTAAATGCTTCAAATCAGGTCCCCCAGTAAGGTTATTTGAACTCTTTATTATTGAAAGAAAACTCACAAACTAACAGAAAACATTGGTACAAAAGTAACCTGAAACACTGGTTATAATGTCAGAATTCTTGCTCCAACTAATAGTAATTCTAATACGCACATTCAGGACATGAACCCTGACTGCACACCACAGCTGGGAAACAGGCCTGAAGGGTAGAGTGAACCTAATAATAAGCACAGAAATTTACTCATTCTGCTTTCAGTGAACCAAAGAGAGCAAGAAGAGGCACAGGCTGCCATGCCTGGCAGAGACAGCTGGCATCACAGCTGATGGCAAATTGTCTGATAGTTTTGATTCTTGCTACACTCAGAGTTATAATGCTCCAGGTTGAACTAATCCAGTCCAAATCAGCCTTTTTCCCTTATCCTCCTTAAGAATCTTGTAGAAGGTAGCTTAATACAGTGTGCTGTGCTATTGCAGGTAATTTAGTGCACAACTTGTTCCATTTGTACACACCATGGTGTTGTGCCACAGATTGGTAGCACGCAAATTCTCACCCATGATTTTCGACTAGGGCTGGAAGAATTGCCCTGATCGCAATGTGTGGTGACATTGAAATGCTTTCAAAAGGAACGTGGTCATGGCTTTACTAGATGCAGCAACTAGTGTAATCCCCCCTGTCCACTTCCCGTAACCGCCATGTTGTGCTGTCTAGAGGAAAGCATCCCCAGGAGGTAAGGAAGTTAACCACTTGTATCCAATTTCAGGAATAGTAATTGGATTGTCAAGAGGAAACTCTAACAAGGTATCATACAGACCCAACTTAAAAATGGGGTGAAATTGTGCTGTGCACTATTAGCGTATACATTTAATTCATATGAAATTGTCCACTGCTTTAACAAAGTTGATAAAGAGCCATTAGTAAAGGCCACCTTTATTAACCGGAGATGATCTACTGCACATCCGACTTATAAGAAATGGAAGAGGAGGGTAAACAGGGTAAAAAAAAATGGAAAATAAAAGGAATGTCTGAATGTTGTATGTATAATAATTGGGAGAGTTGAACAAGACAGGAGGTCCTAAGTAATTTGCCTTTCTTTGTGTTTCAGCTCACAATTCCCAAATTCCCCGTGGTTGTAAAGATGGGACATGCTCACGCAGGCATGGGTAAGGTAAGCAGTATCAAAAGCAAGAGAGGCCAGGGATGCTGATGAGCAGAATCTCTGTGAAGTGAATAGAAATTTGAGCTCAACTGTCGGCTCAGTAGGAAATATTTTCATTTATAATTTAATTAGGAGAACTGGATGGGCAATCTGGCATGCAATCCTCCCCACCCAGCTTTCCTATCAGTGCTCACCCAGGTGATACTTTACATCAAGGTTAATCAGGCTAAATTTTATCCCAGTAAGTTTATCTTGTATCTAATTCGGCTGTTTAGACAGGAAGGTCCCAGGCTTGATCCCCAATCTGTGTTGAGTCATACATGCCAACCTAGAAAACTAACTGACCAACAGCTTCAAAAAAGCTGAAAATTCAAAAACAATGTTAAGTATAAGCCTATAACAAGTGAAAAGAAGCAATTTCACAAAGTGCAGTGGGTCACAAACTTGTTGAAACTTAAGCTGTAGATAGGCCAAACCTTTCTTCACTTGTACAGGAGGGGAAAAAAACATTAGTAAACGAAAGCCTGAAGGAACATACAAGTGCCAAAGCCAAAAGATTTATATTCTAGGGGGATCTGGAGGTGTGCCCTCCTCCACCCCAGAAAACTATGATTTTTCTATACTTTATTTTGTGCCTTTTCCAACATTTTGGAGTCTACAATAACAACCACAACTTGCATTTATATCAAGACTGTCAAACAATTTAAAAAGTTAATTGTGATTAATCTCTCAATTAAAAATTTAAATCTCGATTAATCGCATATTTAATTGATACAATTACTGCAACCATCTCATTCAAGTTTGTTTAATGCTGATGCTATTATTATTACATGGAATTATATAGAAAATTGAACTGTTTATTGTGAAGAGAACATCAAAAACCTTTGAGCCATCATATCCGAAAGTGCAAATTAAAAAGGAAAATTAGTAGGCTTTACATAGCCACCAGAAACAAAAAATGCAGCACAGCCTATGAGTCTAAAAAGAACTTTAGTTCTATTTCTTGCTGCCATTTAGCCAGTTGCTTAGAAAGACAAGTTTGTTTACTTTTTCGGGAGATAATGCTGCTCACTTCTTATTTACAACCAGACCCGAAAGTGAGAAAAAGTCATTCCCATGGCACCGTTGTTGTCGGCGTTGCTAAGTATTGACGTGCCAGCTTTGCTAAACGTTTATGGGCATCAGCACACTTTGACCAAAATTCCAGAGAACAATTTTCCATGCTGATAACTGGTTCTGCTTTACAACGATCCAAATGGTGTCGGTTGTTCCTACGTATTCGTCCTCTGAATCAGATACCACAAAGAGGAGGTTCATTTTCTTTTTTGGTGGTTCAGCTTCAATAGTTAGCGCACCAGGCTGCTGGTCTTGTGACATGTGTGACATCAGTACGGTAAGAATTAACTTCCACACCTTGCCCCCCTCAGATTTTGGAAGGCACTTGGGATCCTTAAACCTTAGGTCCAACACTGTTGCTATCTTTAGCCATGTGAGATTGCTGCTTTGTTTGCTTTTATTTAAGATTGGAGTGAAAGGGTTCTTACACTGAACAACATATGCTGGGTCATCATCTCATCAGCCATAACACGAAATAAATGGCACAACATGGGTAAAACTACAGGGCAGGAAACATACATCTCTTCCCCCAAGGAAGAGCTCGAACACATACCTGCAGCGTTCTAGTAGGGTTTCCAAACTTTGGAGTTTGTCAAATTCAGCAGGAAGATGGGGGCCGAACCAAGAGGATCAAATATAGGCTAAATGAGCAATTCCTGAAATGGGTGAATAGGACAATTAAAGGGTGAACTTTGGGACCGGTATGTGGATATGGAATAACACCTTAAAAGAGATAATGAACATGCAAAAATATTTCAGAGATAAGAATAATTGAAGAAGACAAGCACCACAATAAAACATTCATCCAGAATTAGAACAACAAAGGAATAGTTAGTCAGGGAGTTACAACAGTAAAAGATAAAAATGGAGATGAAGTTGAGGAAGAAGAGATAGTCAAAATAGAAAATGAGTGTTTTCTAATAGTAAAGATGATAACTCAAATATGTTGCACAATTATTATAATACTTCAAATATTATAAATTCAGTATACAAAGGTATTGAACAAATTAAAGGTACTGAAGATAAATAAATCCCCTGAACTTGAAGGGATTTATCTAGGAGTGTTGAGAGAGACTAGGGAAAGGCTGGCTATCATCAACAGACAGTCATTGGGTAAGGTACAGAATTGTAAGTAGGCATATCTAAATCTATATGTAAGGAAAACAAATCCGATCCAGGCTACCATAGGCCTGTTAACCTAACTGCCATAGCGGACAAAGTAATGTAAATCATGTTAAGTAGGTTGGTGTAGGACTTGAATAGGAATGATAACAATATAAATAGAATCAACATGGCTTTAGATAGGGAACATCATGCATGATAAACCATCTGACTTCGTTGAGGATGTTACTGACGAAATTGACAGTGGAATATTGTATAATGTAATTTATTTTGACTTTCAAAAGGCTTTTGACAAGATTCCATGAAAAAGAATTAAATGAATCGAGAGATCGGAGTAGAGTATGGGAATGGATAGAAGGTTAGTTAATGGATAGGAAATTAAATGTGCTAGTGGAAATGTCTTGTCAGACTGAGAGGGGTGTTGAGTGGACACCAAGGGGCAACAATTGACCTATGTTGTTTCTTGTCTACATAAATGATCTGGATTCTGAAACCAACTGCAAGGTTGTCAGATTTGCAGATGACATTAAGATAGTTGTGGAGAAAGAAAACAAGATGCAGGTAGGGATTTGTGGAGGGGATTGGATCATTTACATCAGATGGAATTTAATACTAATAAATGCAAAATGTTGCACGTTAGATAAAATAATGTGTAACGTAAGTATAACATGAATGGAATAGAATCATTAGAAAGTAACTCAGAAAGGGACTTGGGAGTAATAGTGGGCTTGTGTCCAGCAACATTTAGACAATGTGGTGAGACAATTAAAAAACATTAAAAAATCCTGGGATATATATAACCAGACAAGCCAAATACATGTCTATTGAGGTTATGCTGAAACTACAACATAAAATAAATGTGGAATAGGTGTCAGAATTTCTTCACACACATGGTGAAAATTGTCTCCCAGGCAGGGCATCAAAGCACAGTGGATAGGCTGGGAAAGCTTGAGTACTAGAGGGATGAGCTTTGCTGGGTTAAATGGCCTTTTTTTATCCTTACCTTTTTTTATGTTCTCATGACCATATTGCCGATTGGCTATTTCCTGAACAGGTATAGGTAACACTGGCATTGGAACATGGATTCCCAGGATCTTTCCCAGGAACTTCAGTATGGAAACTAATATGTAGAGCCATGACTAGTGTGGGGTGAATTGTGGGGTGCAGGCTCTTGGGTGAGTTTTATGCAGATCTGTGGAGCACTTAAGAACCTCCAAACAAATGAGGGAACGCATGGACCCACATTGCACCCAGAAACAATTATATGGAGTTAGACATGCAAATTAGGCTTCTAATGATGTTGTTAGGATCCCAACTGCAATTTAAAGGGACACATACATCAGATCGCCAGTATGCACTAAGTATAAAAATCACTCATCTATTTATTGAAGTGACAACTGGCTGTTTAAAACAAGGAATGTTACAAATTCCACATATCCTCAAATCTGGTGTAACAGTTGCACCCCTTTGTTGAGAGGGCATGATCTGTTTAAAAGTGCATATTATACACCTGATATTAAGCTAAACAGTTATGAATTTTCGAAGCAGCTGGCAGGAACTTTGATGGACTGCCCTAGCAGGTGTTCCTGTACACTCTGTGAATCTGAGTAAAATCTATTGTAAATGACAGCTGAGAGAGTCCATAAATTATTGCCCACTCAGGTAGTGCAAGGATCCCTGTAATTGGATGAATTGAATTTGTCAGAGTATCGGAGGAGTTTCACATCTTGCTTTTCCTCAGTCATTCATTTATGAAATGAAAATAATAAAACTGTGATAGAATATTCAACAAAATCAACACACTGCTGACTGAACCGTAAATACAGTGAAAGATACATTATTCCCTGTAGCTCATTCCTCAGCTTATATTACTCTCTCTCCCCTTACTGGAAAAAGTTTAATGAGTTGACGAGGGCCAGCAAGGTAACACATCGGCTACTCTCCCTTTCCTTCCTTGACCACCATGGGCACTGACACACTATTCAGTCTCTATACCTCATAGCTGTACAAGTCACCCTTCACACTGCACTATGATTAAGGTTTCATTAACTCTCGAGCTGACAATATATGTATTGCCATCTCTACTAACGGGAATTACTTGCATGCAGAACCTTGAAAGCACTTCTTCCACTTTATTACATCAACTATGCAGTGTCACCTAGGAGACATTCCTGAAATATTAGCCTTCACCTAAATCACTCAATTTTGTCAAAGGCAAAACCTGTGCATAATGCCCATAAAAGGCAGGGGACCACAAGGGGCATTCCACAAATTAGAGAACTGACACTAAGAGGAACAGGCCGTAGAGCTGATGGGAATGCACTCTTATCTAGCCGTAGGAGATGGCAAGACCTGTAGGACAGTGCAGGCACCAGGTTAGTGGGTGCACACCTAGATAGTTGCCATGGTATCCATGTGAACTAACTTATAACTGGAAGCTGTCACACACTTTTCTGTATTAATCCCAAGAGAGTTATGCTCACCCATTTTTAGATTATGGCCCCCTTCCCAGTAGATCCATCACAGCAACAGAAGGGCAGAGGATGTTGAAGAGGAGGAAGATGATGAGGAGCAGGAGAGCAGAAATTTATTCCTCGTCAACTATGATAATGATATCCATGAGGATGATAATGAGGAGGAGCAAGATGCTGAGGAAAAGCCAACACAGGAGCCCCTAGATCTTGCCCCATGTTCCTTTGTCCCAAACCCTGCTTTCTCACTTTCACGCACCAGTTCAGATACTATCATCTGGAGGAAATAGTGTAAGTGAGGATGTGGCACTGGGTGATTTCACAGAGCTCAATGGAACCAGAGGAGTGGGGAATGGATGCACATATATTGGTAATGTTTTTGTGGACAACAGCTTTTCAGATGCTTTGTATGGCTTAATAACATCAGCTCCTAACTCTTTTTCTTCTTTCCCTTTCTCCTGCTGGCCTGGATTTGCCTCTTACAGGTAAAAGTTGAAAATCATTACGACTTCCAGGATATAGCCAGTGTCGTGGCCCTTGCAAAAACTTATGCAACCACAGAGCCTTACATTGACTCCAAGTATGACATCAGAATTCAGAAGATCGGGAACAATTATAAGGCCTACATGTAAGGGTCTGCCATTGTATCTTTTGTAAAGATCATTCAAAATGGTGAACCTCACAATGGTATTGGTGTTTCAATGTGCTGAAATGTAAGGTGGATAATGCATTATTACTTTCACCATTCTCTATACTTTAAGTTCCTGATGTTAATTGTGTGATGAGAATGTGCCAGGTTGAGGCCTGGGGCTCCCTACAGGCAGGGGAAAAAAGCCAGTTGACAGAATTGTAAGTCACCTTTCCTACTGAGCCTGGGCTCAGGTCACCTTTGTGCTCATGAGGTATTGTTGGGCAGGTTTTCTTTTGCTATCCGTCCTACTACACCTGTTGTAAATCAGAGATGATCAATTTGATTTGTTACACAGACAGTCCTCTCATTCATGGATTCAGCCCAACTTCACACAATCTTCTGAAGAAAGGTTCTGTACAGTTCCAAGAGATGCAGCATTGTCTAAACCTCTTTTCAGATATTTTATCTTGTTTAAAAGGTTAACCTTTACCAGCTGTAAGTAGCAAAAAGGAATTTATTTCTGAGTTTCCTCCTTTCCTATTGGGAAGTTCCTGACCTCCATGTAGCAGGTACCCAGCCAGTAACAAAGAAGAGATTAAGAACTTGCCAGATGGAAATCTGGGTCCTTGTGACACCCAGAGAAAAAAGTGAAAGAGGAATGAAAGAAATGTGTTTAGCAAATATCTGAACCATCAGGGCTAACATTCCTCTTTTCTATAAGGATCTAAGCCTTCAGCAAGATGTGCTCATCTCTATATATGTCCAAAAGCATCTCCAATGCAAGTCATTCCAGGTATCTGATTGGTCAGCACAGCAATAATTGTTCAAAAATTGTTGTTTTCCTAAGTTCCCAAAATGTCACAGGATCATGGAATCTTTTGGAAACAAAGCTGTTTGTATCGGGCAAATCTTTCCACACCTGAGGTTGGTTTAACACCAGCTTTAGGTGGTTTGAATGACAGTGTGCACCTGACTGGTTGCTGAGTACCATTCACTGCTTGTATCATTAAAAGGAACATTTACCTGAGGAAGGAGGAAGCCTCCGAAAGCTTGTGAATTTAAAATAAAATTGCTGGACTATAACTTGGTGTTGTAAAATTGTTTACAATTGTCAACCCCAGTCCATCACCGGCATCTCCACATCATGTGTATCATTAAAGGTTAAGATGCAGAAACACCTGCCAGGAAGTCAAATATCAATGCATTCTGCAGGTTTCTATCTGGAGTCATCAGCTGGAATTTAAAATAAAAACAAAACTGTCAGATTAATCATCCACACAACAGACAACCTGCTCCACACTTTAATATTTAGTTTCACTGAGTGAGCACTCGATGGTAGGAAGAAAACACTTGACTTTCACATCATGGTGAGTTTCCAGTTTCAAATTTACCATTGGAGGACAGGCATTGGGATAAGCGGATGAGTCATTTTGGGCCATGCTGGTGAAACTCCTAGGGCTCGATTTTCCCAGGAAATTGCGGGTGCGTTGGAGGCGGCGGGGGGGGCTCCGGAAATTGGGGAAATCCCATTCGGGTTCACAGCCCAGCTGTAACCCGCCGACTTCCGAGTTCCCCACCGTTGCACCTCATTGAGGTACTTAAGGCACTTTACTTGTGACATATTAGGTAGTTAGAACAATTTTTAACTTATCTGGGCAGCTTATCCCACAGTTTCTGATCAGGCAAAAAGAAACAAAATAAATTAAATAAAAAACCATAGCATGAAATTAAAACACAAAATCAACCTACCTTTCCACCCTGCTCCAACATCCAATGACTCCTTCTCCGATCTCCCCTTCTTCAACCCCCCGATCTCCCCTTCTTCACCCCTCCCGATGTCCTCCCAATCTCCCCTTCTTCGCCCCCCCGATGTCCTCCCGATCCCCATGATCTTCCCCTCTCCCCCCCCGATCTTCCACCCCGCCCCCCCCACCGATCTCCCGACATCTCTCTCTCTTTCTCTCCCCCCACTCGCGTTGCAGGTCCTGTCAATCAGGCTGGTTGCCGGGCGCGACACCCGGAGAGGCCATTGATCACCATCAATTACGATGCGATCGCGTCGGAAACGGTAAGTTTTGTTTATTCAGGTTTGCCACGCACATCTTCACCCCCCCCCCCCCCCCCCGCTGCCAACCCACCGCCATTTCAAAATTGAGCCCCTAGTGACTGGCTCAAGAGCAGCATAATAGGCAGACAGGCAGACAACTGCTCACACACTAGACTGAAAGAAAAACGACAACTAGAAAAGATACTTTTCAAGAAAGAAAAAGTGGGGAGGTATCTCTGCTTTAACCAAATTTTTTGTAGCTATTTTACTTCTGGTCCTGGAAGATGGCGTTGTAAAAGGATGCTCAGTATTATCCTGTTAGTAACATTGTACACTTCTGTCTTTCAGGAGGACTTCAATTTCAGGAAACTGGAAAGCAAACACTGGCTCTGCCATGCTGGAACAAGTGGCCATGACGGAACGGTGAGCATTTAGACCACAGAAACTCTATAGTGGAGGATTCAGCAGTATACAAGATGTTAAAGAAGAATTAAACCTGTGAGAGAAAATTTAAGCAGTGCTTTCTCCATCCTTAATTCTTTATTTAACGTAGCCTCCCTGGGTTAACTGATATCTTCAGTGAATTCTAGGTAATAAAGCTCCTTGTGAATTGTTATTTCTTTTGAAAGTGGGCCTCCCTTTGTGATTTTTGTCAATAATGTTTGAGCTATATTATAAGCATTCTTATAATAGTGCAGTGGGGTTATCTGGTTCTATCCTTCCTACTTCCCTGCAAATCTTCACTATCAAACAGCACTTTCATGGGCCTACTGGAAACTGTACAAACTAATCACAATCAAAAGAAGAATTGTTCACAAGCCAAAAATCCATAATGTAAATAGAGCAAGCTGCATTAGAGGGAATCAACATGGATTTGTAAAGGGTAGGTCATGTCTAACGAATTTAATTGAATTTTTTGAGGAAGTAACTAAAGTAGTAGTCAGGGGAATGTTTATGGATGTAGTTTGTATGGACTTCCTGAAGGCATTCGATAACGTTCCACATAAGCGACTGTAAGCTAAAATTAAAGCTCATGGAATTGAAGGCAAATTATTGATCTGGTTAGGAGATTGGTTAGGTGGTAGGAGAGAGAAGAGGTAATAAGTATTTACTCAGATTAGAAGGAAGTGACTAGTGGTGTCCCGCAAGGGTCTGTTCTGGGGCTTCAACTATTCACAATATTTGTTAATGACTTAGATAACACAATAGAGAGCCACATATCCAAGTTTGCCGATGACACAAAGATTGGTGGCATAGTAAGTAATGTAAATGGGAGCAAATTACAAAGAGGAATTGGTAGATTAAGTATTGGTCAAAACTGTGGAAGTCCAAAGAGATTTAGGGGTCCATGTACACAGATCATTAAAACGTAGTAGTCAGGTACAAAAAATAATCAAAAAGGCTAACGGAATGTTTGCCTTTATAACTAGAGAGCTAGAATATAAAGGGGAGGAAGTTTTGCTACAGCTATACAAAGCCCTGGTTAGACCTCATCTGGCATACTGTACAGTTTTGGGCACCGGACCTTAGAAAGGATACATTGGCCTTGGAAAGAGTGCAGCGCTGATTCACCAATATATTACCGGGGCTCCAAGGGTTAGATTATGAAAAGAGAGTACATAAACTAGGCTTGTATTCCCTGGAATATAGAAGGTTAAGAGTTGATTTGATCGAGGTTTTTAGGATTTTGAAAGGAATTGATAGGATAGACAGAGAAAAACTTTTTCCGGGAGTCTAGGACAAGGGGATATATCTTTAAAATCAGAGCCAGGCCATTCAGGAGACAAGTTAGGAAACACTTCTTCATGCAAAGGGTGGTGGAAGTGTGGAACTCCCTCCCAGAAAAAGCAGTAGATGCTAGCTCAATTAATAACTCTAAATCTGAGATCAGTGGATATGGAACCAAGGTGGATGGATGGAGTTAGGGAACAGATTAGCCATGATCTCATTGAATGGCAGAACAGGCTCGAGGGGCTGAATGGCCCACTCCTGCTCCTATGTTCCTATGCAGGGGGGGAAAGACAACTGGAAAAGTACATTGCTTTCATTCAGAAAAGGAGGGAGAATTTGTCTCTTAACCAAATTTTTTTTTGTTTACCTGCTAATATCCAATAGTATTATCTTTATATTGGAATCTTCTATCCTGGCATTCTTCAAACCTCTTTAAAAAGCTTTAAATCCACCACTTGCAATGGGACCATCGCCCTTGGCAACAGTTTATTTGATTATAAACACCATTGTGTGAGTCACAGGTACCACCCCTAACTCCCAGAGCTGAGCTCGCCCTCCTGGTCCCACTGAAGGGTCAGTACGAGAACACTGCATCATAGCTTTATTCGGCTCTGAATAGGATTAGTTTTGTAGTGGAAGTAATACCTCTTGACAGATTATTTCTGTATGGCATTAGTGTGGTAGCACAGCCTAGTGCCTAGAAACAGCCTCTTTGAGGTAGAAATTATGTCAGAAGACACTGACATCTTCGATTGTGCCAGAGCAGTCTGTTGAACCAACCCAGCATCTGGTGCTGCCTTGCTGACCCATGGCAAGATACTAAAACATCTTGAGGCTAAGCCATATTCCTGTGGGAGTGTGAGAATAGACAGACATGTTTTGTGGAAATTACAGAGTGACATTGTGACATTCTGCCTCAGTGAGCTCATGTCTAGAGACTGCCGCCCACAGTTCATCATCCCCATTTATGATGTGACAGCAGGGAGATGCTACAAAAAATGCCTGCTCCCGAGCTGTCAGTTTCAAGAAAAAGCATAAAACGTTGGAACAAAGAACAACAGAGACACGCCAGAAAGTGTGCAGCCAATGTCCTAGATGTGGGATCATATGGAAATTGAGATGAATAGTTTCCTTTAATGAATTACAGTGCTGAGGTGTTGCAGCCCGCTGGGAGAATGCATGATGCAGTATGGGGCACAAACTCTAGGGTCTCACTGTAGCTGACATTTCAATGGAAACTCTCTTGCAGCTATCGAACGTGGGTGGACGCCTGCTCTGAAATGTTTGGTGGCCTGGACATCTGCGCAGTGAAAGCTGTACACGGGAAAGACGGGAAGGATTATATCATCGAGGTTAGTTGGACGGCCCACATCCCAGTTTGTGGTGCATTTCTACACTGTGAATGTTGACTTTAGTATCAAATCTTTTTCATCTTGTGTGGGCCCATCTTCTGGCTGGAGATTAACTGTTTCACAAATGATTAAAACGAAGGATTGTTTTCAGGAATTAGTGGTTTACAGGAAAGGAACTGCCAATTTGAGGTTGGCTGCATATTTTCATGGGTACAATGGGTAAGTTACAATGGGTGCAACACAAGTGGCTTATTTCACACAAACCACTGGGTGAGATATGTAATTTACTAGGAACATAGGAACAGGAGTAGGCCATTTAGTCCCTCGAGCCTGTTCCGCCATTCAATTAGATCATGGCTGCTCTGTGACCTAACTCCATATCACTTACTACCTTTGGTCAACAAAAATCTATCAATCTCAGATTTAAAATTAACAATTGATCTAGCATCAACTGCCGTTTGCGGAAGAGAGTTCCAAACTTCTACCACCCTTCGTGTGTAGAAGTGTTTCCTAACTTTACTCCTGAAAGTCCTGGCTCTAACTTTTAGGCTATGTCCCCTAGTCCTAGACTCCCCAACCAGTGGAAATAGTTTCTCTCTATCTACCCTATCAGTTCCCCTTAATATCTTGAAAACTTTGATCAAATCACCCCTTAATCTTCTAAATTCCAAGGAATACAACCCTAATTTGTGTAATCTCTCCTCGTAATTTAACCCTAAGAGTACAACAGTCCATTACCATTTTAAAGCCATTTCAAATTTAGTTTAATTGTGGTTTTACTATTCTGGCTGTAGAGGGTCACATATTTTCCATTTAATTGCGTGTATTTTAGGGGCTGATTTTAACTTGGTCCACCCGGTGGTAACGGCCCTAAAATCAGGGTGCTGCAATTACTACCCTGTTCCTGTCCCGGTCCTACCCACCGTCATTTTGTCCTGACCCTTCACAAGGGTGACTAAAGCGCCTGAAGCTGGCAGAGGCCTCATTACAGCATACAAATTGAGGTCCTATGATTTTGAGGTTCAAATGGATGGAGCATGCACCATACGTGCTCCGCCTATTTGTATGTGGCGATGAGCAGTCAAACCAGCAGTCCTTAAAGAGGCGGCTGGAGTCCACGCACAAAACGACACAGGAAACATCATCATTTTTTTGGTGGGGCCAGGAGAAGCACAAAAAAAATCTGGGCCACTGCCAGTCATCTAAGGCCTCATTGGTGTGGGAGTCAGTTGATTACCCGCCCTCCCAAAACCGTCGAGCTGTAGTCCTAGGGCACCCGACTGAGTACCTTGCAACTACCAGGTCAAGACGAGCACTACCTCTTGTTGTTTCCTTGCCACATTGGGCTATAAAACTGTTGTGCATTACATTTACCAACTCATGATTATAAAGCAATTGAGTTTTCCCAGTTTATGTTTGGTTGATTGAAATCTCCCATTAAAACAACTTTCCTGTTCTCACATACCCTTCCTATCTCTTCATAGAGCAAATTATCTGCCTTATGCCAAGCTGAGGGTCTGTAAACGTACCTTTAGTGTTAGTTTGGAATTTCTTTCATATTAGAGATGTCAGCAACAACAACTTGCATTTATATAGCACCTTTAACATAGTAAAATGTCCCAAGATGCTTCACAGGAGCATTATCAAACAAAATTTGACACCGAGCCACATAAGGAGATATTAGGACAGGTGACCAAAAGCTGGTCAAAGAGGTAGGTTTTAAGGAGCGTCTTAAAGGAGGAGAGAGAGGCGGAGAGGCTTAGGGAGGAAATTCCAGAGCTTAGGACCTAGGCAGCTGAAGGCATAGCCACCAATGGTGGAGCGATTAAAATCAGGGACGCGCAAGAGGTCAGACTAGGAGGACAGCAGAGAGAAAGAGCAGGGGAGTGGGATTAATTGGATAGCTTTTTCAAGGGGCCGGCACAGGCACAATGGGCTGAATGGCCTCTTTCTGTGTTGTAACATACTATGATACTATGATCTTGGAGGGTTGCAGGGATGGAAGAGGTTACAGAGATAGGGAGGGGCGAGGCCATGGAGGGATTTGAAAACAAGGATGAGAATTTTTAAATCGAGGCGTTACCAATGTAGGTCAGCGAGCACAGGGGTGAGGGGTGAATGGGACTTGGTGCGAGTTAGGATACAGGCAGCAGAGTTTTGGATGAGCTCAAATTTATGGAGGGTGGAAGATGGGAGGCTGGCCAGGAGAGCCCAGAGTAATTCATACTATAGCTTTTCCCCTTCTACAGAACCAACTTTGTTTATGTCCCATGTGTCCCTGCATATAAGGTACACCACCTCCTTTTTTTTGTCCACACATCTTTGTCTTTTCTAAACTTTATATCCTTGAATGTTTCCATCCTCACTATTATAGCCATGTTTCTGATATTCCCACTACATCGTAGTTCCCTATTGCCACAACACCCTCCATTGCTGGCAGCTTATTCCTAATGCTTGTAGCTTTCATGTATATACATTTTATTATACAGCTACCACCTTTCAAGTCCATGTGGATGTCAAATGAGGACGGAATTGGTTCTGGCTATGATGTCCTCCACCATCAAGCTTCTTGCCAGATTAAATCAACATCTTCATGATAGGATGAGAAAAAGGAAAAAAAATCCTGCACTGAGTTTGTGGACAATAAATCTCAGTGATGGCGATGTACAGTAAAGGTCCTACAGGAGACAGTAGTGCTTGTCTGCCATCTCGTGGCCGGATTAGCAAACATACACGAACAAAAGTGAAAAACTCAAATGATGCACCACCTGCTCATACAACTCAGAATCTTTTTTTTATTCGTTCATGGGATGTGGGCGTCGCTGGCGAGGCCGGCATTTATTGCCCATCCCTAATTGCCCTTGAGAAGGTGGTGGTGAGCCGCCTTCTTGAACTGCTGCAGTCCATGTGGTGAAGGTTCTCCCACAGTGCTGTTAGGAAGGGAGTTCCAGGATTTTGACCCAGCGATGATGAAGGAACGGCGATATATTTCCAAGTCAGGATGGTGTGTGACTTGGAGGGGAACATGCAGGTGGTGTTGTTCCCATGTGCCTGCTGCCCTTGTCCTTCTAGGTGGTAGAGGTCGTGAGTTTGGGAGGTGCTGTCGAAGAAGCCTTGGCGAGTTGCTGCAGTGCATCCTGTGGATGGTACACACTGCAGCCACAGTGTGCCGATGGTGAAGGGAGTGAATGTTTAGGGTGGTGGATGGAGTGCCAATCAAGCGGGCTGCTTTGTCCTGGATGGTGTCAAGCTTCTTGAGTGTTGTTGGAGCTGCACTCATCCAGGCAAGTGGAGAGTATTCCATCACACTCCTGACTTGTGCCTTGTAGATGGTGGAAAGGCTTTGGGGAGTCAGGAGGTGAGTCACTCGCCGCAGAATACCCAGCCTCTGACCTGCTCTCGTAGCCACAGTATTTATGTGGCTGGTCCAGTTAAGTTTCTGGTCAATGGTGACCCACAGGATGTTGATGGTGGGGGATTCGATGATGTTAATGCTGTTGAATGTCAAGGGGAGGCGGTTGGACTCTCTCTTGTTGGTGATGGTTATTGTCTGGCACGAATATTTCTTGCCACTTATGAGCCCAAGCCTGGATGTTGTCCAGGTCTTGTTGCATGCGGCACGGACTGCTTCATTATCTGAGGGGTTGCAAATGGAACTGAACACTGTGCAATCATCAGCGAACATCCCCATTTCTGACCTTATGATGGAGGGAAGGTCATTGATGAAGCAGCTGAAGATGGTTGGGCCTAGGACACTGCCCTGAGGAACTCCTGCAGCAATGCCCTGGGGCTGAGATGATTGGCCTCCAACAACCATTACGATCTTCCTTTGTGCTAGGTATGACTCCAGCCACTGGAGAGTTTTCCCCCTGATTCCCATTGACTTCAATTTTACTAGGGCTCCTTGGTGCCACACTCAGTCAAATGCTGCCTTGATGTCAAGGGCAGTCACTCTCACCTCACATCTGGAATTCAGCTCTTTTGTCCATGTTTGGATCAAGGCTCTAATGAGGTTTGGAGCCGAGTAGTCCTGGCGGAACCCAAACTGAGCATCGGTGAGCAGGTTATTGGTGAGTAAGTGCCGCTTGATAGCACTGTCGACGACACCTTCCATCACTTTGCTGATGATTGAGAGTAGACTGATGGGGCGGTAATTGGCCGGATTGGATTTGTCCTGCTTTTTGTGGACAGGACATACCTGGGCAATTTTCCACATTGTCGGGTAGATGCCAGTGTTGTAGCTGTACTGGAACAGCTTGGCTAGAGGCGCAGCTAGTTGTGGAGCACGAATCTGCAGCACTACAGCCAGGATGCTGTTGGGGCCCATAGTCTTTGCTGTATCCAGTGCACTCAGCCATTTGTTGATATCACATGGAGTGAATCGAATTGGCTGAAGATTGGCTTCTGTGATGGTGGGGATATCGGGAGGAGGCCGAGATGGATCATCCACTCGGCACTTCTGGCTGAAGATGGTTGCAAACGCTTCAGCCTTGTCTTTTGCACTCACGTGCTGGACTCCTCCATCATTGAGGATGGGGATGTTTACAGAGCCTCCTCCTCCCGTTGGTTGTTTAATTGTCCACCACCATTCACGACTGGATGTGGCAGGACTGCAGAGCTTTGATCTGATCCGTTGGTTGTGGAATCGCTTAGCTCTGTCTATATCATGCTGCTTCCGCTTCACAGTGTTTTGAATATTATGTGACAGTAGAGTACAGCTGGAGACAACCGTAACAGGAACAGATGTTTCCCAGAATTGACTCCAGTGGTTGTTGGGAGCACAGAAAGAGCAGAAGAGATTATAGTGAAGGACCAATGTCATGTCAGATTTCCCACTGTATATTTTGCAACAGCCTGGTTCAGCAAATGCTAGGTGACTGTTTTTGAACTTCAGTGTATAAGAAGCAGCAGAAACAACAACAAACAACAATTTGCATTTATATAGTGCCTTTAATGTAGTAAAGCGTCCCAAGAGCGTTATCAAACAAAATTTGACACTGAGTCAGATAAGGAGATATTAGGACAGGCTTAGTGAAAGAGGTAGATTTTAAGGAACATCTTAAAGGAGGAGAGGTAGAGAGGTTTAGGAAGGGAATTCCAGAGCTTAGGGCCTAGGCAGTTGAAGACATGGCCATCAATGCTGGAGCAATTAAAATCGGAGATACGCAAAAGGCCAGAATTGGAGGAATGCAGAGATCTCAGAGGGTTGTAGGGCTGGAAGAGGTCATGTTGATAGGGAGGGGCGAGGCCATGAAGGGATTTGAAAACAAGGATGAGAATTTTTAAATCGAGGCATTGCCAGAGTGAGAGCCAATGTAAGTCAGCAAGCACAGGGGTGATGGGTGAAAGGGACTTGGTGAGAGTTAGGATATGGGCAACTGAGTTTTGGATAAGCTCAAGTATGTGGAGGATGGAAGATGGGAGACCAGCCAGGAGAGCATTGGAATAGTCAAGTCTAGAGATAACAAAGGCATGGATGAAGGTTTCAGCAACAAATGAGCTGAGGCAGGTGTGGAGACGAGTGATGTTATGCTAGCTCAATTGCTAAATTTAAATCTGAGATAGATAGCTTTTTGGCAACCAAAGGTATTAATGGATATGGGCCATATGGTGTTAGATCACAGATCAGCCATGATCTTATCAAATGGCGGAGCAGGCTCGAGGGGTTGAATGGCCTACTCCTGTTCCTATATTCCTATGTACGGAGGTGGAAGTAGGCGGACTTGGTGATGGAACAGATGTGTGTTTGGAAGCTCATCTCAGGGTCAAAGAGGACGCCAAGGTTGCGGACGGTCTGGTTCAGCTTCAGACAGTGGCCAGGGAGAGGGATGGAGTCGCTTGCTAGGGAACAGAGTTTGTGGCCCAGACCGAAGACAATGGCTTTGGGTCTCCCCAATACCTTGGAGGAAATTTCTGCTCAACCAGTACTGGACGTCGGACAAGCAGTATGACAAATCAGAGACAGTGGAGGGGTCGAGGGAGGTGGTGGTGAGGTAGAGGTGGGTGTCGTCAGCATACATGTGGAACCAGACATTGTGCTTTTGGATGATGTCATCGAGGGGCAACATGTAGATGAAAAATAGGTGGTGGCCAAGAATAGATCCTTAGGAGACTCCAGAGGTAACGGTGCAGGAGCTGGAAGAGAAGCCATTGCAGGTGATTCTCCGGCTACGACTGGATGAATAAGAATAGAACCAGGGGAGGGCAGGCCCACTGTTGTGTATTTCATTTTGCACTTAAAGAATTGTGAGTCCGAATACACAAGTTGATGGTTTTGCCCTTATTCGCTTCCATGTAGAGAGCATTGGTTACATGGATAGAGTATCATCAAAGACGTAAGCACATGTTTCCATCAGATGCCACCTCAAAACAGTGAGGAATGGCTCCTAGTTATAATACTGCTGAACAAAAGCTGGCCAGCTTTTTTATACATTACTACAGGCTTGCAGTTACATTGCTACCATTGGTTCTTTTGAAATCACATACATCGTTAAACACTTAAGCTAATCATAGGAACTGGCCAGACAGACCACCATTTAGTGCAAAATAGCTAAGCATTGCCCTCCCCCAAGACAAAGGAGAATCTTGGATTCAATGGAAGCTGCTAACTGGTCAGTAAACCCAAGTACTTGTGAACAGGATTCCCATTAAAAGCACTTAATCTTTAATCACTGCGCCCATTTCATGTTAATAGAAAAAGATCTCGCCACACAATAGAGAATAATTGGGTTCCAGCCTGGCCTCCTTTGGAGAAGGGTGGAGTCTAGACTTACTGGCTGCATGTATAGAGAAAACCACCCATGAATAGTACCAACTTTTAGAATGGGTATTTTAGAAGGGAACCAGAAAAAAGCAAACACTACCCAAGTTACTTCCTTGTCTTTTCTTAATACTTACCTAATTCTTTACAATTGTAAACAATTTTACAACACCAAGTTATAGTCCAGCAATTTTATTTTAAATTCACAAGCTTTCGGAGGCTTCCCCCTTCGTCAGGTGAACGATGTGAAATGAAATCCTCGAGTTCACATCGTTCACCTGACGAAGGGGGAAGCCTCCGAAAGCTTGTGAATTTAAAATAAAATTGCTGGACTATAACTTGGTGTTGTAAAATTGTTTACAATTGTCAACCCCAGTCCATCACCGGCATCTCCACATAATTCTTTACACTTCATTGTTTCCAACACCCTGGATGACAGAGGTGTTGGAGGACGATGGTGTGGTCAACCGTGTAATAACACTGTCTAGAAACAAATGTGTGATGTGAAGGTTTGGCACTGTTGTTCTATGCAACCATTTGGTTTGACTTCTTGAGCTCTTGGCATAAAAATGGAGGTCTGATGTTAAGCATTAGCAACTGTTGTGGTGTTGCTGCAGTTATATGTCTGGGCAGCACTCCATCCAGTGTTCTTACAATGCAAATTGCAGGAAACATGGTTCATTTGGATGCCATATGGATAGGCGGAAAGAGGCAAGGATGTAATGGATGTCCTTGAGTTGCTTTCCACCTCCACCCACCCAGATCCACTGAAAAATCGGCATTGGGAGGTGGAAAGTCTAGCCAATAATCTTGTAGAGGATAAACAAGTCAAAACTGTCTGATGTTGGAACACAGAGAATGCCAGCCTTATCAAATGCATTTGGCTGCTTAACTCAGGGCTGAGTCCAGAAGCAACAAGAATATTAACTTGCAGAGCGTAAGGAGCAAAGTTGTGTTTTTTTGTGGATTCCTATCTTCTGCTAAGGTTTCCCAGCCATTTGTTTGCCCCAGCATAAATCAGATGGGATTACTATTCCCAGATCTTAATGTTCGTTGTAATTGAAGGTAGTTTGTAGTCCTTATAGAGTATAGGTGGACAACCATGCAGTCAGTCTATCTAAATAGTTATTGACTAGTTATTGTGAGCACAGAATATAACACATCACTTGTCTATTCAGCGTGCAATTCAATGTATCTATTTGCAGTGATCCCATTGCTGATGACCTTTTAAATGGAGAGTTAACCACAAATGAGAGCAGGGTTGTACTTCTGTTGTCTCAATATGCAGCTGAAGTGTGGCCCTTTGCTTAGCCACAGTTGCTTACACACACGCTAGTAAATGAGCAAGCTGGAAGCAGTGTTGCCGCTATTGAATGTTGTTGCTATTGTCATAATTGCAAAAACAAATTGCATTTATAGAGCACCATTAACATAGTAAATATCCCAGGGCACTTCAAACAAAGTACAAACCTACAGCCCATTAAATTGCACAGAAAATGAGCCATGTGCAATGAAGGAACCACTGCTGGTTTATCTTGAGATCATTCACGATAAGATGAGCTTCACAGACATTATAATGTTTTTCAATGGAATAGCAGAGCATCACAATGCAAATGATGGAACTGAGGGAGAATAGAAGACATACAGCCATTCAGCTCCTCAACAATCCCTTCCCTGTGCAGGCTCCTGTCCCCCTGCAATGAAGAACGATGGTTCCAGAGAACAAATAGTGGCATCTTCCAAACTTCAGCTAAATATCTCGTACTGCATAGAAACTAAGACAGATGGAGTGAGACAAGGAGAGAGTGAATTAGAGAAAGGCAAGGGGCGAAAAAGAGTACGAGAGCAAAAGAGAGAGGGACAAAGAGAATGTACCCATTTTCAGCAGTTTGGTTTTTATTGACGTGCAGTGTCATGACAGATAAGAAGTTCCCATAATCCAATTATGTAATTTCATTCGAAATGCTGTGTGAGTTGAAGTCATGTAATTGCTTTTCTCTTCAGCTTAATCGTCTTGTAAAGAATTGCATAACATGAGAAACTGTTCATCAGACCAAATACACACCACAGATGGCACTTTGAGCAGATTTGTTATCTTTAATCTAAAATAAATATTTCCCTCAATCAATTTCCACTAACATACTTTAAGAAACATTTTGAGTAACATTAGCGACCCATCAAACACAGTGCACAATATTATTCAGCATCTTTGGTATGTCCAGGAGGATCTTCAGAGGTGATTTGTGGCACCAAATGAACTTTTCCTATTAAATTACTGCCTTATAACTCCCTCTCTTGGGCCCCGATATTAGAGTGGAGGTGGGATAGCAGCGGGGCGGGGGGGGGGGGGGTGAATGGGCACGTGGGTAACCCGCCCAATAAAAAATGTCCGCTCCCCACGCGATCGCGATTCAATTTGTGCCACTTTTAACATGGCTTCCGGGTTTGCCGTCCAAAAGCTGCGCAGCGGGCGGACGGTGTATCCGCAGCACAGGCTGTCAGCTGGAGGAGCTCTATTTAAAGGGGCAGTCCTCCAATGGCTTTTCCTGGAGTAAACACCCACACACCACAATACAGCAGCACAGGGGCAAGGCTGCTCCAAGATTCAATGATGCCTCACTCCAGAAGCTACTGGATGGGATGAGGAGGAGTAGGGATCTGTTTTACCCGGCGGACGGGAGGAAGTGGCCTGCCTCTGCCACCAAGAAGGCCTGGCTTGAGGTGGCAGAGGAGGTCACCAGCAGCAGCAACACCTCCTGCACCTGGGTCCAGTGCAGGGAGCGCTTCAATGACCTAACTAGGTCAGCCAAAGTGAGTACACTTATTGATTCTCCTGCATTCCATCTTCCACATCACCGCCACCCCCCCAACCCATTCTGCACTGTCAAGACTACTCTATCACATCACTGCTCACACCCACTTAAGGCTCACCCTCAACTTACCTGCACTTACTCAGCACCTCCTCACCTCCCCATTAATCATCCCACCACTACCACTCACCCCAATCCTCATCCAATATCATGGCTCTGTCTCATACTCACCCTCTAATGCATCTCTTTCACGGTCAGCCTCACCCAAACCAACGCATTCATCGGTTGGCCACGTCACCATCACTCACTCACACGTCTGTTCTTTCTCCCCTTCTAGGAGAAGAGAGCGCAAAATGCACAGGAGAGGGCGAGAACCGGAGGGGGGCTGCAACAAATCATCGTCCTCACAGACACGGAGCAGGAGGCGCTGGAACTCAGCCGCACCCTCAAGAGCCTGTTCGTCGGGGACGGTGAGACTGGCACCCCACAAACGTCTGGTGACACAACTTTAACATTCAGCACACACAGCATGAATTGATGTTAACATGCCTTGCCATCTTCAGCATCTCAGTATGCTCATCGCAACATGACACATCTGTGATGATGCTTAATTTGCCTTCTGATCTTTTACAGGGCCTTCAGCGACCGGTGTGACGGCGGAGGGCGATTCCTCAGAGGACCTGCCGGCCTCTGAGGGTGCACTGTCACATCTTAGCGAGCCAATCACCAGCGCAGATACTCACACCTTGGTGGGTCCTAGTCCACAGTTAGTTGTGTTGGCACCTGGTGAGTTACCACACACAAGTGAGCACGAGCAGACACTGGTGGCAAGGGCAGCGGTGGAGAGTCCGTGTCGGTGGGCGCACTCCTCTCCAGGCTCTGCTCAGCTGGATGCGGAACCCTGGGGGCCATCCTTTAAAAGGAGAATGATCGAGGGACAGCAGCGCATTTGCGAGGTACTGGAACAGGTGCCACGTGCACTCTCCACAATAGCGCAGAGGATGGAGGAGTCCAACTCCTGCATGAGTGGAATGGTGGCACAGGGACTGTGAGGGAATCTCTGAGATAGTGTCACAGGGACGTGAGCAACTCTCTGAGATACTGTCACAGGTAAGTGCAGGAATGTCTGCGATGGAGAGAAGGCTAGCCTCCATTGAGCTTCAAGCATGGTTCACAAATGAGTCCATTCAGGCCCTGACAACGGCCGTTCGGACTCAGGCTGAACAACATCCTGCTGCCTTAAACAAGCAGACAGACACACTAGCACTAGCCTTACAAGGCGTCACACATGTCCTCCAATCTGTTGTCCAGCAGAGTGGTAGGAGTGACGTGGCCCTGGCCAAGGGGAGGGATGATGGCAAAAAGGGACATGGAAGTTGCTCCCTTCTCAACCAGTACCTACAATGCTGCCTCCTCTCCAGGTGACTGAGTCTGCCCCTGCACAGGTGGAGGTGGAGCTGTCTTTGGAGGGGCCGTCACAGGCTCCAGAACCCAGAGGGCGTAGGCCCAAAGTATCTAAGCAGTCAAGGCATGAACAAGAGCAAACAGCCACTACATTTGCTGCAGCCACAGAGGATGCACCACGTAGAAGTAGTCATAAGAGAAAGGCGAAGGTTTTGTGAGCACAAAGGGTATGCACAAGGGTGTTTGACAGAACTGTCATGTTTTTCAGTTATATTTAGTTTTTGTTAAACTCACATTAAATTTTATGATTGTCACCACTGCTGCCACGTCTTGCCCATTCTTGACTGGCTTTTGTGATAAGGCCCTTTCATGAGGTTCACCATGAACAGCAACACTTGATGCCACTCATTGGATCACTCTACAGTGGGTCTATGTGTAGTTGCAGGACTTCCTCATTCGGGAGGCGCGCGCGCACCCAGACGCATCAGTGGGGAACCCGGAAGTCTGCGGGTTGGAGCTGGGTTCCAAACCCGAGCAGGATTTCCCCAATTTTCGGAGCCGCCCTGCCCCCAATGCACCCGCAATTTCCCAGCAAAATTGAGCCCCTGGTATCTATCTCCTGTTCCACTGGAAGATTAGCATATGGTGTGGTGTCAACAAAAGGCAGAGAAAGCATTCATTTACTCTTGGATCTGTTTTCACTGTGTGGGACTTATTCAGAAATCATTCCCAGAAACAACATGCATGAAATCATTCCCAGAAAGCCAATGGTTCTACCTCACTACAAGGTGTAGCTATGTTATACAGTGCTTCTATTTTACAGATGTGCCAGAACTTATAACATTGGTGGCTTAGGACTCCATTAGTAACAGAGAGCTCTTTAAAAGAACCTTTTTATAAATCACTGTAACATTTTGTGTTGTGCCACATTTTGCTATGATATCCTCTCCAATACACAAATCATGAAAGCTTACTAGATGGGAGCAGGAAGTTACAAAGAGACATAAACAGATTAATTGAGTGGACAAAACTGTGGCAGATGGAGTTCAATGTGAGGAAGTGTGAGGTCATCCATTTTGGATCCAAGAATGACAAATCAGAATATTTTCCAAATGGCAAGAGACTCGGAATTGCGGAGGAGCACAGGGATTTGGGTGTCCATGTACACAAATCACTAAAAACTAGTGCACAGGTATAAAAAGTAAACAAAAAGACTAATGGAATGTTGGTCTTTATCTCAAGGGGGCTGGAATGCAAAAGGGAATAAGTTATGTTGCAGTTGTACAGAACCTTGGTCAGACCCCATCTGGAGAACTGTGTTCAGTTTTGGGCCCCACACTTTGGGAAGGATATATTGGGCTTTGAGGAGGTACGGAGCAGATTCACCAGAATAATACCAGGGCTTAAAGGGTTAAATTATGAAGACAGGTTGCATAAACCTGACTTGTATTCCTTTGAGTTTAAAAGATTGAGAGGTGATCTAATTGTTTAGAACGATAAAGGGGTTTGATAGGGTAGATACAGAGAAACTATTCCCCCTGGTGGGGGATTCTGGAACAAAGGAGGCACAATCTTAAAATTAGAGCTAGGCCATTTAGCAGTGAAATCAGGAGGCACTGCTAAATCTGGAACTCTCTCCCCTGTGATTGAGATTAAAAGATTTTTATTCGGTAAGGGATCAAGGGATACAGAGCTAAGGCAGGCAGATGGAGTTGAGGGATGATTGGATCATAGAAACGTAGAAAATAGGAGCAAGAGTAGGCCATTCAGCCCTTTGGGCCTGCTCCGCCATTCAAAATGATCATGGCTGATCGTCTAACTCAGTACCCTGTTCCCGCTTTTTCCCCATATCCCTTGATCCCTTTGGCATTAAGATCGAATGGCTGAACAGGCTCAAGGGGATGAATGGTCTACTCCTGTCCCTATGTTAAATGTTATGTGTCCCCTTCCCCCTTGACTGCACAGCATATGCAGCAGTAACACAATACGTGACAGAATAGTAAATGTGGATTCTTGCTCACAATCTCATGTACTGAGTTCCCAATTTTAGCCATTCCTGTTGTGAGGAGGTAAAATTCTGAGCCCTACATTTGGTCCTCAATGACTACAGAGGGTGGGCAGATATGAAAGATGTTGGTCATTTACTGAAGTCCACAAATTTAAAATTGTATTAAAAATATATTGGATATAGGATGGGATTTAAACTTTCATAGTTTTGGTTAAGCTTCCTGGTGCTGTAAGGAATGTGGATATTGTGCTGACTATTCTCTCTACCCCACCCCTTCCCTTCCCTTTTTTTTTTGCAGGTAATGGACAGTGCTATGCCATTAATTGGAGAATACATTGAAGAGGACAGGCAGCTAATAGCAG